>NW_026575159.1:15212500-15822500 GCF_905146905.1 Nyctereutes procyonoides
AGTGTGTATATGTTTGTGTGTGTGTGTATACTATATTTTTCTCATACATACATACTTATGATAAAGTTTAATTTATAAATTAGGCACAGTAAGAGATTAATAGCAATGAATAATAAAATAGAACAATTACAACAATATACTGGAATAAAAGTTATGTGACTATGCTTTCTCTCTTTCTCTTCTTTCTGTGATAATGTGAGATGATAAAATGTCTATGCGGTAAGATGAAGTGAGGGGAATGATGTAGGCTATATGATGTAGGCTACTATTGACCTCCTTAAAAAAAAAAGATTTTATTTATTTATTCATGAGAGACATAGAGAGAGAGGCAGAGACACAGGCAGAGAGAGGAGAAGCGGGCTCCATGCAGGGAGCCCAATGTGGGACTTGATCCTGGGTCTTGAGGATCACACCCTGAGCCAAGGGTAGATGCTCAACCACTGAGCCACCCAGGAGTCCCTACTATTGACCTTCTGATGATTCTTCAGAAGGAGGATCATCTGCTTCTGGACCACAGCTGACCTTGACCACAGATAACTGAGGGCCCCAAAAGGGGAAGCATGGATAAAAAGAGGAGGAGTACTGTACTAGAGAAAAGGTACTAGGTATTATTATTGGTATTAGGTAAGAGCGTGGGAGATAAGGTTATAGGATGCCACCTAAACCTGCCCAGTGAAATCTCCTTCTATGGTTGAACCTTTCTTAACATTGCAGCACAGCATTCATTTTGATAACTGTTAACCTCAGTGATGATTTTTAACTTTGTCAGGAGCTCTAGACTACTGGAGATGTCACTTTTTAATGTACTGATACTTATATCTCAGTGTTTCATTTTATATATTAAAATCACAGTAGGAAAATAAAATAGACTCGTTAAAGACTTTTCCAATAGAATAGACTAAGAGAACTTACCTTCTAGTCATGAACCCAAACCAAAAGGCATTTGATAGTTACGCAGGTGAACATTTCTTCTACATTTAACTTTCTGATGCTCTGTTTAGGAACAAATACTCATAACCACATTAAAATGACCCGTGTTTTATTCAATAAAGATGCTACCTACCTTGGATTTTGGTGACCAACTCTTCCAGTTTGGTTAAGCTAAGGAGGTCCCTAGGATGCTGGATTTTTTGTATTTAAAACTAAGACAGTCCTGGACAAACTGCAACACTCAATTTGGTTATCATCCTATTAACCACCCAAGTCTCATTTTAACTTCACGCACACTAAAGCCTGTCCCACAGAGTGTAGCCGAATAGTTAGACCCATAATTAGGAATGAACATGACATGTGAACTATTGTCCACACTCTATCCTTCACCCCGGCCATGTGCCCAGCCTGGGTTAGAAAGGCAAGGAATGCCACCAAATGAAATAATGCAGGAAGTATTGAATTATCACTGACAACATCCGTACTGGAATATTCATAAAAATTGTTATATAATGCCCACATACTCAAAGACACTATTGTGTGTGGAAGTTCCTTAAAAATGATCAAGCCCATATAAACATTCTGCATTATTTACATATCACTGAAGAACAAAGAAACTTGTCTACTGTATTGTAGGTTCATGTAATTTAGCAAATATCTATAGTGAATCGGGTGTTATTTAACATCCAAAGTCTATGAGGATACAGAAATCATCTGTTTCCAATGTGACAGGACTCAGTTGTTTAAGAAAAGTTTTGCCACAGACTTTGCCATTCACATCTACAAAGAAAAAAAATTCACAGAGAAAGGATAAGGGCTATTGAAATGAGTTTCCTTTTAATAGTTGGAGTGAAAGTGAAAAAGACACAACAAACCCCAAATGTTCCTGGAGCAGTGATGGGAGGGTTAATTTTATTATGGATTTCATAGCACTGGGAAGTGTCAATCGATTAAGGGAGTTTGCAGTTCTGAGTGTTTTAACCAGCCACCCATCTGTTTCACAGAAGTTTGTTAACACAGCTGGAAAAGATGGAGTTGCCAAAGCTTTCTTAAGCCTTTCAAGTCTCATCTTTTTTTTTTTTTTCTTCTCCCAGTAAAGAGCTAAAACAATTAGAATGCCTTCTCCAAAGTAATAAGTAAGGGAGAAAGAAAGACTATTTTCTTTCCTTTGCCACAGCTGGATATTTTCTATATTTGTGGCACTATTAAAATACAGGTACAACTGTAGTTTCCAGCAGTCCTGAATACGCCTGTTAGTTGCTTTTCTTTTTATGAGTTATCTTATTGTGTTCAAGTGTACATCATCACGATGTAGCCAGAAGTCATACTCCCCACTGAGAAACTATCTCTGTAATTGGATCTTCTCAGCCCAGCCTCAGTTTCCAAGTCAGATCTCTGGCACATTGATTGGTGCTAAGCTACTCATAGTCCCAAAATAGTCATGATCAAGAAAACACGTTCTGCTAATTCAAGTTCAGGGCTGAATTCGTTATCCTTTAAAATTCCAATTAAGAACTACCACGGTCCCTAAACATTACTAAGAATGATGGCAAAAGGGCAGAGGGTTCTAACTGCTGGTCAAAGTGTTCCCTGGTTGTATTTAAGGCAATTTGCTTGGACCAGGAAATCAGGCAGTCAAGGGCCATCATTCACTGACTGTTCTTTAAGGCCAAGCATAGTGCAAGTTCTCTATTTATATATTATTTGTGTGCTCACAACCACATTTTAACATAGCTATTGCTTTACAGATGAAAAAAATCGAAACTAAGAAAGTTCAAATAAGTTGGCAAATTCACATAGCTAGTGAGTGCCAGTCAAGTCTAGACAGTTGCCAAATCTGTTTCTTTGCCACTGTATCAACTTCTTGGTTGAAATGCAGGAGTTCCCACCTAGAAGGTTTTTAGGCCTTTTTGTGTGTGATAAAAGGTATCAAACGCAATTCTATTTTCAAGCTTAAATAATTGTAGTATTAAAGACTAAATAAACTCTTTGTCCTTCAGTTTCTCCATTTAGAATAGGATGGACTCATAACTGTCCTTTTGATACCCAAATTTTAAGTTTCATTCATGTAAAAAGGGTTTATTAAGCACCTGTAGCCACAAAGTCTCATGCTAGAATATCAGAGCTCAGGACAACTGATGTGACCTCTGTCCTCAGAAACCATAAACTTTTGTAAAATAGCTCTCAAACTTTAGTGTCAATAAAAAATAGCTGGGGAAAACCTCCTGTAATCAAGATTCTGAAATCTGGGATAGTATCCAGGAGTCTGCATTTTAATAAGTCTTCCAGGGATCTTTATGTAGAGAGGGTCCTCAGAACAATGTGGAGAGAGAGAGAGACTTCAAACAAACACCCAGATTACAAACTGTAATTACAGATAGTGTCACGTATACTGTAGGAACAGAACAGGAGGCTATGAAAGAGGATGAAAGAGACATTGGATCATACTGAATATCAGACGAGGGACCTATTTTTACCAGATAAGGTTGGAATTAGCCAGGTAGGGCCAAGATCGCAGAAAGAATGCAGACAGAACAAAGGAGGTTAACATGACTACAGATACACTACAAAAATCTGAGTTGCTTCTCTGAGGCTATAACTGCTTTCTCTGGTTTGTGCAAAGAAATTAAAATCTGCATGATGGAGAAGCTATCATTTCCACTAGTATCAGAACAACAAAGATGAAGTCTTTTCACTTGAGTCGTAGACCACATATGGGCTTGTTCATATCCTTGAATGAGCCCAGAGCTCCAGAATCTGATGTCAGCTCTTCCCAAATAATTTTGAACAAGAGCAAAAACACAGATCAGTTACTGTAATTTACCAAGTTGAATCCATTCTCCTCATTTTGATGTGTTGGGGAACTGTTCCAATGACCACTTCCTGTGAGATGAGTCTGGCTGTTCCTCACACTTCCATTATGAAGAGTCTAAGAGGCCATGAACTCAACGTTTAAGCACCCAGGTGTGGGGTGAGCTCTCCGATGCTCAAACAAGTGATATTGTGTGGACCTCATGAATATGATCATTTTGTGCAGCCTGGCGTGGCAGGGGGAGTTTTATGCTCTGTGGAAGACCAGTCTCTACAATATAATCAGCTCCTCTGGGGCTCCAGCCAGGCTGTGTGACCACACAGTAGAGATGTTGTCAGAAGCCTCAGTTGGCTTTCTATGTCTACAGGCTTTGCACACCCCTAATATAGAGTTCATTGTGTCATGATGGCACTGTCCAGCTGAAAGCATCACTTGTACAGTGCAGAAATGATAGGCCTTCATAGCTCAGCTTTCGCAGTTGGTGGCTCTTTGGGATGCTCAGGACAGATTTTGAATTCTAGATATGGGTAGAAGTAGGTAACTAGATTCACTTTATAGGTTAGTAAATTCTCCCTCACCCCAGGGGAGGAAAACCCACAAAATACCAACTTCTTTTCTCTTTCTTTCTTTCTTTCTTTCTTTCTTTCTTTCTTTCTTTCTTTCTATCTTCTTTCTTTCTTTTTCTTTCTTTCCTTTCTTTCTTCTTTCTTTATTTCTTCTTTATTTCTCCTTCCTTCCTTCCTTCCTTCCTTCCTTCCTTCCTTCCTTCCTTCCTTCATGCTTCACTTGAGGAAACATTAACAGAGTACCTACTGTGCAACAAGCAGTCTGCTAGCCAATGGAGAAATGGAAAACAAAATCCCAGATCAAACTACCCTCACAATCTAGTGGGTAAAACAGGTGTATAAGCAACTCATTTATGAAAATCACATATAATAATACTATATATTAATAATAATAAAAGTATTATTCCTCAGACTTAATAAGTATTTACTATATGTCAAGCACTATTTAAAATGTTTTACAATCCTGGATGCATTTAATCCTCACATGAGTCCTAAAAGATAATTGCTACTTATATCCTCATTTCGCAGACTTGGAAACTGAGGTAAAATGGGAAGACATAATTGGCTGAGTACATCTTCAAACCCATGCAGTTTGATTCTAGAGCCAGCCCTTGATCTGCTTTGGTGTTCTACTGCCCAAATTGAACAGAACATATAAGGAACATGGAGGAAGTAATTCATGGTATTGGGATCAGCGAATGCTTCAAAAAGTAGGTTTGGATCATTTATGCATCACCCACTAGATTTGAGATTGTGATGGGGGAGTGTAAGGTGGTGTTACCAAGATGAATATATGACCCTTTCTGGTTTCAGAGAACTACTAGTAGAGCAGAGGAGACAAACTTGAAAAAAAAAGAGAACTTCTGAATTATGTAAGTTCTAGGCCTCACAGCAGAAGACAGTGTAGAAGAGAGACATTGTCTCCCACAGCTCCTTGTCATCATGGAGGAAAATCTTAAGCTGTTTCCTCCCCACACCCCTGCATCCTTCACTCTTACCCCTACCCCCTGCCACAAGGCTTCTCCTTAGTTTTCATTGGGCAGAGTTGGGCCATGTTGCATTCACCAAATCAATTATAAATCTAATCAACTGAATGAACCATGATTGGATTAGAATGGTCATGCTTCCATTCAACTCTTGAGCGGGGAGAGGCACTCTTTCTGAGTACAAAGGAGAATAGCTATGTGATCAGTACCGGCTCTCTGCCAGCCAGGAAGAAGGCAGGGTCTAAAGTTTTTTGGTAACCAGTGGGACGTCACACCGAAATTGGAATACGGGTAAAACAAGCACATAAAGGGGTCATTAACTCAATGTGAAAAATGGAGATTGATGCTGAAAATCACTGGGGAACTCCTGGATGGTACTGAGAGTTTCATTTATTTTATAGTTCAAAGGATAAAAGGATGAATGAAGGGCCCTTGCTAAATAAAGGGAACAAAAATTAGAAAAATGGCAATAAATATATCCTAATATTTAGATAGTGCTGATCTGTGCCACACACTGCTGAAGTTCTATATACATACACACATACCTATATATTCTCTCTTTATATAAATATAATGTATCTATAATCCATGTGTTACTTTACCTAATCCACACCTTCTTATGAGCTAGGTAATATTATTAACTCATTTTACAGATCAACAACCAAAGCATAATGAGGCTAAACACCCTGCCCAAAGTCACATAGTATACAACAGGCAGAGCATGTATTAGAATGAAGTTAGCCATTATGCTACATTAAACCATGAAGAAATATGTCAATGCCTGTTTTTAAATGATATGTAAATAGCCAGACTCCAGTCATCTAATAATCAAAGGTAAATTTATCCTATTCTTAACTTTAGTCAAATTTCATTTGCAAACTTTTGCAAGGATTGCTAAGCACATTTGCTGAAAAAGGAAAAAAAAAAACATGTTAAGATTTTGTCTAAAATAAGGCTGTGACACTGCATTTCAGAGCTATTCCTCCTTGCCAGTTCTTCGCAATTTCACCCAGGCTCGAGATTCAACTCAGGTGAAAGGATTCTTTACTCCTATTTTGGCTCTGAGTATGACAGGAGGGCACACAGGCAGGGATAGTTTTAGAATGTGGGGAGATATTCTTAGTCTTTAGACACACATCTGTAACCTGATGTTCTTATGGGGAAGTTAAACAAATAAACAACAGGTCTGTCATATTCTCTGCCCAGTGCATACCATTCTGTGGTCCTTTAGGGTATATTTTGAACGCTAATATATGTCATTAACTGACCCAGTCACCTGTCCCCCCACAGTCAATATTTGTGACTTAAAATAGGCATTAAGAGGATGGACACGTTACACATCTACATTTTTTTAGGTCATGCAAAAGTGAATGCCTATTTTTTGAAAAAAAAAGAAATGAGGGGGGATGTGAACAAGTGGCAATCATCTTTAAATTTCAGGTGGTGTGATTATGAACGTTATTCTTTTTCAATGCTTTATATTTTATCTAACATTGTACTATGTTCATAGGACAAAAACGGGTTTGCATTTTTAGAAATAGCTATCAGTTGGAGAGAATTTATAGATGACTCTTACTGTGCGCTTACTATTTTCCAGGTGCTGTGCTTTAAATGTCTCATCTTATTTGAAAGAAATGATGTTGACATAACACAGCTACCCAGGATTTTTATCTTTTATTCTCTCATCTTTATTTAAAGCCTCCTTTCTGCTTTTCTCCCATCCTTACCCAGCCTTACGAGCAGTGCAAATACTTCCCTTCTCTATGCCTATTAGAAATATGCAATTGTAATTATCTAAGAAAACTTAACTGTATTACTATATACAGTAATAATAATTCCTATAATAATGCCTTTGGAAGAAGAACCAGACTCTAAATGTCAAAAAAGAGAAAAAAATATTAGTTGAACTTGAGGCAGCAGGCATGAGCCCATCCCAGATCTCATATTCAATGTCCCTACCCATCTCTGATTACTTTGTCATTGGATATGAGATCTGGGAGTGTCAATCCTAAGCAGCAAATAGTCATAAGGGGAAGGACCACAGATGCACCCCATCCTGCTTTTTTTTCTCTTGGAACTGCTTCATAACTATATAGGCATGGACTTCCAGGTAAAGGCTAAATAATAACAAGCTGCTGGGGAAAGTGATAGAAATCCTCCAAAGTTTGTAATTAGTGAAATTGAGATATTTAGTGTGGTACGATGTGTGGAGTGGGGGAAGGGACCATAATAACTGTTACTAAATGTTAAATAATGTGGAGACATCTTTGGTCAACAACAAGCCCGCACTTCAACATATTGGCATTAAGGCTGTACCAGTTTAAGGAGTGGGACGGAAGGCATGAGACTAAAGGCACTTGCAACATATGAGAAAGAATATGAGATTTGTGATCATAAGTGTTTTTCCAGTTCTCAGATCTACCAATTAAAATTGAGTCAGTGCCAAAGTCAATGCCTAGCACAAAATAAAATTTGTATATTAAAAAAATGACTAGTAAATGATAGTAAATAATAGTAAAAAATGACAACAAAATTTTTGTTACAGTATAATTTTAATTATGTGAATATATGCACATATGCTTACATGTATGTGAATATATGTATGTATGAAAATATAGTAAAATACACGTGCATGTCTATGTGTATACACATTACCTGAGTTCTATATTTCTCTAGACACAAGAATGCATAAAAATTTGCCAAACGATTCAGAGTGAGATTATGGCTAACTAACTTTTGTTTGTGTGTATGTGTGTGTGTGTGTGCTTTTCGGTGGCTTCAAAATTTCTGCTTTGAGCAAAGCTTTTATAACCAGAAGAAAAAACAGAAATATATATACACATACAGAAATATATGAAAGAACATAAAACACACTCTCTCACACATATATACATATAACACACACCTTAACTTTCAATTTCCTTTGTTTCTCCTCTTTAACAATGGTGAAAAGAATTTTGAAGATTTAAATACATATAAAAATACACAACATACTTCATAAAATTGTTAATATGAGAATGAGAATTTAATAGATGTTTTGATACCAGGAGTTGGGATTTTACCTCAAAATATCAGTCCTGTAATCACTGGATATTCATTCTCTAAGCTTACTAGACTGCCCTTACTTTTTCAGTTTTTTTCTTTCTCCCTTGAATCTACTCAAGTAATAAAAGTTAGTGAAAACTACAACTTTCTCACTCTGCTGGCACAAACTGAAATTCTGATGAGTGGTTAAAAACTCTTTAGGTTTAATTTCATTGGTAAGTATCGGGGTAAAAATCAGACATCTGGCATAAGGGCTAATATACCTAAATGTCATCTTTGAATTCGTGGTTTCTTTCTCTCACTGCTCACCATATTTGGCAATGATGACCACTCATCACTTATTTTGGTTACTGGACCCAATTCCAACGTGTGTGTGTGTGTGTGTGTGTGTATCTGTGTGTGTGTGAGGCTTCTCCACACCAACAGGCAATTCTCTTACACCAGTGAGATATTTGAGGATTCTACTCAATTCAGCTAAGGTCTGACACTATCTAATCAGAAGTAGCATCAGATCCCATTGGTAAAAGGCTCAGTTCTCCAACTGCTGTCCACTTTGAACTCCAATCACAAGCCCAGGCTGTGATTCTGCCAGACTGGCCTCAAATTGAAGGTTCCAATGACTCCTTCCTTGGGTTTGATTAATTACTTGGAATGACTCATGAAAACCAAGAAACTCATGTATTCACTAGATTACTGATTTATTGCAATGTATATTAATGGATTTGAATCAATAGCTAGATGAAGAGATACATAGTGCAAGGCCCAGAACAAAGGAGCTTCTGTCATTGTGGGGCTTGAGGCCCAGTATGGTGGCATGTGGAAGCATTCTGGTCCCCTAACATGGAGGCTCTCCAAACCCCTTCCTTTTTGGATTTTTATATATGTTTCATCACACAGGCATGATTGATTAACTCATTGGCTATTGGTGATTGATTTGACCTCTAGCCCTTCTCTCATTTCCAGAAATAAAGAGATGGGACTGGATGTTTCAACCTTCAATTAGTGATTGGTCCTCCTGGCAACCAGTCCCCATCAGTTTGGTGCTTTTCAAAATTCCCCCTTTTAATATAAACCCAATTATGGTAGGGAGGGTTGGTTTTGAATAACAAGACACCCATTTCACCTTTCTGGCCCTGAAGTATTTGCAGGAACTGAGCACAAGAGACCAAATAGTATAACAAAGATGCTCTTATTTCTCTTATCACCTAGGAAATTCTAAGGTAGCTGTGAGCCAGGAACCATGGATAAAAACAAGATACATACAAGAAATATAATTTGGTCATCTGAATGACCATATACACATACTTTTTATAAATTATCATATCTTACCATTCTTTCTCTGACCATTAAAAATGGTCAGCTAGAATTCTATTTTTTATATTAAAATTATTTTTGGTTGTCCTCTTCTCCCCTCCTCAGAGTCTATCCTATATACCCACCTTAAACATCCTATAGCCTGGCTCCTATCATTCTGTATTCATGGTGGCCAGTGGCTTCCATTGCTATTAAAATAAGAAGAACGGAATTAAGACATGTCCAGTATATTGCAGAGTCCCAGTAAGAAACAGAGCAAGGGACTTTATTTTTTATTTTATTTTATTTTATTTTATTTTATTTTATTTTAATTTTCAGAGCAAGGGACTTTAATGAAGTGATTTTTTTTAAAATCTGGACAACATTAGGGAAATAATGAGGAGTGTGGAGCAACTGGAGACTACCATCAAAGGAAGCTGCCTGAGAGGGGAAAGAAATATTATGAGAACCTAGTGATATCTGAAGCCATGGAAAAGCTTCTGACCTACATGTGCTGTTGTCATGAAAGGACATAGTCACTGCATGAGCAGGGAGGGAGTGGAGAAAAAACATACCATGGCTTGTACTTCTTCCCATTTCCAAATCTCCTGCCAGTGCCTTCCAATAGCCATAAAAGGGAATAAAAAGGGAAAATAGAATCCATGTAGGGAAAATACATTGATTATGGTAAGGTACCTAGTAAAAGGTAGAGATGGATTTCAATCCAAACTCCTTTTTTTTAAAGATTTTATTTATTCATTTATTTGATATAGCCAGGCTATATATTTATTCATTTATTTGATGGGGAGATGAAGAGGCTGAAGGAGAGACTCTCAGGCAGACTCTGCCCTGAGCACAGAGCCCATGCAGGGCTCAATCGTAGGACCCTGAGATCACGACCTGAGCCAAAACCAAGAGTCAGACACTATCAACTGAGCCAGCCAGGCACCCCACGCTCATCTTAACTGATTATAATTGGAAATGTTTTCATGATGCAAGTGTAATTGTAAAGGTATTCTGGTAAAAATTTACCTAGTTTGTTATCTGATATGTAAAAGGATCCAAGCCATTTTTTAAATGAGTTACAGAAGAGTTAAGAAATTAGCATTCAAGAGTACTTTGAAAGTTTGTGACCAATAGAATAACATGAAAGAAAATATGAGATAATTTAGAATATATCTCAAACCAGGATACTTTTTCACTTGCCAGTCAAGAGATATATTGAAGCTCTTTGCCGGTTTGGCTCACACTTTTTGTGTCTTATCTAAAAGTTGAGAATCATAGGGTTCTTACTGGGCACCATTTAAAGTGGTCCCTCTCCAGTTTCCAGGCCTGCAAAGCATTTCTTGTGCCCTCTGTGATGAAGCAGCAAGGATGTAAGGGTGAAATTTAGAATTTTTGAACAGAGCAAATTCAACATTGCATTACAGATGAACCAACCCTTGACAATTGAAGACACCAGTTTCTTTCTTCCATATCCTGTTTCGTCTGCTTCGGACATTTACAAAGCAAGTAGAGATCATCTCAGCATTTATTCAATTCAACAGTGCAAAACCACCAATGTGGCATTTTGAAGTTATAGTGTTACTATATCTCCACATACAATCTTGGCATTAAAGAGTCCTGTCTCAAAGGTTCTTAGCCAACATAGCAAAAAGATTCTAAACCAGTAATGAACGTTAGGGAGTTTTGGGAAATGCTCATTTGAAAGGTTTCATTTTTCAGGACAGATTTACTGCACCCCATTGATGGGAAAAAATTGCTTTGTTCTTCTGAACATTTCAGTTGACATAATGATTTTTAAATTAAAGCCAGACACAAGATAACAAGTTTTTTTTTTAATTTTGCTTTTATTCTCATTACAAAGCAAATAGGAAACCTCATGGACTTACTGAAAAAAATTAAGAGAAGAAAATAAGTAAATATGTATCTAAGAAACTTTATATATAGCATACAACACATTCCGTTGTTTTCAGTGAAATGGAATTTGTGGTTTCACAGATTAATCTCTGCTTCATGCCAGCTTATCTAGGAATTAATTAATTAACTGGTAATAGTAATAACAGTGATTAATACAATTTCTATTTATGAAATGGTATATCTTCCTAAATTTTCTGGTGGCTAGAAGAGTGAACTCAGTATAGGCTAAAGAAACCAAGATGGTTCCATGAAGAAGGTTGAAGTCTGAGCTGGCTTCTACTAGATGCATATGCCTGGAATAGAGACAAGAGGATGGTTCTTCATTTGAGGGGACAAGAAGCAGGAAGGGAGGGCATAAAATATGACAATCATGGAATCAGGAGTAACAACTATAGAAGGAGGAGTGGGCTGAGGACTAAAGAGATGACCCTGACACTATTAGTGTAGTAATAATAATATCTATCATGAAATAAGTGTCAGATGTTATGCTAATGGTCATATATTCATTATCTCATTTAAGTATTAAATAAGTCTGAGAGTTTGGTATTAATTGTTTGCCAGTCATTACTAATGAGGAAAAGGAGGCACAGATAGATAAAAATAACTGTTCAAGGCACACAGTAAGTGGGGCACCTAGGTGGCTCAGTTGGTTAAATACTTGACTTTTGATGTTGGCTCAGGTCATGATCTCAGGGTCATGACACCCCCATGTCACTGGGCTCTGTGCTCAGTGAGGAGTCTGCTTGAGAGTCTCTCTCCCTGCCCCTCCCCCCTGCTTGTGCATGCAAGTGTGCTCTCTCAAATCAATCAATCAATCTTGTTTAAAAAAGTACACAATAAGTGATGAAGCCAGAATAAAACTGAAATTTTTTGACTTACAAATTTGGATTCTTAGCCATCTAATAGAATTTCTGTCAGGATATCTGGATCAGGATATTGCAATATTTACTTAAAGGTGAATAGTTCTAACTAATACTGAGTTTAAATTCAGTATAACAGAGTGGAAAAAATAAAAGATATCTTTTGTTTCTTCTATTCAATAAGCATTATTGAGTGCCTAAGTATAAGGCAGGCCACCAAGTGCTGTGGGAAGTTCAAGAAGATTGAGCAGGGATTGAGAGGTCTCCTCTGACCTCAAGGAAGTTCTAATCTATTGTGGTAGGTAAGACACGTAGACTAATAAATAGTATACAAAGTACTATATAATATGTATCCTTAAAGAGGCAAAAACAGACAAGAAGAAATATAGAAAAAATAGTTTCCAAATTAATCAGAGAAGATTTCATGGAGATGATGGAATCAGACATGGGTAGGATTCTTATGGGATAGAGAGATCTAGAGTTTATTACCCAGGGATAAGCCAGAGAGAACTCAGAGATATGGAACAAGATTGCTCATATATGGTATGATTTGACTAGTGCGTGAATACATAGAGGGATGTAATGGGAACAAAGATTGGAAGGTTTGATGAGATCAGATGTGGAGAGTCTTCATGTCAACATAATAGCCAGACTTTAGGATACCTGGGTATCTCAGTGGTTGAGTATCTGTCTTTGACTCAGGGTGTGATCCTGGGGTCCTGGGATTGAGTCCCACATCAGGCTCTCCATGGGGAGCCTGCTTTTCCTTTCTGCTTATGTCTCTGCCTCTCTCTCAGTGTCTCTCATGAATAAATAAATACATTTTTAAAAAATAGCCAGACTTTACTTTGTAGACCATGAGGATTTATGGAAGGCTAATGAGCTGAGAAGATAAATTCTATGAATGAAGAGACATTCTGTCTTTTTAGTCCTTGCCTGGCACATATTTGCTCTTGATAAATAATTGGTGGAGTAATCTATGAACTGCTATCACATGGTCAAGGCTATGTTTGAGGAAGACAGCAATGTATAAAATGAGTAATAAAAGAGAAAGACTGGAGTAAAGGAAACCCGTTAGAAGGCTGTTGTGTTCAAGCAGGAAAGCGAAATTGAAATTTTCAATGAGGCTTTGGCAGTGGGAATAGAATTCAAAAGAAAGACATGAGAGTCATCATTAAGGAAGCATGGTCAATATCTGTTGACTCACAAGAGATAATTGGGAAAAATGAAAAAGTAGTCAGATACAGAAACCAAACTTTGAGCCTAATAAGGAAGTAAGACACTTAAAAATAGTTGATTCAGGAGTTGGAGTTGCTTTGTTCATATATTCAAAGAATATTTTTGAAGGGCTATTCTATGCCATGAATTTTTCTAAGATATTTGCTATACATCAGACAAACCAGACAAAATCCCTGCTCTCCTTGAGCTTACATTATTTAACGGGCAGGAAAAAGGTAGAATGTAAAAAGTAAGCAATCCTTGGATTATTTGGTATATTTAAATGTTATGAAAAAATAGAGCATGGTAATGGGATTTGCGCAGTGACAGGGATAGTTGTCATTTTAAACAGGGTAGTAAAGGTAGGCCTTGAGTTGAGGTGCTATTTGAGGGATGAATTGATGACATCAGAGAGGTAGACATAGAAATCTGAGAAAGAGAGACACCAGAAGCCATCTGCTTTGAAATAATAATAGATGGAGTGTGGATGGATAAGAAAAATATCTCTCTATCCAGTATCTGAAGACCAAAAGTAGAACTTTGAGGAACATCTACATCTAATGGCTACAAGGTGCCAGAACAGTTATGAAGGAACAAAAGAAAGAGCTTTACACTATTTAGAGATGAATATACTATACTATTTATCTGATCGGAACACCTCCCTGCCTAGAAGTTAAGCCTAGTACTAAAAGCTCCATTGAAAACTTTCTTAAGAAAACCAATTTCTCCTTAAGAGAAAGAACTGATTGTTCTACATGATGAGATGTCTATGAATCTTTTAATTCTCATATAATAATAGAAAAAAACAGGATGCAACTACACTTGTAAATAGAATTTGGTAGTATATGTTTCAATTTTGATCCATTATTCCTTATACCTGCCATAGAACTTGGTACATAGAAGTGCAGGTCAGCTGAATAAAAATCAAGTTAAGGGTTCCTGGGTGACTCAGTCCATTAAATGTCCGCCTTTGGCTCAGGTCATGATCTCAGGATGCTGGGATTGAGCCCCACATTGGTCTCTGTGTCCAGTGGTGAGTCTGGTTCTCTCTCCCCCTGCCCCTCCCCACTGCTTGTTCTCTCTCTCTCTCTCTCTCTCTCAAATACATAAATAAACATCTTTTTTAAAAGAGCTAATCAATGCCCAATCTTTGGGGAAGTATATCGATGATTAGGCTATTCAAGTACATTCAGCAGAACTGACTTGAATGATATGATATGCCAGCCTTGACTTAAGGGACCAATCCAGTGTGGACACCATCTGCTGATTCCAGGACCTGACTGACCTTCCCACACAGAGTCGAGTCCCCAGAAGGTCACAAGGGTTAGTTCTCTTCCTCTGGGCTTTCGAAATCTGTAACATCAAAGCTAGTGATTATTCTCTTTCATTAAAGTAGATTCTAAAACATCTCATACATTTAAGACAATATTTCATATTGAACCAAACGTTTCTTGATGGAAGTGAAGTTTATTTCCAACCTTTCTTATTGCATGTTTGAGTGTATCAGAGATTCTGACATTTGGATACTTTTTGACTATAACCTTATCACTTTGTTCTTAAAAGAAACTATCATTTGCTTCTACATTGCAGTTAATGAAATACTTCACTTTCAGGATGGATTCATTGACAATAGACTTACATTTTAATTTTTAAAATTTGCTTTTCAAGAATTACATAGGTGGAGACATATAAACTTCAGATTTGGTTCCCCAGAACTGTTTATACTTGATTCTTTGGCAGGTGAGCCAAAGAAAGCACAAGCAATAGAATCTGGGTTCTATATTAAATGAAGACAGGGAAAAAAGCTTCTGATTTTTCATTTCACCAAGTGTTTTCTCTATTCAGATAAGGGAGCCAAAGGCTAAGGATAGCAGCTTGTCTGGATTAGAAGGTTGATTGTTTGCACTCTTGTTGAGTTTTTTTCCTTAATGTAGACCAGGATGTCAGGGGTCTTCGGTGAGAGGCGCTGAGGATAGCAGAGACACCGGGTGGGGCCAAGGAAGATCGACCCTGAGGGACATGTGGGGGCAGGGTGGGGAGGAGATGGAAGCAGAGATCAAAGAACCAAGAGCTCCTCAGGATCCCACAGCAGAAAAGCCTTTGGCAACTCTTTGATGTCCAATTTGCCCTCTGCCCCCAATCAGCATTGTGTCTAGGGAATTGAGTGAGGGCAGATCTGGGCAGGGCCGTTTTACAGGTCTGTGGAGCACGGAGTGTCTTTTAAGTAGCTTCTTAAAGAGATGTAGAGAAAAAAAAATTACTATAATTCCTGACCTACAGGAGCTTACACTCTAGTTCAGTAGAGAAAACTGAACAACTTGATCCATCAACCTTGCCAGGGTCCTCCAACAAACAATAGAAATATTTGATGGTGTCATGGTTGGGATTTCTATCTATAACACAGTTTATTAAATCAGTTTTTCTCCAGAATAAGAAAGCACCTGAACACAGTGTCATCCTTCTCCCTGGTAGGTTGTCCATCTTCAGTCATGTTCCTTATCTGAATTTCTTTTTCTTTTCTGTGATCTATTCCTGGTGTTTTGTTTTTGGTGTTCCAGAGCATATATGAGTTCTATAAAATGATATGGTCATATACTTCTTTTTTTCTTTCAGCAAACAAAACAATTAAGTCTTACCTGACCTCTGGACAGCATAGATTTTGATAAACCAACTTACTGCCAAATTAACTTTAAAATCAGAACTTTTTAAAAGACAATGCTGCATATATACCACTGTACAATATGAAACTATATCTTCAAAATGACAATTCAGGCAGCTATGGGTTAAAAGGCAAACAATTAATGCTCTATTTTGTAAAGTAAAAGAGGAATCTTGAGGATATGTAAGTGTGAAAATTAAATAACTAATGTATGGTCTCTTTTAAATCAATGCCCTTCATCCATGAAGTTAACTTCACATTGACCTTCCATCCAGCACACATATGGCCCTGCAGGGATGTTAAAAAGAAACTCCTTTCTCATTCAACCCAGATCTGCCAGCCTAAATTTCTTTGTTCCATTTCCTGGATTTGCACCTAGCCATTCTCCTACTTGCTAGGACTAGAAACACCTTAGTCTCTCTTTTCACCTTAAGGAGGCAGTGAGGAAAGCAGGGAAAATGTACAGGGAAAAAGCATCTTAAACCACTAGTAGGTTCAGAAGAGTACAGAAATTACTTTATATAACCTGGCTGGCATGGCATTGTTGTTCAACCAAGACCGTGTTAGCAAGTCAAATACTGATCTTCAAGAGAATGCTATTGTTTCTGGATAAGGAACAAAATAGAGCTATATTTTTTACAGTTAAGTAACATTAAATATCAGGACAATAAACATTTCGCAACCCATCTTCTTCCAAAAATGTTCCCACTATGGTCTCAGTCCTTTCCTGGATCTTTGAGAACAAGAAGCTTAGTATAAGAGAAAGGTCATATGAAAACACTGGTTAACTTTTCCTTGGTGTATTGAATCTCTACACTAGAAAATTGCATGAACATAATTAAAGTAATTTTGGTTTTGAATGACAATTTGAGCCATAACTGAAATGTACTTTCAAGACAATAAAAGAAACTTGATGACTCAAGTGTTCTACTGGTTTTAGTCTTTGAAGGAAAATGCCATTGTCTGTAGGTCACCAGAGAGTTGTACATAGATAAAGGAGCTTCTAGTTAACCTCCTTAGTGCAGGAGGCAGCATGTCAGTCTCATAATCTGAAGGTTCTGAGTTCAAATCTCAGAGGAGGCAGTGTAGCTTTTTGCCTGCTTTCTTTGTCAAAAGAAGAAAAAAAAATTTCAGTATAATCCCCTTTTAAGGATTTCACACTCCTCTTAGTAACTTTACTTTTATTGAACTAATACTAGTTAATAATAATTACAATGAAAATAAATGGGTCACTGAAAAAATAAGCAGGTTGAAAGTTACAATATTACTAGATACCAAAATTCATGTGAAATATTTCATTCAAGACATTGTTTCAGAAAGGTAGTGCTACATGATTGAGATTATAATGAACTGGACATAAAACTAAAAATATTATAAAGGAGAAATTGGTTGTAAACTGATATATATATCTTTGTAAGAAAAGTGTATGGAAGGAGGGGATCCCTGGGTGGTGCAGCGGTTTGGCACCTGCCTTTGGCCCAGGGCGCGATCCTGGAGACCCGGGATCGAATCCCACATCGGGCTCCCGGTGCATGGAGCCTGCTTCTCCCTCTGCCTATGTCTCTGCCCCACCCCCCGTGACTAACATAAATAAATAAAAAATTAAAAAAAAAAGAAAAGTGTATGGAAGGAGTGCATTCCTTTTGATACCAATAAGGGTGGTAGTGGTTAAGAAAGTGTGTGGGTATTTTAATGGGATGCTTTGAACCTTAGGGAACATATACTGACCAAAACAACCTGTGTGTATGTGTGTTAATGGATGTATGAAGGAGTGGAAGAGCAAGGAACCTGGTAGGGTTCAATGTGCATTCAATTTCAAACTCAGAAACTGGGCCAAGAGACCAATATACTTAGATATACATTAGGATTAGTACAAGCAATCAGTCTGGGGCTTTTAAGAAATGTAGCAGTTTTAAAAAGGAGCATTGGCCAATCTGTGAAAATAATCAAAGTGTTGTGAAAAGGCTTGCTTTTTATCCCAACACTTTCAGCCAATCACCAAGCATCCCTTTTGCCCCAATTACTGTGAATTGAAGAGAAACGAAATAGGTTGAAGAGAAATGGAGTGTTTTGAAAAAATGTGGCTAGAGTCTGAGGGTAAGGAGATGAAATTAATTAGTCCTTTTTTTCCCCTTTAAGTACGTGGCTAGGATAGAGGTTCTTCTCAATAGTTTAGTACATAATTAAAGAGCTTTCACATTATGATATTGAATTAATAAAATAAAATAGAATTAAATGTTTAAAAATTTCATGTCAAGGAAGATCCAGGCACCAAGACTATGATATTAAAAGCAAGTGATTAGAAAAAATAATCATAGTATAGGACCCTAAAATTTTACCTTGGATTTACTATGAAAAATGGAATGTGGGGCCTGACTTCACAGGCCAACAGAGAACAGATGCATCAAAGTCTGGGTTATATTACACTAATCTCTTAAGGGTCTTTTATCTAATCTCTCTCTGGCCATTGCTAAGTGCCAGGGATATGATTGCCACTATATAAATATCAGAGATTATCTGAACTTCTCAGGAGAAATCCATCTAATAGACATCAAAACCAGTCAGGCATTGTGTGTCTTTAGTCTTTCTCTGGCAGAAATAGGCAAATCAAATCTTCCTTTAAGTTAAGGACCTGTAATTTACCAACTTCTAAATATTTTCATTTTTATTTTACCTTCCTGACTTCTAACAGAATTCTTGACATTAGATCCTCTAAAAGCAAAGAGCAGTGGAGAATTTTTAGTTCATTAACTCCTGAGTTAAATAGTCATGCAAACTAACCACCAAGCCATAAGGGGTAGAAAAAATAAGCCAAGATGTCATGAAGTAGAGAAGTGAGTGGTCTATATTCTTCTGTCTTGAGGCAGACTATCAACATGCTTAAATACAACATAGGCTTTGAAGTTGAGAGTACATGGGTCTGAGGACCATCTCTGCCATGTGATAGTAATATGATCCTTCCCACACTTTTAATAACTTTGAGCCTCTGGGTTTCCTTAATCTGTAAAATACAGAAAATACAAACCTCACGGTGGTGGAAATGAGAGAAGTTCACTTATATAAAAATGCTTGGCACAGTCCTTGACCCCATAAACACTCAGTAAAGAGCAGACATTTTGGTCCTGTTACTTGTGACCAGTAAAACAAGTAAAAGACTGAGGAAATGTGCAGAAAGTGGGCTTCTTGACAAAGAAAGGGACCCTGTCTTATATCTCTAAGGAGAATCTAGAGGACAAAAATGCTGAATCAGACATATTAGGGATAACATAGTAGAGATAAGGGAGCAGATTTAGACCTTTTCTTTACCACTCTAATTCAGCTCCCAGTTTTCTCCTTTGTAAGTCATCAGCGGATGTAGATATATGAATCTATTTTGATACAATTCTTTCATGATAAAAGTTATTGATTCTCTTCATCTTTTTTTTTTAAGATTTTATTTATTTGTTTGAGAGAGAGAGAGAGAGTGAGAGAGAGCAAGCATTAGCAAAGGAGGGGTGGGAAGAGGGAGAAGCAGGCTCCCCTCTGAGCAGGGAGCCTGACACGGGGCTCTTTCCCAGGACCCCAGGATCATGACTTGAGCCAAAGGCTGACATTTAACCGACCAAGCCACCTGGGTGCCCCTCTTGTCATCTTTTTTATCCAAAGTGCATGAAAAATAGCAGTTACTCATATTTAATCAGCTTCATTCAGACAAACACTACAATATATTTAGTGCTATTTCTTTATTCAATAATCAGGAGGTATTTTGGTTTGTTGAAGTGTGTGTGTGTGTGTGTATGTTTAATTATCTTTTCCTTTTAACTCAATAAAGATTGAATTAGTACATGGGATCCCTGATAGGCTGTGTGGCTGACCACTGTGACTTTATTTTTCTGGTTATATACAGCATGGCCAAAAATTGGATTGGCTTTTGTATCTCTTGAAAAGTCAACTAAGAAATTAAACTGCTGAGGATTTGCTGCTAGAATTTGCTTATATTTGCACTGTGACTGCTCTTCCAAGTAATCCATTGTGATATTTTGTTACGTCTTTGCCTCATATGTACACGTGTCTGTCTTTCATGCAGTTGCAAACTAGTGAAGGGCAGAATTATTTCACTCATTTGTTCTGTACCTGCTTCAGCCAATGATCCTTGCTGTATTGCAAACCCTTAGCTTCCTGCCCAAGTTCCTCACATTATCTTTTCTTTTTCCTTAGCATCTGTAAGGAGAGCAAAGGCTCCCATTGTTATCAATTTTCTCCTATGATTTTCTGGTACAAAGAAACAGAAACATCAAAAGGACATCATAGTTATGTGCAGGAACCCTAGTTTTTTGAATATTTGTTTATTTTATCCAGGAGACAATAAACCAAATTCCTATTTGAAAAGAATCATACACTTGTAAGTATTTTCTGAAAAATAATTTCCCAGAAGTGGGGTGCTAGATCAAATGATAGCACACTTCAGTTATATAGCCAGATTTATTTTCCAAAAATTACAGCAATTTCCAGACTCATCACTGCTTTTGAGAAATGGTATATGAGAGTACTGTTTCTCTTGTAACACCATGAGCACTGGGCACTAACACAATCCTACATTTTTGCCAATGTGAAGGGCCAGAAGTTTTATTTTCTTGTTGCTTTTTTCATTTCCCTGAATATTAATCCTTTTCTTGCTATATACATTGTTCTTTCTAATTTGAAGAACCACGTGTATCTTAAGGGGATTAACCACTTTTGTGGGTGTAGTGAATATTTTTTTCCAGTCTGTAATTGTTCTTTCAATTTGATTAAGTTGCTTATTCCTATTAAAAAAGGGGTTTTTTTTGTTGTTGTTTTATTGTTTTATGATTTCATCTGGCATTTTATTTTTCCTTTGTATATTTTTGTTTCCATCTTCCTTACCAAGCTTCCCTTTACTTCAAAGTTATGTATGTTTGAAACTTATTTTTTTAATACATTTATTTTTGTGATTGAAACTTCTTTATTGGATTTATATTTGTCTATGGACACATAACTGGGGCTTCATTTATTTTTTTTCCAGTGATTACCTTAATATTAATTGCTGGTAAATCCAAAACTCCCCCCCCCAACTTGACTTGGAGTCGAGTTGTGTCATTGACTAAGTTCTCCTTGGCAAATGGATTATTTTATGGCTTTTGAATTCAGTTCTTGATATTAAGTTTCAATAAACAATAAATCCTCTCACCAAATCACTATTATTGTGTTTTAAGACCTTTAGATAATTCTTACATATTTTTCTCCCACATGGACTTCAGAATCAGTTTATCACATTCTAAAAATAATTGCAGCATGTTTCTGATTTTAAGAGGTTGGAAACAATACAAATATCTATAAGTAGAAAAATGTCCAAAAAAATAGTGCTTCCAAATTATGGACTAGGAACAAATTATGGAATAAATTTAGATCATCTGAATTATGGGATACTGTGCAGCTATCAAAAAACATATAGTAGATCAAAAATATATAGAAGTCAATATATACAGTGTGCCTGGGTGGCTCAGTCAATTAAGCATCTGCCTTCAGCTCAGGTCGTGTTCCCGAGTCCTGAGATCAAGTCCTGCATTGAGCTCCCTGCACAACAGGAAGTCTGCTTCTCCCTCTGCTCCTGCCCATCCCCCCCTCTCTTTCTCTCCCTCTTGCAATAAATAAAAGAATAAGAAACAAGAGTTAAATCCCTATTGACTTTCTTATATTTTTACACTTTAGAGAATCTGTATTTGGTGGAGAAACTCTCATCATGAGGTTATTCACCCATCGATAGCATGCAATCCACAGCATTTTTCTTTTAATCTGTGTACAAATCTCAAATAGCATACAATTTTAGATCAAAGTATATTTGGGTATCTTATAGACTGAGTTTACCGATGAATAGATGAAGTATGTAAAATGTTAAAGATATTGGCCAAGTGTAACATGTAATGTACCTAGACATAAATAAATAAGCTTTATAAATAAGACTTTAGGTGGTGTTTCTCGACTGGTTCTGTTCATGTCTTGATCCTGTAAGTACTAGAACTCATAATTTCAACATTTAAAATACTTATGGAGTTCTTTTACTTAAGACCTTATAATGATCACAAAAGATTCTTTCTGCATGACTAAGCTCCACACACAAATAAAGAAAACCATATATAGTAAAAGTTGCTATCTGTTAGCTGATGAGCCAGATGAAACAAATGGCTTTCTTACCCTGGAGGAAATTGTCATAAAATTTAGAATAATTGACGGTATATTTGCAAATCAGGATAGTATTCTGATTACTCTTGAACAATCAGAATATCTGGAGAAAGTGGATTTACTTTCCTACACAGTAACTAATGGTCACATCTGAGGATGATTTGGAAATCTCACAGCTTATCTGCTAATGAAATCTAGCATTTAAACTTTCCACTTCCTCCTTTGTTGTTAACAACTAGAAAATTAACTGTATTATGTGATTGGATTCACCATGGATAAATGGCCTCTGATCATCATAAACAATTCTATAAAAACTATAAACCTGACTCCAGCTAAGCAATTGGAAGTTGTCAGTGACTTTAGAGCTGAGGTTCCCCATCTCCCTCCATCACCCCACATGACTGTCACAGAAGTTTCTGTGCCTGGATGAACCAGGAGTTGTAAGCAGTGCTTATCAACACCTATGGCAAGAAGAAGGCCATATCAGCAAGATCCGACCTGTTGAGACCACAACAGGGTGAGAACCATCCTTTCTGATATGGGTGGCATTCCTAGTATGGCAAATGTCCCATTAGCTAAACATATTATAGGGCCTTTTAGCTAGGAGTTAATGGAATCTATACTTCTATTTTGGGCAAACATACATAGAACACATATGTGAAGACAAGAAGGAATGTAGCAAAGTGATATCTGCAATTTCTCTTATTATATATTCCACAAATGTAGAATTCACCTCCTCTCTAAGTGGTTTGGGCTGTGACACAGGGATTCTATAGCTTGGCTTCCCCTCCCTTGTCTCAATTCCTTAGCTCCACCTTCTTGGATCATTTAGCATCTCAAAGCTCCCTCAGTGGGCACCATGTCCAAGCTCAGCCTTCACTTCAGCCCAAGTCAGGAAGCATTTGCTCATTCTTTCATTTACTTAGAGTCATTCCGAATGTCTTAGAGGTCCTGAAAATGACAGTTCTATCCTGCTTGTATAATTTTATATGAGTTACTAAGGGCTTCTGAGTCTCCCCTTGCTTATTGGTCATGAAGCCACTGACCTCTAGAGTTTTAATTGGGATAATTACTGTAAATATCATAGCACAGGGTCTGGCTTGTCTAGTAAGTGCTTGTCTAAGGTTCTGGGAAGATTCAAATGCTAAGACCAAGATTTAGTTCCTCTACAATTGGAAAAGGTCTGTGTGGTTCAGTGGAAGAGCTATGTAGATATTATGCACTAATGAGGTTTTGTCACCAATAAGTTTGGGAATGCTAAATTATGCCAGGTTGAATAGATTTCTTACCTCAAGAATACTCTGAGTCTTTAATAAGCTAATATGCACTTGTTACTATCTAAGAAGAGGAAGAAGGCAGCATCTGCCCAATTTTCTTTTCATATAAGGAATGATTTTACAAAGAAGCATCTTGAAAGGTTATTATTCCCATGAACCACTGTTTGGGAAATTAACTATGTCACACCTATTAGGTATGACATTTCAATTTTTTGTAGGTATGACATTTCAATTTTTTGTAGGTATGACATTTCAATTTTTTATATTTCAATAGAAAAAAAAAGTGTCCAGACCAGGGCTGGAGTTTTAGTTTCTTAAAACTCCTTTATAATGTGTTTTGGGAAATTTAACATTTTTAATAATAGTAATAACAAAAATAATATGAAAACAAAAAATTACATGGCACTTATTATACTCCAGACCTGTACAAGTGCTTTACATATATTAACATGTGTAGATATTTCATCGGTAAAATGTATAGAAATATCTTATCTGCTTAAAAAAATTCTGCACCATAGGATGTCAGAGATGGAAGTCCATTTGGTTCAACAAGTTTATTTTTCTGAAGCTCATAATGCTCATAATGCTTTTATGGCAAAATTGGAACTAAGGTGCATGCCTCTTAGCCCTTTGCACTACTGTCCTTTGTAGTTTCCAGTCCCTGGTTCTGTGACACCACCTGGCCTTTTCACCAGAGATCTAAATATTTAAAATAGCAGGGAGAGGTCACTTTGCTCAGCTCTACTTTTCTACCATTATGAGGTCTTATAAAATTCCACACTGTAATTTATTGTCTTTCCAACTTAATCATTTCAAAATAAATCCTACAAATTCAAACAGAATTCAGCTGTTCAAAATTTTCCTCTACTGAAAATGTCCCCAAAAGAATTTGATTTAAGACTGTGTCCTTAGAAACGTTGCGAAAGAAAAATGACCGAGCAAAGAGACTTTACAAACATTTTTTGTTTCCTTCTAGTGCTCCTTTGAACTCTTGACTCCGGGGTCCTTGAGAAAAAGAAGCATATTACTGGAAATTAAAGATCTCTAATGAGACCAAATGGCAGAACAAATTTCTCACCTCTTCAGCTCTGTGTTGGAGAGACCACCAAGGTGAAATGTGATTTAGTCTCTGGGCCTACTATGATCTTGGCCTTTCTGCAGAGACTGTCAACAAGGGTACTAATGATTGCCTACTACTATGGGAAGAAGCAGAGTCCGTGCAGACCGGAGCTGAGCTCACTGTTTCATTTCATTCAGAGCATTAAAACACTTGCTCCTGCCAGCACCTTTCATCTACTCGCAGGCAGAAGCTGGTTGGACCAGTGACCCACTAGACAAAATTACCAAGCATTATACTACTAAGCTAGGTGGATCATATGGACTGATTTGCACCTCTTAGGTTATGCACCTTTCACATTTGACAGGATTTGTCCTCTGGCCTGTGGGCTTATTTTTTTTTTAATAGGTTTATTTTTTTTTTTGAATTTTTATTTATTTACGATAGGCACACAGTGAGAGAGAGAGAGGCAGAGACACAGGCAGAGGGAGAAGCAGGCTCCACGCACCGGGAGCCCGACGTGGGATTCGATCCCGGGTCTCCAGGATCGCGCCCTGGGCCAAAGGCAGGCGCCAAACCGCTGCGCCACCCAGGGATCCCTGGCCTGTGGGTTTAGCATCCTCTTTGACTATATTTTGTCCCTCTTCAAGATGGCTTCTAGCATTGGAAAATAATGGTTGATTAGATGGTCCACAATGTAGTATGTTATGTAAATTTAGAATAGTATCTTCCTTCCATCCTTTGTCTCATACTAAATTACTTACATGATGAGAGAGAGAGAGAAAGACTTATTTCATGAAGATATGTATAAGCCTCTTAGCTCAAATATCCACTAAAATTCTCTAGAAACTGTCACTTTGAAATATTTGCACTCATAAGGTATCACTAACACCACTAAGACAATTAATTTATCTTAATCCAATTAATCCATGTTTTGAATGAGTGTGACATAAATTTGAAGTTTCTTCATGTAAACTAAATTGCTTAGGAAACATTTTTTTGGTGACTTTTAAAAGTCATGAGTTTAGCAGTGCTACTGGTAAATGCTTAACAATGCCTATTTGAAGCATTTGCCCATTTCTGTAATATAAATAGTCTGACCATGGCCAGTTTCAAGATCCTATGTGAAATTACTAAAGGCAGAGTTGGGAAAAGATGTACGGTAGCATACCATTAAATAGTATTCCCACATGCAGAAAGAATAGATGCATAATCTCAAGAGGCTAGTTAATAGTAAAATGTAATAAAAAAAATTAGGAGTTGGAAATGTATTAATATAATACAGTATAGTAAAGTATTAATAGTAATACTTTTTAAATTTAAAATATTATATTTTAAATTTTATCATTAATATTAATAGTATTACAAATAAAATGTATCACAAAAGTAAAAAAGGATTTACCTTTATTTTTAGCATAATTTATTTAACTGGGCTACATTTTACCTTTAATAATGACTATGTTTGACCACCAGCTCACAAAAATCCTGAATATTTAAAAATTGGCTCTTACAAGTTGGTCTGATGGGGCTCCAGCACACTACTGCTTCTGGGGAGGAAGCAGAAACTATCATGGCAACCTGGAGACGGTGCTGGATTGAGAGATGGCTAACCCAGGAAGTTAATAGTGGTTAAAGGCAAAGGTTCAGGAGTCCAGCTTCTCTTACAGACTTAGACTTGACAAGTAGATTAACCTCTCTGATTTTCAGTTTTCTTTAAGGTAAAAAGGGAGATTATATGGGAACCTAACTTACATGGATATTGGAGCTTTAAATAAGATAATGGTTGCACAGTGGCTGGGCATAGTAAGCAAACAAAATTATTAGCACCAAGTTTCAGCGAGGCCAGTAAATGTTGTGTGATCATGGGCAATTTATTTCCTTCATAACTTCTTCATATGTAAAATAAGTATTTAAATACAAAATAATTTATTAAATGCCAGTGATTAAGAACTAGAACTTTTAAGTCAGATGGCCTAAATTCAGATTCTGGCCCTCATTATACAAGTCATGCAACTTTGGACAAATTAATTTATCTTTCTTACTCTTGATTTCTTCATCTGAAAGTCAAGAAGTAACACAAGACTTTGTTGAACAGAATTTTTTTTAAATTAAAGTGAGGTATATAGCTCTTTGTTTGGCACACTGTAGATGCTCAAAAAAGCTAAGCTATTTTATTAATAGTATCAGTATTATGATAGTATATAATGGTATTAACAGTGATAGCATTTTCAGTATATATCATGCAGTATTAATATAGTATGTATTATTAATGTACTATAATATATTGCACATACATAGTAATAAAATTGGTTATTATTATCATCATGTATTAATATTATTTAATATTACTAGCATTAATAATATTAGAATTATTAATAAGATGAGCACACGAATACAAACATTTTTTTGTATATGGTATACCTTCCGGGGAAAGGAACATGTCCTATGACATCAAAATTCATATAAATAATAAAATATGTAATGCTAATAATAAAATGTCATATTTTGAGGCATTTTCTAGGTGTCAAGCACTGTAGTAAGTGCTTCACATGTAATTGGAATCTCAACTTCATTATTTATGAAATAACTTTGATATCTATCATTTAAACTTATTGAGAAAATTATAAGTGTTATTATAACACATTCTACTCTGGAAAAAGTAGGTGTGGAATAAATGATATCTAGTAATAATAATTGTTATAATAATACAATCTATTTCATGGGTTGTGAGAATATATTTATACTTTTTTTAAAATGTTTATCATGTTGCTTAGTGCATTAATTAATGGAAGCTATCATAGTTATATAATAAAAATAAATGAGGGAATTTACCATGAGTATTTACCATTTATATCAATTTACCTTTGAGAATGGTTTGGTGGGTCAGGATGGAGGTCAGCAAACAGTCCAGAATACAGAAGCTCAGAAGTGTTTTTGGAAACACTGGTTGTTGTGTTTTAATCTCTTGCTTCTATGCTGGAGGGGGTGGAACGTGATACTCTTTTCTGGAGGGGGAAGGTCCAGCAAGTCTCCTGCAGCTGGAAAAAGGTTAGACATTGCCAACGTTGGCTTATGAGGTGTTACAAGTATAGGGTAGAGGTGTTAGACGAGCTGCATGAGGTGGCAATGGTAATGATCATTCTTTCTAGTCTAGTGGTATTGAATTAAGACAACTGTGTTCTTTGGGGGAGTCTGTTGAAAACTATGGATTTTTTGTCCTTGCCATTTGCTTATTTGCTGATACCATATCTTTCGCTGTTTTAAAACACTTTGCTTCTTCTGTAGCACCTCGATGTGTCCTGTCAACTGTAGCTGTGTCTAAAACATTATCAAAATATTAATGATCCCAGTTTTCATGTCTTTTTGTTTATCCACTGCACTTACTATGATTCATTTTAATAATTCTTTAAAATATCATCCCCAAGTCAGTCCATATGGCCTTCTGATCTCATACTTAGTAATAGATACAAGGACATATGGTTATAAAATGAAGTCTTTCAGGATGCTCCAGTTCATTATTCTATTGCCCCTTAAAGGAACAGAGTGAACTGATCCAACAGGCCAGATAGTAAATAAGAGTGATCTCATCTCTCGCTCAGCATTGGCTGCCACTTCCTTGGGGAATAATTACTTAATAAACTCAGGCTTCCCCCTCCCATGGTTTTATATAACATAAGAATGGCTTTTTAGAACACATTCGGAATTAATGCTACTCATTTCTGAGGTCAGAGAAGCCTAAATAGATATGGTTCTATTGAGTGATGTTGGGAAATCTGATTCTTGGTGAAGCATTTTTCTAGAACATCTGAGCCTAAGTTCAAACCCAGGGTGGAGTTCTCAACCAAATCAGACATCGTGATTACATTCATAGAAATATAAACCCTAGGGACAGACCCAGAAAGATAAATAAAATTACCATATAAGGGACACACCCTTGTGCATATGCAAGTTGGTGGATATTGAGAAATATGAATATAAAATTTCAACAATCCTGATAATGGAAAATGCCAGTAGAATAATAAGGATATTCCATTTTGTTCATCAGATTTGAAAAGTAAAACACATAATGCCTGATGCCTTTAAAATTGTAAAGGGAATAATTGTCCTTAAATATTGCATGTGAGAAAGTAAACTTCACCATTTTTTAAAAGGCTATTTCAAAAGAGGAATCAAATACCTCAAAATATATATAATATATATTCTTTGATATAGTAATTTATTTGTGACACTGTGTTCCAGAAATGTATAGAAATACATGATTGCATAATTTATAATACTGAAGAAATTTAAAAATACCTAAAAATCCAACATCGCTAAGTAATAAAAGTAATGTTTTTGAAAATATTTTTTATGGCATATAAATTATCATAAGGGTGAAACAATAAGGGTGAAAATTATGTAGCAGTTTTATGACTTTAGCTATATTAAAATGTGTGAAGAAAATATCTAAGAGTGAAGTTATTTCTAGCTAATGGGAAAATGAGTCATTTTTATTTGAGTATTTCTTTAATGTTCTCCATAGAGTATATAATCAGAAAAATGAAAGTAATTTTTTACAAAGGAGGACTTGGTGCTCGTTTGAAAAAAATATCCTGAAATGTGTGTGGAGACACACAATAGAGAAAACTAAGGACATAAAGGGATATAAAATACTGGAGTAAGTTGAGTTGACTTTTCCAGAATTGAAATCATTCTTTTCTTTCATTAGTTGCAAAATTGCTTTTAAAAAATACTGTCAGTTTCAAATACCCAGAGAGCTCAGTTTGAGGTACATTGAGTCTAAGGGGGAAAAGTTTTTTAATAAGAAGAAAAGATGTCATTTTTTAAAAAGGGTGGTTTCAAATGGGTTTGGCACAACTGAAAATGTGTCTTTGAAATGTGTTTAGTATTTCCAGACAAGGAGGAACTGTCACCTCACGTTGCTTGTGAATCATTGCACATCTGGTCCTCCTGCCCTGGGACAAGAAATGCAGTAGGAAAAGTGAGACATTAAAAGACAATGGACAGGGACGCCTGGGTAGCTCAGTGGTTGAGTGCCTTCAGCCCAGGGTGTGATCCTGGAGTCCCGGGATCGAGTCCCATGTAGGGCTCCCTGCATGGAGTCTGCTTCTCCCACTGCCTGTGTCTCTGCCTCTCTGTGTGTGTGTGTGTCTCTCATGAATAAATAAATAAAATCTTTAAGAAAAAAAAAGACAATGCAATCAAATCTCATATTGCTGTCTTCTTTCCTCCCTCCCTCCCTCCCTTCCTTCTTCCCTCTCTCCCTCCTTCCCCTTTCTTCCCCCCTTTTTCCTTCCCTTTCCTTCCTTCCTCTCTTCTCTCCTCTCCCCTTCCTTCCTTCCTTCCTTCCTTCCTTCCTTCCTTCCTTCCTTCCTTCCTTCCTTCCTTCTTGCCATGTTTGAAAAAAAATAGCAAATGATGTTTCTCCACTCATGGGAACAGCAGCCTGCCGTGGTACTACTCTGCACTCTCTGTTCAGCCAGCCTTCTGTGGAGATGATGTTAGGCTTCAGGTAGTATATCAGTCTGGTTAGGTGAACTCACTCAACTCAGCAGCTTCATCTCAATGTCTTTGAAAGTTTCTGACTTATTTGAGTGCTAAAACCTAGAACTGGGCACCTTCCTTGCAGTTAAAATGCCACAATTTAGACCAACTAACCTTTAAAAATAAAGAAATAAAGAAAAAGCTTAGATTAGCAGTTTTATATCAGTATGAATTATTAATTTAGTTAAGGTTTTGAGTTTTGTTTTGTTTTTTCCTTTTCATAATGATTTTTTGGAATAAATGGTTTCTATCTGGGCTGGAAGGGTTCAGTACCACTCAGGGTAATGGTTTCTGTTGGCATGGGGAAAGGGCAAGTGCAGTGGAGTGGAAGATTTGTGTTCCCTTTCTTTACAATATACTTTCCTGTTTTCCTCCCTACTGTTGGGTGTCTCATACACAGTTTGTCTTTGTCCACCTTTGTACATACTCATTTCAGAAACAATTGTTTTCTTTTCTTGGGACTTAAAAGATGAAAGAACAGAGCTTCTTTTGGGGAAAAAGAAAGACAACCAATATGACTTCCCCAATTGTCATTTTTCCTTCTCTCCCTTCCTTTCTTTTTTCAATCACATACTAATGAACTCCTATTATATGCCTTGGCAAAGAGCTGGATGGTAGAAATATAAGAGAGAGGGAGAAAAATGATGGAATCATAATGTAATTTTAGTTCAGTATAAAAAATGAATTGGAAAAAAGATAAAATTGAATACAGAATGTCCATTTGGGATTCCTTTGTAAGAATCCAAGCAAGAGGTGACTGGTCTAAACAATAGAAGTCGTATATATCATGGATAATTTAAAAAGTATTTAAAAGGCAGAATCGTGAGGACTTGGTAATTGATTGTAGGTGTTGGGGAAAGGAGAAAAAGGCAGTCATGAAGACTGTGAAGGTTATGGCTTAAGGAACTGAAAGATTGATGGATGGCACTCATTGAAATGCAGAGAACAGGTGAAAATGCAGTTTGTGGTGGTGGGTAGGAATCCGAGTTCAGTTTTGGGAATGTTGGATATGAGATTTTGATCAGATATCCAAATGGAGATACCTAATATGAAATTGAATATATAGCTCTGATGTTCAGCACAGATATCTGGACTATACACATGTGGCTCAAAACATAAACATAATTGAAGTCATGGAAAATAGGAAATGAATATATGGAATCACTCTAGGAGAATATATAAAGTGAGGACCTAGGAGAAAATCCAAAACACCAAGGAAAAAATTCATTTCAAGAAGACATTAGTGTTTAAGAGTTTGTTGATGGCTTCATCAACTCAGTTTCAGTGGTACAGTGGAAATAAGACCCAGATGGCAGGATGTGGAGAAACAAGCAGCCCCAAACTGTAGAATCTCCATCAGTTAATTCATGTGCATTTTTGGATAGATTTAATTATGATAAGCTAAATACCCTAAGTTGTTTTGGAAGAGGTGGCAAATGCCATTTGTATTGACAGCAAAAATATCATTCTCTTCTTTTCAGTTACTGTGTTTAAAAATTACGTCATTTTAGTTCTTTATATTTCTGATGACAGCCTAGTGAAGGGAATAGACTAGTTAATTAAGAATTTTAGGGATCCCTGGGTGGCTCAGTGGTTGAGTGCCTGCCTTCAGCCCAGGGCATGATCCTGGAGTCCCAGGATCGAGTCCCACATCGGGCTCCCTGCATACAGCCTGCTTCTCCCTCTGCCTGTGTCTCTGCCTCTGTCTCTCTCTCTCTCTCTCTCTCTCTCTCATGAATAAATAAATAAAATCTTTTTTAAAAAAAAAAAGAATTTTACTCTGCTCCTCTGGGGTCCCTGAGTGGCTCAGTCAGTTCAGGGTCTACCTTCACCTCAGATCATGGTCCCAGGGTTCTGGGATGGAGCCCCACATCAGGGTTCCTGTTCAGTAGGGCGTCTGCTTTTCCTTCTCCCTTTGACCCTGCCCCTGTCACTTGGGCTCTCACTCTCTCTCTCTCAAATAAGTAAATAAAATATATTTTTTTAAGATTTTATTTTATTTATTCATGATAGACAGAGAGAGAGAGAGAGCGAGAGAGAGAGGCAGAGACACGGGCAGAGGGAGAAGCAGGCTGTATGCAGGGAGCCCGATGTGGGACTCGATCCCGGGACTCCAGGATCAAGCCCTGGGCCAAAGGCAGGCGCTAAACCTCTGAGCCACCCAGGGATCCCCAATAAAATATTTTTTTAAAAAAAGAATTTTACTGTGCTTCTCAGTGTGGGCATTTGCTAAATTTCACATTATATAATTAATCATTTGCTTCAAAGAAAGGGAAATAAATGGCTATTTCTTTCTATTGGGGATGAGGTAAGTGATGTTCTCTAACCGAAATAAAATACTTCTTTTTTTTTTTTTTAAGAGAAAATGAGAGAATGCATGTCAGGAAGAAGGGGTAAAGGAGGAGGGAGAGAGAATCCTAAGCAGGCTCTTCACCCAGTACAAAGCCCCACGCCGGGAATGATCTCACAACCCTGAGATCATGTCCTGAGCCAAAATCAAGAGCTGTATGCTTAACCAACTGAGCCACCCAGGTGCCCCTAAATTTTTTTAATTATTTATTTATTTGGCAGAGAGAGAGAGTGCTTGAGAGAGAGCACAAGCAGAGGGAGGAGCAGAAGGACAGGGAGAAGCAGGGAGCCCAATGCTGGGCTGGATCCCAGGACAATGGGATCATGACCTGAGCTAAAGGCAACACTTAACTGATTGAACCACCCAGGTGTCTCACCCCTAGAATATTTAATTCAAAAGTACAAGGAAAAATGTGGATTTTACTCTGACAGAACAAATATTTTCAGTTATTGGGGACTGACACAGATTGGTAAACAAAGTAAGACACACAAATAGATCCTCACCTATAAATCTTAAGGAACATAGTGTTTCTTAAAGAATAAATAATATTCAGTGGTTATTTGTTCTTCTTCATTGAATAATAAATATTAATACAATATGGCTGAAGTAAATTACAGCATTTAGTTTTCCAAAGATGGCGTGGGAATATGTAGTTAAATGGGGAGTATGGCCAGCTGTTTCCTCAGGATAGAAATATCCCAGAAGTAATTTAAAAATGCTTCTACTTTTACACAGGAAGATTTTGGAGGCAAGCTCACTTTATGATTACTTTTGAAATTTCATAGATATTGAAATTGTTCCAAAATTGACTGTAAGTTTTCAAAGAGCAACATTTGCATTTATTATTGAATTTAGAATCTGTCATTCTTCAAAATATTGGTTGATGATTCAGAAAGGGCACATAGTCCCCTTTCTTTGCTTATACAATGGGTTTTATCCAAAAATCTCGAAGTACTTTATACAAATTAACTTACAGTCCAATCCTTTTAATATTTTGAATGAAGATTAATGAGACTCCTATTCCACATATGGTAACATGGAGTTTCTGGAAACCTTGGATGAAGTGAATGAGACATGACATAGCTGCCAGCAAGTTCACAGAAGAGCCAAGAATAGCAAACAAGATTTCTACTTAACCGTTTTAACCACCAGACACACACAAAAAAATCATAGATATTAAATAATTAAAACAACAGACTAAAACACGGTCTAGAAGGGCAAGTTTTTTACTTCAATTCTGCCTGTGTGTGATTCTGAATCAGTCTCTTAATTTTGATGGTTTTGGTGGTCATCTGGGGTGAATTGATTTCTAAGAGTCCTTCTAGAACTGACATTCTAATTCTCTGCAGATCTCAGTCTGGAGAAGAGGTCTTGCTCAAAAAATAGAATGGTTGAAAATATTTGTGGAAATGGGGCTATAGGACATTCCTGCCCATCTCCATTCTTCTCCTTAGCAATATTTACTGCATTCTTCCTCAGAACTAGTCTTGTTGTTTTTAAATTGCTATTTCCATGACTTCTTTCCAACTCAGTCAGTTACAAATAAAATCAGGTATGATTGATATTCTTTGGATCATTATACGATTAGCCTCGTTCATCCTTTTCTCCAGGGATAAAGAGTATAGGTAAATAAAAGCAGAATGGTTAGGAATGCAGGTTCTGGAATCATACTTACTAGAAATAGATCCCAGCTCTGCATTTAACTGGTGTGTGACTTTGGAGAAACTATTGAATCACTCTAAGTTCCAATTTCTTTATCTCTGAACTGAGGAAGATAATATGTCACTATTTATAATAAATAGGGGCACCTGGTGGCTTAGTCAGTTAAGCTACTGACTTTTGATGGAGCCCCGCATCTGGCTCTGCACTTAAAGCAGAGTCTGCTTGAAATTCTCTCTCCCTCTCCCACTGCCCCTCCCCCCACTCATGCTTGTGTCTCTCAAATAAATAAACAAAATCTTTTAAGAAAATAATAGCTTTGTGGGGAATAAATTAATATAAAGAATTTAGCATTCCTGCTACACAGTAAATAGCCTTGCTTCTCAGTCTTTTTTTTTTTCTTTTTGAAGAGATACCTACCCAGATTCCATTGTTTGCCATCCTTTGTTATCACAAACTGGAGATCTAAAAACTACATCTCCCAGAATCCATTGCCATCACTATTTTGGTTTAAATCCTTTAATGAGATACATATATAAGGGAGATTTTGAAGGCAGAAAATAGATAATAATTCATATAACTCCTCCCCCAGAGACAGGTGGTGTGTGAACTTCAGTAAGAGACAAATATGAGGTTTTTGCCAGTGGCTTTAATGAGATTCACTAATAATTACCATTTTAATGTCAAGGCAGTGGTCTCCAGGAATTTCTTTTCCTTTTTCTTTTTCTTTTTTTTTTTTTTTTTAGTCTCTAAGAATTTCAATAATATCCTAATTTCCTGAAAGAAAGCAGTAGCTTCACTTAAATTTCACTTTTTTAATATCTTTCAATGGTTTTGTAAGCACCTAATTTTCTGAATTCGATATCTTCCACTTTGAATGGTTTGTTTTCTTGTCTAATTTCTGACTGAATTCTATGAGATTACTGAGTAAGAAAGGCAGAAAATAATAATAACAATAATAACTGTTAACATTTAGGTCTTTGCTCGAATCATATCTTTTTAGTGAGTGCTTTCCGACTATCTGAAATTTTAATCCTGTTCCCATTTCCTTGCTCTTTGAAAATCTCCTTGGCATTCATTTCACTTTTAAAACATAATAGTAATCTTATTTATTTTGTTGATTGTATTTCTTTCTGGGAAATTTAGCTCATGAGGCTGTGTACTTTTGACCATTTGTCTCACTGTTGACTCTTTCAACCCTTCAAAAAAAATCTGGCATGTAGTAGGTGCTCAATAAAAATACTTGTTGGGGGCTCCCAGATGACTCAGTCAAGCATCTGCCTTTAGCTCAGGTCATGATCCCAGGGTACTGGAATCAAGCCTCACATTGGGCTCTCTGCTCAGTGGGAAAGTCTGCTTCTCCCTCTGCCCCTCCCCTTGACACATGCTCTCTCTCTCTCAAATAAATAAGTAAATCTTAAAAAAAAAAAAATACTTGTAGAATTATTAATGGAATGTTTATTATGTACTAGATTTTATTCTAAGTGCCAAATGTATATTTTCTTATTTAATCTTTCTAGATAAACCTATCCAATAGCTTTTACTATTATGCCTAACTTATAAGAGCAAAGACCTAGCCACAAAAGAAAGTAGTACAGCAAAGGTGTGATCTTAGACTGACTCCCAGACCTGTGCTGATAACCATGATACGACACTGAATGAATACCTGCTCTTTTTCTGGCATGGAACTAGGTCCTCGATATTGTCTTGGAATTTCATAAGGATGCCATGTGTTATGTGTATTTATTTCACTTATAAAATGAGAAAATTGAGCCATATAGAAGTTAAGCGGTTTTTACAAGGTGATTCAGCAACTTAATGGCACAACTCAAATCCTCTTGGGTCTCTCTGCCTCTAAAGTCTCAGGGCTATGCATCTTATCAAAGTAGGAAACATTTTCAAAGGTCATCAGAAGCTTTTCTCTTGAATTTAGATAAAACATATAAAGAAAAGTTATATTGTATTTACTGCCCATGAGTAAAACCAGAAAAATAGGTTAAATCTGCATATACTTTTATTAGAACAGACGCATTTTAGTACAAGGGAGGTCTTCTTGTCAGATGTTAATATAATCTTGGTTATAGCATATTATTTTCATTAAGCAGTAACTGTTTCCAGGGTGTGAGCCTATTTAGCTTATAATAGGACACAGTGTAAATACCATGCCCCCAATTCCAAAGCTCAGCAAAAACAAAACAGCTGTCTAATATGAGGCATTTTTATAGGCTGAATGAACAGCTCACATTGTTATGGAAAGGCCAAATTTATGAAACCACACTTTAAAAAGCAAGTTGGGCCCAGCCTCTTCTCCTTTCCTTTGTTAGGCAAAAAAATAAAAAAAAATAAAAGGAAAGCTTAGGAGGTCTACAGCATTATCTCTTAAAATGCCTCTGGTTATGGATGTGTCTTTGGAAGAGACCCTGCCCCTCCATTCAATAATCATTTAAACATAGGAAGGAGAGTTTAGAAGGATGTGATACTTGAACTGTAATTTCCAATGCAGGGGGTGGAGGACCTTATTCTACAAAGCAGTAACAGCAGAGGGATATTCCTTATTAACTGGAGTCACCCATTTGCACGCAAGAGGAGGACGTGATTTGGAAATGAGCTGTCCTTTCTCTCTACTCTTCCCTTCTCTCCCACGATTCCCACAGTCCAGTCATTAGACTATGTTAACTTGGAACTTCTTGAGGATAGAAAATTTTTTTGTCTTCATTTAATACACATACACCTCATTCTTCATTTTTGTAGACTTAATCTAATGCAGTAAGGTTTTAGACAATCTCATATGATATTTACTTCTGTGCTTCTGTCATGATCACGTTTTTAGCTTGACAATTATTTCAGTTGCAGGGATAAAAGATCTCCGGTATGCCAGAAAATATTTTTTTTTCTCTGTTTAATAATACTGTTGTTGAATGTGGTCATGTCTTTCAGAGTTTTTATGAAACAGAACATTGAGGTTATTAGAAATATGAAGTATCTGGTTGTGTAGAAAGAATCCTAAACTGGGAATCAGCAGACCTAAATCCTGACCTCGGTTGTTCCACTAATTAAGAGTGTAACCTCAGATAATTCACTTAACCTTTCCAGTCTTCAGAGTCTTCTATAAAAGATGGAAACTTTCAAGTCCTAAAAGTCTATTATTTTATCTCATCACAAAAGAAAACATAGATGAAGGGAAAAAAATCAAAATTTAGACAAATTGAAAAGCTTAACAAGTCAGATTTTTATAAAAGTCACCAGAACAATTTCTTTTTTCATTCATCCCAAGTCAATGATAACTACATGAAGCCAAAGACAGGACTGTTTATCTAATTTAGTAAATATTAATAATAGGAATATCTGAGCTTAATTATGAGGACAGTTTACTAAAATCAGGTGAGTTTGGGATTTTGTAGTCTACAAACTAAGGCTGTTGTATTTTCATCTTATTTATAACTACAGGCAGGCTTCATGATGCATGGCCCATATATTTACCTCTAGGAATTGAGAACTAGAATCTTTATTTGTTCTTATAAAGGGGCAGCCTTCATAATGAGGGATGAAACTTAACATAACAGGGCAAAGTGGTACATAAGATATTCCCCCCGCTGGAATAGAGTGTTAGCTAAAGCAGATTTTGGGGGGCCAAGTATTATATTAATTTTTTTTAGGTTGAGTTAAAACCATTCAAAATCAACTGTATTTATAGAAGACAACAGTGTGGTAAACCTGACTACACGATAGCCTTGAGAAGCAAAAGATCTGTCACTGACAAGGTGAGTGACTTGTCTGTCCCTTACCTGTTCAGCTACCACCAACAAGCATGGCAGGTTTAAGCTCAGAGAAATATCTAAAGGAACAGATGGCAATGAAAACAAGCACTGTATGTACTACACTTTTTGTAAATGGGCCGTTTTGAATTTGTCAAATAGCTTTGAACACGTAGGTGGTGTGTGATGCTAAAATGCCTTCTCATGCTTTGGCATTAAGAATTGTCCATGGTTCCCAACTGGTGATAATGACAGGGTGTGTTTGCACGATTTAGACTTTGGTGGAACACTCTCTTTGGAGGAAAACTTTGGGCAGTTTCCCAAGTTTGATTTTTTTTTTTAATCACTAAAATATGCTTTTGACTTGAGGTGAATTAATTTGTGTTATTTGTGGTGCAATTAAATGGGTCCTGCTTGGTAATTATTTTCCTTCTTTTTGAAAAAACATTCCTGTTTGTTTATTCTTTCTTTGTAGCTCAGAGGAAACCCAATCCACTTTGGAACAAGGCTTTTTAAGACATGGATGTAATTTGGTGATGAGATGGATCCACATTATTCCCATGACCTTTCCCACTTTTACCGCCTCCCTTGTGCATTCATTTCATCAGAGGTGGGAATGTAAAACAATACAGTCAGTTATGTGTTAGGGGTCTCAAAAAATGCCCACCTTAAATACTCTTTTAAAATTCAAATAGGAAGCATGAAAATATTCTGACTTACGTATTGCTAAAATTCACCAACATCACAAAGTTATACAAAAATGCTATAATCCCTGGAAGTAAATTACAATCATTTTTTTAGGAACATATTTTTTAAATACTTTGAGAAAGCTTATGATAAACTCAAAATGAAATCTAGAAATAAAGAAGTTATTTGAGTGATTCAAATAGCTCTTTAACTTTACTTGCATTTGTTTTATTTTATAGTATCAGAATGGCTTTGCTTAATGCCAAAATATGCATGAGGACTAACTCAAGGAAATAACAACTGAGATGCAGTAGGGTTTGTTCTTAGATTTTGTAGCTTTAAGGAGGAACACAATGGGGAGTGGGAGAGAGTAACTCCTAATAGGGACTCGAGTGGGTTGGCTATCACATTTCTTATGTTTTTGTTCAATTACTACCTTTAATTTTGATTCATACAATGAACCGACTTAAACACCTACAACATCTGAACTCTTCACGGACATATAACCTCAGGCCACTTTCCTGTTAGACTGAGGTCACAGGGTCTTTGTGCAACATTTTTCCTACCATAAATGCTTTTCTGGGCCTATCTCTTCAACTAAATAGTAGACCTCAAATTTTGTCTCTACACCCTCTTGGTAATAGTTTTATCATTGAGAAAGAACAGAACAGGAGTAGCAGACTAATTCATCTCAACATTTTTTCCCTCAATTCTTTCTATTCTTCAGATGAAATCTTACATGGAAGCCTAATGACAAAAGTCAAAAATTTTTTTAAGCAGCATTGTTTTAAAGACACAGTGTCTTGCTAGCAGGTGCAAGTGGGAAGCTGACACCAGGTCTCCAGATAAACCAGTTTAAAAAGAAAAAAAGGAGTCCAAGCAGAAATGTTCATTAATGTTTTGACTATAGTATCTATAAATTATATTAAAATATTTCAGCAGATACTATGTGGGAAAACAAATATATTATTTGTTTAGCCTGTAACCCCTGTGCTTCTAGTATTTAATGCAGAATATCCAATCTGAAGATGATCAATGAATGTACTAATCAAGAATGCACAGTCTAGAACTGGATCCTGGACTTCAGGAAGCTTATCCTCCAGAAGCAGTGACTGTTTTGTTACTTGTATTTGGATCAATCACTGCTACTTTAATAATTAATATGGTGGATGTCAGAAATGGGGCATTTATTGGTGAAAACAGCAGATTCTTGACAACAATGATTAATGTTAAAAGTGAATTTTTATTATAGAAATGTAAATATTCAACATGTGTGTCTTGGCTAAAATATTTAGAAGACACTTTCCACGCATGCATGAATAAAAAGAACTCGAGAAGGGTTAGTAGCCTACACCCTTGGAAAAGATGTCCTAATCTAAATCCCCGAAGATTCCTATGTCCAGCCTTGGATTCTGGAGGATTCTGGTTGTTTGACTCAGCTATAACGGTGACAATCCTGGCTCTGGAATGTTGTTATGTCTGCTTCTAGAATATTGCTCTGTCTGCCTCAAGTGAACTTCTCTTGCAATTTATGAAAACAGTACCTAAAAGGACAGTGAGCTGAGACTTCCTCAAGCCAAAAGAATAGATTGCATAAGTAGTTTTGTTTCAGCTTTCTAAGCCTTGTTTTGTATGTGTTTTGCTGTATGAATGGCAGAATTTTGACTGAGACCTCATCTCATTATAACTAGTAGCAAGGCCATAGGTGAAGTAGAAAGCTCTGACTTACCTCAAAATTCATTGTTGGTCACTAGGATAGTTATTCATAACCAAGTTTGGCTCAAGTCCATTTACTGTCTCTTATTGTTCAAAACTTCTTTGAGGAATAAGAGCACAATGGAAAAATATTTATATACCCCTTCCAATGACATTATGTACCTTTGACCCTGACTTAATCACTCATGCCTGTGATTTTCCTGAAATAACTTGTTTTAGTGCCAAGAAAACTTTCAGAATCAGCGGACAGCTACTTTCAAAGCATTTAATAGATGCTATTTACCCTAGAAGAAAAAATATGATCTTTTTCTTTAACAACTTTAATATTTTATTGATGAGATAAGATACTTAAGTAGAAAAATTGCTTGTAAAATATAAGGAGATATATAGTGAATGAAAACAATGAATGATAAGAAAATAAATACATTAATCATTCAAAGAGAGAGAGAAATCTGTGACAACTGTGGCCAAGAAAGTTATGAGTATTGCAGCAGGTCTATCAGGCAGGAACTTACTGTAAGGACCTTTGGGAACAAAGATGAGTTAGGTTACACTTGTGAATTCCCCTGAAATGCAGGTTAAAGAGCTCTGATTCTAAAGCATGTTTGATATATTTTTCTTCCATAAATCCCTTTGTTCTGGGAGCGGTACAACCTAAAACTTTTTGAGAGAAATCCTGCTTTAGCAAAGTGTTCCTGGAAGGTGTATTATGCTTCTGTGAGATTAAGTAGTTGAGGAAGTTGATCAAGAGCTGATACAAGAGCTGACAGGAAACTCACCCCCTTCTTCCACTCTTCAGGTACTTGCTAGGAAACAACTTTTGGTCATTTTCCCAGGACAAAGTAGAGGCTGTGATTTTGAAATTAACCTGGCCAATGTTTTCCCAAGATAGAAAGCTAGCCCTGAAGTTAATGAAGGGTCAGAGGGCATTCTCCCCTGACAGACACTGAAATTTCAAATGTTTGCGAAGCTCACCTATCTCTCCTCCCTGTAACCCATCGCCTCCTGCCACCTCTCCCTAATCTCTGTTTTCCCCTCTCATTAATCAGAAAAGTCTGATTCTACCCTGAAGTTGATGTGCAGGGTTGTAAGTTTTTCCATGTCACAATCAAACATGCGAAGACAAAGTGACTTCTTTATTTCTCTACAACTAGTTTGATCTCCTTGGTGAGCTCACATCTTACTAAGTAGTTGACTTGGAGAGACAAATTTCTTCCAGCTAGGTATTCTCACTCTGATTTAAAAATATTAACTATTTTTCTGCTGGGGTGGTTTCGGTAATACACCAAATATCAGAGTACCGGTGCTTTCTTCTCTTTCTCTCAGAGAAAACAGCTGAAATTATGGGAGGAGGGTAATTTATATGGCATCACAGCAAACTAACACAGTTGCGTTAGCTGGAACCTTTGGGAAGCAGATGCGGAAATGATAGGAGTTCAAGGGATTTACTTCCTGACAGAGCCGGTGAAAACTGAAATAGGAAGGAAGCAGGACTGGACGGGGAAGGCCTTCAGACTGCAGGTGTGTACCTGTGTGCAGGAAGTGGGAAGGAAGCAGGACTGGGTAGGAAGGCTACGTGCGGACATGACAGAGGCCCTGGCCCATCTAATCCAAAAGCAAACGCTCAAGGAGAGAGTCACTGCTACAAGGGTCTCATGTTGGGCAGAAGTAGCCAGGCCCTGGAAGCCCTGCTGTGTTCAGTCATTGCAAGGGCTCCCCAGGAAGAGTACTCTGGTCTCCAAAGGCAAACTGATACTCAAGTCTTTAAGGAAGCTGTCAGCTGACTACCCTCCTCGCAACTAAATAGAGAGTTCTATCTTGAACAGAGCTCTGAGTGGCACACTTCCATCGCTTCCACAAGTTCTTTGGATTCTTGGGTTTGTATTGGTCTCAGTCTCAGCTGTCTTCTCTCCTGACAGATGACACTGCCGAGGGGCAACTGCTGCCATTCCTAGGGTGTCTGTCACTTTCTTCTCATGAGACTGACATAACTTGGGATCTTTTCTTCTCTGCCTTGATTAGAACTTACCAATCTTTCCTGGAAACTTGGCCACACCTTGACTTTCAGTACTTTGTGATACCGTCTGGTAAGATCCCCAGGGAGCTCTTAAATAACTTTTACATGCCCTCATGGTGAGGCCCCAAAGGAGTCCTGAATACATTACATATAAAAATTGGCAGCAGTAGATTTGCCAGTTAAGGCACTGGATGCCGTGCTGAATGTGAATTTGAACTTTTTTAGCACAAGCCTATCCCAACCATTGCGTGGGACATTTGCACCAACAAACAAAAACCAAAACTCCCAAACCCCACAAACAAACAAAAAATGAAACAAAATGAAACCCAAAGTAACAAACTCATTGATCCACATAACTCCAATGTGACCAGGTACCCTTTGTACCTCTGTATATTTTTTGTACCTCTGTATATTTAAGTTCAAATTCTCCCCTGACGTAATCACAGTGAATCATCCTACCTGGTGTAGCTACCTCAAGGTTGGGAAAGAACAGTTTGCCAGGAGATAGGCTTTCAATGTCCAAAAAGAAGTAGAGCTAACGCTCTTCCCTTGTTGACATGACCCCCAACCGTCTAGCCTACTTTCTCTCTGCCTATTTTGATCTGCACAAGGAAGCTTGCAATACAATTCTGATCACCTGATGCTCTTCGTTCTCTTCCCCTTCTACTTCCCACTATATTGGAATCAGAAAGGGTGGGCTTTGGGCTCTCTAGTTCCTATTTTTCATAACCTACGTCCCCCTACACCTAGCACTGTAATGTGGTTAGTGAGCCTGCCTTTTGCTAGATTCAAAAGAAATTTGAAGAAGTCTTAGAAAATCCTTTCTTACTCAAGAAAGTCCGGTGATTATTACTTTTGTCATGCTAAAGAGATCTAGAGTATCCGTGCTCCTCACTTAATCATTCAGTAAGAATTCATTAGGTGCATAATATGTGTTAAAAACTCTTCTACTTGTCAAGACAAAGCAGTAAAGAACAACAACAACTAAAAAGAAGTCACTCTTCTCATGTAGTTTAGAGTCTAAAGAATTTAAAACTCAAAGTTGATAAAGGAAACTTTGGACCAGGCAGTACCTGCCCTCCCCTTTCCTCATATAATTAGCCTCATGGTTCTACCTTGGTGATAGATTACAAGAAAACAGAACATCAGGTGGGGGCTGGGGGCATGATTAAAATAGAGATTTGACATTTGGGAAAATATATAGTTGTTTCAAAGAAATAAGCTCTTTATGTGGGTGTTACCAAATCCTTTGTCTGCAAATAACAAACCCCAAGGTATTGTGTAAAAAAGGGGTTATTCTTTTAAAAAGGTAGGAATAGAAAAGAATCAGGAATGTTTTTTTTTAATTTTTATTTATTTATGATAGTTACACAGAGAGAGAGAGAGAGAGAGAGAGAAGCAGAGACATAGGCAGAGGGAGAAGCAGGCTCCATGCACCGGGAGCCCGATGTGGGATTCGATCCAGGGTCTCCAGGATCGCGCCCTGGGCCAAAGGCAGGCGCCAAACTGCTGCGCCACCCAGGGATCCCAAGAATCAGGAATGTTGAAGAAAACAGGGAGGATCCATAATACTTGATGGAAAAAAAGCCTTTGATAATTGCATTAGATGCTACTTCATGTCACCAGGACCATAAATACTCTGGTAGAATTTTTAGTGTGTTCCACTTGGCTTTGACTCAATTATCAATTGATTTATGCAACAACTCTTTCTTGGTTGCCTACTATGTGCTAAAGACAGTGCAAGGCTCTGGTGACATAATGATGTATGAAGTTTGCTCTCTACCCTAAAAGAGCTCAAGTAATGAGGAGGAAAACCCATAAAATTACCAAAATAATAAGAAATATAATGGAGATATGGAACAAGGTCACTGCTTGCCTAGTGAATCCAGAGCAATCTTCATAGAGGTGGTGAGTTCAAAGCGGTTTTCTAGCTGACAGATCCAAGAGTGAACAGCATTCTGAACAGAAGGATTAGACTTTGTATAGACATAGGGCCCTATAAGTAGCTCTGTAACTGCAAAAAGGGTTATGGGGAGGGTTTCAGGTACCACTTAAAGAGTTTAGAATTTTCTAAAAGGGCTGGGTAGCCAAACACAAACTTTGAGCAGGGAGGTGATATAGATAATATTTTAGAAAGATCATTCAGACAATTGAGTACTTCAATTCTCAAAGTTTAGTGGGCAGCTCAGTCACCTGGAGGGCTGGTTAATACATAGATTGCTGGGCCTCACCTCCAGGGTTTCTGACTCAGTGTGTTTGGGGGGCACCCATGATCTGCACTTATCACAAGTTCCCAGGTGATGGTGATACGGCACATCTCAGGACTATTCCCTCAAAACCACTGAATAGAGCACAGAAATGGAGTCAGGCAGAACCAAAGAAGGGGCCATAATGAATGTCATGTCTCTTTCTTGTAACAATTTTTTCCTCAGGCCACCTGGGTAGCTCAGTTAAGCCTCCAACTCTTAATTTTGGCTCAGGTACTGATCTCAGGGTCACAAGATTGAGCCTCACATTGGACTCTGTGCTGGGCATGGAGCCTGCTTAAGATTCTCTCTCTCTTCCTCTGCCCCTCCCCCTCCACACACTCATGCTCTTTCTCTCTCTCCCTCTTAATTTTTTTTTTTTACTCAATCTTCCCAAAACCCTTTTTAAAAAGTTCATTTCTACTATTTCCCATCAGTGAACATTCTTCAGGTTGTAGCCCATTTTCCAAAGAAATGCATTATCTACATTCTTACGAGACAGGGGGAAGGAGGGGGAAAATAAGAAAAAAACACATTGTGGTCAAAACAATTCTTTTAAAGTGAGGCATCTTCGGCTCTCTGATTTGTAGCTATGGAGAAACATTGGGCCTGAGCTGTTTCATGAAAGACGGCAGTGTGTGTGATGGCTTTGGAGCCAGACAAACATCTGTTCATATGAAACCCTGAGCAGGTCACTAATCTGCCTCAGGATCAGCCTCATCTGTAACATGGAACTGGGAACCTTATCCTCTCAAACTTAGTGGAGCAATAAATGAGATCACATAAATTAAATGCAGATACAAATTAGGCAGGCAGATTATAACAACTCCCCTCCTCTTTTTTTACCTAAATAAAATTAAAGTCTGTGTGCCTGTGTGTGAGCGTGTGTACCTGTGTGTGTGTGTGTATGTGTGTGTATACACATGCTGGAGGAGAAGATAGATTGAAGTCAGCAGAACTAAGAGGCAGGATAATAATTTGATGTAATTTCTCTTTTGTTCTATGGATAATTTTTACTCCATCACCCCCTCCCCCAAAAAATTTTAAAAAGTTAATATTTGCCATCAGCAACAGTTACTTAGATTACAGTTCCTTTTCCAAAGAAATGCATTATCTACATTCTTAGAAGTCAGGAAAATATACGGAAAAACATACATACCTACATATGTGTGTGAGTATTTGCTTTGTTCTCTGTTTTCTTTCTCTTTGGTACTGCAAAGAGTGAGCACCAGATGGAAGAAAGCAATAGCAGGGTTAAATTTTTTTATTTTTTTCCCCTGCACTGCCCGTGAATTCCCTAAATGCTTTGACTTACCTCTCGGCTTTCTTGGGGTTAACTGTACTAAAACCATGAAGTCAGAGAATGATGTCAGCCCCACCCCCGACACAGGAACCCCCTACACACACTCACACCATTCCTCTGCCTCTCTCTGTCTCCCCGGGAACATGGAAGACTCTTTGTTCTTCTGGGTGGGTGGGCTCTTTGGAGGTCATTAAAACCTTAATGACCTTCGCTTTCAGAGGACGGTATACTGTGCCTGGTTGTCAGGCCAGGACACTTGCTCCCTCACTTCCCATCTGCAAAGATAGTCCCAGTTCTGTGAGCCCAGAGTGCTAGGCTGCTCCTTGCATTACTCAAAAGGTAAAGAATGACAAAAACCACTTGCACACGATGCAGTTCAGCCCTGAGAGTCTGACTCTTGCCAAGGACATACCCCACACAAATGCTTACTGGACTTGTTAATATCCCATTCAGAACCTGACATGTGAGCCACATTCAGTTTTCTTGATTGCTTCTGGATGTCATTAGTTGAGTCATTTTTAATCGGATAATGTCATGCATATTCCTATAACTGACTCCGCCATTGAGGAGCTGGTTAAAAACTGTACAGCAAAAGCCAGCCAATTATCTAAGGCAGCTGTCATGTGATAGAAAGAATACTGGAACTGCCTTTCTAAAAAGCTGGTTCAGTCTTAAATCTGCCCGGTTCATTTAGCTGAGTGAACTGGGGCACGTTATCAAATCACCTCATTTCCTCCTCTGTTAGAAGGGCACAGCGATACTTCCAAACCAGGGCTGACTCACTGAGAGAATATATGTGAATGTAATCTACCGCAGGTGATGTATTTTGTATCATATACGATGTACTACACATTATAGAAATATTACATCACCCATCCTGTACTCTCAGGCTCACTATGACCACCCAGTCCCAGCCACAATTTCCTCTTTTTTGTTAGAAGCACAGTGGTATTTATTGTATCACAGTGAAGACTCCGTGAGAAAATATATGTGAAATCACTTTGTAAACTATAAAATACGGGGACTCCTGGTGACTCAGTGGTTGAGCATTTGCCTTTGGCTCAGGGTGTGATCCCAGGATCTGGGATCGAGTTCCGCATCTGGATCCTTGCAGGGAGTTGCTTCTCCCTCTGTTTATGTCTCTGCCTCTCTTTCTCTGTCTCTCTCATGAATAAATAAATAAAATCTTTAAAAAAAGAAAAGAAAGGAAAATATGGCATGTGAGGATGACTTATTACTTTAATGTAAGTACAATATCAGCTTATATATTCTGTCGCATAATATATATTATTACGTACTATGTATTATACAGTATGTTAAACATTAATACATGTATTCTTTTAATATATATTATTATGCATTTTATTACATTAGCATATAATATGCATATAATGTGCTGTATATAATTATACACTAGATATTCAGGTATATTATTTATGAATAAATTACTTATTATTTTTATTTGATTTATTATAAGCTACAATCTGACCATGGGATGATGCAAAAATAATTTTAAAGTAGTTTTTAATTTTAAAAAAGGTTTTATTATTTAAGTATAGTTGACATACAATGTTATATTGGTTTTAGGTGTGCAACATTATGATTAGCTAATTCTATACATTACACAATGCTCATCATGATAAGTATAGTTACCATCTGTCACCGTACAATGTTATTACAATATAATGAACTAATTTCCTATGCTGTATTTTTTACCGCTGTGATTTATTCACTTTGTCACTGGAAGTTTGTACCTCTTAATCCCCTTCACTTATTTTGCCCATCCCTCACTCCTCCTGGACACCACTAGTCTGCTCTTGAATAATTCCTATCACTCATAAAGTCATGAAGACAGGTTAAAATGAATTAGTTCTAAAAAATTTTAACTCATGTGGATCTTCCTCTCAACTCATCTTCAGCCTGAGGGAACTCTAAAATTAATTATCCCTTATAACTTTACTTATCATCGTCCATATGTGAAGTGTGCTATAAGTTATATACTTGATGACTGAGCATGTAAGATCTCATGTAAGATCTTTCCAACCTCCTAGGACATCTCTCTACCATTAAGGCACAATGTCAACAAGTGGCAGCAGGGGACTACAGATCTTTTGTCAGGGGAAAGATCCATGCATTTCTGATATTAGTACTAAAAGAACATCTATATTACAACACTAACAGAAATTATTAGACATTAAAACTAAACCTTACATAAATTTCTACTATCCATCAATTTGTAGGTGCCAGAAGTATAGGCATCATCTTTGACATTTTTCTCTATTTCACCTCAACATCAAATTAATTGTCAAGGTCAGTCTATTTTTCCATCTAGAAATAGACATAATCATCCTCTTCTTTCAACTTTTGCTACAACCACCTACCCGCCAGCTGCTATAGCCTCCCTTCTGGTCTGCAGCATTGTCTGCTGGATATTCTCTTCTCATCCATTCTATTCTTTCTGCAGTGACTTTTTCACTATAGAAATGATAATATGTCAACCCTAACCTCCACTCCTTCCTTTCACTTTTTCCCATCCCCATAAAGGCTTCTCTTTTTTCTTAGGGTAAAGCCCCAAACTTTTAGTTCAATTTACTAGCCTCTGAATTGGTTGCCCCACCTACCTATGAATGTCCCCTTCACTTTGTTCTCTTTATCCTTATGGAATCCTTACTTTCCCTAATTGCTCCTAGGTACCGACGTCCCTAACCTTCTGTCATCCTGTCTTTGCACATGCTTTTCCCTCTGCCTGGAATCTCCCTCATCACAGACCCCTTCATATCTGGCTAACAACTATAAATTCTTCACATTGTCATTCATGTCACTTCCCCTGGAAGCTGTCCCTAAACACAAGTCCCCTTGTTAATACACTACATAACTAATTTAGTAACTCTGATCACCACTGGATTTTATTTCATTAATCTCTGTTGACTCTAACAATTATAGACTAGCAATTAGACTATTCCTACTTACCATGAATCTCCAGCACAAAACAAAAGGTCTAATTGGGACACTCCTGAACAAGTCAGGATGAGTTGGTAACTCTGGCATGCACTCAAAATTGTGTTGAAAAATGAAGTTTGAGGATTAAATCCCTTTCGTTCAATATGCTGTTTGTTACAAGTCTTTAATTGTTAAGCTCTTAAGCCCATCTCATTTTCCTTCAAATTAACAGATGAAACATTTTCTTCCCAAAGCTAATGACTTAGGGCCATTTTCATAAATTTCCCTACTGAAGTTTCAGTTTCCTAGCTGGTAGATATCATTACAAGTAACTTTTCAAGTCAAATCTAGTATTTTTGAAGAAAGGAGTTCATACTCCAGTTCTGCCATTTACTATATGACCTTGAGGAAAAACTCACTATGGTCTTCCATCTATAGATCTAGTCATTCCAAATTCACGGGATTATGATAGCAATCAGATACAGTCATGTGTCTGATTGGGGCAGTGGGTAGGGGGTTGGGTGAAATGGGTGAAGGGGATTAAAAGCACACTCATCCTGATGAGCACTGAGTAATGTATAGAGTTGTTGAATCATTGCATCACATACCTGAAACTAATATAACACCGTATGTTAACTCTCATGGAATTAACATAATTTTTTAAAAATCTAAAATAGCATTTGCCATAGCATAGATGCCCAATGCATCTATGTGTCCCTCCTCCTTTAGGAAGCTCCTCAACTAGAAGCATGAAAAGCACCCTCCTTTTCCTGTGTTCATTTACGGGAGCCATGGATGGCTTCACTTAAGCAGAGCAAGTCTTTCTCTTAATTGCCCACTCTAAACCTGAAACCTTTGTGATTTGCAAAGAACTCATTGTATCACACTTCCCAGAGGATACATTAAATGAAATCATGTTTTGTCCTCTCAGGCATATATAAAATGGTTTTGTGCTTTTTGGTGATTTTATTAGTAGATGTTCGGTGTTCATCTAAGACATCATAAGCAGTATGGGGCAGAAGGCCATGTGCCAGCTGCAGAGAGAGCAAACCCCTTTCTGTTTCAGGTGAAGGCCCCATGCTTTTGTTTCCGTGAGACTTCAAGGGAAGGTTCTGCGGCAGTATTTATTTGGTTTATGGTAACCCTCTCAGATGTACTGCATCTGCTTTGCAGTAAAGGATGTGGGGCTCCCTTCTGGTAACTTGCCGCCTGCCACAGACAACAGGCATGTTTGTCCTTCTCAGCTTTGATCTTTTTTGCCTCGTATCTAAATGAAGGCTTTCTTGTGCCTTCAAAGCTAAGTGGCTTGTTTGGCTTCCAGTTACAAACAGCTCTGCTCCTGCTGCCACCGGGGTTTCCCTATCTTTGCTTCCATTCTAGCTCCTGCAGTAGGAAGGCTGTGGGGAGCCAAGATGAAGTACAGATCAAGTACAGTGAACACAAGAGGGAACCAGTGCTTTCCCAGTAGTGTGTGCCAGGAGGTTGTGTTGACCTGATGGTGAGACATGGAAGATGAGGTCTAGGGGGTAGGTAGGGGAAAAAGACACCACAGGAAAAAGTGACATTCTTAAAAGAATGTATGCCACTGAGGCGAAGGAGATGGGTGCCAGATTCAGGTAGCTTAGGCTGTAAACAGTTATTAGCTGTGATAAATTTCTCAGGTTGCCAGGTCTCATTCAATGTTCCTGTCCATTAAGGAAGGGTGTGATAGTATCTGTCCCACTGGATATTAGATACGAAAACATAAAAATGCTCAGTATATCCCTGGACATAGAGCAAGGACTCGGTGAATACTATTTTTTGGTTATTAATAATAGAAATGTGGATTTTTTATTATACTACTTAATGTCCAAATGAAATGGTCTCTCCCATTTCCTCTCTGGAGAAATGGTACTGACTCATAAGGGCCAAATTCAGATGTCTACCTCTAAGAATATTCTTCAATAGCCTTGTCATCTAGTCAGTATTGACTCTGGATACTAGAGCTACATACAGAGACTACTTTAAGGAGTTATTTACTCTTTTATGTCTTTAGTTCATTATTCATAATTTGATTATAAGCTAGATAATAGTCTGAGTTGAATTAGTTGTTTGGTTATTTGGCTAGATACAAGAGACTGTAAATTCCTTGAGGGCAGGGCCCTGGTATCACCCATTACCACTGCCTCCCAGCCACTGCTACAAATTCAGGATCCTTAGGAGCAGTACCCTCCAGTGACCAAAAGCTCAAGACTGCCACTTACTAACTATGCAAACTTGAACATGCTCTAAGAGCTCCCTGTTCTTCAGTCTCCTCATCTGCAAAATGGGAATTATTGAACCTGATGCTTAAGTCAGCAACCAGAACAAAGCAAAGCAACATATGTAAAGTACCTGAAACATATATTAATTGCCCAATGTTAACTGTTGTCACTATTGTAATATAGACAGATGGCCTGAGTCATAAAATCCTGGTAAGTTCTGCGCCCTTTGACGCAGAAAGGTTCCTGTTTGGGGCACCTGGGTGACTCAGTGGTTGAGTGTCCGCCTTTGGCTCAGATCGTGATCCTGGGGTCCTGAGATTGAGTCCCTCATTGGGCTCCCCACAGGGAGCCTGCTTCTCCCTCTGCCTATGTCTCTGCCTCTCTCTGTGACTTTTACAAATAAATAAATAAACTCTTAAAAAAAGAAGGGTTCCAGTTTTATTTTCTTATTTTTTACAATGCTTATCAGTTTTATTATATCTATTTAGAGGGAGAGATCACAAAATAAATCCTAAATAAATAATTAATTAATTAGTAAAGATGGAGGAATTTTCAAATGTGTTTGTGTGTGTGTGTGTGTGTGTGTGTGAAATTAGAATATATTCATGATTTCTGAATGTCAGTAGATTCCTCACTACATTTCATTGAGTTTATATGACAAACAGGACTTTCCTGCAAGTTTTAGTGACTGGTTTTATAATCCTTGATATGTCCTCTACTGTAATTCTTGGACTTTTGTATCTCTCTTCTCCAAGGTCCTCTTTCCTGATCTCTATCTCTACAAATGTGTGGTGCTATTTCAGAACTAACTTGATTAGCACTCATACCAGAGAAACAAATAGAATATGCCTTAATCTTTTGCCTTTTGTGTTATTTCTCCCAGCAAATTGGCCAAATTGGCAAAATCATGATGATGGTGAGTCATTTTTCCTCCTCTTCCAGATGTTTTTCAATTTCATCTCATTATCATTACATGCTCTATATCAGATTGATAAATAAGTATCCTGATTTGTCTCCAATTTCTTCCTAAATACAATTAGTTGTACTGTATGTATCACTTAGGTGACCTATTATCATTAAATATGGATTTTTTCACTGGATTGTTTTTACACATAAAGATTTAAATGTAAATCAAATTCTTACTATGTTTTTTTACATCTGCACACTTTCTTAATTGAGGGGACTGACATTAGAAAATATATTAGAAAGAATAGAAAGATTTTAGATAATAAAGACATTAGAAAGATCTAGAAAAACAGGAAGGACGTAAAGAAAGAAGGAAGGAAGGAAGGAAGGAAGGAAGGAAGGAAGGAAGGAAGGAAGGAAAATAACTTTTCTCTTGCTTTCCAAGGCAAAATATGAGCTCAGATTTTCTATATTTGTTTAACAAGTGTGTGAGTATGATATAAAATTATACCTCATCATTCTCTGTATCAGTAGTTCTCAAAAGTTTTTATTCAGGTCTCTTTTACATTCTCAAAAAAAAATTGAAGACAGCAAAGATCTTTTGTTTATGTGTGTTATATTTATTGATATTTACTGTATTCAAAAATTTAAAGAGATTTTCGAGAATGTTATCTATTAATTTCTTTTAAATAATAAATCCATATATGTGAACATAAATAATCTGTTTAATTAATAATTAAAATGTTTTACAAAATAAACAACAGCAAAAAGGTTCAGTGAAAAGAGTAGCACTGTTTTACATTTTTGCAAATCTCTTTAATTCCTAGATTAAGTAAAGAGCTGAATTCCCATATCTGTTTCTACAGTCAATCTGATATAACATATTATTTTGTTTAAAGTGTATGAAAACAATCTGGTCCCATACAGATATATAGTTGGAAAAGGGAAAGAGTGTTTTCATAGCCTATTTAGGTAATTGTGGATGTTCTTCTTTGATGCCATATCAAAATTCTACAGGTGTTATGTCCTTAACAATTAACTGCAACATGTAATCTAAAACCAGATTAATGAAATTTTTGCACTTGGTATACTAACATGACAATGACAGAGGAAAAGACAAATTGTGTCTTAACAGAATAATTTTGTCCTTGGGGATCTCATGAAAGTGTCCCAAAGGTACATATGCATGCCCATGCTACACTTTAAATACCACTGCCATATGCCACCTTAAATTCTTATAATCTTATCTTGGAACACAAAAAAAGGGAGCATTACTGAGAAAATTATGCAAGAAACTGTTAAGTAACTTGCCTAACCTTTGTCCAGTTAACTCATGATAGAACCAAATTTGAATTCAGTCCTCCTCTTTTCTCTCTCCTGTAGGACATATTCCTTTCAAAAAATATGGAAGTGAGGAAATACCAAGGCATATATTATGATTTTTTCCCTAGAAATCATAATTCTTGAGCAATAAATTAGATATTATAGCCACTGGGCATCAAATTCTGGAAAGAGTATGGTTGATCTTTTAGCATTGCTGTAAAAGTCACATTGAGTGAAAAGATCTCCAGTTTAATGGGAAACAGATTCTAGGGTGACATTTAAGAAGGAACAGAAGAACCAAAGTAGGAATATGGAAGGGCATTTTGGGAGAAGTCAAAGATAGACAATACAGTCCATAACTTCAAACATCCCAGGACAAGGTAGGAGATAGTTATTTACCCTTGTCATAGAAGGCTGTCATTTTCTCCTTCAGCACCCAGAGGAGATGGGTGAGGAGGGGACTGAAAACCAATCCTTTTAATGATTTCTTTGTCCTCTACTCCCCTGACTATGGTCCCATTCCAATTTTTTATTTCAGGCCAATGAAACTGGGTTCCTTATGATACTCACCATTGGCATTATCAAAATAAAAATAGCAGAAAAGGCAAAAGGAGCATAAAGTAAATCAAAGAAAAAATTTTAAAGTATCAGTATTAACAAAATATGTCTGATATCATATTGTGATATATACAGGTATAACATCACCAAATTCTATTTTATTTTATTTTATTTTATTTTATTTTATTTTATTTTATTTTATTTTATTTTATTTTATTTTATTTTGAGTTTCTTTATTTATTCATGAGAGACACAGAAAGAGAGACAGAGACAGAAACATAGGGAGAGGGAGAAGCAGGCTCCCTGTGGGGAGCCTAATGTGGGACTTGATCCCAGGATGCCAGGTCATGCCCTGAGCTAAAGACAGATACTCAACCGCTGAGCCACCCAGGTGTCCCACCAAATTCTATTTTAACGAGAAGATGGAAAAGGGAGCTAACACCTACGGTTACATCTACTACATGCGTGGCATGCATGGCACCCTGCTCTGTGCTTGAGAGAAAGCAATAAAAAAAGTCAGTTAATATAAGGGTATCCCATACCTCTCACTAACAGAAAACCTGGATTTACTAAGAATGTCTAAGAAATCTTAGACTAACCCCATAAACCTGTACAATAACTATAGACTTTTAAAAATTGGATAATATCTCTAATGTTAAGGAGCTAAACGTTTTATATCTCATTACCTACATTTTATTTTGTCCACTTGTTTCTTTTCAAGAAATTACCCAAGGGAAACCAAATAGTTTACAGGGTAAATCTAGGTAGGTTTCTATTTTTTATGCTACTTGAGCAAATACCATAGCTGTGCTGTTATGTTAGAAATAAATTTATAAACCCAAAATAACCAGAATTCAGTTTGGTTTACAAAATTAGATTTGGTTAAAATTAAACTTTACTGACCCACCTATAAATAGAAACATTTTTGTTAAGCAGTTTTAAGAACATTTTAATGTAAGGCATTGATAGGCTGAGCGAAGGAGAAAGTCATGGTTCTCTTTGAGATTCTAAAGACTTGTAAGAGTTTTACAATATATCCCTACAATGACCAGGAGAAATAAAGACTGCCATAAGTTTTATACTGTTAAATTTGTTGCCATTTACATAGCAGCAACACTTGATAAAAAAATATTTTAAAAAAATTATTTTAAGGAATGTCTGGATGGCTCAGCAGTTGGGCATCTGCCTTCAGTTCGGATCGTGATCCCAGAGTCCAAGATTGAGTCCCATACCTGGCTCCCTGCAGGGAGCCTGGTTCTCCCTCTGCCTGTGTCATTGCCTCTTTTTCTCTCTGTCTCTCATGAATGAATAAATAAATAAAACTTTAAAAAATTATTTTAAAGTGTTGGTAGTAAAAAACAAAGCAAGTGTTGCTCATAACCAGATAATGTTAGTGATCAAACACATTAGTCTTTAAGCTTCCTGTCAACTGGGGTTATATCTACCTGCCCCATTTTCTTCCTAGGTCCTTGAATAGCACCTGGAACATGGTGGTAGCACAGTATTTGTTGAATATTTTCAAGGAATATATATGTAAATGGTACCGTCTTCATTATTCATTTTCAGGAAATTTAGAGCATATCTTGGTCTACCTTTACCCAGATTTTTACTGTCTGGGTGCCATCTGTTATTACCAGGTCAGGGAGTTGAGACCACGGATCAGACTGAGCCAGGGAGGTACTGCTCAGGAGGTCACTGGTGAAAACACAGAGTCAAAGAAAGAAGAAATTCCTATCTAAGAAGATTTCTGGGTTTGGAAGGAGAAGAGGCAAGAGAAGAGGAAGACAGGAGACAGTATCTGGAAAGAAATTGCCTATGAGGTCAGAAAGCAATGGAATAGGGAGAACTTATTAATCAGTAGTGGGAATATATAAAACTATGCATATTGACTGTACACTGTGCTGCTTTTACATGGAAATGTCTACTTTGTGGGCTTTCCCACTGGTTGGGTGCTCGTGGCAGAGGCAAGTGAAAGGATTCGCCCAAGGCAGAACAAAGAGATACAAGTTTACTGAATACATGGCAAAGGAGCAACAGTCAGGACAGCAAAGGAGAGACTGCCATGAGGCCATGATGGGGGGCTATAGTAATAGGATGTAGTATGAGAACCTATAGAATTTTCGTATGAAATTTTGCCTCTTTGGTAATCTTGGGAACCAACCGTGGCTGGCTGTAAGTAACCCATTGGTGAGTTAGGACCTGTGGGTACTTCCAGGTGGGTGGCTTAATGAGCCTCTTTGCCTCAGCTGGGTGGTCACTGTGGGGCCTTTTCCTTGTTCAAGTTTCCATTGCTCAAGTCTGTTGCCTAAAAGTGGCCTCTACATATTTCTTCCAAGGAATAGAAGAAATTCCAGTCACACCAAACTAGACCAGACATCCACAGTTATTCTGTTTAGTGCTTTGATGGAGGAGACTATTTCTGAGAGCAAGATACCATCCTCTGCCTGCCTCTGGGTCTAAGGAAAGTAAGAATCACATCATTTCTCCAACTACAATTTACTTTCTTCCACCCTCAGTGGACCTACACAAGCTGAGGAAACCCATTGGTATTAGAGAGGGCAGGCCTGTTCATCTAAACGCAGAATGCCTTCCACCATCTTAGGATCTACAGATACAGTTCTCTCCTCCAGTCAGAGGATGGGGGCCATTTAACACCATTTTCATTTTAACATAACCCTATATGTCCTCCACTTTCCAACTCTGTAACACTTGTATTTGAAAAACATTTAAGGCATACTTCCTTCACAAAAAGATGCTTGGCGTGTCCATCCATCCATCCATCCACCCATCCATCAATGCATGCATTCATGCATGAATAAGTGAAATCTTTTCAAAGTTAGGGCAAGAGTTTAAAATTAAAAAAAGGTGACTGAAGTTATTTCAACATCTACATCTTTTGCCTACACCTATGAAGTTGCGTGGTAGTTTCAAAAGTAATCGTGATGAAACAAGTAAGGGAAAAATACAATATAAGAAAATTATGAGTTTTATTATGACTTATTTGTTAGAGCAAGCTGTGAAGACATGGTGCCTAGTGGAATACTTGCTCTGCCATTGACAAGTTATGTGAACGCATTAGATATAAATAACAAAAGCACCTCACCTTACATGGTTTGGGAACTATTAGTTTAGAGCAATAGCTGACAAATAGCATTTGCTAATTTGTTAAGCATTGCGAGGGGCAAAAGAATATAAGACAGCCTCTGTTTCCTGGTAGAAAACAAGATATTTAGGAAGGTAAGGCATATTAGTTCAGTCACAGAGAAGTTAAGTATCTGTCTAAAGGTACGAGGGTGGAAACGAAGCCCAGTGCTGTTCAGTGCTTGTGTTTAGGGGTTATTCATTTGTTATGACGCAGTTTCTTTATTGACTCTTCAACTTATTTTCGGGTTTTCGCTTTTGATAGTGACCATATCCTCAATTACATGTCACATATTCATGTCACCTCGGCCACTTCAATCAGGACTGATCTCATTCAAAAATCACCTACTCTTCTTATTTTCAGTGGGTTTTAGGCACAGGAAGTCTGGTTAGATCTGACTTCAGCAAATTGGCTTGGCTGGCATCCATAGCAGACATCCAGAAAGAGAAGCGATTGTCCCCCCTTTGGTGCCACAATTTTAACAAACGTGAACCACCAAGTTGGACTTGAAAATTACTTGCTTTGAGAGCCAGGGTTCAGCGCTCTTACCTCTAAGAAACAGACCACTGCATTCCAGGGCTGTGCCAGATACTCATCCTCCCTCTTGTAGGACTGGACTTGAGGCTGGAGATGTGGGGGGATTTCTGGAAAAGGGCAGAGTACCCATGTCAATCTTGTGTCTCTCCATAAACCAAGTTTCTCAATCTACCAAAACATCAGGAAATGTGCTCATTTCAATATCTGAATCATTTCAGCTCTGAATTATGGGATTGGCATTCCTCTTGCGGATTTCAAAACACACACCCACACCGCACCCACACTCTCCACACACACACACACCACTAATACAGGCTTTAGGTTAAGGCTTTTAAATGACATGTCCCTCTTTCTCCATCTCCTGTATGTCCCTCCCCGCCACCTCTCCCCTCTCTGGCCTCTTATTTGTTTATAAGTCTTGCATTTCAAACCACTGAAGAACTCAGGTCTTTTTACTTGAAAAATGACTTTCCATTCAGGAAGGAAATTCGTAGGAGCAAAAAGGCTTAACTGAACCAGTACTAAATATCTTCATGTCCCAATGACTGAAAGAACTGGCACTTGGGCCATCCCTCGCATTCTTCTCTGAATGCCATGACCTATATGTGAAAGTGAGAGGATGCTTGGGGATGGTTCTTGTCTTTGAAAAGCAATGCTCCAGGGACAAAGAGGTTCTTTTACTGGACAGTAATGACGGCCACGAGGTGGGAGCCATAAACCAGGCAAGCCTGGGCAGCGTGCATGCTGACATTTTTCATTCCTGATATCCCACAAGTATTTCCAGCTTCAACAGAGCCTCTGTGCAGATGAAAAGGAACGTTTTTGTTTCTTGATTTTGTTATATTATGTTTGAAAATTCCTACCAGCCTCCCAATGACCCATTTGAAGATAGACTGGCAAAACTATTTTTCACCACCTTTATATCCTCCCTTTTATAAGCAAAAAGAAACGCTAATATTGGTGTTGTTTCCCTCTTAGGTAAATGAAATCCATACTTCTTCCTTCCCCAGACTACCTTGGCTTTTGTGTGTGGGGCTTAGAAATCCCAGTAGCTATTGTTCAGCCCAGTCTGCCCACAACCCAGCCTCAGTGATGTGCAAGTAAGCAGATTAGATCCCAGACATTAAAATTAAAGAAAAAAAATAAAAAATAAAAAGCATGGTCAACTCTTGTAAACATGAATGACCTATTCTGAAAGAAAACAACAAGCATTTTGCACAAAGATGGATGCAGATGTTGAGGGGTTGTGCAAAACTGTGAAGTCAGCAGAGGATGGATGTATGGAATGGGTGCACTGTAAATGACTTCAAGAGGCAGCTACAGTGCATTTTTTTTTGAATGGGAGAGGAATGCAGGATTATTCCATACCTTTGATAAGTTCACTACTTATTTTTGTTATCTGTTGGCATGTTTTTTTCAACTAGAGACCGTTTACAAGAATTTGTCCTCCTTGCTCTGCACCCCCCTCAACCACCAGATCACACAACCTATCTTCTTCGGTGGCAAACTCCATTTAGAGTCTCCCTTCCTTTCTTCCTCCCTCCCTTCCTTCCTTCTCTCCCTCTTCTCTCTTTCAAATATTTTCTGAATGTGTGTTATATGATAGACATTGGTTCAAAGGAACAAAAACATCAAAAGTAGTGACATAGTTTCTTCCCTTATAATTTATAGGTGGGTTGGGAAAGGATATAAAATAGATAATTATGTACGTAAATACACCATTATAACTGCTATGAAGCAAAATCTAGGGGGCTATAGGAGTGTACACTGAAGATTTAACTGCATCACAGGTGTCTGACCATTTTCCCTGAGGAATGGCATTTAAGCTGATACAGAAAGAATGAGAAAGTACAATGAAGTAGCATGGAATTTATGATAGGAGACTGTTTAGGATACCACGAAGGTGCAGAGGAAGGGGAATTTGACCTGGGAGAAGAAGAAAGGTATGGAGCTTTCGAAAGGAAGTTATATTTGAGCTGAATATTGAAACATTGAAAGAGCCTGAAATAAAAGCATATTCAATCTCATCGGAAAATAATATTGACTTTCCATTCAAGAGGTGCACGCTACTTCACTGCACTTATATTGTCTTCACCTTGATGTCTGATCCTATGGATTTTTCCTGGTTTACACCAGTGAGTACCTCTTTCTTCACTTGGTGAACTCATAGTAAAAGGAAGAAGTTGCATCCAAACTCATTTCCTTTTTTTATGCATTTATACTAACACACAGTAATCCTGACTATATTTGAAAAATACCACAAGGAAATGATGGTAATAATAGTTATTAGAGAGAATAGATTTATAAGTGAATTTTCCATTTTATAGTTTGTTTCTACATTTTTCAAATATACAATGCTTTTTGTTTTATTTTTTAAATATTTTATTTATTTGACACACAGAGAGACTGAGAGCACAAGCAGGGGGAGCAGGACAGGGGGAAGCAGGCTCTCTGCTGAGCAAAGAGCCCAATGTGGGCCTCGATTCCAGGACCCTGAGATCATGACTTGAGCCAAAGGCAGATGCTTAACCGATTGAGTCATCTAGGCGCCCCTATACATGCTTTTTTTAAACCAAAGTTTTATGTATTTCAATCTTCAAAATTTTTAGTGTTTATAAACAGTGTCACTATTAAGGCTTTTACTATATTATCTTTGATTGGAGACAGGTCATCTGAAATGCACACTTCTTTAAAGCAAAGGTATTACAAAATTTCAATATTGAGGCTACCTTTACCTACCTCTCCTCTGAACTTTGTCCTGCTCTGTTAAATCACATCCCCCAAACAGCCTAAAATTCCCACCCCCAAGCCATCTTGGGCTCCTACTTTGGAGTGATAGTATTAGCTGAATGACAGTGTCAGCTAAGTGGTCATGTTCCACAAATGGCTTTTCTCCCAGATTATGGTCTGTATATTACTGTACAGATTTTCATTTTTCCTTCATTCATGTGATTTACAGCAATCTTTTAAAAAAACAATTTTAGAATTTTTATTTAAAACTGTAAAATTAAAAGCATTTTAACCTAAAATTAAATTTATGTTATAAAGATGTTATATTTTTAATAAAGTGATTGGGAAAAACTATTTTCTCATCTTACAGCCTTAATATACTTCCTCCAACAGCTAAATTAAAGCAGTTATTTCTCATTCTTTACCTCCTCTCTGATATAAATAGCAATACTGAGCACTTCTTCAGTATTAGTTGAGAACTGACTATATATATAAGAGCTATGCCAGGTGCTGTGGCCTTTGGCTCTGCCTTCCTAGGACAATGTTGTATGCTAGATGTGATAATAATTCTTGTCTTTCTCACAAATTCAGTAAGAAATCATTAAAACTTAGCTAGAAAATATCTATTGGATTTTTTTTAACTTGTCATTTAACAGACTAAGGAAGTTACTTTCTAATCATAGTGGATTATAACTCCTGTCATTGTTTTACATTCACTGAGATGGTTATAAGTAGGGGCCCTTGGGTGGCTTAATCAGATTAGCATCCAACAATTAGTTTCAGCTCAGGTCATGACCTCCGGGTCATGAGATTGAGCCCGGAGTCAGGCTCCCTGTTCAGTGCAGAGTCTGCTTGGGTTTCTCTCTCTCTCTCTCTCTCTTCCTTTGCCCTTCCTCTCCCCCCACCACCATGCTTTCCTTCTCTCTCTCTCTCTCTCTCTAAAATAAATATATGAAACTTAAAAAAAAAGTTTCTTTTCTTTTGCATTCTGTAATACAATAAATTACCTTGACTTATTTTCAAATAGTAAATCACTATAACTTTCATGCATTGAGCCTGATTTTGTTGTGATGTGCTATCCATTTGTATATGACTAAATTTGATTTTTCTAAGATTTTTTAAAGGTTTTTTTTGCCTATATTCATGAGAGAGAAATTAGCTTGGAATTTTCATCTCTTGCAATGTTCTTTTAAGATTCAAAAGAAGTGTTCTTTTTTTTTTTCTAAATTATCTGCTACAAGTGTATAAGATTAACGTTATCTTCTCCTTAAATATTTGGAAAAATTCACCCCTTAAATTATCTGAAACTATAGATGAATAAACAGAGCCCTGGAAGGTAAAATCATGAGTCACTCAGCAAGTTAACAGCAAAATTAACACAAGATCCCAGGTTTCTAAGGCTTCCAGTTTAGTGCTATGCTCACTCTCATTCTCACTTCAGTTTCTACTTTTATTATGCTAGCTATAATAATCAAAATTTGTTCTGGAAAACAAAAGCCATTCTAGATATCTTTAGAAAATGTAATTCAGTATATGGTATTAGATTCCTGAGCAGTAATGGTGAGAGCACTTTCAGGAATTCCGGAAGTCCAAGGATAGTGTGAAAGGTGACCACCAATGGTCTCAGTTTCCTATAGCAGCAGAGTAACAGATTCTTAGAAGGAATCAGGGAGCCAGAAAATGAACCCCACATTCACCTTCTGTCATGGACCAATTGATTAATGATAGCTGTTATCATAAAGTTAACAGCTTACTCTCTTCTGCTATCCAGATCTCAATTGGATGCCTCTCATTGGCTAGCCTAATAGAGCACTGCGGGTCAACAAGTCTATTAAATACTGTTTCCGAGAGTCTTAATGTGAGGTACAAGGTACAGTGTAAGATATTTCTGAGCAACAACAATTAACATCTGGCATAAAGCAGAGTTCAAAATGAATATCACACTCTATTACTTAATTTACTTTGCTAATGCACTTTAAGGATGGACAATAAGAGTAAATAATCTTACTCTATTGCTAACTAGTTAATAAAAACTATTCCTCTTAAATTCTTTCTTATATTTACACATTTCAATCCATAGTTTTAGTATTTTTTCACCAAAAATCAAGTAGACGGTGACATTTTGGAATCACTCTTTTGTGCACAGGGGTGTGTTCATGTGCAGGTAGGCTCTTTGATCATCAACCTGACATTTAAGTACTTGCAAAATACCATCTAAGTTTTTCTGTATAGCCAATAACTACCAAAACGTGGTACCTGAAAGTTTATACAGCTCTAGAAAGAGACCAGGGAATTTTGACACCCTTGAAAATCTCTGTGAAATGATTTCGTTTACATAGGACGAAAAGACCTTGCCATGTAATCTGTATCAAAACAAATAATGTGGATGGAATATAAGTTAGAGACTAATAAATTTCAGAGGTGAAGAATCCGGAAACAGTCTTCAACCTTCTCTCAAAGGAACAACGTCTATACATACATACATATAAAAATTTGCTTATGATTCAGTAGTCATGGACTTCCTAAAATCTATCTGGTCGTAAGCTTCTTTAACCAAGGTTAAAAAACTCTAATAACAAATAATGAAAAACAATGATCAAAGTAATCTGCAAATAAAATGCTTTAACATGTTTTTTTCCTAAATATTTGTTGACTTTTTGAAATAAATATCTCAATTCTCCATATTTTGTTTACATGTAAAAACTATCTTTATAAGACAATTTCTCCAACCACAGGTAGTACTGGCTATTTGGGAACATTCACTGTACCTTTTTACGTTTGTTATTTTATTTAATTCTCATGGCAATCCTATTTTTGGTCTCTTTGTATAGAGGGAAAAAAATGAATTTTAAGATAGTTTATGTAAATCACAAGTTTACACATTTTGTTGGTGTTGATATACCTATTTCTGAGCAATCACACCCCAAAGCTCATGTTTTTAACCATTATGTGGAATTGCCTCCCAGTGAAAGGCAGTGCCATGAATAGATATAAACTTAGTATTTGAAGATAAATCTTGTTTTGATTCCAAATTACATGCATCTTGAGCTCACAATTTATTTTATTTTATTATTTTATTTTATTTTATTATCACAGTAGGAACACAATATGAGTTTACTCTCTTAACATTTTTAAGTATACTATACAATATTGTTGACTACGGGAACAATATTGGACAGTGCGTCTCCAGAACTTATTCATCTTGCTTAACTAAAATCTTATCCCCAGGGCTGCCTGAGTGGCTTAACAGGTTAAGCATCTGCCTTTGGCTCAGGTCATGATCCCAAGGGGCCTGATCAAGCCTAGGCTGGGCTTCCCCCTCAGCAGGGAGTCTGCTTCTCCCTCTGCTTCTCTCTCTCTCTCTCTCTCTCTCTCTCTCTCTCTCTCCTTCTCTCAAATAAATAAAGTCTTTTAAAAAATAAAATAAAACTTTGTGCCCATTGGTTACTAGTCAATGAGGTCAAGGTCTTTTTAATCTCCCTGGGCTTCAGAAAAGGAAATTAAGTCATAAAATTATTTATAAAATTATGGAATTCAATATATCCACCATCAACTTTAAAACTCTATTTAAACAATCCCCTCTCGTCCAACGCCTTTCCCAAACATGCCAAAAGGAGGTGAGACTTGAGGTCAGAGGAAATATTGACACTGTGTTTACATGGTTTTAAACCACATGCATTATAATATCACAATTTCCCAAACTGTGCTCCACAAACCATGAAAATTTCTTGAAATATTTCTTGAACTACATTAATATTTTAGGAGTCCAAGTAAATATAGGAAATTCTGTTTCTATTTAATTCTTTTTGGAGGATCACAATGCATCATATTAAAACATTAAACACATTTCTGGGAAGCCCCACAACAAAGAAACTGAGTTTCCTTTTTAAACTTATTTTATCAGGGATTAGGGGCAGCCTGGACGGCTCAGCGGTTTAGCGCTGCTTTCAGCCCAGGATGTGATCCTGGAGACCCAGAATCGAGTCCCATGTCGGGCTCCCTGCGTGGAGCCTGCTTCTCTCTCTCTCTCTCTCTTTCTCTCTCTCTCAAGAATAAATAAATAAAATCTTTAAAATAAATAAATAAATAAACTTATTTTATCAGGGATCAAAATTTAATCTTTTTTTCAAATAAAGAAGAGCAGTTAACATCTTACCTGTTGCTTATGTCTTGCAGAAGATATTTTGGTATGTGGTGCTTTACTTACTTTATTTGGACTATGTGTCAACTTCAAAATAACTAAAATGACAGTTACTTCATTTTTAAAATAGAAAAATTCAGAAATCTGCTTAATAGATATATTAAGGGCTAACTAGGGAAAATTCATTATGAACAGTGGGTCCTCAGAAAAGACATACCCCATTATTGCTGCTTCTGGGTGATTTGTAAGCAGTGCTTGGCTGGCTCAAGGAAAAAAATAAGGCTGAGCTTGTGTTTGTATCCACAGATGTATTTTGGTCACAGATTCCAATAATCCATCCAATATTGAATCACAAAAAGATGATTTTGTTTGGTTTCCGTCTAATTCCCCTGAGTCACCATGATATTTTCTAGGAAATAATAGGAATTTTATTCTTGGAGATAGCTTCAGCATCTTATAAATATATTTTAAATTAGATTATATTTTAATGCTAAATGTTGGCACAAATATTTTATACTTTACAATTTTTGTTCTATTATTCTGACTAGGTTGTAATTTTCTATGAAAAAAATAGTGTTTTATAATATTACTTTTCTAGGCAATCTTAAATTTCTTTTTAAAATAAGCATGTTCAAAGCCATATTTCTTTAACTTCACTGTCTTTCTTGCCAAGAAACTCACTGTTAAGCTAATTAATTAATTTGTGTGATCTTTCATAAAACATCTGAATGCTTCATGTGTTCTAAGCACTGGGATAAATGTTGAAAATGCAGAGCAAAATTAAGTTTTGTCTGCTTTTATAACGTCTACAACCTAATTGGAAGACAGATATGACTCGCAATAGCAGATGTAAATATAAAATGATGACATTAGTAAGAATAGATGCAGGGTGCTTTGTAAGCTTACAACTGGGTATCTGATTAATTCAGGGAGATCACAAGCTTTCCAAGAGGATAACTAAGTTCAGACCCCCAAAATGAAAGTTTATTAGATAAAGATGAAGTGAAGAGAATTTCAGCTTGTGGAAACAGCATGTGCAAAGACTCTGTGATGGAAAGGAATATGGCATATTTTAGAGCTACAAAGATCCAAAGGATCTATAGGAGAGAGAGAGAGAGAGAGAGAGAGAGAGAGCCAGTAATCTTGATACAGAAGAAGCTAGAGAAACAAGTAGAGACCAAATTATTCAGGGCCATGTTGGTCATGTTAAGAACTGTGTTCTTTATCCCCCAAGAAAATCACTGAAATATTTTAAGCTTGATTAAATTTCCATTTTGAAAAGATCACTTAGCTGCAATGTGGACAACATACTGAAAAGGCATATGAGTGGATATCAGTGAGGTATTTTTGACAGAAAGGATGGTAACTTATCAGGACATATTTATGAGGTAAGGTCTAAATATCCACTTGATAATGGAAAAGGATGGGACCACTGCAGGAGAAGAAGTTATCAAGTTTAACTTAAATGACTCTTAGTATTGTATTTTGAAGAAATAAGAGTTTGTAAGAGGTCTACATTGGTTTGAGGACTCAGACTTCTGGTAAACGAAGAAGATGCATGTTGTACGTCTGGCTCTAGAAAGCAAGGTATTTGGTTCACTAAAAGACCATGGTCATTACAGACAAAAAAAACTTGGGCTCACAACTTTTTTCTCTCTTTCTCACTCTTTTAATGGCCTTTACATAAACTTGGTCTATTTTAAATTCAAGATAGTGCTGCTGGTCTCATAGAACTCTTCTAACTATGAAATTACATCTAGTATTAATTGCCTCCAATTCAATGGCTTAAGGACATGTGGTTGAGGATACAATAACCTGGAAGTCTAGTTAAAAGTGAATATTCCTAGATGCCACTCTAGAACCACTCAGTCATGCCCAGAAATGTACATGATTAATTCTTCAAATGGCTCTCAAATGGATTAAAGTTTGAGATACACTCACTAAGTACAGGCCGAATAGATTTCTATTTCATTATTCATTTATACCCTGTACTAAAAGCAATCATCTCCTCCTCGGAGATACTCACCCTTTATGTTGAAGTCTGATTGGTTTGTAGTGTTTACTATATGTGTTTAGGTCATATATGAGTTTTTTACAAAAAGCTTTAAAAATGTTCTTAGTTCTCATGTGAGTGATTTCTTAAACTATCTCATATTGGAAACAGATGTTTGTAAAAAAAAAAAAAAAAAAAAAAAAAAAAAAACTTCCTAAAGACATTTTAACACCTTGAATGATCCTTTGATTTCATTTGGGTTATTTTTTAAAAATTGATTCAGCTTTTCAATTAGAATATATTTTGGTGTATATTCAACACTAAAAATACATGAATATGGTAAAATGTTATTCCACCAACCTTTTTCCTTAGCTGAGTATAAGAATAATATTAGAAAAGAGCTACAGTTTGTTTGATATTTCATATACATTGATGAGATTAAGCAGAATTTCTACCTCTGGCTTAAATAAATGTGAGCTATCTATTAGCTCTTTTGGACAAGGCATGCAATATATTCTAGATTTAGTCGTGATGTAGTTGGAAAGATTAGAAGATTGCATAAAAAACAATCTAGTGAGAAAATACAGAATGTCAGTAATGAATAATTCACTGGACGAGCTTACAGTAAATTGAACATTATAGAAGAAAAGTCCACTGAATCACATCAATAGGATTATACAAACTAAAGAATAGTGAAAAATATGATTTTTTAAAAAGATTTTATTTATTTAATTCATGAGAGACACACAGAGAGAGGCAGAGACATAGGCAGAAGGAGCAGCAGGACCCCTGCAAGGAGATTGATGCAGGACTCAATCCCAGGACACCATGATCATGACCCGAGCCAAAAGCAGACACACAACCACTGAGACACCCAGGTGCCCTGAGAAATATGATTTTAAAAAGCAGCAGAAATTGATAAAATGGAAAGTAAAAAAAAAATAATAAAGAAAAATTTGAAAGGTCAAAGTTACTTTTTTGAAAATATTAATACAATTTTTAAAATCCTAATAAATAACACATTAAAAACCAAAGAGAAGCCACATATTTCTTTGATTGGCAATGGAACAAAAGGACATCACCACAGATCCTATAGTTATTAAAAGATAAGAGAATTGTATAAGAAACTTTATGCTAATACATTTGACAACTTAGATGAAAAAGACAAATTCTTAGAAAAATGCAACTTATCAAACTGCACAATAAGAAATAGGAAATATAAATAGTCTTATTTTTTTATTTAATTTTTTTTAAATTGAATTTTTTAAATTGAATTTTTAAATGAACCTCCTCCCCAAAGAAAACTTTGGTCCCAGGGAGTTTCATTGGTTTCTCTACCAAACACCCAAGGAAGATTAACACCAATTCTAGATAAATTATTTCAGAAAATAGAGTACTGAAGAACACTTTTGAACTAATTTTAAAAGTCCACCAAAATTTGGAAAACCAAATCTGACAAGCATATTACAAACAAGAAAATCTAAGATTAATATCTTATGAACATAGTTGAAAATGTTAATTAAATATTTAAAAATATAAAATGCAGCAATGATTTAAAAGAATAATACATCACAATTAAATTCAAGTTTTCCAGGAGTGCAAAGTTTGTTAAGTATTCAAAATTCAATTAATGTAACTTGCCAAATAATAGGGAGTAAAAACCCTCAAAGATATCAGATGTCCATCTCGATGGATGAAGGAAAAGCATTTTTAAAACTCTTCTACCCATTATAAAATACCTGAGCAAAGATTAATAAAAACAAGCTTCATCGATTATATAAAGAGGATCTACAAAAACAAAATCTTAAGTTAGTATCATACTTAACAGGGAAGATATGGAGTGTTTTCCCGTATAAGATTGAGAATAAGCAAAGCATCTGTTTGCACTACTTCTATTTAGCTATTTCATAGGTCCTAGCCAGCGTAACAAGGCAAAAAATAAGAAATAAAAGGCATACAGATTGAAAGATAGAATTACAACGGCCTTTATTCACAGATGAAAGGACCGTTGTGTGAAGAAAATCCTTAGAAATATACAAAAAAGCTAACAAAAAAGCAAATTTATCAATACCACAGATTACCAGGAAAATATACCAAAAAGTCAAATGTATGTCTATATACAGAGCAGTGGCCAACAAATTATTAAAATGCATTCAGAATTGCATCAAAAAGCATAAAATACTTAGAGATCAAAATTTCAAGAATTTATGGGATGCCTGCGTGGCTCAGTGGTTGAGTATCTGCCATCAGCTCAGAGTATGATCCTGGAATCCCAGGATCGAGTCCCAGGATCGAGTTCCAGGATCGAGTCCCAGGATCAAGTGCCATATCAGGCTCCCCACAGGAAGCCTGCTTCTCCCTTTGCCTATGTCTCTGCTTCTCTCTGTGTCTCTCATGAATAAATAAATAAATCTTAAAAAAAATCAAGAATTTGTACAAGATTAGCACCCTGGAAAGAATAAATGGATTATATCCAGAATATGGAAAGAACTCTCACAAATCAATAATAGAAGGAACTCCTAAAATATATAAGCTACCATTTCTGAAAACATAAAGATGAGCAGAAATAAAGTTGCCTTCCATTTAGTCTGTGATCAGTCAAAACTTGTCCTTTAAGACTTCTTTAATACACTTAATACCATTACAAATTGCTACTTTAGCCATTATTTAAATAATCATTAATAATATTAATAAAATATAAATCATTATTTAATGATTTATAATAATCATAATCAAAATAATAATCATTATTTAAATAATCTATATTTTAGATTTTTTTTTAATTTTTATTTATTTATGATAGTCACACACAGAGAGAGAGAGAGGCAGAGACACAGGCAGAGGGAGAAGCAGGCTCCATGCCCCGGGACCCCGACATGGGATTCGATTCTGGGTCTCCAGGATCGCGCCCTGGGCCAAAGGCAGGCGCTAAACCGCTGCGCCACCCAGGGATCCCTAAATAATCAGATTTTGCCAGTGGTTAGTCTCCTTCTCTTATTAGTTGTCATATACAGTAAGTATTTAAATACAGCATCAATTACTCAGATTAAAGACCTGGTAAGAAGAATTACAATACTCTGATGCTTTTTGGAAGGTACACCCAGTTTCCTATACTACAAAACTGATGCTTCATTAAAAAAAAAAAAAAAAACAATCTTCAGGGACTCCTAGGTGGCTCAGTGGTTAAGCGTCTGCCTTCAGCTCAGGTCGTGATCCTGGAGTCCTGGGATCGAGTCCCACATCAGACTTACTGCAGGGAGCCTGCTTCTTCCTCTGCCTGTGTATCTGACTCTCTCTCTCTCTCTCTCTCTCTCTCTCTGTGTGTGTGTGTCTCTCATGAATAAATAAATAAAATCTTAAAAAAAAAACAATCTTTATGAAATTTAAGGGAACACAGCCACCTGTTATTATATCTATTGAGGCTCATTTGAAGACAGTGATGCTACATCACGGAACTATGGACAGTGGCTGGTACTGCTTGACCTACCTAATCCCTGAAGACTCTAATATTTTTAAGAATCAAATCTCAAAAAATATGTTTTTAAAGGTTACTTATAGAACCTACAATGTTCTATAATAACATGAATGAGTTAATAGAATGCTTGGGCTGCTAAGGTTAAGGTGAAGGCAGAAACTTCCTCACTACAGATAGGAAGGGTAGTCAATCTCTGCAACTTCTATTGATGGGTTTTTATTGTTACCTTTTAGATCCAAGGTACAGAATACAAACCACAGACATTTAGAACTGAAAGACCAGGAGATCAACTCCTCATGCATGGGAATAAGGTTGTGGCATAGTAGAAAGAGTAGTACTTGAGATCAGAAGCACTAGACTCAAGTTAAATAACTGCTGAAATTGGCATTAGGAGGAAATTCTGAGACAAGACTCTGTTCTAGGTCTTCCTTTTTTCCACTCCTTTCTCAGGTCTCTACCTTTGGGATCTTAGGTAAGAAACTTAAGCAATACATCTTTTCAATAATTTTATCTGTGGGACGTCTGGGCGGCCCAGTGGTTGAGCATCTGCCTTCAGCTCAGGGCATGATCCCGGAGTCCCAGGATCAAGTCCCACGTCGGGCCCCCTGCATGGAGCCTGCTTTTGCCCACTGCCTGTGCTTCCGCCTCTCTCTCTCTCTCTCTGTGTGTCTCTCATGAATAAATACATAAAATCTGTAAATAATAATAATAATAATAATAATAATAATAATAATTTTATCAGGGAGTCCCAGGATCAAGTCCCACGTCGGGCTCCCTGCATGGAGTCTGCTTTCGCCCACTACCTGTGTTTCTGCCTCTCTCCCTCTCTCTCTCTCTGTGTGTGTCTCTCATGAATAAATACATAAAATATGTAAATAATAATAATAATAATAATTTTATCTGTAAAATTTAGAAAGTAAGTAGCCTTACAGGATTGTGGCGGTAATCAAATGAAATAATTAAATGAATCCTTTAGAAGTGCAGACATTAGGCATCGTTGTTTTGGTTACTGTTAATCACTTTTACATTACTGACCATCCACCCTTACACATTTGTATAGTAATCCAATCTTCAGAGTAATTACTGATTGCATATCAGTAAATGGATGCATTACTTGAGTTTATCTTCTGTTTGCTCAAAAAATAACCCTAGAACCATCTCGATTCTTTTATTCATATCCTGTATGGAATCTTCGGCATCTTGTCAACAATGCTTCCAAAGTATATTTGAATTCTATCTTCTTCTACTTACACAGTTACCAATCTAGAGTCAACCACGACCTCATCTTCTCTGGATCACTTTATTAGCTGCCCATTTGACCTCTTTTCTATTCTTCCCAGCAATATCTGGGCTTTAGTCACACTGCTTTTCTTGCTGTTTTTCTAGCACACCAAGCATCTTTCTCTCATTGCTCTCAGGCCTGTGCATAGCTGACATATTGTAGATCTCTACCCAGACATTTGTTGGGCTTAGGGTAACCCATAGACCTCATGTCTAAATGACCAGCTAACAAGCTAAAAAGAATAAGTTATGTTATGTCATGTTATGTTATGTCCTCCAAATATGTCCTTGTAACACAGAACTACATTGTACATATGTAGAACAATAGGGTTTATGTGATTGCAGGTGGGCTAAATATCAGATAATTGAATATAATGTAATTATTATTGCATGTCTCAGTGTTCTGGTTGAAAGACTGGTGATGTTTAGATTAGTAATAGAATAAAGACATACATATTTTGTAAACTACTATATAATAATTCCATGAATTTGATTTTCTTGCCTTCACTTAAGCAACATCATTCACTGTGTTTGTACAATTTGGAGTGAATTCACAATAATGATTAAAAGGATCAAAAGTAAAATTTAATTTATTTGAAGTATACCACATTTGAATATACTTAAAATACATAATATTTGAATATGTTTTTGTCAAAATTGTAAGCATTTCAAACATAAATATCAGAAATAATATATTATTTGTCATATTTTTAAACAGTTATGTTTTAACTAAAATTATTAAAATGAGAAAGACAAAGGCACATAATAACTTATGGCTATCAATTTAAAATAAAATTTATATGACATTGTAATATATTTTATATAAATATTTATATATTATATAGTCATATATTTTATATAAAATGTTTAAATTTTATATAAACATTTATATATTTAAATAAATTTGGAGTGTTAAGTAAACATTAAATTTACATATTTAAATAAGTAATAAATAATAAAATTACAACTTTTTCAATTCTAGAGTTTACAGACTATATCCCAATGTAAAAAATTGATATATCATGCATATTACATTAGATCTATCAGGCATAGGTATATATAATAGATACAGATAATATATATAGATATAGATAGATAGATGCATGTGTATATGCAGGTACTGCAACCACTACCCTGACTTGCAGAAACGTCCAGAAACAAAAATTAAAAAACAAATAGCAAGAATATAGACCTACCGTTGCACTAGGAAATGATTCTTTCTATGAGAGAATCTATGCATTTAACTTAGAAGAATTTATATTTTTTCTTACCTAAGTGGGTCAATTGCTTAAATCCTCCATGGACTCCAAAACAGTGTCCACTTCAACATCAACAGTGAACTAGGCCAAGCCTCCACTTTATTTTTGAGGGGACAAAAGACAAAGAGAATTGAAACCTTTACCAGGGACCTGAATCCCATTAGTCACAAAGGTAGATGTTTAAGGTCAAAGCCAACATTGTGCCTGCAATAATGGTTGCAAAGTAACCCATGTGTTTGTGTGTGTGTGTTTTAAACAAATTTGTGTGTGTGTGTGTGTGTGTGTGTTGTGCTATTTAAGACTGCAAACGTACCAAGTCTTGATCTAAATTCCTACAGTTGGACCATAGAACCTTCCTTGACTTCCAATATAACTGCAACTTCCTCTCTACTAATCACTTGCTATTATATCACCCTTTTTTATCTTCTTTCTAGTACTTCTCATGATTTACCTTATCACCTTATAGTTATTACCTTACATGAACTTACAGTTTTCCCTGTTTATAATCAGACTTCTCTCCATAAAATGTAAGTCCTGTATAGAGGAGGAATTTTTTTTGGTTGCTCACCAAAGTAACTTTGATAAAACAGAGCTTCGCACATAGTAGACTCTCAATAATTATTAATTGAATGAAGAAATAAGCTATATATTTATCTCTGATTTATTGGGCATCAGAAATAACTATGTCTCTAAAATGAATCATTCTTTCCTCATGAATATGCTCTTCCCTTTATCCCAGTTTTGATATGTCATTTCTTATAAATACAGTCTTTTGTTTTTCCTAAATGGCCATTGGAGTAAAACATGAAACAAGCCATTGTTCTTAGAAGTAAGGGAATATGAAATTGTCAGAATATGCTATTCAGGACATTGTGTAATGTTTTCTCCATAGTATATATAGTATATCATAAAATTTCACTCCTTAAAAATTAACTGGAATTGTTCTTTATAAGTACAGATGAGTAAAATGTAAAAGTTGTTAACTTCTTGCTTTATTCTTCAAAAATACAACTCTTATTCTTCCAAAGTAAATTATTTGTTGTGTCTCCCTAAGGCATCGCAAAATCTTAGAACAATGCAATACACTGCAATAAGAGAGACCAGTTTCCAAATCTGTGGTCTTTTGAACAGAAACAGATCAAACTACCTTTGTATTTTTCTATAGAAAAGGAGTTTGCTAAACAGATAGTACTGCCAAGATTATTTCAAACAGGATATTTTGAAAAAGAACTGATTTCACACACTTAATAGCAATTTGCAGCATGATAGGATGTTAACTCCAAGATGTTTACTACTTCCAGTGTAAATCTGTTCAGACTACATCTGGAAAATTTGTAATTAATCTCTATTATTGTTTATGTCTGAGAAAATTGACAAACTTGCCTAAGTATGAAAGTACTGCCATACAATCTAAGTGATAAACTCAACTTTGCTGTCTACACACATGCAAACACACAAAGTGACTTTTTTTCTTTGTGAAAAATGGCTATTCATATCCTCGGATAATTTAACATTGCAAGAGAAAATATTATTATTTCCAGAAATAATAAAAGTTCAGCTTCTGAGAGATTTTTCTCCACTTTTTAAGTTTGTTAGGTAAGTAGAAAGGACCTGATTAAAAGAAGAGCTTTAATGTTTTAGATACACAATACATTCACATGGATATATACACATACATGCAGAATTTCTTTTTCATCAATCTAGCTAATAATAATATTCATAAAATATCACTGTTCTTCAAGAAGAGACCTCATACCTAAAACCCCCCAAATTTAAAAAAATTGTGAGATCCTGGTATATAGTACTTGATAAAATTATAACATAAGTGGACACAGGTCTATGATAAATATTTAATCCTTCTGACAACTAAATGTAGTTTCGTAAAAGCTAGATTTGAAATATCAGGAAGCACTCTCTTACATTTTTGTTCCTGTTGATGTTGGTGAAGGGCTATCATCCCACCCATTCCCATCTTCCTTTTTTTAGACCCAATACCCCAATGCATAGATAAATCCATGCTTAGAGAAAATTCAAGCATGTAAATTATTTACAACATTTATCCTCTTGGCCCACCATCGGCAAAGCATAGCAAAGGAACTGAGTTCACTCTTTTTTTTTTAAAGATTTTATTTATTTATTCATTTAAGACATAGAGAGGGGCAGAGGCACAGGCAAAGGGAGAAGCAGGCTCCATGCCGGGAGCCCGACGTGGGACTTGATCCCGGGTCTCCAGGATCACACCCCGGGCTGAAGGCTGCGCTAGACCGCTGAGCCACCCTGGCCGCCCACTCTCATTTTTCTATACTTTCCTTTGGAGCTATTCAATCAGATATTCATCAGACATTTATTGAGAACATTATGTGGTGAATATAATGCTAAGTGCTAAAGACACAATATTGACATCTTTTCTGATTTAAAGGAGCTCACGTTATAGTGGGCTTAAAAATATATAAATAGCATGTCAACTTTACTTCAATAAAAAAATAAATAAAAGGTGACTTCTTTTAGTGTGTGTATATATATACACACACACACATAATATACAGATAATAAATATTTAGTACAGAAATGTTTGATTAATGTATACATGATAGGAAATAGCTTTGTCCCTTCACCAAAATGAGTTCTCAAACTTTGGTCACTTGAACACCATCTTCCCACTATTTATTTTTTTGAATATATGACCATCATGTATTTATTATTTTTCCATAGGTTGATCTCTTCCTAATTATTGAAAAAGGGACATTTTATAAGATTCATATATAGAAATTTCCATATTTTACCATAAAGGAAAGTTCCTTAAAAATAAATGCAGTGTTACACAGTTATGGCCCAATACTGTCACCAGCCACGTCTCCGAGTCTGAGACCTACTCTCTCTAGGTTAGAGAAGGAAAGGTTAGCAATATTAGAGAAGTGCTAAAGATTCCTATCATCGGACTAGGACTTGTGCCTGATTTGATCAGCAGTTTGAAAGGCATTGAAAATGGAGAAATTAAAAAGAAAAAAAAAAAGAAAAAGAAAAGGGAGAGATTTTCTCACTATGTAATTCAATACTACCTTGGTTTTCAGTTAGTTCTCTCTGTTTTTTTTTTTTGTCTCTGTTTTCTTTTCCCTGTCTTCCTATAAGTCACTTGAACATTCTCTAGAATTTCATTTTGATTTATCTGTAGTGTTTTTTAGTGCATATTTTACACTTAAAATCGTGTAGCTTTCCGCGGGTGCCCTGAGTGTTACATTGCATCACATTACATTATATACGACTGATCACAGTTTATTTGTGTCCTCATTTTACCTGTTCCTGTGAAGTATGGAAAGCTTACCATCCTTTACTCTCTCCCATTCATAAAATAATTTTCTTAAATATTTCCTCTACAAATATTCAGAACCATATCAGGCAGCGTTATCGTGTTTGCTTCTAATGACATAATTTAGAAAACATGATTTAGGGATTCAGGAGGACCAAAAAAAGTCTATTGTAGTCACACATAATTTTGCTTACTGTGTTTCTTCTTCCTTCCAAGGTTATTTTTGTTTTTGTTTTTTCTGTTGAAGACCTCTTCCCTTCGTCATTCTTTTTAGACAGGTCTATTGATAACAAAGTTCCTTAGTTCCCATCCATCTGAGAATGTTTTGATTTCCCCTTCATTTCTGAAGTGGATTTTCACTGAATCTAGGATTCTTTGCTCTTAGAAAAATACTGCACCACTTTTTCCTGACCTTTATGCTCTCTGATGAGAAATAGACTATCATTCTAATTTTTTTCCCCTAAAGAAAGGTGCCACTTTTCTCTGGCCGCTTTCACAATTGTGTTTAGTTTGCAAAGTGTCCTTTATAATGTGTCTAGGAATGACTTCTTTCGGCTCATCGAGTTTAGAACTTGTTTCTTGAGTCTCTAGGTTTGTCTCGGGCCGAATTCGAGAAACTTCTGGCCATTATTTCTCTGAGTATTTTATCAGTTGTCCTGTTTTAGCATTTCCTTCTGAGACCCTAGTGACACAAATACTGTATCTCTTTTTTATAGTCCCGGGGTCTCTAAGGCTCTATTCATTTTCTTTTCACTCTATTTTCTTTCTTTTGTTCAGATTGGATGATTTCTATTGTTCTGTCTACTGGTTCCCTAATTCTTTCCTCTGTCCTCTCTACTTTATTTTATTTTTTTATTTTTATTTTTTTTAAATTTTTTTTATTATTTATTTATGATAGTCACAGAGAGAGAGAGAGAGAGAGAGAGAGAGGCAGAGACACAGGCAGAGGGAGAAGCAGGCTCCATGCACCGGGAGCCCGACGTGGGATTCGATCCCCGGTCTCCAGGATCGCACCCTGGGCCAAAGGCAGGCGCCAAACCGCTGAGCCACCCAGGGATCACTGTCCTCTCTATTTTATTATTGAACCCATCCACTGATGTTTTTATTTTTGTTATTATATATTTTAGTTATATTTACCTTTGGTGCTTCTTTATTTAATCTATTCCTTTGCTGAGATTTCAATTTTAAAAATTTATGTCAAGGATATTTATAATTGCTTGTTAAAATGTTATGATGAGGGCTTTCAAATCTTTGTCACATAATCCTAACATTGTGTTATCTCTAAATTGACATTTACTAATTGTCTTTTTCTCAGTCAGCTTGAGAGCCTCCTGATTCTTAGTAAGATAAATAAATTTTAATTGAAATTCAGAAGGTTTTATATTACATTATGAGACTCTAGATCTCTGTAAACCTTCTGTTTTACCTGGCATTTCATAATATTGCCCCTACTGCTGAGGTGGAAGGGATGCCACATTGTTACTTCCTGGTGGAGTCAGACAGAAATCCAGATTCCTCATTCTGCCTCACACATAAGAAAGAGGATTCCTTATTACTGGTGGTTTGGGATGTTAGTTCCAGGTGCCCACGTGGGCTCCACTGATGCCATGGTGATTAATACCGGGTGATAATGAAAGTCTTGACCCTTTACTAGGCTTCATTTGAAACCATCTTGATGGCTAAGTAAAGGGGTGCCTAGTTAGTATGGATGAAGGTGTAAGTTCAGGTTCCCTAGTAGTCATTTACACCACCTACTACCATCTCTACCACCATACAGGTGGAGGTGTTGGGATTCCTCATTATGGCCTCACAAGGATAAAAGTCTCTGTTCTTCATTTTGCCTTTGCTGATGTGGGTGGAGGAAGAATCAGAGATTTTTGTCTGTGGTGTTTGGCTGGAGTAGAGGAAGTATTGTCCAAAAGTTTTTTTTCTATCTTGCTCATCTCACTTTCCCCCGGTTCTTTGACTAAAGAGAGCGAGCCTTTTGGGGGGATTTTGTGTGTGTGTCTGTATCCATTGACATTTCCAGATTATAGCTGTGTTAGTCTGGTCAGGCTGTCATGAAAGAATACCATAGACTAAGTGGCTTATAAACCACATAACCTTACTTTTTATCGTTCCGGGGGCTGGGAAATCCAAAGTGCTAGCAAATGAGGTGTCTGATAAAGATCTGCTTCTGAGTTCACAGATGGCCATCTTCTCACTGTGTTCTCACCTAGTGGAAGGGATGGGAGAGCTCTCTGGGGTTTCTTTTATAATGTCATTATGAGGGCTCCTCCCCCAACCTTGTCATTTCCCAAAGACCCAACCTCCTGATATCATCACATTGGGAGTTAGGGTTTCACCATATGGTTTTTAGAGGACACAAACATTGTCTGTAGTACCACCTTCTTTGGTTCCAAGTGTAGGACCCATGAGGCAAAAAGAAGACCCACGGAGCTCACCAGCATGTCATTCCTTGGGTATCAAGTCACTAGTCAGGTTGTCATCTCTCCATCCCTCAGAATCTTCTTGTCTTTTTTTTTTATTCTAGTTCTATTTTATTTATTTATTTTTTACTTATTTACTTATTTATTTTTATAAATTTATTTTTTATTGGTGTTCAATTTGCCAACATATAGAATAACACCCAGTGCTCATCCCTTGTTTTTGTATAATATTGAGTGATTTAGTTATACTTAGTGATATGAAGCACAAGTCCAATTCAACACTAGTGAACATTTTGTTGAATACCACCAAATTTTTTTTTTTAAGATTTTACTTATTTATTCATGAGAGACACAGAGAGACAGAGAGGCAGAAACATAGGCAGAGGGAGAAGTAGGTTCCCTGCAAAGAGCCTGAAGTGGAACTCGATCCCAGATCCAGGATCACGCCCTGAGCCGAAGGCAGATGCTCAACCACTAAGCCTCTCAGGCGTCCCTAATACCACCAAAATTATTTCAAGAACCATTAGTACATGCATTCCAACTTTGAACATATTTGTCTAAACTCTTTAACATTATTTACTCTTTCCCATCATGTCTTTTAAAGTAGCATATCATTTGGGGCTACTTTCCTTATTTGAACTGAATTTCTAAGCCTGTAGAATAGCATTATGAAAAGTATATCTGAATTACAGCTAAACAAGCTGGATTTGTGTTTCATTTCTACCATTTGCTAGCTGAGTGGTCTTGAAGAATTTATTTAACCACTCTATGAACTAGTCTTCTTCTGTGCAATGTTTTTTTCAATATTTCCCTCTCCACAGATTTTTGTGTGTGCGCAGTTAAAATGTAACGGTGTATATGTAATAATATATATGTAACAACATAATGCAATATAATGGGTGTTTCATAAATATTTATGGAATCTGACGTCTTTAGAACAAACTATCTAGCTGCCACCTTCCACTTAAATAAGATTACTGTTACTGTAGCTACTAAAAAGAAAGGTAAGGAGGTCTAAGTTGAAGGACAGATGGATAAGTGGTAGAACTAAGTTACATAATTTTTACAGCTAACACCCTTCACCAGAAAAAAAAAAAGGAGATAAATGGAGATAACGCTACTTAACTAGTTCTAGCAGTTAAATTAAGCTGCTGTAAAAATAGACCTTCAGTGGCCTAAAACATTGAAGGTTTATCTCTCACTGACTCGTAATCTGCTATATATCTGGAAGACTCCCCCAAGAAGCTGTCTTCCTTAGGATGGTTCCTGTTCATGCCTCCATTTCCACAGCAGCTGCTACACTGCCAAGGAAGGCTGAGAGCACTAGCAATTAGTGTAGTAATTAAACACTCTTTGCTCAGGAGTAGTATCAGTCATGCACACTTTAATTTCATTGTGCAAAATGAGTCACATGGCCTGTCTCAATACGCATGGAATTTTGTGCTTATCTGTAGCCAAACAGAGGAGAATCACACATGTTGGTGGGCATTAGCAATGCCTATCACACAGATCCTCCATACTGCGCCATTGTGAGGTATATAAATGAATGATGACTATGGGGTGCCTGGTTGCCTCAGTCAGTAGAGCATGTGACCCTTGATCTCTGGGTTGTGAGTCCAAACCCCATGTTGGGGGTAGAGTTTACTTAATAAAAGAAAAAAAGAATGATGCATATATGGCAGATGTAGCAACCCACTCTCCCCCTTTATGTCAAAGAAGCAGGACTCATTAGGTATGCAGCAGATATTTACATTAGGGGAAACAGAAATCTTCTTTTACTCCTGGAGGTGAATCTTGATTAATCTTCCAATCATGGTAATTATTTGTCTTGGCTAATAAGTAGTTGAAGTCTCTGGCTGCTCATTGCTAGAAAATATTCATTGCCGTTAAAAAACATTTTTTAAATAAAATAGAATAAATTTACAATATTTATTTAAAGTGACAGCGTTTATTTGACTTTAATATATTATAAACTTAAGGCAAGTTTAATGTGTGCTCATTTTTATAAATTAACCTAACACAATATTATTACAATGAATACTAAGATCTTAAAAAGTACTTGTCAAAACAGCCTGCTTATGAGTGAAGACTTCCATCTAGAATTAAAATGTTTAGAAAATATAGTAACAGTTTCTGGCTGTTTAGTGTTTTCTAAAACATTGGAGCCATAACTAAATAAATACACCCTCCATCAGTATACTGAAAGTACTGATTTGCCCTCAGGTAAACATTTTAAACCAGAGACTTCTTCCCCTTCTAAGCATGACTAAACTTGTATTACTTGTAGTGAATTAGAAACTAGTAAACAAATTTTAATAATATTTTATAAGCATTTCGTCAATCTGGGGTCCCCATCACAAATGGGATTTAATGGATTACCTGTGCCTGCTGGGGTAGGGTACACGTACACTGAGCCAGTCAGTAGCGTGCAGCTGGGACATCTGAGGGCATCACAAACCTGATATTGCTCAATCTTGGGTGGCTGAATGCCACTTGTCCCTTTAAAAAGTTGGAGGACGCAAATTGCTCTTGGGTTGCATAACTAGTTAGCATGCCAGAGTTTCGTTCTTTATTGAAATTAACCAAATTGCTCCACCAGCTAACAGTGATGCAACACCACCCTCTTCTCCCTTCTTCCTTTCTGACTTGGTTGTATGATAATAAGAAACTGGAAGCAGTAGCATTCACTTTGAGATCTTGGATGGGCAAACCAAGGACAAATTGTACCAAGCTGAGAATAACAAAGCAAAAAGATATTAGCAGCCTGGATCCTTGATGACTCTCTGGAACCACAGAATTAAATGACCCTATATATTAACCACACTGCTACGTGAGATCACAATTTCTTCAACGTTTGAATCACTTTCAGCTGAGTCTTCTCTTATTTGGACAGAGTTAAGAACCTCTCATAAATTACTATGCATATATAAAAAGAATTCTACAAACCATTGGAGATATAGATAGAGACAAAAACATAGATATTTACTATCAAAAAGGTTTTGAAATAACATATAGAGGTATAATGTTTTCTCAATTTTGCCTCATATAATGAAAAGGAAATTGCAGCAGTATCACCCTATCTCCCCATCTTTAGGACTGCAGTAATTTCCTGTCCCCAAAGCTAAATAAACACTTTCATGGAAATAGATGGTGTTTAGTAAAGAAAAAGTCTACTGACAGTTCTGTCTTTCTGAACTGTGTAAATCCAGAGAAGAAATTCTATCACAGAGGCCAGTTGTTGACTGATTAGCAAGTGGTAACATCGCTGTGTGAAGAAAGGGGCGGGTTGTTTTATGCAGATCCCCAAGGCCTAAGTCTTCTGGCACCACTAACTGGTTGTGCTCCTCCCTCAAACATTAGCTTTACCCTTCAGAAGGTTGATACTCCCAGTGGGTGAGCATTGACGTACAGCCGGAATGGTGTGTGAGATCAGTAATGCGCTTTTAATCATTTTGGAATTTAACTTTAAGCTAAAGCCTCAATTAAGGGGATTAAAGGTAACTAGTGCATGCCTTACTTAGTCATCTTTTCTTACACTCTCCTAAAATAAGCAGAATCATTCTCATGTCAGGCTTTCTAAAAATCTACTCAAAGGAGTGTTGATCAATTCTTTGGTTATTCAGCAGGCATTCATCAGAAGAATGCTAGGTCCTTTAAATAAGAGGGAGTTAATGAGACCTGGCCCAGCCCTCAGAGGGGTCACAGCAGCCCACCAGAAATGAAGAGAGTAAGGGAAGATAATACAAGGTAATACAAGGAGAGAAATGACAAGAACGCCCCGAGTAGAGTAAATAAGAGAAGAGGATGTTTCAAATCCCAGGCTGATCTACTTAGAGGAATGATAAAAGTTTGTGCAGGCAGTGATCTTGTGATGGGTCATGAAGGAAAGACTTAACTTAAACATAAAGAGTCTCAGACCTAGAGCATTTTAGCATCATGACATAAATTAAGAACAAGGGATTCACATTTGAACCCAGATGGGTTTGCCACCTGACTTTGCTCTTATTAACTGGACTCATTTTAGGAAATGTGTTAATCACTTTGAGTCTTTTCTTCATCTTAAAAATAGGAATGATGATATTCACCTTATGGACTCATTAGAAGAATTGATTTCTATAGATCATCTAAAGGTACTGGTGTCTGACCTAGTTTTTATCTAAAATATATTAACCGTTATTATGATGATTTATACAAATTTTCCTGAAGAGGTGACATTTGAGATTGGTTCTTGAACGAATTATTACAAACAACGAAATGTGGGTGAAGAGCATTATAGATGACTGAACAACATATTTGAAGACCCAGAGAACTCAAAGAAAAGGAACCAGTGAGTGGTCTTTTGGAGAAGAGGATACAACTGGAAAGAAATAAGGAACTGGAAATAAGAGCCTACAATGGAGATGCAACTCCAAGAATGGGGCCAGGGAATATCACCAACCAAGACATCAACACACAGCTTTGCTCAGCATGTTGTATTAGCATCCTAGCCATGGCATAAACAACAAGACAGAATGTGTCAAGGTAAACAGTCTGACAGTAGATCCAAGAGAACCGTTAGAGTTGACCAGCATCACTGGAGCAAACTTCCTATTGTGATTTCATTTTTTAAGGAGCTCTAATATAAAAAAAAAATCTTAGATAACAAACATTTAAATCTATTTATGGAAAAATTTGTAGATATGATAAGTTATATGTTAGGTGCTAGATTGCAAATGACACATATGCCAAGACTTTCTCCATCTACCACCTGTAGATCCACACAAGTACACATAGTCAATGTCACTAAGTATTTGTTACAGCTTAGGTCTTGCTGAACTTTGTTAGAGACTCAGTATTCTTCTCCACACAGCATATATGGCAGCCACTAGCACTGAGTTAGAGTTGAAATCTACTATGCTCCTGTTTTGGTCTTGTTAGTTTGTTGGACCTTGAATATACTGAGAATGAGCAAAAGTAAAATTTTTGAGCTGTGAAAATGAAGACCAGGCAGAGAGATGTGGTAGAAGGGGAGGTCAGAGAGATTTGAAGTTTGACTTGATTCACCATTGCTGACTTTGAAGATAGGGATAGAGGGACAGGAGCCAAAGAATGTAAGTAGCTTCTTGAAGATGAGAATGAACTCCCTGCTGGCAATCAGCAAGAAAATGGGGACTTCAGTCCTACAACCACATGAAACTGAATTCTTCCAACAATCGGAATGAGTTTGAGTGAATTTACCTGCAGACGTTCCAGAAAGTTGTACAGCCCTGCCGATACCTTGGTATCAGGCTTGCGAGACTCTAAGCAAAGAATTAGCTGATCCTTGCTTTGCCCAGAACTTGACCTTCAGAAATTGAAATAATAAATTTGCATTGTTTTAAACCTCTAAGTGTGTGGTAATTTCTTATAATAACAATAGAAAACTAATGTACAACTAATTGAAGCTTTCTAGGAAATATATCCTAACTCCCAAGCACCATGAGAAAATAACCACCCCAATACTTTCACACCACATCAGTCAAGAAAGCATTCACTGAGCACTCAAATGGGCAGAAAATTTGAGTTACCTCCAGTACAAAGTAAGGATTACTGTACATGGGAGTTATTATTACTCAACTCACAGGGCCATGGATGTCCCTTCTGTAACTGGAGCTCCATGGCATATGAACACAGCTGCAACTTTCTAGTATAAAATTCCCAGCATCAGTTCTGAAGGAATAGGAAGCAGGAAACAAAGGAAGTAGACACTAAACCTAATTAGTAAGATTAATTACGATAAGATGCACAGCTAGTTTTGGGCTCTGTATGGCTGTGGATGATAAGGATATAATGTATGCAACTACAGATAAACTACCCCATATTCATGAGAATGATTATATAACAGATGTTTCCCAGCCTGGGGATACAAGAACGTGGAGGGAGGGGTGCAGTGGGAAGAGCTAAGAATAATAATTCTATGGCTCATTTGCACTAGCTAGATGGCTAAGTTGCAAGAACTCCAGCTGGCTTCCTCTTCATGACCCTCATCCATACTTCTAGCACTTTCTGCTCCTGCCAGATCACTGAGGGATAGAAACAGATACACCTCACCTGGAAGGAAAGGTCAAATGCAGTAATGTCATGCACACCTGGCCTGACCTGTGTAATGCTGCTATATCATCGTCATTATCGATCATCATGTAATGAGCATTTACCACATGCCGGGCATTTGGTGTACATTATTTCCTTTAATGCTAATGTAAATACCCTATGAGGTAGGTAGTATTATTATGCCATTTTGCAGATGAGGAAACTGAGGTTTAGAGAGGATAAATAGCTTTAGAGAGGATAAATAGAGGATAAATAGCTTGCTTGAGGTCTCAAACCAGGAAGTGACTGACCCCTAGAAGTCACTTTATCTCATACCAAATTTTCTCCGGATATAGATGCCCCAAATCCCCTAAACTGGTACCCAAGGGCTGGTCTGCTTTGGACCGGAACCTGAGCGCCAAGATGAGAAAGGGGCACAACTGTGAGTTGCAGGAGATGGAAGGAGATGGAAGGTGCCGTGGGCTCCTGCATTGGTGCTGAATCCAACACTCGGAACCGGTGCTCTTGTGCACCAGCAGAGGACCCAGAGCAAAGGTCTTAGAGGTTCCCAAGCCCCAGACTTGTCTTCTAGCCTCCATTCTGTATGTGGGGCTCTGTCCTGACCTCTCATTCTCTCTGCCTAGCGTCCTGCACCCTGTCTCTTCAGAGAGGAGATCTCAGCTTCCTCCATAGTGCTGCCTTTGGATGCTGCCTGTATCAAGACTCTTGACTCTAGACTTTGGAGGCTCCTTGTCACACTCACCTTTCCTCCACTGGTGCTTCACCCAATTTAGACCAACACCTTGGAACCAGAACATCTGTTTCTGTCTTACATTCCAGGCTCACAGCTTATTGAGAAGGCAATGTCACAGCCCTCGAATCCATCAAACATTGTTATCATCAAACCACAACTTTTCATTGCCATGATCCTGCTTCCCAACCTGGAACCTCAGATGATTTTAATTTACTCTCAGTTGGATGTTACAGCAAATACTCCTGTTTCATAACTAGTTCAGCTGCTTCTACCCACTTTAGGTGTGTCTCTGGATATGTAGTTACTGGAGTTTCATCCACACCGACCTCCCGGATTTTTCTCTCCCTTGTTCACACTTCCCTCACCCAGAGAGAGCATTTCCCCCCGCCTCCCCACAGCCATAGCTCATGCGTTGCTCAGAATTCCACTGCTCTCGGCCTACAGGAGAACACTTCCTTTTTAACTGAATCTGGGCCTTTACAACAACCATTTGTTGAAAAGTAATAAATACACATGTTGAAACAGGGCAAAAAGATATTTAATGAATAACATACTTCCTTCTCCATTTGGCCAAAGAGGCCACTATTGGCTTTCTTGCTCTGGCTATCTAGAAATTTTTCATGAAGATATATAAACACAGGTACACACGTGTGTGTGTTTGTATATGTGTATATACATATATATACATATGCATATATGTTCTTTTGATTATTTTAAATAAATGAAGCATATTATTGTAATATACAATATACAATATTTTGTATAATATATATTATACAATACTATAATACAATACAATATAATATATATTGTATAATATAATACAATAATACAATATATAATACAATATAATATATATTGTATAATATAATACAATAATGCAATATATTATACAATATAATAATATATATATTATACAATATAATATATACAATATACAATATTTTGTGGGGGTTTTTTCCCTGGATCGGAGATAGTTCTTCATCAGCATTTGCAAAAAACCCTAATTTCATTTTTTTAACAGCCATATGATAAACATTATTTACCTAGCAGTACTCTAATTTTTTCAACCAATTCCATATTAGCAGACATTTTAGTTGTTTCCTGTTATTTTTTTGCTACTGTAGCATTATTTTAATGAACGTATATGAAAAAAATGAACATATATGAATTGCATTATTATAATGAAAACATATGTATATATGAACATATGTTATATACATATAACGTCTCCATTTAGTCTTCCAATTTGCACTCTTATCCTTTTTATATTATTATAAATTTATCTAATTATATTTCTCTCAGTTTATTTTTATTTTTTTAAAGATTTATTTATTTATTCATTCATGAGAGACACAGAGAGAGGCAGAGACATAGGCAGAGGGAGAAGCAGACTCCATGCAGGGAGCCTGATGTAGGACTGGATCCCAGCACCCCAGGATCACACACTGAGCCGAAGGTGGATGCTCAACCACTGAGCCACCCAGGTGTCCTTATCTCAGTTTATTTACTTGTATGTTGCTCTCCCCACTAACTTGTGATCTCCTAAGGACAGGGACTTTATGTATATATGTATGTATTTTGTTCACTGCTATATCCTTGACACCTGTTAGTGTCTGAAACAAAGGAAATATGCAATCATATTTTAAATGAGTGATTCAGTGAAGAAAGGCATTTTCTTGCACATTATTTAGAGAATATGTGTGGGACAAAGTCCTCAAAGTGGAGATGTGAATTTAAGACTTTTATCAGTATTGCAAATGGTCCCCTAGAAAAGGTTGTACAATGTTTAGTTCATTAAGAATTTTGAAGTTGGGCAGCCCGGGTGGCTCAGCGGTTTAGCATCACCTTTAGCCCAGGGTGTGATCCTGGAGACCCAGGATTGAGTCCCACGTCGGGCTCCCTGCGTGGAGCCTGCTTCTCCCTCTGCCTGTGTCTCTGCCTCTCTCTGTGTGTCTCTCATGAATAAAGAAATAAAATCTTTAAACAAATTTTTTTGAAGTCTTGTTTTTGGCTCTGTACCTAAAACTCTGGAGTCAGCTCTGTACCTAAAATTATAAGGTCAGGGCCCTTTTCCCTCCACCACCATCCCTACCAAGCTCAGTCCCTTACCTCCTAGGTCTTGTGGGCATATGGACATCCCAGACCACACTTCAGATCAGTGTCTGCCACTTTCCCCCACAGATGCCCCTGGGACTCATTGGGCCTTTAGTTGCTCACATTTCTGTTGCAGTCACCTCAGGGCTACAGACTCAGGGAAGATGGTCACACAGGCCAGGAATCAGGCTCTACCTTTGGGGCAGGGAACCTCAAACTCCCCTATTCCCAGAGCATGATCTAGAGGGATGTGTGTGGGTGGACACATCCTCTAGGTGTGTCAGGGCAGGGGTCCTCCCTGCCAGGTCTGATTTCAGTACTGCTAATATTGGAAACGCCGGTTATTTTAGATTCCTTTGTAAAAGCGGAGTTTAACATTTTTCATATATTTGTCTTATTTAAAAAAATAAATCACTGAACCATACTTCCTTCCCTTACAGCTTCTAACAAGAACCAAATAGAAATATCTACAGGGATTGAGAACACTGGAAAAGATGAAAAAATTTTTCCTCTAATGTAAACATAACCTATTGTATTTTTGAAGAAAGTAAATTCAGGAAAAACAAAAGGCTTTAGTGTAAACATTATCAGTAATTAACATATAGGAAATCTAACCTTGAGAAGATGTACATACTAGAAATATAAAATGCTGTATCGTCCTCTCAACTGAACGACTATAATCCCAAAAAATTTTCTTGCAAAGAAACTGCTGTTAAAAATTATGTGATATTGTTATGATTAGAAGATATAGATACAAATGCAACTATCAAAGCACTTATAATATATATTGTATGTGTATCAAATTAAAAGGATAAAAGCAACATATTACCTAATAAGATTGTCAGTGATAGGGACCTAGGTGGCTCAGTGGTTGAGCATCTGCCTTTGGCTCAGGGCATGATCCTGGGATCCTGGAATCGAGTTCCACATTGGGCTCCCCACAGGGAGCCTGCTTCTCCCTCTGCCTGTGCCTCTGCTTCTCTCTGTGTGTCTCTTAAGAATAAATAAATAAAATCTTTAAAAAATAAAAATAAAATGGGAATACGGGACAATGTAAAATTAACCTCCACCTACCTTCTCTTGCTTGGTAGAAATTTTTTAAATTTCCTTCCCCCACAGTTTTAATGTGGTGATTGTAAATTTGCTTCACTTTGTTGAAAAATAAAACATTCTATCTAAAACAGTACTTGTCAAACTATCTATGGAAAGGTGTCGATTTTTTTCCTTCACCTATTCATCCCTGACTGATACTTATGTAAAATAAAATAAAGAATGAATCACTAGAAATTTAAAATGAAAAAGCAAGTAAATTCATAAGACAAAACAAATAAAAACAGCACAAGAAACTGAAGGCATACATTATGGCCATTTCTTACAATCAAATGAAACAAATATAACATTACTTCCAAACTGCTGTACAAGTTTCTTACAGTTTGTTCTCAATGTCTATCTTTCTTCAGTAGACAGATAATGAACCCTCAGGGATCAACCCTCTTCACAGACCACAAGAGAGGACTCTCCCAAGGGACCTATTTATTTTCTAGGGCTGGATTCCTTGTCCATATATTCAATTCATTTCAGACATTTTATGAAGTTTTGACTCATCGTATTTAATCCTTTCTTTATTCCTCCTAGAAATTGAAAGTAACTTTTGTCAGAAAAAAGATTTGGAGGACCTCGATTTAATCCAGTGGCCAGGAATGAGCTGGGAAATTCCCGTGAGCAATTGCACTTCCTTGCTGGGCCACGGTGCACAGTGGCCCAGCCCTATGAGGCTCCCTCCACAGGACTCTGCTCATCATTGTGGTCAGGCCCTCTAAGGCATCCCTAAAGTGTGGGATTCTTTTTTTAAAATTTGTTGTATTTCTCCCAAAGCTGAATCGCAAAATCCTCACTCCTAAAGTGTCCGCTCTACCTTCATATTTTTTTTCCAAAATTTTGCTTGTGCTTTTGCTAATGCTCTACAAGACAAGTGATATAAAGATTAGTACATGATGAACACCAAACCCTCCAAGTTGAGGAAGATATAAGCAGATGAAAACCACTTATACTAGAATCTCAAGTAAAGGTGGAACTCATGGTCAAAGAAAATTCATTTTAGGCATAAAAATATTTTAGCTAAATTTATGGAAGACAGATCTTTAATGGACTATAACAAAAATCACATGTTTGTAGAACTTCCCTAAAGCTCTTGGTGTTGGCATCAGTTAAGAACAGGTACCTCTGCACTGGTTGAATGGGTCTTCAGTCTGATGCAACTTGCCAAAACATATGTTCACAGAAGTAGTTAAAAGTGGACTTTTGACTACTTCCCTACCACCATATTTGAGCTGTGAGCTCCCCCTTGAAAAGATTCTGTAAAAAATGCTATGGGGGAATGAAACCATTCCAGCTCAGAACCCAGCTCTGGTGCTGGCTATCTGTGTGAATTTAGCAGATTGTTAAATAAAGACAGTGACAGCCTTCAGAGAAAGAGTGAGGATTGAAAGAAGAGGTATTGCTGAAATTTAAAAGTCAAGTCACCTCCCTGCAATGAAACAGTCACTGCTAATAACTTAATGAGATTTTAATCTGAGCTTTTCATTGAATATGTGCTGTCTGCCAGGCTTTGTTCTAAGTGCTTTATGGGATTTAACTCCTGTAAGTCTCAGAACCACATGATGAGGTATGTACTATATTTTGCATTTGAGCAACCCAAAGCACAGATGGATCAAATCACTTGCCTGGGAGCACATGGCTAGGAAGTCAGGGTGCCAGGATTTGAGCTAAGATCATTCCTGACTTTACATCCTTAACACTATGCTATGCCTTGTCCTGGAGTACATGTGATCTAATGAATACAGGTACTTGGATGTTGTTTTTAATTTTGATTGGCAAGGCCCAGTATTTTGACATATTGAATATTTTAAAAACCTATCCCTTGCTCTGAACTGATTCACACTGCTTTTATTCAGGTCATGCACTTAGACATCAATAAATGATTGCTTGTTAATAAGATATTATCGGGTGTTTGCAAAACACTGGGGCGTTCAGGATGAACCAAGCACATCCGCTGCCATGATCACATTTATTATCTCACAAAGATACAGAAAAAGAGATTATTTGTGACTATGACCACTTACTTCTTATACTTTGCATCCAGATTTTGGGTTGTAGTAATTAAAGTTGCCTATAGCCTCTAGTCACCTATGTATGTGCTGTGTTTCACAATTCTGTGCCTCTGTTCCGGTTGCCCCTTCCACTTGAACTTCTTTCCATCTTTTCTCTATTGGTTTGTACTACTTTCAAGAAGCCCTTCTTTAAGAAACCCTTCTTTAAGGGTTTAACCCCCCTTTAAGAATCCTTTCTTTAAGAAACACAAACACAAGCTAAGATGGTCTAAAAGCAAACCAACTAGGGTTTTCATTCCTTGATCATGTACTGTGTCTTTTTCATCACTGAATAAAGATGCTGTCTTAGTCTGTTCAGACTGCTATCAGAAAATACCATACCATCCACTTCAATGAAAGAAATGTATGGGTTGCCTGGCTGGCTCAGTGGGTAGAAAATGCACATCTTGGTCTCTGTTTTGTGAATTCAAGCCTCATATTGGGCACAGAGCTTACTTAAAACAAACAAACAAAAACAAAAACAAAAGCCCAGTAAACTACAGAAATTTATTTCTCATAATTCTGGAGGCAGAGAAATGCAAGATCAGGGTCCCAGGAGATCCGATATCTGATGAGGATTCACTTCCTTGTTCATCCATGGCATTTTTTCACTGCATTCTCATATGGTGAAAGAGGAAAGAAATATCTCTAGGGGGATCCCTGGGTGGCACAGCGGTTTGGCGCCTGCCTTTGGCCCAGGGCGTGATCCTGGAGACCCGGGATCGAATCCCATGTCGGGCTCCCAGTGCATGGAGCCTGCTTCTCCCTCTGCCTATGTCTCTGCCTCTCTCTCTCTCTCTCCCTCTCTCTCTCCCTCTCTTAAAAAAGAGAGAAAAAGAAAAGAAAAAAAAGAAAAGAAAAGAAATATCTCTAGGGCTTCTTAAAAAAAAGAAAGAAAAGAAATATCTCTAGGGCTTCTTTCATAATCCCATTCGAGATCCTAATCAGATCTTGAAGGCCCCACTCCTTAATATCATCATCTTAGAGGCTAGGAATCAACATGTGATTTTGCAGGGAATACAAACATTTAGCCCTTAGCAGATGTCAAGGGCAGTATCCAGCACACCATAGACATTCAGCACATGTCCATGAAATGAACCAGAGGTGTTCATGTGTTCTACCCTCTATCCCAAGTGTGTAGTGCCTGCCCTCTGTCCCTCCCACTTGCCTGTGGATGAGGATATTTATAACTATGTCAAAGTGAGTATAACCAATATTCTTTCCAACCACCATTCTCAGTACTTGCTGAGTTCTCACTTCATCCTAAATTAAGCACCTGACTTCTGCAGATCTTGGAAAATTCAGTCTTGATCATTCACACATTTGAAGATAAAGAAAACAATTACTCACTTTCAGTAGGCATAGAGGTTTTTTAAAAAAAAAGCAGTGAGGTGATTCTGCAACAATATTGCATCTTTGTTTTTTTAATCTTAAAGATAGACTGGGAGAGGTTGAACATATAACATAGCTCACAATAATTAAATTCCGTCATATTATAGAATGAGATTTCACCTACACTACTGTTGTTTGACAAGCTAGTTCTATTAATTCCACTATGTAACCAGCACATATTCTCTTTGTTCAGTCTATTGGGGAAGGCCCAGAAACATTATCCAGCAAAGATCATGGCTGAGATGGTTTCCACCATTTCTACCATGATTTTCTACCAAAAATGGGATAGAAATTATAAGCCAGAAAACAAACTGAAATTACCTTTGGAAACTAGATAACCAACTCTCCAACCCATTTGTCAACTGTTTCCTTTATGGTCACAAACCCATCAATGAGAAAATTGGCATTTAAAAAATCTAATTTAGATTTCCAAGAACATTATTTTTTCTAAAATTGTTTATTGTTGTAGATGCAATTGAAAATCAATGTATTGAGCTTTTACTTACATGAGAATAAATTTAATATTTAAAGCTTAAGGGCAAGAAAAATCATTGTGCTTTTCTTTTTTTTTTTTTTCTTTTCTTTTTTTTTTTTTTTTTCATTGTGCTTTTCTGCCTTGGTCTGTGAAATAGAAATTGAGAGCATTCTGCAAGTTTTAGAAAAGTCTTAGGGGAAAAAAACCAATAAAATCAAAGAATCAACAGAATTCTGTAGTATTCTTGAAATTAAAATTGTGATCTATGTATTTCTGTTTTAAGGCAGAAGCAGTATCTACCCTTCCAAATATACAGAGAAGGGAATCATTCTCCCCAAAATCAGTCACCTCAATCCTTCTGTATCCTGCAATAAAATGCGCAACAAGCAAATAAGAGCTTATTTACTGCTGCGTAAAACTTTGGCTGAACAGGCAAGAAGAGGAAGTCTGCTTTCGATTTCAACCATCTGGAAACATTACATCTCAAAGCTAAGATCTTTCCAATTTTCTTGTAGGATAAGTAGCGTGTCTTCTCCTTAACTCCACACTCTGCAGAGCAGAGCAGATATCATAGAAATAAGGATCAGCAAAGGTAAATTAATCCTTGTAAGTGTATCAGTCCTCCAGAACTTCCAAAAACTCGGGGAAAATTATTAATAAGGGTCTTTTAAAATGTGAAATCCCCACACGTTTCAAATTAGAGAAATAATTTGCAAAGTCATCATTGCTGTGTTTTGTAATCCCTTGTAAATGTAGAACATAGCTCTTTTACATCTATTTGCCCTCAAAATTATTTTTCTTCAAAATAAGTAAGAATCACTTTTTCTCAAGAATATCTCAGCTGTGCCCTGAGTTTCTAGATCAGCCTTCAGAAGTCTTGTTTGACACTTTGCAAGTCACTTAACTCCTATGAAACCTCTGTTTCTCTCTCTGTAAAATAATACTGACCACCCACCAAACCTAAGGACCTGGAGGCAACCCTGGACACTGGAGTGTGCCAGTGCTTAGGATGAAAGTGCCATGTAAATTCCGGGAAGGCAGTGTGGTCTGGTGTGGAAAGGGTTCAATTAACCACCAGGAGACCAAAGGGTTTTGTTTTCAATTCAGAGGCTAAGTGACCCTTGAGACCATATCTACTCTTAGATCCTCAGTTATCTCTACAAGAAAGGGTCCAACCTGAATCACTATTCAACTGAGTTTCAGACTCTTCTATTTGTCTTGCTTATTTTAATTTTTTCTCTTATACTCTTAGTAACTATCCATTTTCTTTTCCAACATGTTTGCACTTATTTTCTTTGCTTATAAAATATGAAAATTATTATAAGATCCCAGAGTTCTTCTTGGGAAAATTTAATGGAAATAATAAACATAAGTAGCAGTAACCACTTGGAGAGTTCTCCAGACAGATGGAGTACTTTGCTATTTTCAAGTAATAAACCAAAAGGAAACCAGGTTTCTTAATTTCTCCCTTTTATTGGTCCTCAATTTATTCTGACCTTGAAGGAAAAGGTCCTATATTTAATTCTCCATGTCATTTTAATCATGAATTAAGACAAATAAAATTTTGCATTGAGAACTGAAAAATAAATGTCACTTAAGAGATAATGAACAGAATTCATCCAATAAAAATTTTAAAATAAATAGCAGTAAAGATGTTCAAGGTTAAGATAATCATATGAGTCACATCTGATTACAGTAAACTCAAAGAGGCAATTTTCATTCATATTGTCTTTATTGTGGTTAGGAACAATTGTACTTAAAATAAGAGGACTTTTTTTACAACAATTCTATTTATTATTTGATGATTTGAGGTTTTCATAATATTTACTGTTCAGGGACATGATCTTTTTTTAAAAGCTCTACAACTCTTACCCTTCCTAAGCCAAAATAATTAGGAATGTGGCTTTCATGATGATAGATATAATAGACTTTCAGATGGTTTCTGCTGGGTGTTTCCCTTTGTTTCTTAGTAGGTTGATTACATTTAGTCTTGGACACCATGATTCTGAATGGTGTATAGAATAAACACCTGTGACAATAGCCCCAGGTGGGTGTCAAAGTGCTTAAATGAGCAGCAGCAGAGAGTGTGGCTCCTTGGCAGGAGATTTAAGAGACTGTGTTCACTCGGATCCAATTGTGTTTTTGTTGGAGTGAACCATTGCATCTAATTTCCCTACTGAGAGAGGGAAAATATAGAAAAAAAGACAATGGAAATGTAGGATGTTTTTAGTTGACATCAAGAAATACATATTTAAAAATAAAGTAGAGAGACTTATTTGATATTTAAAAAGAAACAAAATTAGGGATGCCTGGGTGGCTAGTGGTTGAGTGACTGCCTCTGGCTCAGGTTGTGATCCCAGGGCCCCTGATCTAGTCCCACATCGGGGTCCCCGCAGGAAGCCTGATTGTCTCTCTACCTATGTCTCTACCTCTCTCTGTGTCTCTCATAAATAAATAAATAAAATCTTCAAAAAAAATCTTAAAAAGAAACAAAAATAGAAAATAAAAGAGAACACTTTAAAAGGCACAGAAGTTAAAAAAAAAAAAGTCCTTTGCAAAGAATCATAGTACATAAATCAGGACTGTGCAAATTCAGTACTTAATTATGGAAAATTTGCCATGTTTTTTTTTTCCATTTTGCAGATTCTCTCCAAAGAATGAATAGACACAGACCAGAAATACAAACTAGTCCCAGAGGTGATCAAAGCTGTAAGAATAAGTGGCAAGGAATAAAAGTAGCTAAAGAAAACAGCAGGAATCTAGCAAGTGTGACAAAAAAGTGAAAAGGCAGGAAGTGTCCACATCTTCCACATGACAAATGGATTACAGAAGCTAAAAAATATCACGAGCACCTGAGGATTAAGGACTGCAAACTGGAAGAGGAAAGGAAGTGCAACGAAGGACAAAGAAGATGACCTCACCTATCTTTGTGAGGTCCTCTGGATGGAATCCAGATGAGGAGAACAAGGTACCCCAGCTGACAGGCGGACAGCACTATCTCCCAGGTATATGAATGAAACCGGCTTGGCTCTCTCAGCCAATCAATCCACTGCTTACCTGATTGCAACTGCCCAGGAGAGTTCAGGTAAGACCAACAGACAGCCTTTCAGCCTAAGGAATTGTGGGAAAAAATAAATTGCTGTTCCAAAAAGGGATCTATCTTTTTGAGTCTGTATACTCCAAAGGACATGCAAAAAAAATCCATTTGAACTATGCTTTTTTGCACATAGTAAAGGCAATATTTTTCTTTTTTTATATATTTTGTTTAAGTTCAATGTGCCAACATATAGTATAACACCCAGTAGAGCAATATTTTTTTATTTTGTTTTACTTCTATAAGTCCTTCTGGCAAAAATATGTATAAATTCTAAATAAGATAATTTGTCACCAAAAGCATTAATTTTGCATTCATCCAGAAAGCAAAGCAGATTGAACATCAAGGAGTGTACTAAGTTTCTTTTACAACAGTTGCTTTAAGCTGTGGAAATTCCAAAAATTCAGGTTCAGTAAGGAATTTCAAAACCAGGGCATAAAGGAATGCGTTTTTCCATGAATCCTGGTGAAAGTTCTGAATTTCTTAATGAAATGATCTCCATGTTGTTAAAAGAACCAGTGATATGAAATAATGAGCAAATGCTTTCATAATAAATGCCAAGGAGATAAGAGCATGCTATAGCATAGGACATTGATTAATGACCACTTCCTTAGTCTATACCAATCAAGTACAATTGAGAGATATGTAAGTATGGGTTCTTTGCTGTTCGTTTTGATTGTTGAGCTCTTTAAGTCAGCTTGAAGAATCATTATTTTCTTTGTGAAATGGAAATTATGGTTCTCATGTTACACAAGAATTTTGCCATGACAACATAATAGTCACAGAAAGAAACAAACCCAATCTTAAGCTACTATAAAATATTAAACCTTGTATTGCAGAAGCCTCACAGTTACAATGGGTAACAACAGCTAGGATGAGAGTGGAGGAGGGGAGGATTTTCAAGACGAAGACTAGAAGACTAAAACTGGCCCCCAAAAATGCAAACCAAGGTTTTTACAGAATTACCATTAATAATCAGCTAGTTATACCAGTTCAAATATAAAATACACCCTTTTGCCCTCTTCTCCATCTTCTCTTCTTTCATTTTAATATTTTGCCTCTTTTCCAACAACTCTTTCAGTACATTTGACAGACTACCTCTTTTGTGTGTTGGTAGCTGTAATGCCAGCTCCATAAAAGCAGGTCTTAAAAATACAAACAAATAAACAAAGGCCACTATTCATTATTTTTTTCAAAATTACCCTGGTCAAAACCTACCCTAACCATTGCGACAAACAACTTCAATTCAAGAAAGAATGAAATCACTCACGGTGATCAATAGCAACCCAAGATGCTGAACTTTTTTCCCCAATATTAGAACAACCATGCCATTTGGAGCCAGCAAACAGCACTCCTATTACCGACTTCCCTTTAACAGAGTTGGCTATAAACTCTTCTCTAGGTGTTGCTGCCATCGAGGATTTGTCTGCATATTTGAGGAGGAGAGCCAGGAAAAACAGTCATCTTTGCCCAAGAACATAAGTCTATCCAGTAGTGGAATAAGCCAGGGATATCTAAGTGAGCTTTGGGTTTTGCACTCAGCTTAAAAGTGATCTTTCCCTTGATCTTCTCAAGGCATTTTCTTAAAGGTATTGAAAGCTGAACGTCTCTGAAGAAAGGTTTCTGCAAACAAGGCCAAGAACACTAAAACCTCAAACCCATGTGAATGGGATCAGCTGTTTGTTCTAAACCTCTTACTCACTGGTAGCGAGTCTGCTAACTCCACTCTTTCACACACCCCGCGTGTCCTTGGAATAGAATGATATCTTGGGAGGGTTAAATAAAAGGCCAGAAACCACATAGCTAATGATTGGACTAGCTGAACGAGGCTTGGAATATTTTCCATCCCCCACTCCCACTTCTCTCAATGCCAGGCTGTTTCTTCAGGGGCAGGACAGCAAGTTTAAACAAGGGTGAGATAAAGGACTGTCCCAAAGGAGTTTCATTCTGCTTCAACAAGATGAAAACACATATCGATTAAATCATAAAATATTGAGGTGGTCCAGAAGGTCACATGGCAGCCAAAGTGCCTTTAATATCAAAATTTCAGAGAAGGTTCCAACTGTAAAAAACAAAACAAAACAAAATAAAACAAAACAAAAAAAAACTCTTAACATGTGTTCTGGAGACAGGAAGTTGAACAGGCTACCTCGTAACTGGTATTTCATGAGCAGAGCAAAGAGCAGGGAAAGTTGGGGACCTGACTGAGAAGATCCTGGACTCATCACCTGGAGTCGGTACTCTCTGATCAGGGCCTTCTTCTACCTTGAGAAACACACACTCTCCTCCTAACACCCTGTGTACATTTTCCATGATCTATCTATGGGGGAGGTTTTCCCTGTACTTTGAAATGATAGTTACTAATTAAATAAAAAAGAGGTCAAATTTTTTAAAGGGCTAGGAATGCACATGCTCACTAATAAGTGTATTTTGATCTTGCCCCTTGGAGCTAGTGCCCCCAAACTATTTCAATTTTTCCCTATTGGTGATTACGAGGCACGTGAAGTGAACATGTTTGCAAGGGAGGTGGTGGGGGCTAAGGTTAGAGAGAGCTTCCTGGGGTTCCTGGATTCCATCCACAAGCCTCCTTTGTGCATAACATCACTATCTAGAGCAGTATCTACTGGGTACTGAAGTTCCAATGACATACGGCGATTAGTATAACATTTTAACTTGTGTACTAAACCAACACAGAAATGGTCATTTCCCTTTTAGAAGCCAATCTTTCAGCGCAGGAGCTTCTAATTTATAAACGAGGCTGCTGAGCCATTCCTTCCAATGCTCAAGTCCTTTTGTGCAATTACTTTACCCATGCGTTTACTTCTTCACTCTTTTATGCAACCTCAAGCAACTCAGATACAGTGTACGCAAGTCACAAGTTCCTCTGCAGTTTTCCTACTGCCCTCCCAAATTCGTAAAATAAAAACTACCTTGTACATTTGGATGGAGAACAAACATAGGAAGAAAAATATATCCATATTGTTTGAATCTGTTTTTTATTTTTCCTTTTGGTTAAGACGTACCTTAGTGTAACTTTTTAATAAGGGACAAAAATGGAAATTAATTTTATATTTCTCATTATTACTTATTTTAGATATATGAATAACAATTGTTGAACCGTTCGCTTATTGGGAGTGTCACCCAATAGCTGTGGGTTTGACACACAGTGTGTGGACCTTTCACAGCAATACTTTTACCAGATGTTTGATTTGCTTTTATTCCCACAGCTAGCAGTGAGGGATACAGTAAGATGCAATGTTATTAAACTGGCTTTTACTCGAAGTCTACAAGTATAATTGAAATGGGAATATTTTTTAGGACTTGACTTTAAGAAAAGCTTGGTTTCCCCTGAGTAGCAGGTAAGAATTTAGCATGAGCTCTATACCTGATGTTTACCTCTTTGTTTTGGTCATTGGGAGATGCAGTTACCTTGAGTTACTGTAATTAGTCAGGATCTTACTAGATACATTTATTCACAGTAACTTAATCCCTGGCTTCATTTGCTATTATATTCTTTTATCTGCTAAGGTTTTGATTTATTTAACATGACATCTACTGTTAGGAGCTGAATTGTGTCCCCTCAAAATTCACATGTTGACATCTTCACCATCAAGGTGACTGTATTGCTGGGGCCTCTAAAGAGATCATTAACAAAGGGAAGTCATGAGGGTGGGGCGCTAACCCCATAGGACTGGTGTCCTTGTAAGAAGAGGAAGAGAAACCAGAGAGCTCTCTCTCTGTGCACCTGCAAGTGAGCACACAGTGAGAAGGTGAGCTACTGTAAGTGCAGAAGAGATGTTTCACCAGAAACCAACCTTGCGGGCACCTTGATCGTGAACTTCCAGCCTCCGGAACTGTAAGAAAATACATTTCCACTGTTTAATCCACCCAATCTCTGGTATTCTGTTATGGCACTCAAAGAAGCTAAAATCCCTATCATAATCTTTTTTTTTTTTAAGCACTCAAACAAACCTTCAAGATAGAGAAGAGAAACTGCATGATGGAAACCATTCAGCCATTCCTTCTTTCCCTGTCTTCTTAGAGATATTGGTTTATTGCTACAACTCTCTCAGAGTGGTTGTTGTGAGTGCGACATACTTTAGAGACATTTGTCTGTGCCATTCCACCTCATGTGCAGAAGTACTCTCTCCCCTTTAATCACATCTTCCTCCTTTTTCTGTTGTGTGGGTCAGCAGAGGGGGGTGAATTTACTTATTCAAATAATAAAATCTCAGTCCATGTTAATCCATTCTCATGTCTTATAAATGCTGCAGACTTAGATGTCAGTGGCTTTCCAGGCTCTCCCTCCCTGGTCTAATAAAAGGTCTTCCATAAGGGCCAGGGATGGACTCTGTTTTTAGTGGTTTCCTGGCTCCTGCTCACTTATTTAGAAGCAAAGATGAGATGAGGAGAATATGCACATGAGGCTACATCTGGTATTTTATAGAGCACCTAAAATCAAACACATCTTGCCACTTCCTTCTGAAGCAACATAAATTTTCCCAAATAATCCAGAGACATAAAAAAAAGTCATATGCACTTTGCTGTGAAAACCTTGTTACTAATTCTTATGAATGAATAAGCATGACCTTATTATGCCAAGAGACCATTTGTCCCTTCGTGCCTCGAGATACCATAACAAAGATCTCTACATTGAGTAATAATAGATGACATCCCCCCAAATGTCATCTCTCTAATGAATAGACAATTCCACTGACCAAGAGAGATGAGAGGAAATGTATAGTTCCTCTCACCACAATTATTGATACAAACTGGGGGATCCCTGGGTGGCGCAGCGGTTTGGCGCCTGCCTTTGGCCCAGGGCGCGATCCTGGAGACCCAGGATCGAATCCCACATTGGGCTCCCGGTGCATGGAGCCTGCTTCTCCATCTGCCTGTGTCTCTGCCTCTCTCTCTCTCTCTCTCTGTGACTATCATAAATAAATAAAAATTAAAAAAAAAACTGAATCACTCCTAAGAAGTAAAGGTGACAGTTGCAAAACTGACTTCATAACACTGTGCTATCAACTTCCTCCAACATTTATAACATAAAGTTTGTATCCAAGTAGCTTGTTAAGAGTGCTTGGTTGATTGACTGCCATTTGTCTTAGGTGCCATAACAAAATACCATAGGTTGGGTGGCTTAAATAATAAGCATTTATTTCTGGAGTCTGGGGAGCTCAAGATCAAGGAGCTAGTAGGTTCAGTGTGTTTGGTGAGAGCCCTCTTTCTGGTTTGCAGACTGCTGCCTTCTTGCTGTGTCCTTACATGACAGAGAGTGTCCTCATCTATCTCATAGCTCTTCTTACAAGGGCACTATTCCCATTTATGAGACCACCAAACTAATGACCTAATTACCTCCCAAAAGTCCTACTTCCAAATACTATTGCACTGGGGAGGAAGGCTTGCACTCAGGAATTTGGGGGGAACACAGATACTCAGTCCATAGCACTGTTTTGAAAAAAATAATGAGGCAAAGCACTACTGTTGGAAGGGTTTCCTTGAAGTTGAGAGGGAGCCATCACTTACCCCAAACACTTTCATCTAGCTTGAGTTGTGTGGAAATGTTGGCCTTGCCTTTTTAAAAGAATATTTGAAACTCTCACAAAGTGACCTAAAAGGTCAAACTTTTGATCAGATGATAAGGTGAGAACTTCTAGTGAGACATGACCAAAAGTGCACTGGGTGGATGTTATTGTAGCCGGAAAGTCCCAGAGAGCTAAAAGCTGTCAACAGTTGCAAAGATTTCAAAGGCCACTCTTCCTACTGCTTTTAATTCTAGACTTTTAAGAGCCACAAACTTTTCAAAATGGATACATTCTGAAGTGAGCCCTCAGGCACTCTCTGTGAGCTTACCAGCTATTCTTGAAAGACGCATAGATGTTAAGAGCTGGAAAATTGACTCTTTGGCTTTGGTAACTGGAAAAGGATAAAAATTTTCTACCAAACCATGGAAAGAAGCATGTGATCTTGATTTAACTCAGGAAAATGAGACCCAAGCCCCTCATTTTAACTTGCAGCTAAGATTCACTTCAATTTTACCTCTAATTGAGGTAAAACTTTCTGTTCAAGTAATAAATGAGTCTCTTGGATAAAAAAATTCTGACTCTATAAAATAAAGACCCAATATGTGTGTAAGTGAACACATACATATTTGTGTGTGTGCACATCTAGTCATCTATTTCTGTGGAGATGTATATCTATCTATTCACATTTACTTATTTTTTAACATTTTTTTCACATAAAATGGAATCGTTTCTGTTTTTATTTCTCGGACACAATGCTTATACATTACAGAACTTCAAGAATATGAGTGTTTCAGAGAATACCATCTTCAGCCATGCATACTAACTGGTTTTAGCCCTTGGTATTAATACTCACTTTGAAATTGTTAGTTGGCTATGATGACCTATTTCAACTAAAATTGGGTGCAGATCAGAAGAGATGAATGGAAGCAGGATGCAACTAACATTCATTTCTTATCTTTCATGCTCTAGATATATGGATTAGATTTGTGAAAATAACAAGTCTGAAGGTATCCTACTGATACCCTTAAATAGAGTGTGAATTAAATGTTATATAGCTCATGGTGACAATTTCTTAGCTAATCATATATTTCAAGTTAACTCTCTCTAAATGGTTTTGATTGCTTTTTCATCAAGAAAAAATATCATACAACCCAAATATATGTATACACTTGGAAATATATCATATACATTACATGATATGAAAAAACAGACATTTAAAAATTGTTACATCAAGATGAAATAAAATGATATAATTTGTATTGTGCTTAACAATATACAAAAGCATTTTGCTGTCATTAAAATATAGTATTAGCAGTTACATTCGTCTGAATAGTACTATCTCCCCTGTAGTAACAGCATTGACTTTTCATTGGCTTCTCATAATACATTTTATTTCTGGCTCATATTAAGGTCCAATGTCAGTATGCTTTCTGGGTGATTTTCTCTCATGTAACTTAAGGCTGAGTTCATATTGCAACACAGCCACATGTGGATCCTCCACAGTCATTTTATTATTTTTTTAAAATATTTTATTTATTTGAGAGAGAGAGAGGAGAGCACAAGCCAGGCAAGTGGCAGAGAGAAAAGGAGAAGCAGGCTCCCCACTGAGCAGGGAGCCAGACCTGGGGCTCAATCCCAGGATCTGAAGACCCCAGGATCATGACCTGAGCCAAAGGCAGACACATAACTGACTGAGCCACCCAGGCGCCCCTCCAAAGTCACTTTTAAAAAGAAAAGTAAAGGGGCACCTTGGTGGCTCGGTGATTGAACATCTGCCTTTGCTTCAGGTGATGATCTTGGGGTCGTGAGATAGAGTCCCACATCAGGTTCACCACAGGGAGCCTGCTTCTCCCTCTGCCTATGCCTCTGCCTCTCTCTGTGTCTCATAAATAAATAAATAAATATTTTTTTTTTTAAGAGAGAAGTAAAGTCTAAAAGATTGCACACAGAATTTTAAGGGCCAGTCTCAGAGGTTAGTGCAAGACTCTTCAACTTATATATCATTTCAGAACTGTATTTAAGGGCTTGTGATTGCTGAAAAAGTTAGTTCATAAGGATGTATAGATTTGAACAGGAGGAGAGAATTGGATTGTTCTATGAGCCTTAAAACTCTTTTGCCTGACAATTTTGCCTTCTGACCCCATTGTTGTCTATTACTTCCTGCAGACATTTCTGTGCAACAGGCAAAAAGTAACTGGTTCTCTAATGATTTCAGGTTTCGGCTAGTAAAGAATCTCAAAAATGTTTCCTTTGTTATTTATTTGACCTTGAGAGAAATTTTGAAAAGTGCTTAGTTTAGTTCCAAACATCTTAAAGCATTGTTAGAAAAATCAAAGGGCTATATCTTAGTAATGATGGCATCATGACGTTATTGACTTAAAAACGATCAAGTCACAATATGCCCTCAAGAGGAACTTCATAATTAATTAAAATGGACTCAAATCCATAATGGGTATAGTCTCCCTAATAATTTTAAATATTCAGGTTAACATTTTTATTTTATGGTGTGGGGGATAAAATCCTTATCCTAGTAGAATGGGTTCGCTTCTTTGTCCATGTTCTTGGATACTGCTGTGCTTACAATTGTTGATACATCTTCAATTTTCAGTTTCTTAATAGGAATATTTTAAGCCACTTACAAATTTCATTCGCATTAGAGTTTTTAAAACTATTTTATATAATTTATAAATGTACTCAAGTAGGTAAAAGTAAACTTTAAATTATTGCAATACATGAGAAAAGAGAAAAATGAAAGTTCCACTGCCAATCCCTCCACATTTTGAGACTTCATTTCTTCCTTCTAGACATTTCTTGAGTAGTATGTGACCATCTGCTGGTGGCCTGAGTGAGGCCTCTATTGTCCATCTATGTTTTAAATATTTGTAAAATACTGGACTTATGTTTACAAATAAATACAACCAGAAGTTCTAGTATTTTCTTCCTTCAACCCAATGGAACATCTTAAGCATTCCCCGAAGGTACATGTCCCACATTTGAAGACACTCTTTAGGAACCTACAGATGATAAGAGTTTTTAGGATAGGTTAATCCTAAATTCTAGGTAGAAAATAAAACTATTTGGTTTTGCCTTCCTATTAATTTTATTTTTCTAGGTTAGTACTATTTTCTTTTTATTGTTTACAATAATCTCTCAGTGTTTACATTTTTCTAAACTCTTCATCTGACTCTGCATATTTTATTAGTCTAGGTGAATTATTTTTATATGAAAAGTTCAGAGGTGGGAGTGAGAAGCATGGAGACTTCACCATGGGCCAGCAAGGCTGTCTCTGCCCACGTACTAAAATCAAGGTTGCTTCAGCTTTTGACAACCATACACTGGCAAATTTACATAAGAAACAGAAGAAGCCCCGTATTTTAATGTCCACCCAGTTTTTTGTTAAAAAATAAGAAGTAATTAGGGGCTTTCTTTTTTAACATTCCTCTCGCTATTCAGGGCCTTTACTGGTTCCATACAAATTTTAGGATTATTTGTTCCAGCTCTGTGAAAATTGTCAATGTTATTTTGATAGGGATTGCATCGAATGTGTAGATTGCTCTGGGTAGCATGAGCCTGGAATGTTTTTCCATCTCTTTATGTCTTCCTCAATTTCTTTCATGAGTGTTTTGTAGTTTTTAGTGTACAGAGTCTTTACCTCTTTGGTTAGGTTTATCCTGAGGTATCTTACAGTTTTTGGTGCAATTGTAAATGGGATTGATTCCTTAATTTCTCTTTCTTCTGTCTCGTTGTTAGTGTATAGAAATGCAACAGATTTCTGTGCATTGACTTGATATCCTGCTGCCTTGCTAAATTCCTTTATGAGTTCTAGCAATTTTGAGGTGGAGTCTTTTGGATTTTCTACATAAAGTATCATGTCATCTGTAAAGAGTGAGAGTTTGACTTTTTTTTTGTTTTTTGTTTTTTGTTTTTTGACAATTTGAACGCATTTTTGTTGTTGTTGCCTGATTGCTGAGGCTAGGACTTCTAGTACTATACTGAACAACCATGGTGAGAATGGCATACCTGTCATGTTCCTGACCTTAGGAGAAAAGCTCTCAGTTTTTCCCCATTGAGAATGATATTCACCGTGAGCTTTTTGTATATGGCTTTTATGTATTGAGGTATGTTTCCTCTATCCCTACATTATGGAGAGTTTTAATCAAGAAAGGATGCTGTACTTTGTCAAATGCTTTTTCTGCATCAACTGAAAGGATCATATGGTTCATATGGATCATATGGTTTATTAATATGATTTATTACACTAGTTGATTTGTGAATGTTGAACCACCTTTGCAGCCCAGGAATAAATTCCACTTGGTTGTGGTGAATAATCTTTTTAATAGACTGTTGGATCCTACTGGCTAGTATCTTGGTGATAATTTTTGCATCCATGTTCATCAGGATATTGGTCTGTAAATCCCCTTTTTGGCGAGGTCCTTGTCTTGTTTTGGGATCAAGGTAATGTTGGTCTCATAGAATGAGTTTGTAAGTTTTCCTTCCATTTCTTTTTTTGAAACAACTTCAGAAGAAAAGGTATTAGTTCTTCTTTAAATCTTTGGTAGCATTCCCCTGGGAAGCCTTCCAGCATTTGACTCTTGTTTGTTGGGAGATTTTTGATTACTGCTTCAATTTCCTTGCTGGTTATGGGTCTGTTCAAGTTTTCTATTTCTTCCTCTTCCAGTTTTGGCAGTTTATAAGTTTCTAGGAATACATCCATTTTTTTCAGATTGCCTAATTTGTTGGCATATAGTTGCTCATAATATGTTCTTAAAACTGTATCTCATTGTGTTAGTTGTGACCTCGCCTCCTTTTCCCCAAAGATACAAATGTAATGATCCAAAGGGGCACATACACCCCAGTGTTTATAGAGCAATGTCCACAATAGCCAAACTATAAAAAGAGACAAGATATCCATCGATAGATGAAGATAGATAAAGAAGATGTGGTATGTATAAACAATGGAATATTACTCAGCTATCACAAAGAAAAAATATTTACCATTTACAATGACATGGATGGAACTGGAGGGTGTTATGCTGAAAAAATAAGTGATTCAGAGAAAGATCATTATCATATGGTTTCACTCATATGTGGCGTATGTGAAACAGCACAGAGGATCATAGGGGAAGGGGGAAATTGAATGAGAAGTCATCAGGGAGACAAACCATGAAAAACTCTTTGCTATAGGAAACAAACTGAGGGTTACTGGAGGGGAGGTGGGTGGGGGGAAGGGGTAATTGGATGATCGGTATTAAGGAAGGCACATAATGTGATTAGCACTGGGTGTTATACACAACTGATAAATTATTGAGTTCTACATCTGAAACTAATGATGTACTATCCGTTGGCTAATTTAATTTAAATTTAAAAAGTAAAAGATAAGTAATTAGAGGCACCTGGGTGACTCAGTCAGCTAAGCATTGGACTCTTGATTTTGGCTCAGGTCATGATCTCAGGGTCCTAGGATCCAGCCCCTCATCAAAGGAGCATTTAGCTCAGCTGGAAGTATGCTTGAGATTCTTTCCCATTGCCCTTCCTCTCTACTTGAGCACACTCTCTCAAATAAATAAATCTTTTTAAAAAAGTAATCATAATTCATGTATACAGGGAATTTCCTAAATTTACATGCAATTTTACAATATTTGGAGTAAAAAGTCTTTATATATACTAAATATACCAAACACATTGTAGCAATAAAGATGGGTCTCTGAAGTTGGATTTTTTGGGTTTGAATACTGGCCATGCTACTTAATATGTGAACAATTTTGGCAATTTAATGTCCTCAAATTTCTATCTCATAAATTTATTTGAAGTTTAAATAATATACAAGCTTGAATACAATGCCCAGCAGACAATGTGTATCCAATATATAGTTTTATTATTATACTGATATATAGTACTAGTATCTATGACTACTGCCACTGAATAGTGTAGGGATAAATATGTATGCATGTGTGTGTGTATGTAACCTTCACAAAATTTTCTTCTATTTTAAAACTTAAGTTTCTCAATTCATCCATAGGTCATAGATACTAAAATCCTCTAATTTACAGCATGACCATTGTCTCTTTTGTGCTACATAAATCTAAGGGTAAGAGTATGGATGTCAGAAAGCTCTTAAAAGACTCTGGTAAGCCCCTAGAGTATTTTTTAATACTATTGTTTATTTATGTATTTATATATTTGTTTTAATTTTTTATCATCCTCTCCTATTATTATTATTATTATTATTGATCCATTAATAAAGCATTTCTGGATTTTAGTGTGGAATATGAAAGCAAATGCAAGAACAACAAAAAATTGTCCTGTTTGTATCACAGTCTGGCCCATGACTCAAGGTCGGTATTGAAGCCAACAAAGAAAAGAAAAATAAGCCAAGGACTGAATTCATATTTGGACTGTTGCATTCTGGGTGTGTCATGGGGCTTCACAACCTTTTAGGTTAGATTACTTACTCTGTGCTCATTTCCCCATGCTCTGTGTGTTTTTCAGGAAGAGCTTCCAATGGAAAAGGCACTGGTCCATACCAGCTGCAAAGAGTTCATTTATAGTGATCAATTTAAATGAGAAAACAGTGATTGAACACCTATCATATGACAAAATCTGTGCTGAGTGGTAGAGCACAAAGCAAGGAACCAAATACCAGGTCTGCTTTTCGAACTTTCACACTACAGTGGAAGAAAGAGGAAGAGCAGAGGCAGAAAGGGAGGGAAGGAAGGAGGAAGGGAGACAGGGAGGGATGTCCCGGAGGACTTCCTCAAACATAAGCACTAAACAGAAGAACAAACAAATTGCAATTGAAGAGGGGATATGAGCTAAATTGTTTAAATAGTCCAAAGACGATAGGAATCCTTTCTTGAACCCACCTATAAACTAAATTTCCTACTTGATTTTGAAACAGTAGAGGGACATCCAGGTCTCCATCTCTTCCTTTTATTTCAAAATTAAAATTATTTTTTTTAATTCCTGAAGATGTGATGCTACAAGTGGAGACTGATTATCCTTGCTGAGTTTATAGTATAATCTCGCTACTTTAAATGAGCTGATCTCATCGCATCCATGGTGTTAATAAAGCCAGAGTTCATCTAGTCTCCCCTAGCCCTTGCAACTTAAAGCAGAGAGAGGTGGCTACTAAGGGAGTCTTCTTGGCAGCAAGTCAAGAGTTACTTTGGGAAAGGATGGATTAGGGGCAGGATCTGGCAAGGCTGTCCAGGCAGAGCAGGCAGGAAGTCGTGGAGATATGCATTTACATTCTTAATGTATAGATGAGAAAATAGAGACGGGAGATTCATTGCTCAGGTTCATATGGCTAGAAAGCTCTGAACTGGGACTTGAACGATGTTAGTCTTATCACCAAGAAGCCTCTCCTTATTTCAACTATATCATAAGCATCTCCTTGCCATGATTACAACCCTTGCAGTAGGAAAAAGTCTTTTTGGACATTGAATTGCAAATTATTAGAAATGAGCAATAAGAATGAGAAAGGAGAAGTAGGATTTGATCTGTTAGGAAGAGAGACATAGAATCCCTAATTTAAAGCCTTTTAAAAGATTTATTTATTATTTATTTATTTATTTATTTATTTATTTATTTATTTATTTATTTATTTATTCATGAGAGACACACACACAGAGAGAGAGGCAGAGACACAGGCAGAGGCATGAAGCAGGCTCCATGCAGGGAGCCCCACGAAGGACTCCATGCCAGGACTCCGGGATCACACCCCAAGCCAAAGGCAGATGTTCAACTGCTGAGCCACCCAGGTGCCCCTAGAATCTTCTGATTTAAAAGATTGAAGCTCATCAAGTTCTGCCTCCTTAATCATTGACAAAGTTCAGAGAAGGTGATGTGACTTACCCTAATTCTCAGCTACCTACAAGCAAAGCTGTTAGAATCTGTATCTCCTGATATCTAATCTAACAATCTGTCAGCACAAATTCTTTCCCAGGGCCAGTCTGGTACAGCCACGTTAGAACTGGCAATATTTCGATCTTTCTTCAGCCTTCTCTTGCCTGGATAGGTCTGTGCTTCTAGGAGGAAGTAAGACCCTATGCTGCAGCCTCATCTTCCCCCTACATCTACAATTACTTAGGAGCAAGGTATACAGGCAAGTATTTTAGAACAGTTTTCCAAGAAAACTTTTTTTGTACTACATGTCATTCCAGGGATCTGATTGTTTTAGGTGAACCCAGAGAAGCACAACATATTGCTTAGGAGCAAAGTATTTGGCACCACATCAGGGTTTGAGTCCTGGGTCAGTCCCTCACTACCTATCCACTTTTGGGCAAATTGTCATCTCTGTGCCTCAGATTTCTCATATCTAGAGTAAGGAGAGTAATTATATGTCACAGAGTTATGGACATTGAAAGAGGTACTATATGGAAATATATATTGCATATATTGGGATGTTGTTCTTTGATTGCTATCGATGGTATCTCTATTCTATTGATGGGCAGTTAAGCTGTTTCCAGTTTGGGGCTATAATAAGTAAAGTCACTATGAACGTTTGTACAAGTCTTTTTGTGAATATTTATTTTCACTTTTCTCGACTAAGACTTAGGAGTAGAATGTCTGTGTCATAAGGTAGGTGTGTACTTTACACTAATAGAAAGAGCCAGATTTTTTCCCAAAGTGCTTGTACTATTTTATATTCCACCAACAATTTGTGAGAGTCCAGTTGGCTTTGTTCATTTTATCTATTAAACATGGTTATTTTTCATTGATTTATGCTGTCGTCTTTATAACTTCCCTCATTCCTCTTATTTTGGAGGACTGTTCTCTTTTTTTCCTACCTTCTTAAGGTGTAATCTTAGGTCTTCGATTTAATTCTTTTTTATTCCTTTTTACTAGAAAAGCATGTAAAGACATCCATTTCCTTCAGAGCACTGCTTTAGCTATATCCCTCAAATTTTGATACCTGTTTGCATTATTGTTTATTTAAAACTATTTTCTCATTTCTCTTTTTAATAAACTTACATTCTGGAGAATTTTTGACTTACAGAAAAATTGAGAAGATGATGCAGAGAGTTCTCATGTACCCCACACTCTGTTTTGCCACTATCAACATCTATATTAGTTGGTAAGTTTGGTACAATTAAGGAACTATTTTTGGTACAGTTACTATTAACTAAAGTCAATACTTTATTCCCATCTCCTTAGTTTTTGCATAATGCCTTTCTTTCTGTTCCAAATATGATTAACATTTAATTATCATATCTTCCTGGGATCCTATTGGCTGTGATGGTTTCTCAGACTTTCCTTGTTTTGAGAACCTTGACAGTTCTGAGGAGTACAGGTCAGGTATTTTATAAAATGTTTCTCAGATGGGATTTGTCTGATATTTTCCTCATGATTAGACTGGAGTTATATATATGATTTATTTTTTGGTAGTAGATTTTTAGTAAGTGTGCTTATATTAATCACATGTTTGGGATTATTTCCTAGATGTGTTATTATTAATAACTTCTAATCTGGGAACCCTGGGTGGCACAGCGGTTTGGCGCCTGCCTTTGGCCCAGGGCGCGATCCTGGAGACCCAAGATCGAATCCCACATCGGGCTCCGGTGCATGGAGCCTGCTTCTCCCTCTGCCTATGTCTCTGCCTCTCTCTCTCTCTCTCTCTTTCTCTCTCTCTCTCTGTGTGTGTGTGTGTGTGTAACTATCATAAATAAATAAAAATTTAAAAAAAAATAACTTCTAATTTAATTTCATGTGTAAAGAAAGCATGCGATTAATTTTTTTTAATTGAGACTCAAATTATGGCCCCACATGGTACTATTTTTGAAGTATCATTTGGAAGCATCTTTTTTTAACATCTTGATGAGTATACCGTGAGCAAGTGGGAAAAAAAGGTGTATTTGACAGTTAATTGAGTTTATTCTTGCATAATTGTCAGTTAGGGCACCAATTAATGTTTTTCATCTTATCTCTATCTTTTCTAATATCTTTTTTTTCTTAAATATATTATTTATTTATTTGAGAGAGAGAGCACAAGCAGGGGGAGCAGCAGAGGGAAAGGGAGAAGCAGTTTTCTTGCTGAGCGGGGAGCCTGATGTGGGTCCTGGGATCATGACCTGAGCCAAAGGCATGTGCTTAAGTGACTGAGCCACCCAAACATTCCTCTAATTTCTGTTTTGTTCCTTTATCCTCTCAATTGTTGATAAAATGGTAATCAAATATTTATGATTATAGGATTGTTTATTCCCCCTTTCTTTCTGTCAGTGTTGAAATTTTGGTATTAAATACACGCATTTATGGACTCTTTAATTGGCTTTATCATCATTATAGGATGTCTATATTTAATTTGGTAATACTCTTTGCCTTAAAATTTCTCACATCGGATAAAATAATTCTTGCTTTCTTATGCTTCCTGTTTGCATGTCCGCTTACTTTCTTAATTCCTACTTGTGTCCTTTTTATGTAAGTTGTATCTCTGATAGCATAGACAGTGTATAGCTGGGACTTAGAGTTGTATGCACTGCGACAACCCTTGCCCTTTAATATGAAGGATATTTTAAAATTTTACGTGGCAAGACTATGGGCCACAAGGAAGCACAGAATTACTAACTTTTAATTTCAAAAGACTGAGTTGAGGTTTTTTCAGTCTTCAGGTTAAAATTTCCATGACCCGAATAAAGTAAATAGAAGGGTAACATGCAGATGAGAAGAGTTTAACATTTTGAGATGCTATCAAGCTCCCTGAGAGTTTGGCAACATTTGTCCCCAGGGCCAATAATATTTAGAGCAGTTGTATTATTGCAGAGAAACTTCCCGGATTATCCACTTCTCATTGTACAACCTTGAGCAAGTTGCTTTATCTCTCCGACCTTTAATTTTTCTGCCTGGAAAAATCTCAAATTTCTTGGATTGTTGAATTCTTAGCTGAAATGGTACTTTGCTGGAGAGACCTGTCACCATCCCATGATCAGAAGTTCATCCCTATGTTACTTTTCATAATATTATCTATCATGTTACTAATCATGATTTGCAATTATAATTTATTTATGTGTTAACTTTTTAAACGTCTTACTCTTCAAATAGGCTATAATATATGTAATGATATGTTTAATGAACATTTTTAATCTCTCTGTATTTATACAGCTAGTACCTAGTCCAATGCCCTGACATAATAACAATAATCATTTGTTGTGTATTTATCATGTGCCAGATATTTCTCTGGGTACTTATATGCAATTTTCATAGCAATCTTAGGAGGCAGATATAATTATTTTCATTTGTATTTCACAAGTGAGGAAAACAACATAGGTAAAATCCAAAACTCTAAGTAATTTGCCTCAAAATTAGAAATGTAACATTCTGTGTCAACTATACTAAAATACTTTTTAAAAGTTTAAAGGGATAAAAACTTGAGTAAGGTATGGATAATTTGGCTCAATAATGTTATCTTAAGAAATTCTTAGGAATATTCTATAGTGACACATAGGGATGTGTTAAGTTCCCAGATAGTATTTTTAAATGTTTAACAAAAGTCTAAAAGTCAATAATTTGAGCTTGTGCTAAATAATATACAAAAAAAAACATTTCTCTGTTTAATTCTCTGAGCAATGCCAGGACACAGAAGCTGTTGTAATTCTATCTAATGATGAAGTAGTAAATGGCTGGACCTAAGGTATACAACTAATTTGTTTAAACGCCTATTTTCATCATTGATCTTTCCTCCAAAATTTGTGAAAGGATGAAATAAAGAAGGGTTGTAAAAGTTCCTTGTGAAGTGTAGAACAACTTCTGGTGGAGAGTTCTGATAGGATAGTGTCATACATCATCTGTGGTAGTGGAAGATATCATCTCAGTGCTTCATGCTTCTTAATATCACAGTCCTTGCCATGAGACTTTGCAATGCCTTCCACTGAGTCAAAGTCTACTTAACCACACCTCTATCTGAGCTTGCCTTGATGACTTGTTTGTCCAATGAGACAATTAACAATATGACACAAATAAAGGCTTGAAAATCATTTGTTTATCGGGACTTTCTCCTCGCTACTCTTGGGAATCCTGCAACCATCACCATGTGAATAGATCTGGGTGAGGCTCTCAGATAATGAGAGACATGTGGCCTGTCACCCCACTGACAGTGAACCAACAACCAGACTTGTGAGTAATGCCATCCTGACCACCCAGCCCCAGCTGAGCTGCTAAGTGGGCCCAGACTAGAACTGCTGAGCCAATTCACAGAATTGTCAGGAATAATAAATTTTGTTGTGCAAGCCAAAATGTTTTGGGGTGATAATTACCCAGCAATGATTAACTGGCATAATTCCCACCTTTGGTCTCTGTATTATATACTCTCTGGGTTTGCACCACTAGGTGCCTACTCCACATAGTGGTTGTGGTGGTGGAGAAGGAGGTGGTATAGTGAAAAGAAGATAAGCAATTGAGATCAGTGTGCCCCATATTATGTAATAATCTGATTTACTTTTATTTAGAATGAGAGAAATATGAATTCAACTGAAGCTAAATACATTCTATCCTTAATTCAAATAATCATGTGGTAGATAAAATATTTTTGTTGATTGTATTTTACTAAAAAGGATATTATAAAAGATCTTCTTTTTCTATTATTCAAATACACTAGCTGGCTTATTTTGTAAGACATCTTGGAAAGAAAATGAATTAATATTCATTCTAAACTTACTCAACAATGTTCGCCACATTGGACGAATGGATGTTAAAGAGCACTTCTGCAATGTTCCCTTCAGAGCATTTTGTTTAATCCTCTTCTAATCATAAGACATCTTCTATAAATGCAAATATTTGTTGTTACTTCAAACTATAGGCAGAATCTATTTAATATATAGCAAACATTGCCAGGATAATTGTGGTAAGCTCACAAATTCAAACATATGGTTGACTGTCATCAATCAAAAATAAATTGATTATTTTTTATCATAAAGCAAACAGAATTCCATTTAAAATATACAATACTTTATTTAAGATTTTATTTATTTATTCAAGAGAGACACAGAGAGAGAGAGAGGCAGAGACATAGGCAGAGGGACAGAGGGAGAAGCAGGCTCCCTGCAGGAAGCCTGATGCAGGACTTGATCCCAGGACCTCCGGATCATGACCTGAACCAAAGGCAGATGCTCAACTGCTGGGCCACCCAGGCATCCCTAAAATATACAATACTTAGTGACTTATATTTGTCATTTCATGGGAAAGCTCATTCAGACACCAAATGCCAGGGTTCTTTCTTCTTGGACAACTCAGTCCAGTCTTTTGTCTTTGGCCAAATAGCTTATGTCAGGCACATGGAAAGAACACAGGGTTCAGATTCCAAAAAATTCTGTTTGATTTTTTAGTATTATAATTAAGAAGCCATGTTTTGTGGGACAATTAGACTACTTAATATATTTGCAAATAAACTCTCTTATCTCTGAAATAGCTTATATTTATTGAACATTTACTATGTGCCAGGCACTGGACAATATTCTTTCTATGGGCTATCTCATTAATTCTCACAGAAACCCTTTGAGGTAGGCTTTTCATTATTTTCATTTTACCTACAAGGAAATTAAGGTTTGGAGAGTTTAAGTAATTTGTTTAAAGTGATAAAGACTGTGATTTGTATAGTCAGAGTTCTAGACGATTCTGACTGCAGAGCTCAAAACTATAATTACTCTGCCATAACATTGTCTCCCCATGTTACCTCCATCTCAATTCTTTTGGGAATTTTGCTCCTTTTCAATATAAAAGCATTAAAATAAGGATAAAATGAGAATGCATATGTAAGAGTTTATGTACTTTCAAGTTTAGTGCTTTCAAGCACTATACATATTAATATTCATTCAAAAAATAATTATAAGCAGCTACCATCCAAGTAACAATTGCCAGACTGGATTTCAACCAACCCAGTGTATGGATACAGAAAGTTACTCCAAGGAGTGTGTGTGAAAAGTCAGAATTGTCCTCCCTGACACCAGTACCCAAAAGTTCACAATGTACCCCAAATATTTTTGCTGCTTTTAATAACTCTGTTGATCATCTGTGAATGTGTATAAATATTTTTGAATTTAAATGTGTATCTTCATTCCCTACCTCTGGGGTAACAAGTTCCATATGTTTATTCTCAACTCAGTTGTTCTTTAGTTTGTTGCTTAAAGTCTCTCAAATTTCAAAGGATGTTTCTAGTACTCTGAGATCTCATGAATGAGTTACAGCCAACTTATTTAAATCCGTCGTGATTGTATAGATTTCAATTATATCTTACTTGGTCTTTATTTTCCCATCTTCCCAATCCGAAGAGTCATAATATTTTTGAAACTCCTTTTAGAAACATTAGGTGTTGTCTCTGTGATGCCAAACATCTGGCTGAAAATGGAATAAAGCAGAGAAACATCAGGATATATTCACATATCCAGCTGTTTGGCATTAGGTAACTAAGTTTCTAGTTCTCATTCAGATATGTAGAGTCAGGGACGATATGGCCATATCTTCCTTCCTCTAAGGGTTACTAACTGGTGCAAGAGAGGAAAAGGGTTTAGGAATGATAAATCAGGGTGTCATGGTGTCAACACATCCAAAGAGGCGATTGAATTCAATTTCTGTTCTCTGGCTTTGAAACAATAAGATGATTTTCCTCTAGTGACTTGCAATGGCAGAGAACTGAAAATGAATTCCAAGAAGGAAGCCTCCAAGAGTGTTTAGTAACTAGATGGGGCTTTGTTGCCGTTGTGGTAAGCTTTAAAGTTAGGACATCCTGTGGTTTGGTAGGGATTAGAAAAAGTGACCAGGAAGAGCTATTAGGGAAGTGTTCTTGAAAACCCTTTTCTCAAACGATTCCATAATTGTGTAACTTGTATATAGTTGCAGTACTTTCATAGTGTACTGCACAAGACATCTTACATGATAAATTACCTACAACATTTGGATAATGGAAGGCAAGGGCCATTTAATATTACATACAATGAGCAAAGTATTGCAGTTTCTAATTAAGTGCCCAAGTCTGTTGTACAATGAACTATTTGTTGAACTTTTAAAATATAATTTGGAACCTTTGAGTAAATGACTTACGGCCATGTGGCAAAAACAGAGACATTTATGCTGGGACACATGGATTGCATTATCTTTTCTGAGGCTTGCTTGCTCTTCCACAGACTGGGTGAGACTACCTGGTATAGCCAGGAAGCAGGAATGCAGGTGATTCGGCAGGAGGGATCCCGCTTTACCTTAGCTGGCAGAAAGCCAAAGGTCATTCTGGAAGAAATCCTTAGATTGGTTATTGCCTGGGAGGTGGTACCTTCTGATTTTGAAATGTTAGTGACATCAAGGACAAAAAAAATCCCAGTAGGGCCCAGGGAACTGTGTAATAGTTTAAGAAGGGTTCCTTAGGTCATGTTGTGCACGTTTCAATTTTGGGGAGAAACTGAAAACCTTCCTCGCACATGGATATGTAATTTAAGGACCAGAGAGCACATGCCAGAGTGTTCATTCATATATTTTGATCCCTTTAATAGTTAATAGTCTTAAGTTATTTGAAGTTCCCATTTACTTGGATTTGGCCAGAAACAGTCAGTTCTAACTAAAAAAAAAAAAAAAAAAAAAATGTCTTAGAGAACCACCAAGAGGCTCAAGAGGCTTTTTGGACATCAAACCTCTTTACAAACATTTTGATGAGTCAAGTGTAAACAAATCAGATAGATAGAAGCCAATTTTTTCTCAACAAACATGAACTTAATAACAAGGGAATGAGGGTTGGGAGGGAGAAAGAAAAGGTGGGGAGGTCTTGGGAAAACTTGTTCTGAGCTTTGATGATCACACAGTGTTATACAAAGATTTTTTGATACATGAACACGACCAGAGCTGGATTCACTCAACACTGCTGTTCTTCCAGCAGGAAATCTGGTGATAATATCTGGTTCAGTTGCTAGTTAGCATTTGCCCAAACTGACTCTGATATAAAACCCTCCGTGATGTCACAGTTCTACATAGTAATTGATAGTACCAGTATTTGAGGATGCCTTTTTTTGAGAATTAGAATACTTCTTTGAAATTCAGGAAGTATGAGCAAGAATATCAGAAAAGACTTCTTGTAGAAGAGGATACTTAAAATGAGTTCTAACGGATAAGAAAGAATTTACCCATTCATAGAAATATAGTCAAGTTAATAGGAAAACAGCTTCAGAGTATGATAAAAGTGAAGGGTATTTTCAGAAAACTATAAATAGTCTGGATTACTAGAATGTCAAATGGGAAGAGGTGGAAGGGGATGAGATGGGAAGGGAAGCAGAGCTCTGATCATGACAATATTTTGAGGATAACGATTAACCTTAAGAGGTTACAAGGAAGAATAGGAATGGTCATATTAAACCTGGTACTGGTTGCAATGTGTAAAAATAGATTAGATGGAGCTAAGACTATAATTGTGTAAAAAATTTGAGCTACGTTGCAGTATTTCAGGAAGGAGCTTTAGAAGATTTCAAAAGTGGCCGTGGAAATAGAGATAAATAGAAGTATGGGAAAATAAATAAAGGGAACCCCTTTCTCTAGTTACAATATTAAGAGTTAGCAAACATGGAGAAGTAGTGGAGAGCCCTCAGATAAGCACAGATGCTGGAGCACAGATTTTGGGTTCAGAAACCTGGGTTCAAATTCCACCTCCAAAACTTACAGGAACTTTTTTTTTTTTACTGAGGTTAAATAATTTATTACCATTGCTAAGATGAACACATATGCTGATACTCAATTTTATGCAGAACTTTAAAAAATAGTTTTAATACAGTATCAAAATTTACACAAGTGCTTTGTCAAAAGACCAGTATTCTTTGTATTAGCTTCTGTAGTCTCTGCTGCAGGCACAAACACTTGTTTTAAATATCTTCAGCGTATAGGAATACAACAATTTAAGGATGAAAACTTTTATACAAGAGAAAATTCACTTAGTTTCCCCATCTGTCAAATGGGGATAAAATAATATCTAACCCAAAGGGTTGTTACATGAGACTTAATTGAGTTAATATGTAAAGTGTATAAGGAGTGTTTCGCAAAGAGTTAGCATTTTATGTTATACATTATTAGTGCTACATACAGGTATTGCTGCAAGCCCTTAAAATATATTTTCTTGGCTAACCTTTAAAATAATCCCATGGAAAAAAAAATAAAAAATAAAAAATAAAAAAAATAAAATAATCCCATGAAATGTGAATGGCTTTCTTAGTTTTCAGATGGGGATACTGCAACTTGAAGGATTTACATAACTTTTCCATAGTTACAGAGCCAGGAAGTGATAAAGATAAAGATGTAAGTCCAGAGCTTCATGCTCTTAACATTTTGTTATGACTTTTGTGAAAATTCAAGCCTCCTTGCCTCTGAAGAAGAAACTCAGGAATATATAGATACCTCTTCTCCTGTTTGTGTCCAAAAGAGAATGCATGCAGCATCATGCACTCTTCATGGGAGGTGGCGGTGATATAGCAGAAAGTAGGGAAGTTCAAATTTAGGACACCTGGTTTAAATATCAACTCCCTAATTTATGATTATTGCTTTGAGAAATTTCTTCATCTGGGTGTGGCTGAAGATGGAAGATAATCAAGCTGGAGAAAGCCCTTTATAAATGATAACATGCCAGATAAGCATTAGTCACTGATGGTCCCTTTAAAAAGAGTAAAATAATAGTCATCTATGATCATGACTCCGTTTTGCAAAACCACCAAAGCAAGTCATAAACAAAAATCATCCCTCTTCAATATTTTTAATTCTATATATTCAGAAAAAAATATCTGTCAATTTCCATTGACCATAAACTTGAAAAGGTAATTCACTGCTGCTTTTTCCTTCCTTCCAGTCAGCTCTACTTCAGCGTGGCTCAAACATTATTCTAAATCATTTATGGCAGAAATGAATGCTCCTTCCACACAGGAGGGGAAAGGAGTGAAACCAACAGAGAACAGTTCAGAATTTCCTAAACTAAGATCTTTTGTTCTCTGGGGATCCTTGAGCACATTCCCAGGGGTCCATGAGAATTTTTAATTTGGGAATTTCATATCAATGGCAATCTAAAAATATGTACAGAAGCATATTTTTGACCATCTGATGGCAACCTCACAACCAAGAATTGTCCCTAAATTCAATAGTGTTTTTGTTTTGAGTTTGTTGTACCCAAGTAGTTCTACTTCATCCTGAACTAAAGTGGAAAAAAAAAATGGAGGCAGAATCACTATGTAAATGGTACATTTCTGCCAAATGAAGGCCAAATGACATCATGTTATGGTTTCACAGTAGTTGGAATGGAGAAGAGTGGTGGAAAAAATGACTGATCTCACAGCCCACAGATGTATGGGCATGATGGCTGCAAAAGAACTTGAACCTTAACAGTGAGTACCATGTTCCTTTGTGAGTGGTTTTAATTTCAAGAAAACAACAACATCCATCACATTAAATAAATGTCACTAAATTGAGTTTGACTGGGTTGCAACTTTTGTTTGCATGTAATTAGTAAATGTGTTTAAATTTTATAGTTTAAATGAGGCATAAGAAGTTACATCTAGGTTTAGAATTACATATATTTTACCAATATTATAACGAAAATAATTTAAATCAACATTGATATTAACCAGAACTCTTGCTTCTTTCAGAAGGAGTCTATCCATTACTTAAATTTGAGAAACACAAATAATGGAAGAGAACACAGGTTTTGGAATTATATAGAATTGGGTTCAAGACTTAATTCTTGAGATGCCTGGGTGGCTCAGCAGTTGAGCATCTGCCTTTGGCTCAGGGCATGATCCCAGATTCCGGGGATCAAGTCCTGCATCGAGCTCCCTGAGGCTCCTTCCAGAGGAGCCTGCTTCTCCCTCTGCCTGTGTCTCTGCCTCTCTCTCTCTCTTTCTGTCTCTCATGATTAGATAAATAAAATCTTTTAAAAATAAAATAAGACTCAACTCTTCTACTCTCTGGCTGTGTCATCTTAGGGGAGTTGCTTGACTTTTCTAAACTTTAGCTTCTTCCTTTCTAAAACGTGTTTGTTCTAATAATCACAAACACTAACTCAGTTCTTCCTATGTGTCAGAAATGCTGAAAGCACTGAACCTACTCTTACTGTTAAAATAATCCTATGAAGTATATTCTAATATTATTTGTATTCTCAGGTGAGGAAAATGAGATGTAGAAAAATTAAGCAATGTGTACAAAATCACACAGCTATTAGAACAAGGATCTGGATCATCTGACTCTAGAGCTAAAGCTTAACCCCTTTGTTACACTGCCTTTGCAACATCCACCATAGTTTGTTACATAAATTTATGTTATGTATATTTATATGCAGCTTTCCAGGATTAATTTCTGATCTCTGTCCTCACACAATACAAGTTCCATGATTGCCCCTCCCAAAACTGGTAGAAGCACATTTGGGGAAAAGCTGAGAATAGTTCCAAAGACAATCCCTACTAGTGTCACAATGAAGTCTAATTCCTTCTCAGTATCTACTAAATGTCAGGCACTGGGCCTAGCAATTTGCATGGTTACCTCATTCAAACATTAAACAACACGGTTAAGAAAAATTAATTTCATTTAGAAAGGAAACTTTTTAAATGCTGAGTAATATTCCACTTAATGTATATACTACATTCTTTTTTCTTAAGATGTTGTTTATTTATTCATGAGAGACACACAGAGAGAGAGAGGCAGAAACACAGACAGAGGGAGAAGCAGACTCCCTGTGGGAAGCCTGATGTGAGATTCAATCCCAGTACTCTGGGATCACGCCCTGAGTCAAATACAGCTGCTCAACCACTGAGCCACCCAGGTGCTCCCACATTCCTTAATGAATTCATTCATAAATAGACATTTAGGTTGATTCCTTGTCTTAGTAAATATGAATAGTGATGCAGTGAATATGGGAGTTCAGATACCTTTCAGGATCCTGATTCCACCTCCTTAAGATACATATCTAGGAGTGAGATTGATAGACAATATGAAAATCTTGCCATCTTCAACTACAGGGATGAGCATGGAAGTCATAATGCTAAGTGAAATAAGCCAGACACAGAAAGACAAATGCTACATGATACCACTGACATAAAAAAAATCTAAAATAGTCACATGGGTGATTCATAGAAGCAAAAAGTAGAATGGTAGTAGCCAAGGACCGTGGGGAAGTCAAAATGAGGAGCTGTTGCTCAGAGAGTACAAAACTTCAGTTATGCAAGATGAATGAGTTCTGCATGCTGATAGATAACTATACTATACTGTAAATAGTTGACCCTTGAAAAATGTGGAGATCAAGGGCACCAACACTCTCCTACAATCGAAAATCTGTATATAACTTTTGACCCCTTAAAAACTTAACTACTAATAACTTACCATTGGCCAAAAGCCTTATCAGTAACATAAATACTTGATTGACATATAGTTTGTTTATAATATGTATTATACTGTATTCTTACAATAAAGCGAGCTAGGGAAATGTTATTAAGAAAATCACAATGAAGAAAAAATACATTTACAATATTGTGTGTGTGTACTTATTGAAAAAAAAATCTGCCTGTAGGTGCCCAGGTAGACCAGAGACTGTGGAGGCAGCTGTCCTGGCCCTAGGCTGGTGGCCCGGATCTGCAGCATCAGGCCCAGGGCAGACCCACAGGAGGTAATGGTGGCTGAGAGGCATAGTACATACAGCTGCTCCTCATGTGGAGGTGTACCCCCCAGCCAGTGGCCAGCGACAGCTGCTGACACACATCAGTGCCTGGGCTCTGGAAGCTTCAGGCTGCAGTACCACCAGGGGGAAGTGTCCTTGCCAGCCTAGGAAGTGCCCAAGGCCAGCAGCCCTAAGAACTTGGAGTTTCTCTTGGAATTGCTCACTGGACCACTCCATCCTATGCACAGGGTGACTCACAGTCCTGCCCGGTCCTGCCCTGAAGCTTGCTAAAAGCTTTGGCTGGCCTCCGCAGGTACTCGGAGGACAGCAGGTAAGATCTCTGGGCCAGTCGCCTTTGATTCAATCCTGTTGAATCCGGGCAGGCAGTTATAAATAAATGCCTTGTGGCTTTTACTGTCAACTCTAAAAAATAAAATAAAATCCACATATAAGTGAATCTCTGAAGTTCAAACCCATGTTATGCAAAGATCAACTGTATGTATGTGTATACATATATATATAGAGAGAGAGAGAGACAGAGAGAGACAGAGAGAGAGAGACAGAGAGACCAAGAGAGACAGAAAAAGATTTATTACTAAGGATTGCTCATGCGACTATAGAGACAGGTAAGTCCAGACCCAGGCAAACTATTACTATATGCGAGTATAGTTTTAGGAGCCTGAGAACCAAGAAAGCCAGTGCTTAAATTCTGGTCTGAGTATAAGCCCGAGTGTTAGCTCTTATGACTTGAGTTACAAGAGAAGACTCATGTCCTCAGGTTGAACACAGTTAAACAAAGAGAGAAAAGTCTTTGTTACTCATCTATTTTCTTCTTTCAGGCCTTCAGTGAATTGGATGAGGCCTACCCATTTTTTTTATTGGAGTTCAATTTGCCAACATATAGCATAACACCCAGTGCTCGTCCCATCAAGTGCCCCCCTCAGTGCCCGTCACCCAGTCACCCCCATCCTCCACCCACCTCCCTTTCCACCACCCCTTGTTCATTTCCCAGAATTAGGAGTCTCTCATGTTCTGTCTCCCTCTCTGATATTTCCCACTCATTTTCTCTCCTTTCCCCTTTATTCCCTTTCACTATTTTTTATATTCCTCAAATGAATGAGACTATATAATGTTTGTCCTCCTCCGATTGACTTATTTCACTCAGCATAATACCCTCCAGTTCCATCCACATTGAAGCAAATGGTGGGTATTTGTCGTTTCTAATGGCTGAGGAATATTTTGAGAGTAAAATTGACTCAAATGTTCATCTCGTCCAGAAACACCTTCACAAATACATGCAAAATAAGGTTTAAGCAAATATCTGGGCACTTCGTGTCTCAGTTGAATTGACACATAAAAATAGCCATCACAGTAATCCTTAAGAAGGCTGATTTATACATTGACAAACTTCATTCATGTAGTTATTCACCCAGTGAATCAACAAATGTTTACTGGCCTCCAGCTAATCCAAGGAAACACTGGCTAGGCACTATAACAAGCTGAATATTCAAAGGTAAATAAATATCATCCTATCCACAAGACTGCAAAATCTGTTGGTCACATTGATATGTAACTATTGCGTATGATATAATATAATATAAAAATTGTCCTCAGAAAGTATTCCATGATCCTTAATAATTGAAACCTTTAGTATTTCATTAGTATGTTTTCAATATAGAGGTTTTACACTTTATAAATGGAAGCCAAGCTCAAGCCACATCTTTATAGGGAAAGTCTTGAAATCCCAGAGTAAAAGCATTAACTTCTGTGAGTTTGGTTCTCCCCATTGGAGTTTTCCACAGGGTGTATCCCACAAAGCATGTATCTTCAGTTATGCCCCACTGTATACGTTCAGAGGAATTGGAAATTGGAGGAGTGAGGGTAAGGTTGCTATTCAGTTTCTCTACAAGCATCTTTGATGCAGTGGGACTAGGAGGTGGAGGTAGTACAGAAGGGGCTCATTCATCCAGCCAACCAATAAAACAAAAATACCTCCCTCATGGATAGAGTACTAAGCACTACAGGGATTAGTCAAATTGTATTCAGCCATGAATTTGGAATTAAAATCTAGTGTAAAATGGGTGGGGATAGATAGAGACAAAGGATGGAGTAGACCACTTAACATGTCTTTCCTGAGAAGTGAACTTTTTTTTTAGGAGGGGACCTCAGACTAAAAATTTGTCTTATGTGCCCCTCATCCCTTTGCAGCCCTTAGCATGGTGGTATTTGGAAAGAAAAATTATTAAGTTATGAAAAAAAACATGGTTGAGAGGTAATTAGGTGGAGCAGGTAAGAACTTGAGCTCTGGATTCAGAGAGATGTGAGTGGGAACCCAGTTTTGCTATTGAATAGCTGTGAATTGGCATGTGTAGATGTCACCACTTACTGACTGTTTTTTGTGTGCTAGGCTCTGGTAGGTGTTTTGTAAACATTGTCTCATTTTAGTCTTAACAACAAGGGCTGTGAAGTCAACACTCATACCCCAAATTTGCATGTGAGAAACTTGAAGCTCCAAGAGGTATACCCGAACTCACCACCGCATTATGGTAGACAGTTTTGTTAACAATCTGACTCTTGGGTGAGTTTGAAATGACTCAGTTTGGTGAGGAAAGCCAGGCTCATGGGCTCATAACCTCTGGCCACAGTGTTAATCCAAGTCTTTCTCAACCCTGAGAGCACTGCAGAAACAACCACAGTCAGGCTACTTGCTGAGTATGGGCTGTTTCTCTCTGCAGAACAGATGGAATAGACAGCTTGTTGACTATGCCTTGGGCCACAGAAAACCTGTAAGCCATGTGCTCCAAAGAAAAGCCAGACTTCTCAGGAGAAGTTATCTTTTCCAGATTGTGCAAACTTTGGAGAGCGGAGCTAGTCAGGTTAATGCAGTTTAACGCAAAGGCAAAGTAGGAGGGGAAAGAAAGCAAAACTAATGAAGCTCAGTCTTTGATCTCTGCTAATCAAGGCATTTCATGAGGTACTTTATGATCATGTAGTACTCGGTTCCTAATGAAAATGGTTTAAGTATGATTTTACTGGAGAGATCTAAGAAGCAACCATTTAGGGAAGCAAGCCAGATATTAGGTAACTCAAGACCACTCAGGAAATCAAAACAAAGTTACAGCTCCATTAGCCAAGTGTAATGTTTTTGGAGGGAAGGCAAAGGGGCCCAGGTAGCCAGAAATTTTCCCTGCCTTCATTCTCCCCGGGGAAAATATCAAGTACATTGCACGTTCTGGGGCATCTTAATCCCTATTCTTAACCCTAATGCAAGCAGGGCTACAAGTCTTTTACCACCTTTGCACACTAGCACTCAGCTGCTTACCTTATAATAATTTGCCTTTCCACTCTTGGCAGAGTCTAACTTGCCAGATGGACACCTCATTGAGTGTACATGTTCTGGAAGGAAGGAAATGTCTCTTGGGATGTGTCTGATGGAATACAAAGATGTCCAGTGTATTGCTCTACATTTCAATAGCACTTCATATTTGCAGAGGGCTTTATCATAATGTTTTATTAGTGATTGCATAAAACAACCCAATGAGGGAGATGGTGATGTTTTTGCCGTACAAACAAAACTGAGACACATTCAGGCTGATTTGCTTCAGCCCACACAGCAAGGATTAGAAATGCCAGACTCAAAGCTGCATGTTTCCAGAGACTCACTTGCTTTAGGTTCTCTGAGGTTGTGGCTATGTCTGTACAAGTTCAAACTGATGTTCAATGGCAACTTAGAGTGGTACTCTATCCATGCTGAATACAAACTTTATTTAAGGCCCTATGAATACATCGTAATGGAAAGACCATGGGAGTGGTTTGCCACTTTCTTCTTTATTTGCATGATCTCACATTTTTCTGGCTCTCCCTGTTGATCTTCAGCAACTCTTCTGTTATGCCTCCCTTCTTTCCCCTCCCAACTGTGAACATCCCCAAGGGTCTAGTTCCTGTGTTTCTAATCCCACTACTCTCTCCAGCTTCAAATAACACCACAATATTAATAAACCCCAAATTATCAAATTGTTCTCTCTCTTCCTAATTCTTTCTTTCATTCATGTGTTGATTCAACACATATTTCCTTTATTTACCACATTCTAGAGGCAGAAGACAAATAGATGATTAAACATCAGAGCTTCCTTTCATATACTTCAAGGGCTATCAAGTCAGAGCCACCCAGAGAGTATTCCAATATTTTATAACAAATGTTGTAATAAGCTTGGCATGATTAGAGCAGAGAAACATTTTGACCTATCTGGGACTGGCAAGTCAAGGAAGAAATCCTACAGGAAATAAATTTGTTCCTAATTCTCAGTCCCAATTAATAGCTCAATAGCTCATATATTTGGTGACTAATTATTTAGCACTTTTTGTGTAAAAGTCTGGAGTGAGAACACAAACCATTACACAAGACACTTGTCTGTGACCTCAAGAATTTTACCATATAGGCAGGAAGAAAGGACATTTCTACAAAACCAGAAGATGTCCTCATCACATTGATAATTGTCTTCCCTTATCTAATTGAACAATAATTGGGATTTCCAGTGGTTCAGTATCCTTCTTAGGGTTATAAAACTGATTAAACATAGACATGAATTTGGAGCTCATGTCTGCTGATTTCTCATGCATTAAACTGTACTTCTTGAATTGGGTCAATTTCTTACTGGAAGCAAATTACTAAGGTCATATTAGGCCAAGGAAAACAAGATCCCATCTGTAGGATATGATCCAATGGATTTTATTTCTCTGCTGTTCTGCTTTACTTAGCAACATGTTATACACGAGATGGAGAGGGAAACATGTTGGCACCAAGAATAACAGATTCCCATAGGGCAAGCGTGGAAATTTGTCTTCTGTTATGAAGTCTCCAGAGGCTCAGATCATTTGTTCATTGGGATTTTATCATTTCCATCTCCAAATCTCACACCCACAATGCACATCAAAGGCCTCTGTGAGATGATCCTCTGAATAGGAGGATCTCCTGAGAAATGGAAAAAGTAAGCATTTATTCAGCACCTCTCATTCCATTTTGGTCAAGTGTTGCCACCCAGGGAGACAATTCATTCACACCTCCACTCGTGATGCCTGGTGGGTGCCACTAGGGGAGTTACACTCTAGTGTCAGGGGAGGCCCAGGGCAGAAAATGAAAGATGGGCAGTGCGGCTTGAGCAAGTATGTACACATAAACTTAGCCACCACTGAGGCCCATGCTGCAGTGGCATGCCAAGAACTGGCAAGGACAAACATAGGAGATTAGATCTTACTATGTCTCATTTATTCTTCTGTGCAAATATAAGTTTTAAGATTTTATTTACTTATTTGAAAGACAGAGTGTATGAGCACAAATAGGGGGAGAGTGAGAAGGAGAGGGAGAGGGAGAAGCAGACTCTCCGCTGAACAGGGAGCGCATTGCAGGGCTTGATCCTGGGATCATGACCTAAGCTGAAGGCAGACAGTTAACCACCTGAGCCACCCAGGTGACCCTCTGTGCAAATATTGACCTAGTACTTACTATGCATCGTATATACAAACACTAGTAGAGTTCTTAATATGCATCATACACTCTTTGGGTTGCTTTCTACATATTAAAGTCATTTAACCCTAATAATAACTTATAATGTAGGCACTAGGACTACATCCATTTTGCAGATGAAGAAAACAAGGCAGAGAGATTCGTTAAGTTGCCCAAGTTCACACATTACCAAGTGGTATCGCTGGGAGTTAAACACAGGCATTCTGGCTCCAAAGACCATGGTCAGGCTATATAGTTCATGAGGCAATGTCTTGGAGGTGAATACAGAAGAGAAATCCTTGACTTCTAGGCTGCCATAAAATGAGTAAGTATGAAAGACATACCTGAGTCACTCTCATGAATGTGTGAAAGTTTAGCGTAATACTTCAGAGAATGAATTCTGGGGTCAGACAGGCATTAGTTCCCTTTTTCAGCTTCTTTTTGGCTATCTTGTAAAAACTACTTAACCTTTAAACCTTGACTCTTTCTTCTGTGTAATGGATCATATTTATTTCACAGGGTCGCTATGAGAAGGATGCAATTTTAAAATGCAGAGAGTACTTGGTAAGTCCTCAAGAAATAAATGGTAGCTTAAAATTGTGTATTTTTTAGAGAATTTTTATTGTCATGTGTCTCTTCTGCTTGTGAAAGTCCTCTTAAAAAAAAAAAGGAAAGTCCTCTTTAAAGAAATGGGAAAGAACAAAGCTTGTTGCTGACAGTATATGGGTCAGAAGGAGACAGGCACATTATTTATATACTTGCCTTTTAGTTGAAATTCCTTTAAAATGTTTTTTCTGCCCTTTGCCAACAAACACATACACAAAAACAAACAATGCTAACACTGAACAGGACTGGGTTTTCTCTGAAGAACAATCTGGATACTGCAGCATGTATAGAGTCCCAGAGGGAGTGGATTTGAGTTAGAATCCCAGATCCACAATTACTGATCTTCAGGGTAATTCTTTTTCTTAATGTCACTGAGCATTAGTTTTTGTATATTTGAACTGGGTATAATAATAATGCTTATTTAGGGGGGATGTCCTAATGATCAAGTGATAAGAAATAGGTAAAGCAACTGGCCCATACTAGATGCTGAACTAAGACTGGTGGGAAAGAAAACATGAATCCAAATTCTGACCAAAGGAAAATAAACTCCTTGCTATGATTTTTTTCCCACTTTTATTTTCTTTCTTGTTCTCTATTAGTGTTTCTGGGGCCAGGGGGAGGTATCCTCTATGTATATTTAAGTTAGCATTTGATTATTAGCCCAATGAAATGGCAAGTGGCTAAAGACAATGGGGCTAATCTGTGACAGAATGCTAGCGTTGAAGTGGAACAATTGGTAAATAATAATGGAGCAATGCATGCAAACTTAATTGCAATACAATTTTGGAAGAATCCTTTTCAATATATGAAATACATTGTATTTTAGGAGCAGAGGGTGAACCAGAACCAAGTCCTATTGATAGATGATAGGAGAATAGAAAAGAGAGGGGTTTGGGGATAAGGGCTCTACTTAGTCTGTTTCCCAGGAGATTCAGATGGAACTCCTTTGGCTACACAAATGCTCCTTGGTCAATGTACATACAAAATTGGTTGAGAGGCAGTTCTTGTAGTTTTGAGGTCTTAGAATGAGGACTGGGTCAAATATAAGACTGCTCATCTTTTGTTTAGGTCTTAGTTTGATATTTGGCCAAAGCCAACATTGGACAGGTGTCTAGTTGCCTCCTAGGAGGTGGTTGAATTCAGAACATAGCATCTGAGTTACGGCAAAGATTACATCAGGGATATTGTGCATGAGATATCCTGGCACTCATCATTATCTAAATCCATTTGGTACATGGTGTAGACTGACTCTGGGATTTGGAAATGGAGTGGGCATTACTCAATTTCCCGTGTAAATTTAGTGATATTATATTAATAGAAATAATATATATGTCATAGTTCAAGACAAAGGCCCACTCCCCAATAATTTTTGGGAAAGCCCCTGGGGTGAGTCTCATCCCTGCATAAAATCTTCTCATGACTCATGCTCTTCCATGGTAGCCACCCACCTTCCTCCAACTTGCATCCCTCATCCACACTAAGGTACCTTGCCAATGAGGTCATCATTTTAGGGTGGTACATTGTGCTGTTGGTTGTTCGTGACTTCTGGGAAATGCGACTAACTGTATCAAGAGTACTATTTCCCAACTCACCCAAAGTTGTGACATTCTGGAGATTCCAAAATGATGTTTTGCTTAAGACTTCCTAGGATGGAAAAATCATCTATTTTATGCAAAAAGAGAGCAAATGCCTTACCCTCTCACCCGGAGGCAGATGTGCTCTAGGACACCATACGGGACCCTAACAATGTGTTTCTGTGCATCTATATTTCATAATATTTACAGCATATATTTAAACTGCAATTAGTCAAGCCTGCTGTCTCTTTCCTCTGCTGCTCTGTCATATATAGCCCTGTGTCTAGTGGTGTTGCAATGGCTAAGGGTATTTGGGGAATCCATCTAAGAGAAAGTTGAATTGGAGGACTCTAGCTTGGATTGAGTATGTGGTTTGTAGATATTTCTGTGTTATGATTCCTATATTTCTAGCCACTCAGCATAGAAATGGCTTCTAGAAATTCTTCTGCTGCCCCATCTGCTGGCACAGTATTGTGATATGGAGTTCCAGGCCAGATGACTTAATGTGATATTAATGGGTCGTCCAGCATGCAGAACTAGAATTCTATGGCTGGAAGGAAAGAAGAAACGAGTTTGAAATGCATCACCCAGGAGCCAATTCTGGAAAATTCTACCATTTTTTTAAAATGTGCAAAATTACAAGCAGAGGATTTTGGTTTCATCAAAGCCTAGAGAAAAATGGAAGCCCTCCACTGTCAAAAACATACTTGATGATGTAACACAGATAATTATAAATGCTCCATATGCTTTTTGTCTCGCATATGTAAATCACACACAGTGAAATTTATCATAATTCTGTGTTTATGAGGGCATAATTCCAGAAGATACTACAAAGAATGAGTATGTTTATAACTAAAGTTGCATGTCTTATGCATGCTAATGATAATAAAAATGAAATTTTGATCAATTAAAATAAAGCAAAGGCTGACCTATCTTTCTACTCTACTGTAAAAATCACAAAAATGTCCTATGAATAGGTAGTGATCAAGGAGCATGTAGCCAAGAAGTGTAGAAAAAAAGAATTATAAAGGTGTCAGGCAGTTAACAAAAATATCATTTCTGTGGACTGCTGGGGGAATGTTTATAGCGTTATCAATTTTTACATATTGTAACTTATGGTGGCTTCTTTTCTGTTAAAGATTCACTTTCTTCTTCTTTTGTGCTCATAATTTGCATTCATTTCCTTGTAATGAAACACTTTGATTGTGTAAAATTTGAATATCACAAAACTTAGGTCTGCTTCTGCCTCTGCCCACTGTATCTTCTGTCACCCAGTCCTAGCTGGTCGTGCATGGGTTGTGCTTCTGTGTGGCATGGTGAGCTTCCTTTGAGCAGTTAATTCACTCCTGCTGCCCCTGCCCCGCAACACAGTTTCCAACATGATGCATGGGGCTGATGCATGGGGTCGGAATCATTCCGACCTCTTCCAAACCCAATGACCTCATCTTCTACCTCTAATCTGAATCATTGGCCCCCAGACCACATCCTCTCAGGCTTTCCCTCCTCTGGCAATCAACACATAGATCCTGGGAGAACCTGACTCCTTACATTAACCTGTTAGAACCTCAGGACTGGCCCATGCCAGACTCCCGGGACAGAGGATATTCTAACCAAGGTAACAAAAAGAGGAAACGGCCATGTGGGTGTGAGAACTAAAGCTCTTAAAAATTCCTAGGAACAAGTTTAGAGAAGCTGAGTCATTAACTTGATGATGGGCAAGAGACATGGTCTTCTTTGAACACTAAATTGCATCACACCACTCTCCGGCCTAACGCCTTCCTGTAACTTTCCTTTGCATCTGAAATAAAACTGAGAGACCTGGCAATGGTCTTCAAAGTCCATCATGATCTGCCTCTCCCTCCAAACTTTCTAGCCACATCTGGTGTGACTTTGAGCTTTGCTCACCAAGTTCTAGGCACACTGGCCGATGTTCAGCCCATCTGCCTTCCCCAGATCTCCACCTCTGTGCCTTAAAATATGCACATCTTACTTTCTGGACATCCATGTCCATGCTTTTCATCCAGTTTTTATTTTCTCATGCTTTGACTCTCCACTTACATGTCTCAAATTTCTCAAAAAAGTCTTTCATGACCACACTACTTGGTCTAGATCCTATCCCTTACTTTCTATCTGAACATCAAACACTTAGTATTCAATGCTTCTTACAATTTTATTTGATTAATGTATATGTTCATGTGTAGTTGTGTCTGATTCTTTCACCACACTAGAAATCTTATGGTACCAAGAAGGTTCTCCCAAGATATTTGCCCATTACCTTCAAATGACATAAATATAGCCAGAGGAACGAACTTATAAAACAAGACACATGCGATACAACTTTAAACATGCGTAGAGGTGTAGAGGTATCAGACAGTTAACAAAAATATCATTTCTGTGGACTGCTGGGGGAATGTTTATAGCACTTATCAATTTTTACGTATTGTACCTTATGGAGGTGGCTTCTTTTCTGGTAAAGATTCACTTTCTTCTTCTTTTGTGCTCATAATTTGCATTCATTTCCTTGTAATGGAACACCTCGATTGTGTAAAATTTGAATATCACAAAACTTCAAATGACATAAATATAGCCAGAGGAACGAACTTACAAAACAAGACACATGTGATACAACTTTAAACTTGTGTAGAGTTCCTGTTGATAGATATAGATGGATAGATAAATATATAGATAGATGATAGAGATGATAGATCAACAGATGACAGATGACAGTTGATAGATGATAGATAGATAGATGATAGAGATGATAGATCAACAGATGACAGTTGATAGATAGATAGATAGATAGATAAGTAGATATGTGCTGAATTAATTAATACATGGTACATGCATGAATAAATGATTCCATAAATTGAAGATAAGGATCAGGAGCAGAGTTAGGTGAATCAGAATGGATATGAAGATAGGCATGAATTATTACCTAGGCCACAAAATTTTAGAAGAATCCCACTCTTGGTTTCTGAAAGGTTCTTGTAATGTTTCATATGCTAATTTTGTACTTGCATGAAGTTAAAAGAGAGCAGCTTTAAATTTTTGGCTCTAGCCGCTCCTCATCTCATCCTGAGCTCTGAAGTAGTGACCTGGTAGAGACTCCAAACACTAGAGACAGATGCACTACACTTGTCTTAATCAACCATCTTTCAGGGTGAGAATAACTTATGGTGATCTAAACGTTCATGACTGGCAAGGACAATTTTATTCCATAGCCATGTTCTTGCTGGCACAGGTCTTGATAACCCTAGGATGGTGGTTCCTCACATTCAGTGTGCAGAGTGAATCACACAGGATGCTAGTTGGGAAGTGTCGATTACCATCTCTTACTTACCCCAGGAGTTCTGATTCAGTGATCCTCAGAGCACACTTTGAAACTCCCTGCCCTGGTCCTTCTTAATGTCAGCTGCATGTCCTTTGATCAACCCTATGTGAAAAAGCAACAGGAACATGGGGCAGAGATACTGTTACAGAGTCACCAGACCCTGTTTTATTTTTGTTCTAGAAACACAGGCCACAACTCCCACCTGCTTTGAAGTCCAGTGAAGCCATGGGACTGATTTCTGGGCAGGAGTGAGTAAATGTCATATCTGGGTCAGGTCCTTAAAGATGCCTAGGTAATCCTCTCTACTCTCTTCCTTCTATCATTGACCAACCAGATGCAGAGTATGCAAGGGTCAATCTAAAGACATTGGAGATGAGAGGAACCACTGAATGGGAGGATCCCACATCTCTGACTGACTATATGAGTGGCTCCCCTGGGTTCAACATGGTCTGCTCTATAATGTGAGTGAAAACTAAATACTGGGGCAACCCGGGTGGCTCAGCGGTTTAGCGCTGCCTTCAGCCCAGGGTGTGACCCTGGAGACCCAGGATTGAGTCCCACATCAGGCTCCCTGCAAGGAGCCTACTTCTCCCTCTGCTTGTGTCTCTGCCTCTCTTTCTCTCTGTGTCTCTCATGAATAAATAAATAAAATCTTAAAAAAAACCCTAAATGCTTATTGTGCTAAGGCAATAAAGATTGTGCGTTTAACAGTTAATGTCACCTTCCCCGACAAATATGGGACTCAGTTCTCTCCTCTGACCAAGGTAAAAAAAAGAACAAAAAACATGTAGTACTTGGCATTGGCATGCTCTATTACTTTTAAATGTTCCCTTTGTATCCAGCATATTTAAATTCATAGGAGATGACAAAGAAACACATTGGATCCATATTGAAAATCATGGTGTGGTCTCTACAACAGACTACTTGGGGCCATATCCCAACTTCACCACTTATTAACTGTTGCTTGGGAAGAGATATGTAATCTTTCTAAGTCATGGTTTCTCATTTGTAAAATGAAGGGGATAATAGCACCCTATAACTGGTAATGATAGAATGGTAACAATTATTACTGTAACCATCATCATTAGTAGTATATAGTTAACATGATAGTTAGTATTTATTTTTACTAACATTAATAATGTATAAAGTAGATAATAATAATGTAGTTATAAGATACAATAAGCCTAATATATATATTATACATTATTATATATTACTATAATATTTATATATAACAATATATTAATATTAGTAATAGATATTAGTCAATACACAGTGTTGGTATTAATAAAATTGGAAAAGTCTTAGGTGTATTTCTTTCTTGATCATATTTTCAGGTTTTGCAAATCTAGAGTTTAATCGTCTGTACTGGATATTGATGTTATAATTCTAATTGTGTTGAAAATATTCTCAGTTGATTCACACAGATAATATTTTTTTGTAAAGAATTAAGTCTTTTGCTTTAGCAAATATGTAACCCTATTGAGACACTGTGAGGTGTAAGGGTCCTAGCCACTGACCCGTGGCTGCACAGGGATGTTTCATGCTGTTGGTTTCTACTTCATGAAGCTATGCCGTGATTTGTTCTCCAGACTTTTTGTATCTGATTAAAGTAAATAATAAAATGCCTGAATTTTGTGTTAGTCCTGAGATATAAACAGATTTCAACAAGATGTCAAGTGAAATCCAACAAATGCACATCAACAATCTTTGCCAATAGTATTGCAAGAGACACTGAAGTCTCATGAAAAATCTGACTCAGAAAAGTTTCATCTTTTAAAAAATTGAAAGGAGGAAAGTGACTCATTTTACATTTCAGAGATAGGTAATCTATATATTGATACATAGCACATTAAAAACGTGTGTGTATGGGACGCCTGGTTTGCTCAGTGGTTAAGCTCCTGCCTTTGGCTCAAGGCATGATCCTGGAGTCCCGGGATCGAGTCCCACATCAGGCTCCCTGCATGGAGCCTGCTTCTCCCTCTGCCTATGTCTCCACCTCTCTCTCTCTCTGTGTCTCTCATGAATAAATAAAATCCTTAAAAAATAATGATAAAAAATAAAATTAAAATTAAAAAATAAAAATGTGTGTGTATAAAGTTATAATTTAATAGTGGACAAGAACAGATTTCTTTTTAATTGCTTTATTGAGATATAAGTAGCACACATTAAACTACACATATTTCAAGTGTACTATTTGATACATTTTGACAAATGTATGCACCCATGAGCTTATCACCACAATCAAGATCAGAAATCTATCCATCACCCCCCAAAATTTCCTTATGACCTTAGAGAATTCCTCCCTCTTTCTTCTCCCGAGGAATCACTGATCTGCTTTTTGTCACTACAGATTAGTTGACATTTCCTAGAATGTTACAGAAATAGAATTAGATAGTGTGTAATCTTTCTCTGTCTGTCTTCTTTCTTAGCATAATTATTTTGAGATCTACCCATGTTGCATATGTAAATATTCATTCATTTTTACTGTTGAGCAGTATTCCATTGTATCATATACCACAATTTGTTTTCCCATTCACTTGATGGACGTTTGGATTGCGTCCAGGTTTAGGTTATTACAAGTAAACTTATGTATATTCATGTAAGTGCCTTTGTATGGACATATGCTTTTATTTCTTTTTGGAAAATTCCTAGGAATGGAATAGCTGGATCACATGGGAGGTGTACATCGAGTTTTTAAAAAAAATGTCAAACTGTTTTCCATAGTGATTGTACCATTGTTTACATTCCCATAAACAGTGCATATGAATTCAAGTTCTTTCATATTCTCATTAGCACTTAGTATGGTCAGTGTTTTTATTTTATCTATTCTAGTAGGTGTGCAGTGTTGTGTTTTAAATGTGCATTTATCTAATAACTAATGTTGGTGAAAATCTTTACAGGTGCTTATTTCCAGTTGAATATCTGGCAAAGTTTCCATTCAACTCTTCTGCCCATTTTGGGGGGTTTAGTTTTAATGTAGAATTTCACAAGTTTTTTTAAATATCCTGGATGTAGGCAGTGCCTGGGTGGCTCAGTGGTTCGGTGTCTGACTATTGATATTGGCTCAGGTCATGATCTCGGGGTCAGGGGATTGAGCCCCAATTTGGGCTCTGCACTTAGCATAGAGTCTACTCGTCTCTCTTCCTCCCCCTGTTTGTGCTCTCTCTCTCTCTCTCTCTCTCTCAAAAATGGGTAAATAAAATCTTTAAAAATTCTTTTGAAAATATCTTGTATATAGGTCCTTAATTAGAAATATGATTTGCAAATAGTTTCTCCTAGTTTGCAGCTTTTCTTTCTCCTCTTAACAGTGGGGCAGGAGATTTAGCATTTGTCTTTTAAGAAAATAGGACACAGGTCTTAGGTCAGTTGTTTACAATATGAACTAAAATGGCAGCTGTGCGGCTAAAGCATGCTAAATCACATATGATTTCCACAAGGTTTGGTGGCACCCTCTTACCTAATAGCCTTTGCTGGCATGGGTACCCCTTGTCTTTGACACTCTTCTCATTTTAACTATCTCAGTCAGGCTTACTTATCCTTTAGTACAATTAGTCATTCAAGGCTACCAGAGCACCCTTTCAAATATGTAAATCCAATTACATCATTATCATTTATATCTCTGATCAAAAGATAAATAGCCAGGATATGAAGGCCTAGGCCCTTCACCACCTCCCAGGATGGTGTGATCCTTCAGGATACATGATGCACAGAGCACAGGAATGTGCATGTCACAGAACACAGCATCCCACAGATCAGTGAAAGAAACATATAAACTAGTCCAAGTGTCTCTGGTAGAAAGAAACGTAAGAAATATGGGGTCTACTTATCCCATAGAATGAATAAGAGATCACTCCTTAATGTGCAAACACATTCAAACCCTGACTGTGTTATGTATTAATTCCGTAAATTTGGGTAAGTGGTTTAGTATTTTTTTTACTTCATTTTCCTTTTCTAAGATCTAACTCAAAGAATTGGTATGAGATAATAAGATAAGGTATCTAAAACTTACATGACATGAGATCAAATGATACATTTTTTTTGTTGCCAGTAAACAATAAAAGTAGAACAGGAAAAAGCTGTTTAGATCAATAATTGTAATGATAACATTTATAGAGAACTTTCTATGTGCTAGGGATACATGCATTGCTGTTCCTATTTTACAGATGAAAAAACTGAGGGAGACAGATTTAAAAACAACAACAACAACTTATTCACATTGATACATCTTGAACAAGGACTTCACCATAGGCCTTCTGACTGGCATGAACTCCATCAAGTTATCTTGTCTACTTATTGTCTGTCTGGCTAATTCTATGTCAGAGTTTCTCAACACTCTCAGTGAGGACAATTTTTTTTTATTTTTTTAAATATTTTATGTATTTATTCATGAGAGACAGAGAGAGAGAGAGAGAGAGAGAGAGAGAGAGAGGCAGAGACATAGGCAGAGGGAGAAGCAGGCTCCATGCAGGGAGCCCAATGTGAGACTCGATCCTGGGTCTCTAGGATCATACTCTGGGCTGAAGTCAGGCGCCAAACCACTGAGCCACCCAGGGATCCCTCAGTGAGGACATTTTAAGCCAGATAATTCATTGTTGTAGGAGGCTGTCCTGCCCTTGTACAGTGTTCAGCAGCATCCCTGGCCTCTATCCATTAAATGCCAATAGCACCTTTACCCCCAAATGTGATAACCAAAAATATCTGTGGCTATTGCCAAAAGTCCCCAAGAGGATACAATCACCCCTGTTAAGGACCACTTTAATAGATAAAACTGCCACTCTGCAAGTAGATAGAGTTAGGCCTTTGTAAGGAGTTCACAGTACAACATCACAATGGACAGCTAATATACATCCCGAATTTTTTGTGCCTGAACTTTGTGAAATTGCCAGATTTTGAAATCTGACCCACTACTCTAATGCAGGAGGGCCTGAACTTTGACCCCCACTTAAGAAGGAAGGTTTTGCAGGTGGTTGTCTCCATGGTGCACTCAGGATCTTTTGTCACTGTCATCCAAAGCTGGAACATGTCTTTGGGACGCCTTCCTGGCTGGGTGCATCTGTGATGTTTTCAAGCTGTTGTATACAGAAGGCCAATACATTCAATTCAGGGAAAGAGAGCCCTCCAGAGAGCTGAAGTAGGTCCCTGGGTCTCAGTGGGAGTTTTTTGCCAAAGGAGTCAAAACTGTGGCTTCTCTTGGCCTCTAGTGTGGCAAAACTTGCAAATGTTAGTAAAACATATTTTCTGGGGTCTAGAGAAAGGTGAAAGATGAGACACTAGTCACAAAAATTGCCAGTGAGTCAACTTAACTGTTGTTGAATTGACTCTGTTACATAGGCACATCCTGTTGGACATGCACATCCTGTTGGACACTTGGTTTTTTGACAAATATATGCAGCCCAAAAGCCTGGACACTTGGTTCTTTGACAAATATATGCAGCCCAAAAGCTTATTCTGCATCATAAATTTGGTCCTTTGTAAAAGAAGAACTTGTGGGAACTGAAAATAAAGGAAGCACATTTTGTAGACTACAATGGTCTGCTTCTTGGGGAATAGTGGTCAGAGTAAGTGGGAAGCTAAGGGTGTGTGTCCTACCAACTATTTGCAGAAGAAAGCATTTTAATGCTAAAAAGGACTTGGTGGTAATGATAGGACTTGTTGTATGAGATGAGGATGACTTCTCCTCTGAAACTCACTCGCCTCCCTTGTAACTTAAGGGAGTCTGACTAGACAATGTCTAATGTCCTGCTAATCCAAAGTTATCAGCAGTGGGGCACCTGGGTGGCTCAGTCGATTAAGTGTCCAACTCTTGGTTTTGGCTCAGGTCATGACTTCAGGGTCATGAGATGGAGCGCCACATCAGGCTTCTCCCCATTCAGCATGGCATCTGCTTGAGATTCTTTCCCTCTGCCCCTCTCTCCTTCTCTCACTTTCCCCAAATTAAATAAATGAAATCTTTTCTGAAAAGTTATTGTCAATGCTATGGCTAAAACCTGGGTTTCCTGATTATTGTGTGCTTTCTCTTGGAAGAAAATGAACCGCAGTAAATCATCCTCAGAAAAGAAGTTAAAGCTCATACTTAGGTCTTAAAGATTTGTTCTTGGATACCAATAATTCAGAGGAATTGTCCTGAGAGTAAATAAGATGACTATCCACTTGTAACTGAGATATTTTTCATAACTCAATCCTGAGAGCTTCAGAGGAAATACTTTGGTATTCCTGGTGCTGAGGCAGGCTCCTTTTGTTCAGGATAGTGATGGTTCTCTGCCCTTTTGGGACTTATGGCTTGGTGATTAAGAAAATATTGGACAACATGGGACGCCTGGGTGCCTCAGTGGTTGAGCATCTGCCTTTGTCGGTGTGATCCTGGGGTTTCAGGATCGAGTCCTGCATCAGGCTCTCCACAGGGAGTCTGCTTCTCCCTTTGCTTATGTCTCTGCCTCTTTCTCTGTGTCTCTCATGAATAAATAAATAAACCTTTAAAAAGAGAGAGAGAGAAAAAAAATTTTGGACAACAAACTACTGGTTCCATGAGCTGTCTGAGCCAAAAAAATGCAATGGGGTAGGGGTAGAGAATATCTCATTTTCTTGAATTATAATTATTCTCTCTATTTTCTTTTTCTCTCTTCCTCAAAAAGGAAGTTAGAGGTGAGAGGTGGTATTAAACAGAAGAAACCGACATAAGTATTGGAATAAACTAGGGTGCCTGGGTAGCTCAGTCAGTTAAGTGTCTCCCTTCAGCTCAGGTCATGATCCTGGGGTCCTGCTATCAAGCACCACATCTGGCATCCTGCTCAGCGGTGAATCTCCTTCTTCCTCTCCTTCTGCCCCTACTCATGCACACACTCTCTCTCAAAAAAAATAAATAAAATCTTTTTTAAAATGTTTTTTTAAAGTGTTGAAATAAACTATATTTAAATGCAATACTACCTTGACTCTTGGTATCTATATAACCTTGATCCTCAATTTTCTCATTTGCAAAATAGGAACAGCATTTTGCTGGGGCTATTGTGAAAATCAGATTTAAAGCCATACCTGGCCTGTAAAGTGTGTATTAAACCGATAGCCACAGAATCAAAGGACAAATGAAAAGTCAATAGTGAAAGGGTCACTAATGATTTTAGGCAGGAGAAATGTTCGCAAATATTGGAGAATATTGGGTTCACGTAATCTGGAAAACCCAGGCAATAACTGTCTCCATAATGTGAAATACTTTAAAACTTAGAACTTTATGGAGAGCAAAATTTTAACATTTCCTTGCAGATGTTTGGCATTGTACAGACATAACCAAAGAACAGTTGGAGTATTTGCTCTTATTATAACATATTCTTTGTAATTGGTCATTGAACATCTTCTAAATTCTCTCAGACAAGTGGGATAATGATGACCAAAAGCACTTGAAGCTACTCTGTTTTCTGTAGACGGTTTTAGATCTGGCACTAGTTGTTATGGCACAGTTTGGGAGGTATGAGAATTGTAAAATCTAACCCCGCACATTTCCAGGACTCTGTTTTAACATTCATTCATTCAAAATACTTCACTGAATTCCTGCTATATAAAAAAACAGTGCCAGCACTAGGGAAAGCCTAGTCCTTGCCCTTAGAAGGATAATTGTTTAGTAAATGGAGGTAATAATTAAATAATCAAACAAACACAAGTGTCCAGCTATGATAAGGTCTTTTATAGAGAGAGCCATGGTGCAATGAGCACACATCCTAAAGGACTGGACTTCCTGATGGCTTCTCTGAGAAAATAGGATTCACATCTGGGGGAAGGTAAAAGAAAATTAAGTCAAGTGGGACCGAAGAAGATTCCAGGGAGATGAAACAAGATATGTTAAGACCTTATGTTATGAGTGAGTATAGGAAGCTTATAAAACTGAAGGAAGTTTGTGGCTAGAGAGGCTAGAGAGGTTCAGTGACAGGAAGACTGTGACAATGAGCCTCGACCATCAGTGACACTGGGTGATGGCTAGTGTAATCTAATCACATGTCATTGTTTCACATTTACAAGAGCCAAATCCTCTCCATTTCCCTAAAAGCAACAGGAAGACACTGATGAGGGTTTTAAGGCAAAGGAGACGATTGATCAGATTTATGCTGCTTGGAAAGGCTACTCTGGCTAGTGGGTGACAAATGGATTTTGGAGAGAGGCGAGTAGACAGCATGCAGTGAACCAGTTAGGATCTACTACTGAAGTTTATGTGGAAGATAATCATAGTTCAGAATAAAGTTTTCTTTGAGATCGAGAAGGAAAATGCAAATATAGGAGAGACACGGGAGATGTGAAATCCACAGGACTAGGCATGGACTGACTATGACTGTGGGCTAAGGCAGAGAGGATGTCAATGACTCTTAGCCTTCTGGTTATGCAGCCAGATCTAGGGTGGACCCTCTGTCACCACAAGGATATGTGATAAGAAACAGGTTCAAGAGTATTAGAAAGCCGTCAATTAAGTTCTGGAAATATTAAGTTTAGGAAGTGTTTGGGATATTGAAGAGGAGAAATGCATAAGTGTTCTGGAGGAGCTCCTCGCTGGCAGTTCTTGACCTCGGGGTTCTGAGTTTAAGCCCCATGGTGGGTGTAAAGATGACTTTAATGAAATAAAATAAAATCATAAGGATTCTTTCTGGAGATGAGCCCAAGCCAAAGTAAAGTTTTCTCCCCTATTACTACATGAGAGAAAGTGATCCATGGTACTGGTAGGAGGCATGTGGATGAGAGATGGGTACTGTTTTCCAGCCAGCCAGCCCTACCTCCAGGGATGGGCAAGGAGCTGGATACTGAGCCTCATGAAGAAGCCTGAATTGTCTGAGCATTTTCTGGAACAACCACTTCCATTTCTTGTGTCATGTCTCCTGCTCTCTTCTAGATCCACTATGTTAGCCGCTGTTCCCTGAGGCCATGTGTGCCTGGGGCATCCAGGGGAGGGCGACGTGCAATGAAAGCCAGAAAGAACATTCCACTTTGCTCCAGAAAGGATGCCTCTGATTAAAAAGGTTTCCTTGCCATTCAGAACTCATAATCAAACACATGGCTCTTTGAGGGTGAGAGGGAAGTTGGATATAAGTGGCATGTTGAAAGGAACATGTGCAGAAGAGGGAGTCTAGAAAAGGTTATTTTTCCTTCCTTATACAGGAAGTGACTTTATCCTAATGTGAGGAGAAAGAACAAACTGACAAGCATTCTCTGAGTGCCATTTTTGATTAAAGTTACAAAATCTACATCACATCTAACTGCCTGATAAGCTCACTTCTCACTTGCTCACATTTGATTGTTATTTACCATATTTACTCTCACATCCATTTCAAGGGAAAAAAATTAAAGCGCATTGGTGTGATATCCTCTCCACTACCACCACCAGTTATTTCCTTCTTGAAAAATATAAACTGTCCCTTTTAGCAAGACTGAAGGATCTTTATCTGTTATCTGCCACCGAAGCTTGTTAAAGAAAGGTAGCTGGAAATAAAACATCTTATTTCAATCACTCCTAAAATTTCCCTCTTTCTGTTTGATAAGCATTCACTTTATTTTACTTGAAGTAATACTTCATGTGAACAGGGAGAAAATGCTGAAGCAAAGGAGAAATTCTATTAAAGGGTTTGCATGATACTCGAGATTGACTTGCCTAACATCTTTTCCATCCTCCTTGGGTGTGTTTTCCAGGCTCAGAGGCTGCAAAGCTGGGTTCCAGATGTGATTCAAGTTCTGCCAATTGGGTGCAGTGATTGGCAGAGAAACTGAATTCCAAATGGAATTAAGTACGGAGAGAGGCAGTGGGATGCGAGACACTCGTTTCACTTGTGCAATAGAGGAGACACAGCATCGCTCTGGAGATAATAATTTTAGAAGAGGTCACTCATCTCTCGCCATAGAGTATCGTTATCCCAAAGGCAGGCATCATTTCCAACTCTCCAGCTCCTGCCTGGACTGGAGTTAGCCATCACCTTGGCAAGTCAGTTCTGAAGTGTTATCCTAGAAGTTGATGCTGGAGGCACAGCTTTTCTGGTCCTTTCAGGAATTTGGAAAATACCTGGAAGTACCTTATTCTCTGTAGCATAAAGCTTAGTAGTTTGGCCTATACAATCTGGGACCAGAATAGCAGAGTTGTAACCCTGGCTCAGCTTAATCAGTAGCTGTGCTGCTTTGGGCAACTCTCTGAACCTCAGGTCTTTCATCTGCAGAATGGGGAAGTCATTGCCAGGGCTGTTGTGAGGACTGAAGCAGTGCCCATATGCAACACACTCAGAGCAGAGCCCAAGACCCAGGAGGTACTCAACTCGCATTAGTTGTCACTGTGATTAAATCCTTTACGGCAGGCAATCCTGACTGATACAAAGTGCATTCAAGTTTGTCATCCATTGTGCAACTCTGCTTGAATTGCATTTTTCATTACAAGGTTCACAGTCTCAAAGATGAACATGATTTTGATGGCCAACTAACTGTATTTGAATCCTTGCAAAATATAATTCTCCGAGCCCTGTAATATACAGGAAATATTAAGGAAAGAGGCGGTGAAAACAAAAAGGGTAAACGCAGTACTCTGCAGGAGAATAAGGAAAGAAAGTGTGGGGGGTTTCCCTTCATATATTTGATCTTTTAAATAGATAGCCTCAATTTCCATGAAATCCCCATGAAAGTTAGGATTGACACTGCTGCACCTACAATTGGAAACATACTCTAAAGTGCCTTTGTAAAATATTTATTCATTTCTGCTTGGTGCATGCTGCCAGTTGTAGGAAGCACTTAGAAGCAAAAGAAGGGTGTTTGTGTAAAGTTGCTCCTAAAGTTTATTCTGGGCCATTAAGAACTAGCGTAAGAACAATAGACAAGCAACTAAAGTGACTTTCCTCTTCCTTTTGAGAGATGTCTTGTGCTCAATCAAGATCAGATAAAAAGGTAAAGAGTAAACAGAATTATGAACTGTGCTTGCTACTGGCTATAGGTTTACCGTTTGCCAGGCCCCGTCCTCTGAACACCAACAAGATCCCTGTGAGGCAGAATTATTATCTACACTTTACAGGTGAGAAAACCAAAACACAGAGAAGTCAAGTCACTGTCATTGTCCCACAGTTACAAGGGACAGGGTCGGGGCTGAATACAAAGCATATGTAGTACCAAAGTCCACACTCTTAATCCCTGTGTCATACTGCCTTGTCTTAGAGTAGCCTTTCATCTTTATTTACCTTTTTAAAGATTTTATTTATTTATTTCAGAGAGAGAGCATGAGCAGGAGGATTGGGAGAAGGAGACTCCCCACTGAGTAGAGAAGCCTAATGTTGGGCTCCATCCCAGGACCCTGGGATCACAACCTGAGCCAAAGGCAGATGCTTAGCTGAGCCATCCAGGCAGCCTGCCAGTTTTTCATCTTTGAGTCTAAGAGTTCCCAGGATGTAGGGACCCATGCTCATCCCATGCAGGACAAAGAGAAGGGACAGGCTGGAGATTCTTCCAATGAGTTAGGGGTAGGCAGCCATAAATCTCTTTTTAAACATGGCAGAAGCCAATTTCCTTGCTTAATTGTGCGTGAGATGCAGCAGTTTATAAACTATGACATACTCAGCCATCCACACACAGGTAAACTTCTCGAAGTGAGGAGTGAAATTACATCTGTCTTCTCACAAGTCACGTGTCATCTGAAATGCTTTTCAGACTAATTACTGTAGATAGAGGCAAAGGTGCTTGAGTTTCTCAAGGTCTGCTCTTCATATTTCCAACACATGAAAGCATCCTGACAGCATTGTTAGGTATGGATGTTTATTACTGGAGAAGAGCGTATAATTTTTCATCATTTGGCAAGTGTTCAGGTATTGCTAACCTTCAAGTTTCAGAAACGAAGCAGGCATTTTCTCATAAGAGATATATGTTTATTGTTATGAAATAGAAGGAAACTTCTACTAGCATGTTTGGCTTCATTTATATGATCTTAAGTCTTCTCTATCCAGTGGAGACTTTTCTTTTTTTTAAGATTTTATTTATTTATTCATGAGAGACACAGATAGAGAGAGAGGCAGAGACACAGGCAGAGAGAGAAGCAGGCTCCATGCAGAGAGCCCGACGTGGGACTCGATCCTGGGTCTCCAGGATCACACCCTGGGCTGAAGGCAGCGCTAAACTGCTGAGCCACCCGGGCTGCCCCAGTGGAGACCTTAATAGGTACTGTGAAATAATATTTGTTGATATTCTCATTTTGCTTTTCAGTAGCAAATAAAGGCCCTCTTTGAAAACACACACACATGCTCAGAGCCATCACATACTATGAATGGGATATATTTCTGAAAATATAAAATATATATAAAATCCAAAATAATACAAAACAAATTATTAAAAAGGATAGCTATTTGCTCTGCATATTTATCTGAATCACTTGGTGTATCCATTTGAAATTACATAAATGTTCATACTTTTTTCAAGATATGCCAATAAAATGAAACTCTATTAATATCTATATCACCATATTGAAAAAATTTTAATCAGATTCATATAAAATATAAGAAAAAAAATAAAAGAACTGCTTTTAATTTTTTTTGCTTTTTTTGCTTTTAATTTTTCAATGCTATATGCATGTCTATGTGTAGAAACCAGACTATTTATCAATGAATAGATTGGTCTGCAATTAGATCAAATGATGTGGACATGAATAAAAGTATAGAAAGTAGCCTTCAAATGCAATTTAAATATGCATATACTCTGATGAAGGCTTGTTAGTGATTCAGACAGAGGGACACATAAGCAATTCAGTCTTTAACCTTGTGGCTGGGCTTGAATTGGAACTGGTTAGAGAAGGGTTTGTTGATCCGATGTATCTAGAGTCAGAGCCAGTAAGTCTCCGAGTTCTATATAGCTTATTATATAGAAATAATATAATAGGAAATGCCTATTTCCATTTGGACAGGATTGATAAGCCTATTTGCAGTTAACTAGCACTCAAATATGACCTGCTGCATGCACACTGGTTAGACCAAGCCATATTTTGAAAAATCACCTCCTCTATATTAGTATCTGTATTTGGATTTCAGGCTTTTGGGCTTTCCTTCTTTCTTGAGTGTTGGAGGTAAATGCATATATTGGCAAAAGTGACTGTTGGACTATCAACCAGGAGATTAATGAGGGACAACTGAACAACAGATCAAAAGCAGTTATACTGCTCTGCGTTCCTAGGGAAGGATGGATGGGCTGGGGCACAGTGAGACAACCTAGGTTTGGGGCTATTTCATTCAAGGAGAAGAATGAGGAAGAAGGACAAGATGGTAGGAAGGTAGCCAGCTAGCAGAAAGCTACAAGAGCAAGGGTAAATAGTATAAGGGACTTAGTTGAGACAATTTTGAAGAAAGAAGGGAAAGAATAAAATTTTTATAGGGAGAACCAAAGAGGATTACAGAAGCCAGAATGGGGGTTTTGGGAGTCATACTAATATTAACCCTTTAAGTGGTTTTTCAGATAATAGTAGTTGTTCTTACTGTTAAGACTTGGGGGTGTTCCTTTTGGGTCGAATCTTTTTGTTTTATTTTGTTCTCTTCTCCCAACTGGTAATACTCAACTGGTACTCAGAAACCCCAATATGTCTGTGTCTTTAGTCTAGTCATTTGCAAAAATGTACTCAAATCACTAGATTAGAACAATTTGTTTGAGATTTTTTTTAAAGTTTTTATTTATTAATTCTTGAGAGACACAGAGAGAGGCAGAGACATAGGCAAAGGGAGCCTCCCCTGTGGGGAGCCTGATGCGGGACTTGATCCCAGGACCCCAAGATCACAACCAGAGCCAAAGATAAACGTTCAACCACTGAGCCACCCAGGTGCCCCTTAGTTTGAGATTAATTTTCAGTTCTTCAATTTATCAATATTAAAGTCAAAGTCAACTCCATGGATATGCAAGCTATGCAATTGCACCAGACCCCACACTTAGAAGGCCCCTCCTTGAGGTTTAATGCTCTGAGGAACACCATCTTGAAATTCTTAATAATTCTCTCTTTGAATTGAAGTGTTGTAGGTCAAATCAGACAGGATAGTGGATCACGCGCCAAGGGCCTGCAGCCTCGGCCCACAAGAAAATCACCTCCCTCTGCCTCCATCTCTGCCTTCATCTCTGCCTTCCTGCCTCTCCAGGATATGTTCTTAGCCACCTGCTCCTCTCTCCCCCGCCCCAGCCATCACTGCCAACCTCCACCTCAGAGCCTGAGTATAGCGAGGGGTGAGATCAGGTACACATGCTCTGTGTCCTGAGTAGGAGGGTAGGGACCTGAGTGCCTGTGAGGGTCTGACTCACTCTGAAATGTCCCTGTGCCCAAGGGACCCTGTGCTTAAATAGAAAATTAAAACCACCATCAGAAAGAGAGAAAGAGGAAAAGAATGGCTACAAAAGACATGGGGAAACCTTTGTACTGTTTTTTAAACAAGGGGTTTAAAGCACTTTCATCTTGAGCTGAGCCCCCACAAATTTTGTAGCTGCTACTCATTGAAGATTTCTTTTTTTTTATTTCAACTAAAAAAAAGTGATTAGTCCAGTGCTATTCAAACATCGTTTAAAGGACAGGATTCATTTTTCAAGGAAATGTTATAGGAATCACCCATACTGAAAAAAGATCAGAGTGAAGCTGCCTTTTCCTGATCTCCCATGAAATGCAAGACTCCACTGTTTCCTCACTCCCCCTCCTCCCACAGGAGACCTCCACTCAGTCACGTGATTCTACAGCTCCAAAACATACAGTCTGAAGAGCAGTCAACTATTCCATACTCCTCATTGACAGAAATGGAAACCCAGGCCCAGAAATTAGCTTCTCCAGATTCACAAAATATTTCATGGTCAAATCCTGGTTAGTATCCAGAAGACTTGATATCCAGTCCCATATTTTTCTTCTCTCTCAATATTCCACCCTGTACTACCTCCCCTCAGAGATTTCCTTGCAGTTTTTGGAGGAACAAGCTTGCCTTGATTATGTTTAAGAAAGCCCAAGATAACATCCACCATGAGCATGTTGGTTGTGGCTGACAATGTGTGCAAGGGGGATGTCCCACGCTCAGGACACAGGTCCTACTCATTCACCTAAATGTCCCCTTTTCCCTCCCTTCTGCTTTGTCACTCTGTGCTTTAGGTATGCTAGACATTGAGCTAAGAGCTTTCCTTAGAATAACCCCCACTTCATTCCCATGGTTCCTCTTTAAGTGGTCAGAATCTGTACTCCCCTTACTTTAAACACAAGGATGTGAATCCTTAAAAGGGCAAAGTGAAGTCCATCCAGCTAGGAATGGCAGAGCTAGGATTTGGAAACAAATCTGGCTGTTCCCACAATCCTGTGCACTGACATGTAGGCAAGGCATTTCTTTTGCTGAAAAGAGGCAAAATCAGGACTAGTCACTCCTGGGCTCCCTATGGCTCCCCAGCCTCTTTCAGCCATCAGCCTAGCAATGGGAGGACCTAATGGGCCTGTCTCTCTCTAATGAGGTAACAAAGCTCACCCATTGCAGGAGGCTGCCTGTGGCTTAGCATTTCCTAGATTCCCAAGGATGGAATGGGAATAACTATTCATAGGATCTCAGAGTTGCTTAAGATGTGTATCTCAGGAGTATATTTCAAAGGAAAACAAAATCCTAATTTTTGATTACTGTGCAAGCTTCTAAGGCTGCGGCCCCAGCTGCAATAAAGGGTTGCCAGAGCCTGCTGCTGCCCTGGGCTCTTTTCCAACAACCAGTCTTGGAAAGTGGACAAGTTTTCCCCATGAGTGGCAACCCCTGTTGTAGCTTCCTATTTTGATCAATCATAACACTTAAGGAATTTGCTACAGTTGATGCCCTGAATCACTGGATTCTGGACACAAAGTTTGTCCCCTCACTAAGGAAAGGGGAAAGTTTATAGTTGTCATATTTTATCAAGATTGTTCTTTTCCTGCCTCAAATAATTGAAATACTTGCCTTCACAGTCTCTAATCTTAATCTTCAAATATCACCTTTTTAAGAAAAAAAAATTAGCTAAGTTTTGGAGGTATCATTAGCCAAGTTTTAAACTGTTTGACAGAGTGACTATGTCTGACTTCTGTGCTTAAGTAAGTGTTTTTGGGGGTGCTTCGTTATTTTGGGGTTAAGTCCCTCAGCTTAATGAACACTGGAAATTTTCTTCCCAGACACATAAAAAAATTTGACACATAAAAAAAGTTGTTACATTGCAACTTAAAGGCTATTTACAATATAATATCTATATGCAATAGAAGTACTCAATTTAGGTGAAAGGCAGTTTTCTGATTTTAAAGTTTATAGAAAATTTCCAGGAACCCATAACTTCCCTTTCCTTGAAAGTTTCAACAGAGTGATCCAAAATAATAATAGCACGCTTTACATTATACACATTCATGCATTTGTGCTGTAATATTTATTGAATATGTGTTATTTTCCAAGCTTTGTCCTAAGTGTGGAGGACAGAGGAATATTTTGGTTTCATCCCCTCCTTGGTATATAACCGGACCAAGATTTTTAGGTGTTGTGATTCAAATAGGTTCTGGGTACAGCAAAGGCAATAAGGAAAGAGTGGTTAATACTACTGGGGTTGGTAAATGTGGGGCTGGGAGAGATAGGATTCAGGTAAAGCTTCATAGAATAGGAAAGTGCATATCAGGTCAAGGAAAACACTAGGCAACATCCAATTTATTAACGTGCAGTGCTTTATTAATTACTACCTTGTTTAATTTACATGATTTCATTGACTTTTGTGTTACACCAAGGATTATATAACAAAGGGATCATCTTTATTTTACCAGCAACATTGTTTTGGGGAAAGATCAAATAGAAGGTAAGATATAGAACCAGGACTCAAACCCCGGTGTTTTTTGTTTTTGTTTTTGATCCCAATTATGTTCTCTTTCCATTATAGAAGAATGAGGGCAGGACACATGCCTGCTCATGGTTACTATCAACAATACCCAGTGCGTAGTCTATTTGAATGACTCAGTGACACCCCAGGAGAACATAGTAACACGTCAAAGCTACAACACAACTCTGGTGTCATAGAACTAAAAAAGCTCTTGGAATCAGGACACCAAATTCAAATCGCCACACTGTCACTAACTAGCAGGATGACCAGGGGTAAATCCCTTGGCCCATTTCTTTTTTTTTTTTAAGATTTTATTTATTTATTCATGAGACACACAGAGAGAGGCAGAGACACAGGCAGAGGAAGAAGCAGGCTCCATGCAAGGACCCCGATGCGGGACTCGATCCTGGGAACCCAGGATCACGCCCTGGGCCAAAGGCAGATGCTCAACCGCTGGAGCCACCCAGGCATCCCCATTTGTAAGTTTTTTACCCTGTACAATCAGACAGCCATGCCCACGCCACAGAATTACAAAAGACTGTTTCTGTTGGAAACACATATTTGATTTTATTTGAATCTAAATTTCAGTTCCCCGCTAGCTTATTCCAGAATCTTTTACCACTCCCGTAATCCATAATAGCCACCCTCAGCAGCCTCCAAAGTCATCAAAAATGGTAAAGGGATGGAAATTTTGTGAGCAATAGAGTGACAAGGTCAAAACTGTTTTCTTAATTCATGTCACATTTCTTTTGTACCTTGCTTCATCTCCTTTTAAAATTCTTTTCCAGAAAAGTTTCCCCTCCCACTTTTGATATACAAAGCCTCCCCTGAGTATTGAGTATTCCCTTCCATCTCAATTCCACCTGTTCAAAGGAAGTCCGACAGCTCACTGTGGTGGGTGTGGATACAGGGGGTATGAACAACTGAGGCCACTGTGCTCATCAATCTGCCACAAGAAAGGGGCAGAAATGCAGACTCTCCCTTCATAGCCACAGTGAAAAGCATATCCAGAAATAAAGTCAGGAGTTATTCTAGGTGGTTTGTTTTCTTTAATGGATCTATTTCTGATCACTCTGTTGGCATTGGAGCAACACTCTGAACATGGGAATTTCTCTAACATTCGAGTGTGCCAGGGTCATCAGAAATCAAGTGAACAAGGATCCATGAGGCAGAGGAACTAATACTAGGCAGCAGCCAGACCCCACCAAGTCGGCATTCAGGGAACAGGGTAGTTCAATAGAAGGGGGTGGCTTTGTAAATGTCAGCAGGAGCAGGGAGGGGAAACCAGATGACCTAAGTGCCCGAACAGTCCAAGCTCTCTCCACCGCTATGACTAATGATTTGATAAATGAAAAAATGTACTTCAGCTGGCAGGTCACTACATCACTATTGTGTGTTTTCCTTTAAACCCTGAGAGCCAGAGAGGAGGTTCCTTTTGCTGTTTGCAACTAGAAATTAATGATTTATTTTCTCACACGTGGACATGCAGGCAGGGACCACATCACTGTTTTCCAAGTCGTAAGCTTCCCTCTCACGTGGCCGGGCAGGCGTTCCCACCATAGCAGGCCTCCACCTCCAGCCTCTCCCGTGTATGATTTCTGCGATGATGGTTTTGGGTCATTTACATTATAGAAAGAAATAGAGAATGATTAAGTGTGACCACTTATGGTGTCTGTCTTCATAAGATCCTATAGCATGCTGCATCAAATTTGAAAGCAAAAACACTTAATTATTTCAATTAAGTGATTTATTAGATTAGAATGTGTAAAAGGCTTCTTTTGTGATGTTAGAAGAGACTTGACAGATGTAGACGATCAATTTGCGTGTTTTCATAAGATTAACACACTATAGATGGATACCTGGGAACACAGATTTTTTTTTTAACCCATCTTCCAGGAAAAGTAGGTTTCACATAACTCACTCATCTTTGAACGGTATCACATAACTATCAGCCAGTTACACACAAAAGTGAATCAGAGTCCAAATCACGTTGCCAGTATCTTGGCACCGGATTAACAATGACCACATCTTAATGGCACGTTAAATCTACTTGCATTGCTTAAATGTCAAATGCCATTTCGTCATTTGAATCAGTGAAGTAGTGATAAAGGTGTTCCAATTCCCAGTCCAAATCTCCCTCCACAATATTGATATAACGAACTCATGACTAATTTATTTCCAATTACAACTTTTATACGTGGTATTTAAAAAAATATAAACCTTTCATTAGGAGTTGCCATGGAGGTCATGAAATATTTAGGCTCATTAGCTTTGTTCTGCTTTCCTGTAGCATGCAGAACTAATATCTTGATCGATAGCTCAAATTCAGAATATCCCTGTAGTCTAAAACAGAATTTCCATCTGTGAGATTTGCTCAACAGAATTTCTTGTAAAATCAAACTAATCCAACAGATTTGGGTAAAAATTTGCATATTTATCGATTTTTAACACCTCCAAAACCATTCTTATGGCACACTTTGTTAGTCCTGAGCTACAGTTTAGATTATAGCAGTAAATTACTGGATTCTGTTTGAAGACTATTTAAAGAAGAGATGTATCAGATTGTGAGGCATTAAAAATGAAGAGAACACCCAGTGTTGGCAAGGATTTGGAAAACAGGTCTGCTCTCATATTCCCCTGTTAAAAGTAGTAATTAGTACAATCTCTCTGGAGGGCAATTTGGCGACAGGTATGAGAGGCTATAAAAATATGTATTCTCTTCCATCCATTAATTCTACTTCTAAGAACTTAATTCAAACAATGGATTAGACAAGTATTTATGCAAAGGTGTACATAAAAAGATTTCAACTTGGCATTCTTCATTCCAGTTAAAATTAGAAACAATCTAAAAGCCTATTAATTAAAAATTGGTCAAATACATTATGGTACATTCAAAAAAAGGAAATAATGTAGCTATGAAAGTAATGATATAAATCACAATGAAATGATATGAAAAGTGGTTTCAATATTGTTAAGTGAAAAAGCAGATTATCGGGCAGTGCATTTATGATTCTACTCTAGTAACTATAGAAGTAACTATGTGTGTGTGTTTATTTATACGTATTCATGTGGACTTGTGTGTGTATACACATAAAGTCAGTAGCAAAGTGAACAGGGTGTAGGCAGTAGTTATACAGGGACAGTGGGAAAAGGATGATAAAGATGATGATTACTTTTTAATTTCTATTTTTAAATTTTCTATTTAAACTTTTTAATTCAGATTACTTGTATCAAAATAAATACATGAAAGTAGAGTAAGCTAATTCAGTTGAGTGTATTTCCCTAAAGCAGAAACTAAACTGCTACCCAGATAATTCACTGTCCAGACTAGCCTGGCTGATAAAGAACTCTTGGGGCTATCTCGATAACCTATTCTAAGGAAGTTAGGTAACTAATACAGTATCAGATGATTTATCTAAAGTTATTCTTATAGAGAATTTCTCAATAACAGGTTTCCCTTGTCTCTTCCAAGTTTCCTTTTACCCAAAACATTCTAACTACTTTTTTTTCCTCTGTCCTGGTGATTAGTTTGTGCTTGTCTATTGGGAAAGAGACATGGATTCCCCTTCCACATAAATCAGGGTATAGCATTGCTCAGCCCACATAGACAGCCTTTTCGTTCCCGGTGACCCAAATTCTCTGTCTTTTTCGTATAAAACCTCTTCTGTCCTCACAGTCTCTGCCTCAGACTGAGAAGGAGGAAGAATATTTAGGTTCCCAAAGTGCAACAAGAATTTGGATAGAGTCCTCAGACAACTTACTCATTTTTTTTTCTCTTCCTGGTTTCTGGCTGAAATATGTGATGTTGGAACATTATAAATCCATATCCCAGTCTTTAAAAAATGAGGAAATACCTCCATAAAAAAACAAAAGCTCCTGAATTGGATGCCCTTGGAAATCCATCTAGTGGGGTGCCTTGGTGGCTCAGCAGTTGAACATCTGCCTTGGGCTCGGGGCGTGATCCCAGGGTCCTAGGATCAAATCCCACATCAGGATCCCCACAGGGAGGCTGCTTCTCCCTCTGCCTATGTCTCTGCCTCGCTCTCTGTGTGTCTCATGAATAAATAAATAAATAAATCTTAAAAAAAAAAACCTATCTAGCTACAAATAGTCTTTAGAAGAAGCAGCCTGGGTACTGAGAGTAAATAATAAGCTGCCTGGGGTTACACTATTCGTATGCAGCATAGCCAGAACTGGACTTGAACTCTTCACACTCTGGGTCAGATTTGGAGTGGGATGCAGGGTCCAGCTAGGGAGAAGAACGTTAACAGAGTGAAAGGATGACATATAAAGTATTTGTTAAAATTAGAGCCAGTAATAAATCTCTTCATTGACCAAGGTCTGAAGGAATTAACAAATAAGAATAAGGCAATGGGATGGCAAAAGATGGCCTTCATTACTGATAAAACTGATATGGGAGGCAGTGGCCAATATATTTGGGAAAGTGGACTTACCAATACTGAGCCAGAATTAAGGCAGGCATCCTCATCCAGACACAGAACATTCTGGAACACCATAACCTCCTCTCTGGGAGCAGGCAGGAAATAAAAGGAACCCTTGTTCTCTGTACGCAGGCTACCTGGAAAAGAAAAAGGGTGAAGCGAGCTGAGTATGCCTACTTCCCTCTTCCTTAACTTACCCATAAGGAAGTCTTCCCTCCTCCCCTCCAGAGCAGTAGATGAGAAGGCAGGAGAGACCAGGAATGTTACACTAGCAGAGCTTCCTCCAAGTGATAGGAAACATCAGGGGTGTGAAAGAACCATTCCCATACAGCACACCGTGTTGTGCGGTCTGATAACTTCAAGCCCAAAACAGTGTTTTCTTTTTCGGCTATCATGAATTTGATGCATTCCTTGGAAAAAAAAAAAAATAAAGAGGATATGACAAACCAGGAGAGCTGGCTCTTCACATTCCTCTTCCCCCCATCCCATCACTTCCCATCACTCCCTCTCCCAGATGGAGCATATATGACTCTGAGTTGGAGGAAGAATACTTTATTTGTAAAGGAAGGAGATTTTTTTAGAAGATGAGATTCTCAGGTAGGAAGGCAGTGGGGGAGCACCCAACTGATATTCCCTTTAGGTTGGAAGAACCCACAAGGTAGAAGAGGCTAAGATTTTTCTCCACAGATGAAGTATGATGAGAGAGAGCCCAGCAGATGTATCCCAGGGCCCTGGGACATGAGAGAGGGTAAAAAGAGAAGGTAGCATGGTCCATCTAGTAACACCTCCAATACCACAACACACAAGTGAATAGAGGAGATTCAGAGTGCTCGCTTGACAAGGTACGTGTATATCAGTTGACAATAAGCCTTGGGTCACAGGCCCTGTGCCTTTTGCCCACTGGCAAAAGAGGTGAGATCTCCCAAGCAGGTGTGAAGAGTATTACCGGTTGGTTTCATCACTGAAAAGTCTGAGGAGAATCAACGATGTTGAGAATGCTCTGTCAAAACAGAAGTAACCGCTCGACATAGCCAGGCAGAGCAACCATTGGTATCCTCATCCACACGAAGTGGACAAGAGTAGCAAATGAATCCCACCTTCAGTATATGAGTGTATGGCCTGTCATGAAGAAATTGTCCCCTGCTTGCAAGAAAGACTCCCTTCTCTTCCCCTCTGCTTCATTCTTGAGAATTGAGTATTGAGGTAAAGCAGAAGAAAAGCAACATCAAAGGGAAAGCTTTGAACTGGGCCGAATCTGAGGAAGCAACCTTGAATTTATCCAAAAAGCACTGGATTGAACAAATACGTTAAAAAAAAATATGTTATTCTGTGAAGGACCAGAAATGGGGGCTAATGAGCTCAGGCAAGAAAAGTTCCCTTTTGCATATGTGGGTTTGGTGAATTATTTGGATTGTGGGTCAATATAACCATATTCATAATTTGTGCTATTGTGTTAATTTTTTTTCTAACCACTTCAGGTGGGGGCACTTGAAAAGAAAAATTCTAATCTATCACATGTACTAAGATTAACCAAGAAGCAGATTTTTACAGACCTGATTGTAAAGTGCTCTGAGGAAGGCAATTCTAAGTACTTTCACAAGAGAATATTTCTCAGTTGTTCTTTGGCATTTAACCAAGACCCTCAAATGAGATAAATCCAGAATCACAGCTCTTAACAGCAGTAGCTGAGAAGTGGTTGTTTAGAGCATATAATCTCTATGACAACCTTGTGTTTGAGAGAGTTCTTTTTAGATTACATCAATGATACAAATTTCCTCAAAGAATGATGTAATGGATTTTAATACACATTTTCTATTTTTTTTTTAATTTTGTGCAGATGATGATGTAACAGGCTGAACCAAACATGACAACCGGTCTTATATATACCATTCCTCTGCTGCATTGGTAAATTACAGCTATGGTCTCCAAGTAGTAATTAAAAGGTGTTTATGGATAACCACCAGCATACAAAGTTATCTAGATGTTCAATACATGATCCAAGAATCTTAAAATTAGAGAGCTAGAGAAACTTACATATTTTTCTAGTCTCCTTCCTCCACCCCAGTTTCACAGATGATAAATCCAGGGCTTAGAAGACTATTTGCTATTTAGCTAAGATGACTAAATTCACCTGTGACAGAGAGCACCTAGGTCTTGGGAAAGCCATTCTTGGCTTCTTGTACTTGCAACTAATATATTTCTATTTTGATTCAATGTCACAGAAAACATAATATGTGAAGATGTATTATCAATCCAGAATCAGGCAGGACAGTGTAGACCTTCAGAGCCTGGCCCCTGAGATTAGACTGCTTGGTTTCAAAACTCGACGCCTCCATTATTATAAGTAGCTTGACCTTTATAGCCTAAATTCTTCTTTGTGTAGTGGAAAAATTAATAGTGTCTATCTCCTAGAGCTCTTGTGAGGGTTGAATGGTTTAATGAGTATAAAGCATTTAGAATAGAAGCCTACATAATACAACTCCATCTTCATATATTTGGGGACATTCACCCATGGAGGAATCACATACCAGCATAAGCACAGTGAAGAATTGAGAAGCCAACATCTTTTTGTATTTATGCTTTCAATCTGCTTATATATAAATATGATATTTATTGGAATTGAGTGGAGATGTAACATTGGTAAGAAAGACTAAGAATTCTGGGTAATTCAGCCCCTTAACTTTGGATATCACCTATTGTCCTCTCAGATATTTTTCACCCTTTCTTATCATTTCTAAAATAATAAGGAAAGTTTTAAGGAAAAGAGAAAATTAAGAGCAGCTGATAGAACTCAGCTGGCCCCTTTATTGGCCACACTGAAACTGTAGAAAGAGTGACCTAAATTCAAACACAAAACATCCCAGGACATCTTAGCATCCCCTTTGCCCTGATTAGCCCTATTCCCCTACGCTGAGTCTCTCAGCTGGGGAATTCCTATTTGCAAATCTCAATGTGTCCTCATTTGAATGAATCCTGGGAACCCAGACATATCACGCAGCATCTGGGAAACATGGGAAGCCCTTCAGTTTGCCTCCCCAGAGCTATCCAGGGATGAGAAACATCTGTTATCATCTTTTCAGTGGCAGGGTATTTGATGGGTTTATTTTTCTGCTTTGCTTGGGATATTCTCAGCTCAGCAAAATACTTTCCATAAAGAAGTCATCGAAAATAAGGTATGATAAACTAATGAACCTGAAGTGTTATCAATCATAAAAATACTGTAAAGCATCTCAGCTTTAATGACCTCCCATTATTGAAAAAAATGTACTTAAGATTTTCAAGCGATTACAAAGAAGAAGATATTCGAAAAATAGTGTTTGGGGCTCTTTGCAGAACAGCACCAAGAAGCAAGCTATCTGTGAGAGTGGTTTGAGTACAACTGGAAGAAATAAAAAATGCAATGAAGCAGGTGCAAAGGGTGTTATAGTCATTGAGGCATTGATGTAACTGTCCTAAGTCCCATAAAAAAGTAGCATTTGGCATGTCTCTATATAAATGAGGTTAAGTTTGCCAGAAAAGTAAAGTAACACTACTGGTAAGTTAAAAAATCATATCCTATCAGAATTTCCCTGCAAATCCATCCAAAACTTCTATGAAACTTTAGTAATAGGCTGATTCATCACATATAAATTCCATTCCAAAAAATAAAAAAGAAACTGTAACTTTCCCACTGTTGCTCTGTAGAAATGCAAAGAGTAATATTGAGAATATGTTTTCTAATTTCTTGTTCATAAAGAAACATGCCATTTTGCTTAGTGACTATTTCTCCCTTAGGCTCCACCTCACTAAGGTAGTAGTGTGATAATAAATGGAGTATCTACAGTGATAAAACTGGATTATAAAATATTCTTTTTCTTAATTAAATGGCTTTGGTTATATGATACAAATGAGTATAAAGGAGCTTGCCTGATCATAAACTGTCATTTGTCTGAGTTTCTAATTGTTCACCCACTTAAGCAGCTGACTTACAATAAGTTTAAGATTGTAAATCAAGCGGATGGCTTTAATCAGGGTTTAAATTACATGAAATTCATAAGAATTTACAAGATCTAGAATTTTTTCCCTTATGGCTGTGAGGAGAGAACATGCTGGAAAACAAGTCTTTGGATGGAGTACTGGAAAATATTTTTTTTTTAACTATTAAGGATCTGTTTACAATCTATGATGTCCCTTTTGGGTTGCACTTTAGCTAAATAAAATGATAACCATCCTTTGTTTTGTTTATATCTTAGAGATTCCTGTGGTTGTAGACCTTCAACTCTGGGACTAACCTTAACTCACAGAGACCCCTCCCAACCCCCACTCCATTTTTTCTTACCCAAAAGACTTTGCAATGATTCCGCTCCGCTTCCAGTTCAGGAATGAATGCTCTAGAAATATTGCTTAGGAGTATGAATCAGTGCGTGTGAGAATGATAATGTGAAAAGTCATCTGCTTAGCTGGGGACTATAATTAAAAGTGCATTAAACTTGTTCAAGCATAGAGCGGGCTAAGCTAGTGCCCAGAGGAAAACGATCTGTAATAAAACGTGTTAACTCACTTTCAAGGTAAGGAATCCAGAAGATAGAGACGGTGAGGGAGAGATCCTATCCTGGGAACAGTGATCTAAGTTTCTGACTACTGGTTCACACGAAACAACTCCCCCAATTGGGTGGTTAAAAATTCTAGTAAGCCACCCCCACGGAGAAGCCTACAGACCAATTCCTCTGCCAACTGTTGGCATCCCCTCACCCTTGGCTTTTCTGCCTGGGGAATCGACTATAAAGCTGCTTGGATATGATGACTCCTTCATGATGAGGAAGAGAGGTGACAGGTGAACTGGGAGAAGTCAGTGGCTCCATCTTCATTCAGTAAGGTGACAAGGGGTCCAGGAGAGGCTGTTGGTCCCTCTTTTGACTAGTCAGTTTCTCTACTTTTTTTCTTCAGATAAACAGAACTAGGAAGAGGAATGAAAATAAACACTTGGCATGTCATGCATATCTACCTTTGCTCTGTTTGTTGGTCAGGGTCAAAATTGTGTGCTACGAGCGAAGGGTTTTTCTGAAAGCAATGCTATGAGAAATCAATTCAGGTTTTGATATTTAAACTAAGGAGACAATTTCATTGTCACTTATCAAGTGTAGTATTGATGAGTGTCTGAAAATAAAATGTTTTTAGGAGGGACTACTATCTTCTAAAATACTAGCAAATTCTTCATTAGAAAAAAAATCCTGTGGTCTTATTAGTTTGAAAATCACGTTAAACAAAGTTAAGTGGGTTTATTTTCTGTAGAAATTCTCACAACCTTTAATGCACTGTTAATTTGCTATTATAGCTAATTAATTATCCTAGCTAACAGTATTATCAGAGAAAGAGAAGAGACAGGAGAGAAAAAAAAAACATAATAAATTGCTTTAGGGAGGCAATCAACCACATTTGCTGAAATGTAATCAGTATCCATTATGGCCCCGCTATGGCCAGGAAAAAGTGATAAATAATACTGCATTAAATATCAGTTTATCTTTCTTATCTCACAGTTACTTAGTTTGGGAAAGACACCAGGCATCGCCCCGGTGTCACATCTCTCAGATCACTGTCCTGTGAGTTTGTGCAAAAAAAATTTAACTTCTCAAAGCCTCAAATTTCTCAGCCATAAAATTGAGCTAACACCTAGTTCTTGGGTTATCGTAAAGATTGCGTGCAACTATAAATGCAGCGAGGCACAGAAATAATTCGTTGTTTCCTTCTTTCTCTCCTGGACCTTCACACTTCCCCCAGCCTCAATCAGCCATTTGAACATAAAGTGCATCACACAAGAATGAGAGTCATTCTCTGCTACAGTGTTCCACTTCTCTGCAGGAACAGTCAGTGTCCAAGAGTGATTGTCCCTAAAATGTCATCTGCAATTCATTCCATTTATCCATTCAGCTAGGCAGCCAACAGGTTCCTATGAGGTATCTACCAAGGGTCAGGCACGAGGGATAATGATAGGCATGTTTCACTCCCTGACTGAGCTTACTGTCTGGCAGTGGAAACCATCATTAAACAAGCCACAAATCTAATGTTCGGAGTTAGAACATTAGTTAGGGGAATGTTCAGAGTGCTAATTGTGCATCTGGGAATCCAGAAGAAGCAGTAGAGATTTAGAATAGCCACTCTTCCTCTGATACACAGTGAAGGAGCCAGCATAAAAAAAATCACATCCGTGGTGAAATAGGAAGTGAAGATGGGAGTGAAAAAGAAAAATGGGAAGGACTGTCCCTTGTCAGGTTTTTTCCCTTGACCTCCAAAAACTGCACAAAGATGTAAAGCAGAGCAATGAGTTTTTTCCAAGAGTGAAAAGCCAGTTCCCAGAAGAGCCAAGGACATTGTCCAGGATTTTGGAGTTCTAGCCCAGATTCTCCACCATTGTATGGTGTGAAGTGGCCACAAGTGAGATAAACCTAGAGGAACTGCTTAAAACTCCCAACTAAGGATGACTCGATTATTTGTTTCTTCAAATGACACTTCCTCTGAATGTTTTTTTTTTCCTTCTCACTTCTCATGCTATCCCAAAATTTCACTTTGCTCTTATCAATGTCATAGCATATCTGATTGTACTTTCACAAGGTCAAGGACTATGTCATTTTTCTCTGTATATTTTCAGTACCTAGTTTATGTTGATTGATATAATTAATTAATTGACATATTAACTGAGATTAGCTTGTGCTACTTTGCATAAATAATTAATAAAACCCCAGTTTTATTTATTTTTTAAAGATTATTTATTTATTTATTTATTTATTTATTTATTTATTTATTTCCAAGGATACCTCTTTATTTAAAGGATTTTTTTGGTAATAGCTGTGGTCAGGAATAGTTTTTTTTTTCTTTTCTTTCTTTTTGCCTTTATTTTTTTTTAAATTTTTCTATTAGAGTTCAATTTGCCAACATATAGCATAACACCCAGTGCTCATCCCGCCAAGTGCCCCCTCATTGCCCATCACCCAGTCACCCCTACCCCCCACCCACTTCCCCTTCCACTACCCCTTGTTCATTTACCAGAGTTAGGTGTCTCTCATGTTTTGTCACCCTCGCTGATATTTTCACTCATTTTCTCTCCTTTCCCTTTATTCCCTTTCACTAATTTTTATATTCCCCAAATGAATGAAACCATATAACGTTTGTCCTTTTCCGATTGACTTATTTCACTCAGCATAACACCCTCCAGGTCCCTTCACATCGAAGCAAATGGTGGGTATTTGTCGTTTCTAATGGCCGAGGAATATTCCATTGTATACATAGACCACAGCTTCTTTATCCATTCATCTTTCAATGGACACCGAGGCTCCTTCCACAGTTTGGCTATTGTGGACATGGCTGCTATAAACATCGGGGTGCAGGTGTCCTGCCATTTCACTGCATCTATATCTTTGGGATAAATCCCCAGTAGTGCTATTGCTGGGTCGTAGGGCAGGTCTATTTTTAACTCTTTGAGGAACCTCCACACTGTTTTCCAGAGTGGCTGCACCAGTTCACATTCCCACCAAGAGTGCAAGAGGGTTCTCTTTTCTCCGCATCCTCTCCAACATTTGTGGTTTCCTGCCTTGTTAATTTTCCCCATTCTCACTGGTGTGAGGTGGTATCTCACTGTGGTTTTGATTTGTGTTTCCCTGATGGCCAGTGATGCAGAGCATTTTCTCATAAGTTTTATTTATTTAAGTAATCTCTACACCCCATGTGGGGCTCAAACTCATGACCCCCGGAACAAGAGTCGCATATTCCTCTGACTGAGCCAGCCAGGTCCCCTAACAAAACCTAGTTCTGTTTTTTTTTTTAAGACTTTATTTATTTATTCATGATAGACAGAGAGAGAGAGAGAGAGAGAGAGAGAGAGAGAGGCAGAGAAACAGGCAGAGAAGAAGCAGGCTCCATGCAGGGAGCCCAATGTAAGACTCAATCCCGGGACCCCAGGATCATGCCCTGGGCCGAAGGCAGACGCCCAACTGCTAAGCCACCCAGGGATCCCCCAAAACCTACTTTTAAATTGGGTATTCTTTTGTGAAATATAATAAGTTCTTACTGAAATTATTTTGACCTTCAACTTTGTTGCCATTCTGTTCATATAAATGGCTGGAGCAAAGAAACTAGAGTAGTAAGAGGACAGGTCTCCTCTTTGAAAGATATACTAGTGTCTAAAAACCTTATAGTCTTTTTCTAATAAATGCCTTCTGGGGAAGGACATTAAAGGCCAGCAGAAATTATTCTTGATCTCCCCTCCTCCATTTCTGCACAATTGGTGAATCGGTTATCTTTAGTGTAGTGAAGATGATCATGCTAAAAATGTTCTGGAAAAATAATCAAGACAAGTCAAATAGAACTCAGCTCAAGCACTTAAAGTCTTAATTTCAGATATCTTTTGGAAATAACTTATTCTTCAAAAAAAAAGAAAATAGGTATATTAGATATCAAGTTAGTCTCGAGCTTAAAATGATCATGTTATTTTTAAGAGTTTATTTATTTATTCATGAGAGACATGGGGTGAGGGGGGACAGAGACACAGGCAGAGGGAGAAGCAGGCTCCTCACAGGGAGCCCGATGTGGGACTCCAGGATCATGCCCTGAGCCAAAGGCAGGCGCTAAACCGCTGAGCCACCCAGGCATCCCTAAAATAATCATGTTAACTGTAGATTTAGGAATCTGTAGGAAGAGCTCTCAGTTGTTGATGAAAAGAGACTGGGTGGTATGTTTCCACGGGCTTTACGATCCTGTAGTTGTGTCTCAATTTTGTCAACTTGAGGTTCACCTTACAGTTTGGTGATTCTATTCATGGAAGCTGTCTGGTCACTTAGCGAAGGATGAACAAACTAATTTTATCACTACAATTGTTTTATCACTATCTTAAATATGAACATTAATTCTTTTAAACTAAAATTGGAAAATAATTTGCCTGCTTGTTCTTGGGAAGCATCGAATATGAATTCTTTGAGATCTTTCTTCATTTAGCTTAGCAGTCAAAATTTGGTTGAATAATATTCTCACTGAAGTACATAACACAGGGATGCCTGGATGGCTCAATGGTTGAGTGTCTGCCTTTGGCTCAGTTGGTGATCTGAGGTCCTGGGATCAAGTCCGGCATCAGGGTCCCCATAGGGAGCCTGCTTCTCCCTTTGCCTATGTCTCTGCCTCTCTCTCTGTGTATCTCATGAATAAATAAATAAAAATCTTTTTTAAAAAATAAAGTTTATAACACAAGTCAGGAAATAAATGTGCCCTTGGGAGTGCCTGAGTGGCTCAGTTGGTTAAGTGTCTGATTCTTGATTTGGGTCACATCACCATTTCAAGGTCCTAGAATGGAAACCATGCTGGGCTCTGCACTCACTGGGCAATCTGCTTGAGGATTCTCTGTCTCCCTCTGCCCTCACTTGTGCTCTCTCTCTCTCTCTCTTTCAAATAAAGTGCCTGGTAATATAGCTTTTCTAGACTATTTTGACACAATTTTGATTTAAGTTGAGCATTGTCACCAAGGGTGGAAATAAAAAGCTCTCCTTTAAGAAAAGGGAACCCTCTTACACTGTTGGTGGGAATGTGAACTGGTGCAGCCACTCTGGAAAACTGTGTGGAGGTTCCTCAAAGAATTAAAAATAGACCTGCCCTACGACCCAGCAATTGCACTGCTGGGGATTTACCCCGAAGATTCAGATGCAATGAAACGCCGGGGCACCTGCACCCCGATGTTTCTAGCAGCCATGTCCACAATAGCCAAACTGTGGAAGGAGCCTCGGTGCCCATCGAAAGATGAATGGATAAAGAAGATGTGGTTTATGTATACAATGGAATATTACTCAGCCATTAGAAACAACAAATACCCACCATTTGCTTCAACGTGGATGGAACTGGAGGGTATTATGCTGAGTGAAGTAAGTCAATCGGAGAAGGACAAACATTGTATGTTCTCACTTATTTGGGGAATATGAATAATAGTGAAGGGGAATATAAGGGAAGGGAGAAGAAATGTGTGGGAGATATCAGAAAGGGACACAGAACATAAAGACTTCTAACTCTGGGAAATGAACTAGGGGTGGTGGAAGGGGAGGAGGGCGGGGGGTGGGGGTGAATGGGTGACGGGCACGGAGGGGGACACTTGACGGGATGAGCACTGGATGTTATTCTGTATGTTGGTAAATTGAACATCAATAAAAATTAATTTATAAAAAAAAAAAAAAAAAAGCTCTCCTTTACTCATCTTCTGAAGATGTTTATGTGACTCCATTTGTCTGCCTCTAATTCCCTAGGGGTTGAATTATATTGTTGGGTTTCTTGAAGGGTGTTTCACATATTTATATGGTGAGTTTAATTTCACATGGCCCTTTGTGGACAGGACTATTTGTCTTGCCAAATGGATAGCCCACAACAAGTTTCATGTATGAGTTTAAGGAAAAAAGTTTAAGAGCATTTGCTTGAAGAAGAAACACCATCTCTTAGTCTAAAAAGATAGAGAAAAAAATCATCTCTCTTTGTCTATAAATGATTATTAAGAAGTTCTACTTGGATTAGTACAAATGAAAAACTTGCCTATAAACTGAATACCTTTCAATCACAAAGTTTTACTTACTGATTTACTTTTTTTATTATCTATTGAGTTATACTTGACAGTGTTGTATATTGGTACACTTTCTAACTTGAGAGTGAGAATATTGAACCAAATCTACTGTGGAGCTAGTGAAAACAAAAATATTTGATAATTTGGGATGCCAAAAAACCTCTGAATAGACAGTATACACAGACACTGTTACAGAGTGATATGAAAGACAGGAAATCGCTTGGTAATTCTGGCTCTGGGTCCTTCTTATCTCATGTGGTTTTTCTGTACGTAGGTCTGAGACTGAAGTATACATAGAAGTCAGATAAAAGTCAGAACCCCACGAACAAAAGACTGAATTCCCAGAAAACTTGATTATGCATAGGCAAAAAGCCCCCCACTGCTGAAACTCTGCTCTCATTATCAAGACAAGACCAAAAGACACTATCCAGATGAGACCAACACACACACATATATAGTCTCTCTTTTACTGGCCATACAGATGATAAAACTCACCTATGTCTGGATTTAAAGAAACATTAAAGGTCTTGGATTCCAAATGTTTCAGACAAATTCCACCTCCAGAAAGTCTCAGCCACAATGACTCAAGAATACCCTTGGCCACTTCCTAATTTGTTTTTGCTTTAAAATACATGCCTGCCTGCTCTTGCCTCTCCCATTAAAATACAAATCCTATGAGATCAAGAACTTAGTTGTGTTCTTTACTATCTACCCAGTGCTTACAACAATGCCAAGAACATGGTTTGTACCCAATAAATATTTGTCGAATGAATGATTGGTACCATTTGATTTTTCACAGCCACCATGCAAAATAACCAAGAAGACTAAATTCCTTGAGGCCAAGGGCAAGTTTGTGAAGCACTGTCCCTAGGTCCTAACACAGGACCTGGTCCATGCAAGTTGGCACTGGAAAATATTTGGTGGCTGGCTATTTGGTGGCTGGCTGCCACTACTGTGATTTTACGGATGAAAAGCTGAACATTGAGGTGCTTATTGACTGACCCAAGAACTTATAACTACTATTAAAGCTAGATTTAAAATATAGACTTTCTCTCTTAAAATTTTTAACACCCTATTTCATATTCATCTCACCAAATTACATTGTGTGCATAAAATAGATCAAGCATACTGCTAGGAGTTAGAAATACAATGAAGAGAAACAAATTTAATCCATGAACTCAAGACATTTAATATATACTGAAAGAGTTAGACATTGGTGAAATAGGCACGCGAACCATGCAGAAGTGCCACTGTGATGTGGTCTACAAAAGATAGTGCTAGAACCACAATAATAATTTTTGATATTATAGAAACAACAGGGATCCCTGGGTGGCGCAGCGGTTTGGCGCTTGCCTTTGGCCCAGGGCGCTATCCTGGAGACCCGGGATCGAATCCCACATCAGGCTCCCGGTGCATGGAGCCTGCTTCTCCCTCTGCCTATGTCTCTGCCTCTCCCTCTCTCTCTCTCTCTCTCTGTGACTATCATAAATAAAAATATATATATAGAGAAACAACAGTGACCCAAATAGACATTCTTATTTCCCTAGTAGAGCTTGTCGGTACATTACAGAGACAATATTTTAGTGATATAAGCACTTTGCTTTGATTTATAAGACCTGGTCATGGCAACTATTGGTATAATCTGGGAAGAACCCTGAACCCTCTGCCACATAGGGATATTAATACGTGCTTCAATTTGGGAAGAGAGCGAGGTACTGATATTATTGAGAATATCCATCCTCTTGCCATGCTCATCTACTAGATTCTGGTAAGTGCTCAATTTTCTTTATCTCACTGGACTGAGCTTGAAGTAGACTTGACCTCTTAAATATTTTCATAGCACAATTTCCAGAAGGAGTAATCAATTCTGCAGATGAAAGACCCTCGTATAAGTCAGGGCCCATTTCAGACCTCGGTTTCCCCTTCTCTCAATGAAGGGATTTGACTGGATTAGTTCAAAGGGCTGATTCTCAAGAGGATCTGCTCCTACTCACCATCACTTTTCTCCAGCACATACATACATGCATACCCCCCCACACACACATTTTATAATCCTCTTTGAGAATCTACCTCTCCTAATGTTTTATCAGCATCTGATTACAAGCCTATCATAGGCTGGAGAGGAAAAAAAATGGAAAAATAGAAAGAAGTAGCCTCAGGCACAAAAAGCAATGTCATCCATTTACCCCATGCTCCCAGGTTCATAGACTCCCTGTTGCTTCTAACAAGCGATCCTTGGGGCGGGGGTGAAGGTCTCTAAGTTCATTTAGCATTGTGCTAATCAGACTTTTCCGCATGAGTTCCCTGAATCAGGCTTTGTGTCTGAGCTGCATTCATAAATAAAGCTCATGGTGACTCTGTACAGTCTTAGCTTTAGAGGAAATTTGTTCCAGGAAGGAAAGTGCTATTAACTGCAGAATGCAAGGGTAAGCAGAGACCCTTGCAAATAACTCTTAATAAACAGACGGGGCCAGGTGTGAAGCATGATTTACATCCTCCCACGGTACAAAGCCCTATAATGCCTTGGCTGCCGATGGTCATCTTGGAAATATGCCATCCTCCTCCAGGACATACTCACAGTCTAGCATTCCAGGTGGGGAGCTGCAGCGCCTTCGTTTTTATTCACCTCAAGAAAGAAAGCTCTGGGCCAAAATTAATAAAGGCAAAAGAGCATGAGGGGAAAAGGAGATATGTGACCAATGGTGAAAGAAATCTCTTCATGGTTGAAAGTCATCTGGCCTGAGGGCTCCTCTGGCTTGGGAAAATGTCCTCCTTTCAGCTGCAATGAAAAGCAGATCTCCTCCTCACCTTCAATCTTTCTTCCAGGGTTTGTGCTCGTCCAGGCTGTTTGACACTAAACAGGACTGCCCTTATGCTAGGTCATAGAAGTGACAAACTAGATGACATTATTTCATCTTCAGCCTTGCCTGCCCATCTTTTTTTTTTTTAATATTTTATATGCAGTTTCAAGGGATTTTTTTTTAATTTAAAATCAATTAATTAACATACAGTGTATTATTAGTTTCAGAGATTCATCAGTTGTGTTTAACACCCAGTGCTCATTCCATCACGTTCCCTTCTTAATCCCCATCACCCAGGTACCCTATACCCCCCAATCCCCCTCCCTTCCAGCAACCCTCAGTTTGTTTCCTAGAGTCTCCTAGACTCCTAAGACTCCTAGTCTCATAGAGATTCCTAAGAGTCTCTCATGGTTTGTCTCCCTCTCTGATTTCAACTTGATTTATTTTTCCTTCCCTTCCTCTATATTCCTTTGTTTCTTAAATTCCACATATGAGTGAAATCATATGATAATTGTCTTTCTCTGACTGACTTAACTTACTTAGCATATACTCTCTAGTTCCATCCAGATCCTTGCAAATAGTAAGATTTCATTCTTTCATGGCTTAGCAATATCCCATTATATATATATATATATATATATATATATATATATATATATACATATACCATATCTTCTTTATCCATTCATTTCATATCCATTCATTTCATTCTTTCATGGCTTAGTAATATCCCATTATATATATATATATATATATATATATATATATATATATATATATATACCATATCTTCTTTATCCATTCATCTGTCAATGGGCATTTGGGCTCTTTCCATTTTGGCTCTTTGGACACTGCTGGTAAAAACATTGTGGGTACAGATCTCTTCAGATCACTACATTTGTATCCTTTGGGTAAATACCTAGTAGAACAATTGCTGGGTTGTAACTCTGTTTTCAACTTTTTGAGGAACCTCCATACTGTTTTTCCAGAATGGCTGTATCAGTTTGCATTCCCACCAACAGTGTACAAGATTTCCCCTTTCTCTGCATCCTTGTCAACATCTGTAGCCTACCCATCTTATATATAGCAAGGGAAAAGCCCTAGAGGGGAAGGAAATAAACATATAGTGGATAAGATCAGGGGGAAAATGATAAGAGAAAACAGTTGGGACAGAGTAAGTATCAAGAGAAGAGAAAATAGAAATTTAGCATGGTGGAATGACCCTAGGTTGAGCACTCAGACCGGGGCAGTCCTAGTTCTAGTTATATGTGACCCTCAACATTCACCTCTTATTTCTAAACCCCAGTGTTCTCATCTATAAAATGGGCCTTATAATATAGAAATACCTACCATTGCTTGGATTATGAAAGCTAAAGAGTCTTTCTAAAACATGGAATAATTGCACCAGTCTGAAGGAAACTCAGGAGGCAGACAATGATTAATGCAATGTAGTATGCAGGACTGAATTCCATAACAGATAGAGGAGGAGTTAAGATGGTGGAGTTGTGGGAGGACCTTATGCTTAGATCCTGGAACAGAGAAAAAGGACATTATTGGAAAAGCTGTTGAAATCTGAATAGTCTGTAGTTTAATTAATGGTTTTACACCATTGTTCATTTCATTTTGATAAAATGAAAAAGAAGATACTGACATTAGGAGAAGCTGGGCAAAAGGTGTACAGGAACTCTCTGTACTATCTTTGAAACTCTTAGGTGAATCTAAAATTATTTCAAGATTGAAAGCTAAAAAAATGAGTCCCCACCCTCTCTTTGCAACCTGAACCAGTCCTATTTGTCTTACCAAGCCCAGCTCATATCATGTCACAGGTATTGTTTCATCCAGCTTCTTCAAGAATTCCTGCCTTCTTCTTCAGTTCCTTAACTGTTATGTATCACAAAGCTTGAAGGTTGTCAGGGGTTTAAGAACCCCTGATCCAGCACTCATTAAAAATATATAAAATACAGCTTATTTTAAAATGCAAAGTTAGGGGTACCTGGGTGGCTCAGTCAGCTAAGCATCTGACTCTTGGTTTCTGCTCCAGTCAGGATCCAAGGGTTGTGGGATCCAGCCTCACTTTGGGCTCAAAACTCAGTGCACAGCAAGGAGTCTGCTTGGGATTCTCTTCTTCTTCCCTTCCCTCCCCTTGTGTTCCCCCAACTCATTCTTTCTCTAAATAAATAAATAAATAAATAAATAAATAAATAAATAAATAAATTTAAAAATATATAAACATGTGGCCCTTTGTAAAAATGCAAATTGATTTGACAGAGTGAAGAGCTATCAACCACCCATAACTGAGGTTGATTTGCTTCTTACTGAGAAAAATCAGGATTTTGTTAGTGCAGGAGAGAAATGAGGAAGGGGAGGCAGCAGGCAGCAGGAAGGCACATGGTCACAAGGATGGAGACAGAGGAGTCCAGAGGGGAGGAGAAAAAATGGAGAAAGGACAGTGAGAGGCAGCACTTATAAACATGTCTAATGAGTTATCTTCCATATGCCTTTGAGAGTAAGTTCAGCTTTGAAGCATTTCCAAGTTTGGGTTTCCCCCAGAAAATTAAGGTATTTCCCCAGAAATTGCTTGATTCCCCATCAAGCAATTTATGTGGGAGGTGATTGGAAGTAATACTCAGAGTGGGGTTGGGAAGTGGACAGGGAAGATAAAGTGAGTGTTATGAAGGCAGTTTCCAGCGTATGGAGCAGGAGCTTTGTCCCACTGGAGACCTCTAAGCGTCAATAATGTATGAGTCTCAGAGTTTTCCCACCCAGAAGATATTGGAGTCAGAGTACTTAATTTATGTACTGCCTGCCATCATCCATCATTGGCTGCCTGCTGTGTGTGTGTGTGTGTGTGTGTGTGTGTGTGTGTGTGTGTGTGGCGTGGGGGATATTCTCTGGGACTCCTAGTTACCTCGATGCTGCCACCGAAAGTTCTCAGGCAGAGCTGCTCCCAGAAAGAAGGGTTGCAGATGGACACTGGTAACTTCACCTATAGGGAACCGATCTACTCACTTCAAATTTCAATTTTCCTACTTCCTAGCAGGGGGAGCTTTGACAAGTTCCACTGTGCCCTTTTCCTTGGGTTGTTGTGAACTGAAAAAGATTGATCATGTAATGGCATTTAACTCATGGTCTCTGATATGAAAGAGGCTCAAGAATTATTCTCTCCACTCAAACCATACCCACTTTTTGTGGCACAGATCCAGAGCTACAGCCTCAGAGATTGTTCTGGGGTACAGAAACCAAACACTAAACCCATGATGTCAGAATTTCACTTTGGGAGAGGGGATGTCTCCCATCATTCAAAGGGAAGTGAGAGTAGAGGAAGGAAGAAAGTAGTAAACAAAAATCAACATCATGGCAGCCAAATGGCTCTTTCACTGAATTTTTAAGGCCTGTGCAAAGAAGCAGGAAAACCTGTTTCCATGAGTACCTTTCTCATGGGGTCTCCCAGAGATCACTCCCACATAAGGCTCCATTAGCCCCTCAACATATGTATTACATATTTCAGCCTGTGGGTTTGAGGCACCACAATGATTTTAACGAAGTGCATTTATGGGGCTTTGCCAAAAGCTCCTCATAGAAAAACTAATATCTTTTCCATTTCTTGGGTCCTTAGGGAAAGATAATATTATAAACCATTATCCAGAGATTCTTCTTAAGACTTTCACAGCTTGACAGCCCTTCCAGTTTCCTTGAAGGGTGAGTTTCAGTTGTTTGCACACTAGTGCTTTCTCAAGTCCCCTTTTCATCCCAAATCTACCAAAGCTAAACATGAACCGTTCATTTTGAACAGGAACTTCATGTCACTAAACTTCAAATAATTGCTGCCAAACAAGCAGGACCTCAAATAACTGAAATTTGGTGAGCAGTTCTTTTGAGACCAAAGAAGGAGATGTCAGTATATCACTTACCTAGGAGAATTTTTTTTTTTTTGAGGCAGCATCTTGCAGGGAATGGTCTGAGGTAAGGGGCACTCAGTTTCATCGCTCAACTGCCCTCTACTTCTACCTCTTTATGGATGGTCCAAAGGAAACTACAAGCTGTCATTTATGCTACCAATAATGACCTGCTAATGAAGACAAGGAATCCAGTCCTTTCTAGTTACTTACCTGAGAAAATGATGCTTATTGGCTTCTCCTGGTCGAATCCTAGACTGAACAGAGCTTACCACCGCCGCCCCCCCCCCGCCCCCCGCCAAGACAGGGAACAAGTTGCGAGAGAAAAATTCAAGAACGAATTATACCCAATTAGTTACAAAAATGTGAGCCATTTCTTCTTTGAGTATTTTCACACGGGCACCTTCCTTTCCATTCTTTTTGTCATCCTCGCTTCTGAACTCTCACCCCTACACCATCAGGATATATCTATGGATACTTAACTCGTCACCTCAACTCTGTGGATCCAGACAACTAACATATTCCTCAGTTCCTCATCCTCCCCCTCTTCCTCAGAAATCTGTAATCGTCTCTCCTTCCCAGAGTTACAAGTGGTGACTCCTAGAGTGGGGATGCTGATCCCAGCCTTAATTTGGGCTACTTCCTTGCATAAATCTTCCCCCTTTTCAGGCTCATGTCTTTATGGACTTTCAGACACAACTCATGATTTCCTATTTCCACATGTCTGGCATTTCTTCTTTGCTCCTATTTAAATATCACCCACTTATCAAAGACTGGCTAAAATCACACCTCCTCCATAAACCTCGCTGGGGCATAAAAGCCCTGCTGAGAGAGAAAGGGGGTGGGGATAGGGGAGGGAGAGACAGAGAGAGATGACTTATCCTTATCTCTGTAAGGAAGAACCGAGACAGGGACTGAGCCAGACAGAGAAGGAGGTATAGGTTCTGAAGATGCAGTAAAGTGGTCTTGAATCTCACCTTAGCAATTTACAAGCTTTGTGATGAAATGTAAATATCAGAACTTCTTTGAATCTCTTTTATAAACAGTTTTGCGTATTTTATAGATGTTTTGAATAGAATAAGATGAGATGCAAAAAAATCCAGAAAAAAGTGCATTTATTTATTCAACATTTTTTTAAAAAGATTCTATTTATTTGAGAGAGAGAGACAGCATGCATGAGGGGCTGAGGGAGAGGGAGAAGCATACTCCCTCCCTATTGAGCAGGGAGCCCAGGATTGGAGGCTCCATCCCAGGACCCTGATCATGACTTGAGCCAAAGGTGGATGCTAAATTGGCTGAACCACCCAGATGTCCTTTTATTCAACAATTTTTAATTCAATGCATCATAATATTTAAGCACTGATGCACTGTGAGGCTACCACTAAATATGTGTGACTTAGCTTCACTGACTACTCAGTCACTGAGTAATACATTTGGCAAAATTACTTAGCCATTGCATTTTTAGATATTTACTGAAAGGAAATGAAGACACGTGTCTATGTAACGATTGTACCCGAATATTCATAGTGGCTTTATTTATAATAATCCCAAGGTAGAAACAACCCAAATGTCCATGAATAGGTGAATGGTAAACTCATGCAAAAAGATACTAATTAGCAATAAAAAGGAATAAGCTGTGAGTAGAAGGAACAACATGAATGAATCTTAAAATATTTATGCTGAGATAATGAAGTCAGATCCCCCCCCCAATAAAAGTGCATATAATATGATTCCAATTATGTAGAATTCTAGAAAATGAAAACAAATATATAGTGACAAAAGATGGGTAGATGGTTGCTGGGGAACAGGGGTCATCAGGAAGGGAGGATTGCAAAGTGACAGGAGAAACCATCTTCACAATGGATGCAGACATGTCAACATTTATCCAACTACGCACTTCAGCTTTGCGTAAATTATTGTATGTCATTTATACATCAATAAATCGGTTTTCAAAAATTAAAAATAGCTGTATTACTTATTTGGTGTAAACCCCTTGTGGAATTATGCAAGGGTAGAATGTAGCATTTTGGCAACATCTTCATAACCCCCAAATTTCTAGGACTATTCACCTTTATGGGGATGAATGGTAGGCATGGGGGGGGGAGGAAAAAAGAATATGTCAGAGGAGGAAGGCTCTTCATTCTCCTTTTGGAAATTTAAGTGAGAATCCACACACTGGATGTTCAGAATTCAGGAAAACTCTGGAAGATTAGAATTTAATGGGCAGCCTGGATGGCTCAGTGGTTTAGCCCCACCTTCAGCCCAGGGCCTAATCCTGGAGACCTGGGATCGAGTCCCAAGTCAGACTCCCTGCATGGAGCCTGTTTCTCCCTCTGCCTGTGTCTCTGCCTCTCTCTCTCTCTCTCTGTGTGTGTGTGTCTCTCATGAATAAATAAATAAAAATCTTTTAAAAAAATAATTTAAAAAAATTTCATTGATGGCTGCGCTTTATAACATATGGCCTTCAAGTGGCATTATTAAAATACTCTCAGAGAAAATTAAATACTGTTTTCACTTTTACTATTGTTTGAGGGTATGTTTACAGTAATAAAAATGTGCATCCTAGCAGATCTTCCCCTTTCCTCATTCTTAAGCACAGGGGCTCCAAATTCCAGAAGAGAAATCTTTCCATGAAGAATAAAGAACAGTGAGTAGAATCTACAGAGAGGATTTTGGCTGACCCTAAACGAAGACTTTTAACAGTCAAAAATGTCACTAAGTGTTGTGAACTGCTTCAGTATGGAGTGAATTTCCTGTCACTGGAGTTACTTGAAATATGCTACATTCAGCAAGATCACGTTGCAGGGCAATGATGACCTGAGGAGGCCTCAGAAGAAGATTGGAACAGAAGATCTTCTCATTCTGCGGAAAGGTCCATCCTAAAGCACATCAGCAATAATGTGGTCAAGTTGCAATGGTAGAATGGCAGTAGCGTGTTACAGAGACTCTTGCAATTTCTCCATAGCAATGAAGAGGTCCCCGGAGATATGTCATCCTCCTCCAGCCTGCCTCTAATTCCTAGGATATTTTCACTTCACTCTGCATGGCACAGAGTGGAGAATTTTTAACATAGGAGAGACACTGTGCACATCATTTCTCCTTAGCATTTAGGGAACCACATTTGGCATCTTTTCTCAAGTTGCAAAGGGGAAAAATCCAGAGGGAGTTGACTGGGCCAACAGAAGACAAGCTCTGTCCCTTACACTTTCATATGTCTGTCTTTGGCTTGTCTTATGCCAGAGTAAAGGGAAAAGAGTCTATGAGTGCCCTACAAACTACTAGTGTTTTCTAAGCGCAAACTTTTCCTGGAAAAGGAAATTGAAATCACTGATAATTGGACACTTTTCCCCTTCTTCTCCCTCTCCCATTCCCAGGCCATTCTCTGCCTTGGAGAAGATTCTTCTCATCTGTAATAATAACTTCCAGGTGGGAAAGTTGACATGGACAAGTCTGTTTCCTCTTCTCAAATCCTCCACCATATTTAACCACTCATCTGCCCACCCACCCTAAATCTTACTTATCTGGGTTCCCTGAAAAATCTATAACCTAGAAGTTCTGGTGCCATAATTTTAAATGGGAAGAAAACAAGAGGAAGGATGAGAACACAGGGCTCTGAAAGAGGAGACAATATCCGGAAAAAGGCCTGCACACTAGTCTTATTTATAAATAATGTCATTGAGAGCCCTAAAATCCTGCTCATGCTGGAGAAGGAACAAAGCTGCAGAAGAGAAAAACCCTGGAACAGAGCCACCTGGTTCCATCCAGTTCTGTCCCAAACTGGCTCTGTAACCTTGAGAAATTCCTTTCATCTGTCTGGATCTCATTGTTTTTCTCTGTAAAATGTTGTCTTGAGCTAGCTAGTTTCCTAAATAATGCAAATTTAAGACAAGCACTTATGAGAAAGAAAGAAAGAAAGAAAGAAAGAAAGAAAGAAAGAGAAGAAGAAAGAAATAAAGAAAGAAGAAAGAAAGAAGAAAGAAAGAAAGAAAGAAAGAAAGAAAGAAGAAAGAAAGAAAGAAAGAAAGAAAGAAAGAAAGAAAGAAAGAAAGAAAGAAAGAAAGAAAGAAAGAAAGAAAAGACAATAAGGAGGGGACATTCAGCCACTCGGCAGCAGTGACATACTCTGTTTGTTCAGCAGTGTGGTGGAGGGGTTGAAATATCACTGGCACAAAACTCCCAAGATTGTGAAAATTTACCAATGTCTCCTTTTCCGTGTATGAGGTGGGGAAGAGCCTGATAAAGATCCAAAGTAGAAAATCATGAAGAAATTGCAGCTTCTATTGACGCTGGTAAAGCCTGAAGATCTCTTTGTAAGACTAACAATTCCAGTGTCGGGGCTGTGTTTTAAATTACTTCTGATCTAAATAGGCCAAAGTTACGATAATTGCTTTATGAGGTAAAACTTATCAGCCTCTCCCAGGCTTTTTTTTTTTTTTTTTTTTTTTTTAGCGACTAGAGGTTTAAATGTGAAAACTTTGCACTCCACTTCTTTGGAGGTGGTGTTTCCATCTGTATCACCCCCAGACAGGTCAGTCTTATACAGAAACACCTTGCATACACCTCCCACATGTAGACACAGGGGAGTGCACACGCACACACAATCCTGGATCTGATCACAAGTCAGATTTAACCCTTAATTGTCATGTTCTTCATTATATCTCTACATTTGCTCTTCACCTCATCCTAAGAAGAAAGTTAAAGCTTCTCTCTCACCACCAATTGTCCTATTTGACTATGTGGCCACACAAAAATGTTGTCTATAGGAATTGCACCCAAAATCCCACAAAAAAATCACCTACCTACTCATCTTTGGTCATTTGTTCCAGGAATGCTGAGCCTATGAGTCTCTTCAAATCTGAGAAATAGTATTCCCTTAAATGATTTTTTTTTTTGAAATCAGCCTCAGAAACCAAACTAAGGAAGAAGATGATGTAAAGGAAAAAGAGAGTGAAGAATAGAAAAGGGGGCAAAGCTCTCTGCTATTGAGGAGCCATGAAGATCACCAGAAAGGCAAGTTTAGGAAGAGAGAGAGAGAGAGAGAGAGAGAGAGAGAGAGAGAAGGAAAGAAAGAAAGAAAGAAAGAAAGAAAGAAAGAAAGAAAGAAAGAAAGAAAGAAAGAAAGAGAGAGAGAGAGAGAGAAAGAAAGAAAGAAAGAAAGAAAAGAAAGAAAGAAAGAAAGAAAGAAAGAAAGAAAGAAAAGAAAGAAAGAAAGAAAGAAAGAGAAAGAAAGAAAGAAAGAAAGAAAGAAGAAAGAAAGAAAGAAAGAAAGAAAGAAAGAAAGAAAGAAAGAAAGAAAGAAAGAAAGAAAGAAAGAAAGAAAGAAAGAAAGAAAGAAAGAAAGAAAGAAAGAAAGAAGAAAGAAAGATGGCGTCATAACAAACACAAGGTCTCATTAGCACAAAGGACAAAGCACAGCACTTAAGTGATGTATATTCAATAGCAGAAAGGCTTGTAGATTTGGTCTGTCTTGGTCTTCTGTGATCTCTGCTCCATTTCCAGCCATACATTCACTCCTCCACCTTCTCACCATACCACTGCCCCTCCATGTTTCTCCTCACCACCCCTCTCTCTCCCTCGTGCCCTCTCCCTCCTTTGGATGCTTCTGTCTCGAATTCTCTTTACCTTCTTAAGTGCCCAGAAGATGTCCACTCAACTGTGCAAGAGTTTCTCCTATGATTAGGCCTTCACTGACCAATGAAGTTTCAAGTCAATAACTTTTTGGTCATTGGCTCCAGAACACCTTATGCCTGGCTATCAATGCTGGCATTTCAAGAGTTTATTATGATTGCTTGTTAACATCTTGTTGCTTCCCAAAACCTCACGCTTGTCGTTTTCCTGGGAATTTTCATTCACTCCAATCATGACCACTTATGAACTGATGCTGACTCATAGACGTGTAACTCTGGCCAAGGCCTCACTCATGATTCCCTGGCTGCCCTACACAGATGCATGCTCACTGAACATTTCCACATGGATATGATCGCTATTGGGCTCTCACTATAGAACATGATCCTGTTTATGTATGTATTAGGAGTTTATTTTATGTGTCCCCAAACCCCTGCTTTTATGGAGCACATATTTATTGCTTAAATGAGAGTCTGACCTGTAGTTAGTCACTCAATACATATTTTTAAAGTATTTACCCCGACATGAACTTACTATCTTTCTTGTAAAGTGTGTATCATCTCCTGAGCTCCGTACTTCGATTAATGATATAACCATTTATTCATTCACTCAAAACAGGGGTCATTTTATATAACTCTCGGTGTTACTCCTAACATCTTGTTGGAGGACAAGTGCTTCTTAACATTTTTTTACCTCTTTCTCTAACGACTGCCTCAGCTCAGGGATAATCATCCCCTGAAACATGGCCATTGTCCCAAAACTACTCTCCTTGCCTACAGTCTTAACTTTCTCCAGGTCACCTACTAGGCTACAGAGTAATTTTTTTGAACACCACTAGTCTTATTCACTTTTTAAAAATCTCTTTTGTCCAGTACCGTTTGAACCACCAGCAAGGGCTTTAAAAATGTGGACTGAGAAAATGTTGAATGTTAAGAATAGAAAGAAGTAAACTGACAAGATCTTTTAAAGGAGGTAAATACAAAGCTCAAAGGATATGAAAGGAGGAACATGGAGGTAGGACTTACTACTATATTATGTGCAGAGGATAAAAACCCAGTGGATTTGTTTGGAATAGACAAGTCTTTTAAAGGAGCAATATAATCAGGATATGGTCAAATAACCTATCTGGCCATGTCACCATGCCCTTTATAAATTTCCCCTGCTTTTCCAGTGCATAGTGAGGGATCCTAGAATCCCAGCCAAGACTTGGCCTACAGAGTTTCTGCTCAGACATTGTATTTCACAACGGCAAATAAATCTTTCAGTCAAAGTAGGTGGCAACTCGTCTTTTGAAGATAGAATGAAACTGCTAAAACTTATCTAGCTGAACACATTTTCCTTACAGCTGTTGATTTTTGTTAGCTGCATAGAATGACTATTTGCTTTGGCTAATTCTTAATTTTCTCTGGAACACCTTTCATTTTAAAACCTTTTTTTTTTTTTGACAAACATTCACTTATAAATATCAGTTGGTGGGTTATGTATTAAAAACACAGAAGTGTTAACAGATTCGTTGAAGGGGTTGATGAATCTACCTGTGAGTTAAATATTATATGATAAAATTGGTAGAAGGATCCAACATGTAAAATGCATTTTTAAGTGCAGAAAGACACATTTAAATGAATACAAATGCATTTGAAAAGGATTGACTTCATAGCAGCTCTCCCTCAGTATATTCTTTGGCAATCCACTGATCCTAAAAACACAAAACTATTGTGTTAATGTGCTGGGGCAAAATCTGTGATATGTGGCGTCATTACAAACTGATACTCAGACTAAAAAACCAGCTCTCAAAGAGTTCCAAGCTAATGGTTAGAACCATATAGTTTCTCAGTTTCTGGTTCATTTATCTGCTGTATGTACAAATTGTCTAACAATATGTCCAATAAAAACCCAAGCAATGAATTGGCTAGCTACTACTTTTCTTGCTCCCTCATTTTATCTGTCTACCTACCTATTTGCCTCTCTGTCTTTGTACTCCTACTATGTCCACACTTCAGTATAAAATAGTCCAAGACTTTGGTGACTGAGAACTCAGTACCACATTCAGTAGTTCATTTTATGCCTTATTCTGAAATCCTTTTCTTTCCCCATCCTCACATCTGCTTCTCCTGAATGGTGCCCATGTCAGTTAATGTTAACCCATCTGTTCAATTGCTTTTCTTGAAGACCTTGGACTCACTTGACTCACTTTCTTGACTCATCTGTTGGTTCTCTTTACAGATTATTCCCTAAAACCTGCTCACTTCTCACTAGGCTCCCCCACCCCCCGCCAACATGATGGTGCCAACTCCTGCCTCGGGGTGGCTTCAGTGACCTCACAAGAGTTCTCTCAGCCTCTACCCTTGTTCTCCTAAGATTTGTCCTCCATCCAGAATCCCATTAGATCAACACTCTTCAATAACTCAACTGTTCAGTGCTGTATTTAATGACATCCCACCTGACTCAGAGTAAAATCTAAAACTCCTATAGTAGCCTATAGGGCCTGACATCATCTGGCCCTGCTACTTTTCCTCCTTCATCTCTTCCAACAATCCCCCTTGTTCACTCTGCTCAGCTTCACGAAACTTACTGAACATCTCAAGAATGCCCCTTCCCAAAGGTCTCTTGAGTAGGGACTATTTCCTCAACCTTAAACACTCTTCCTTCATATATCTTCATGCTAATTCTTTGTGTCTTTCAAATCCTGGCCTATTTGAGTGAGCTCTACTATAATCACCCTATTTAAAATTGCTACCTAAGACTATTTTGTCAGAAACTAACCTATTGGGGTTTATCAGAGCCTAACTGACATCAGGGAAGGGATATACCAAACGTTAGTCCCTCTAGTCATTCTATCTCACCTAAGAAGGGAGGGAAGGATTGTTAGGCATTTGTGACATTCACAGCCAGGGACACAGACTCACCATGCTAGAACTCTAGCATGCTTCCCCTCCCCCCATTCCTCTCACATTACTTAATGTCCTATTCCTTAGGGCATTTAAAGTCATATTTACTGAAGAAGCTCTGAGCTATAGGATATGTCAATAGGAATTTCCCATATTCCAAAAAAGAGAGAGAGAGAGGAGAGAGAGAAAAAACTGAAAAACAACCAGAACAGAATATTCAAGAGCTGTGGGACAACCATGGAAGGTGTAACAATAGGGAAACCAAAAGGAGAAAAAAAGAGAGAAAAGAACAGAAGAAATATTTCAAGCAACACTGAGAGTTCCTCCAATTAATGTCAGATACCAAACCACAAACCAAGAAAGCTCAGAGAACACCAAGAAGAATACATGTCAAAGAAACTAGTCATAACATACACGAAATTCAGAAATTCAAAAGTGAAAAAAATCTGAAAAGAACTATAGTGTAAAACCAGTTTACCTATAGAAGAACAAAGAATTGCATCCAACATTCCCTCAGAAATTGTGTATATTAACTATATTTTCTTATTTATTATATTCGTTATGCTCTGGGATCTGGGGATTCACTGACCAGGGAGAGATTGCTCCTTTCAGAGCTAGAAAATTCTCAGACTTAGCAAATGACCTGCCTCTGTGTGTGCCTTTCACATGCAAACCAACCCATCCAAAACCCATAACCCTCAATACCTCCTTATGGAGTTCTCACATGTCACCCCTTGTCCATCAGCGCCAGGTACCAGACAACTTGGGACATCCCAGAGCTTGCTGAAATTATTCAAATTAGCCAATCCTAAACCAGATTAACCTTTTTACCTGTTCCTTTCTGTAGAATCCATAATGGAGGTGCTTGCCCATTCTTTCCCTTCTCTCTTGCTCTCTCTCTCTCTCTTTTTTTTCCCCCTTCTCTCCTTTTGCTTCTGAACTGAACTCTGGTTCTTCCCAGGGTGGCCTTGCATGATGCACCATGCCTCCTGTTTCTAGGGAGTCATTTCCATGACTATGTGTAGATCTGAGTTTCTGACCTATATCATATTTCTGCTCTCTAAAGAATATTTATTCAAGGAAGATCTATTTCAACAAAGTCCTGTTTTTTTGTCTCAGAAAGTCTATTTTTCTTTCATGTTTTGTGCAATTTAAGAGTTTACAGAATTCTTGGTTAATTGAAGTTATTTTTTTCCCTCAATTCTTTAAGTATTCCACTCTATTATCTTCTTGTTTACGTGGGATTGACTTGAAATAGTTGTGTTTTTTTTTTTTTTCCTACAGTGAGGGCCAGGGGTCCATGGGGTCCCATTCTATTAGGTTAATGTGTAAGTGTCAGAGACTTACTTTAATTTTAATTTATTATTGATTTTACTCTGTGAGAGAAGTATAAATGACTTACTAACAAAGGAGAGAAAATAGAATCACATAAAATGGTCAACTAAACACACAAATGGCAGGAAAAAGAGTGGAAGACAAAGAAAGTGGAAGTAAAAAAGGATAACAAATAAAAAAAGTAATAAATATGGTGGATATTAATTTGTCTCTATCAATCATTACTTTAAATGGTTTAAATACACAAATTAAGACAGAATTTATCAGAGTGGATCAAAAAATAAACCCCAATTATATATTGCTTATAAGAAACTCACTTTAAATATAAAGACACATGTAGATAAAAAAGTAAAGGAGTGGAAAACATATATAGTGCTAATACTAATCAAAAGTAAATGGAAATAGCTACATTAATTTCAGACAAAGCCAACTTCAGAGAAAATAAAGTGATCAGGGATAAATAGGGGCACTACATGATGAAATAGGGGTCAATTCTCCAAGAAGACATAAGGGTCTTTAACGTCTCTGCTTCTAATCAGCATCAAAATACATGAGGGAAAAACTGACAGAACTGCGTATACAAATAAATCGGTCCACTATGTTGGATGACTTCAACATCCTTCTATCAAAAAATGGGCAGATCCAGTAGGTATAAAATCAGAAAGAACACAGTTGAACTCAATAGCACCATCAATCAAGTGAATAACATTGACATCAATAAACTGCTTCCTCCGACAACAGCAAAATACAGATTATTCTCAAGCTCACATGGAACACTGACCAAAATAGACCACATTTGTGGCCATAAAACACACTCTAGCAAATTAAAAAGGATAGGAGTCATATGACATATATTCTCAGACAATGATGGATTTAAACTAAAAATCAATACATACCTGGGAATTACATGGATACCATACATGGATATTGTAGATGGCTATTAAAATAAAATGTAGGGCAGCCCCAGTGGCCCAGTGGTTTAGTGCTGCCTTTGGCCCTGGGGTGTGATCTTGGAGACCCAGGATCAAGTCCTACGTCCGGCTCCCTGCAAGGGGCCTGCTTCTCCCTCTGCTGTGTCTCTGCCTCTCTCTCTCTCTCTCTCTCTCTCTCTCTCTCTCTCTGTCATGAATAAATAAATACAATTTTTTAAAAAATAGTAAAATAAAATGTAAATAATAAATACTAAGGAAATCCATATAAAATAAATGGATATTATACAACACACTTTCAGAGAATACTAGAGTCAAAGACAAACTCACAGGAGAAATACAGATTTATCTTAAACTAAAGGAAAATGAAAATATAACTTATCCAGATTTCTGAAATGCAGAGAAAGCATGTTTGGAGGGAAATTTTTAGCATTGAATGCATATATTAGAAAAGAAGAAAGATCTAAATTCAATAATTTAAACTTCCAGCTTATGTAACTAGAAAAAGAAGAGCAGATTAAACCCAAAGTAACAGAAGAAAAGACATAATAAAAATTAGGAAAATCAATGAAATTGTAAACAGGAAATCAATAGGGTAAACAACAAAACAAAAAGTTGGTTCTTTGAAAAGATCAGTAAAATCAATAATAATAGTAATTGTCAAATCATGTGTTGTACAGCTGAAACTAATATAATGTTATATGTCAGCTATATTTCAATTTAAAAAAAATTTTAAAAGACAAAAGACCTAAACAGGCAAACACCTCACCAAAGATCTGGAGGCAAAAAGTAAACTGTGAAAAGAGCACATTCCATCGTTCTGTATTGGAGAAGAGTAACAATTTCTACACATGCTCTTTATCTAATTCTCAGAATGGATCACTTATTTTATCAGGGTAGGATCACTGCAAAATAGAATAAAATAATCAATGTAATCACTTTATGGGGTAAAAGGAAGATATTGCCAAAACAGCATGAAACCATGAAATGAACATCTAATTGCTGAGGTCAGATGTTTCAGCAGCATACAGGAAAAAAAAAAAAAAACTTATTTAGAAGCTACAAGAGTTGTTGATTATAACTGATTTAAATCATATCAGTGATCTTAACATAACTAAGATATAATGTGTCAATCAGAGGGGGAATGTCAGCATAAGATGTTGGAGAAAGAGGTATTACAGAGAAAATCTTTGGAAGTATTTGTCCAGTATTGTGAATAGGAAGGGAGTACTGTAAATACCTACCATTTGCTTTGACGTGGATGGACCTGGAGGGTATTATGCTGAGTGAAATAAGTCAATCAGAAAAGGACAAACATTATATGGCTTCATTCATTTGGGGAATATAAAAATTAGTGAAAGGGAATAAAGGGAAAGGAGAAAAATGAGTGAAAATATCAGTGAGGGTGACAAAACATGAGAGACATCTAAGTCTGGGAAATGAACAAGGGGAGGTGGGCGGGGTGTTGGGGTGACTGAGTGATGGGCACTGAGTGGGGCACTTGGCGGCATGAGCACTGGGTGTTATGCTATATGTTGGCAAATTGAACTCCAAAAAAAAAAAATTAAAAAAAAAAAAAGAAATTTCCAACTGTAAAAAAAAAAAGGAAGGGAGTCCTGGCCTTCAGATTTGACCTCGCCAAACCCTAGGACCAGCATGACCTAATTTTGTATTGAGAAATACTGTGCGCACCGACTAGGAGTGTCAGCTATGAAGTCAACTTTCCTGAATGTGATATGGATCTAGGCACTACCTATCTCAGCAAAATGATGTTGCATCAGATGTTCAACCCACTTAACACTCAATTTTTTTTTTTAATTTTTATTTATCTATGATAGCCAGAGAGAGAGAGAGAGAGACAGAGAGAGAGAGAGAGGCAGAGACACAGGCAGAGGGAGAAGCAGGCTCCATGCACCGGGAGCCCGACACGGGATTCGACCCCGGGTCTCCAGGATCGCGCCCCGGGCCAAAGGCAGGCGCAAAACCGCTGCGCCACCCAGGGATCCCAACACTCAATTTTTATATATTAAGAATATAATTGCTGAAAATACCATATATAACTGCTGTTACGGTTAAGCAATTTGGCAATTGCCTAACGGAGCAATTTTGCAGCAGATGTTAACTGTGAATTTTATATTTGGGTGTTTAGGCTATGAATTTACAGTACTGGAGTATTCTTGCACGGTGTGCTTATGAACATCTCATGAGGTAACCTTGAAATGAAGGTTAAGACCATGGAATAATATTTTCATGTGTTCTTATAGGCTTACATGTTTTAATATCTGGCTTCAGACCTATCAAACAGCAAGTGCTCAATAAAAGTTAAGTTTTGGGGTCGCCTGGGTGACTCAGCACTTGAGCATATGCCTTCGGCTCAGGTCATGGGCCTAGGGTCCTAGGATTGAGTCCCGCATCAGGCTCCCTGCAAGGAGCATGCTTCTCCCTCTGCCTGTCTCTGTCTCTGTCTCTGTCTCTCTCTCTCTATCTCTCATGAATAAATAAATAAAATCTTTAAAAATACTAATTGGAGATTAATCAGTCATTATATGTCTAAAGTCAAGAGAGAGGTCAAGAGAACATGAACAATTGTGTTTAGATTTTGTCTTTGCCTTATTTTAATGAACCTATAAGTATCCATAATTATATTACAGGTTTATGCCTGGCATGAGACTTCATACTATTGTTCTCATAAGAGGTGAAATTCCTAAATTATCCTCTTTTGGAAAATTTTACTTCCCCGACTCCTATGTTTGGGTTGAATCTATCATATTTTGGCACTAAATTTCATGGAGTAGAAACGAGGGAAGCAGGATCTCTGGAAATAGAAAAGTGTAGTAGAAATGCCTTTGTGCTGGGAGTCCATGTTCCAATCTGGATTGGGCAAGGAGTCACATAACTAAAGGTGGGCTCCATTTCATGTCTATAAAATAAAAGGGTTTGAACTTCAATAAAGCAATTCTCACTTTCTGGGATTCCATTACTCTATTTAGGAAAGGCTCTAAGAAAGGTATAACACTTAGTTTCCCTGGATTTAAAGGTTCAAAGAGAAACAAGAACTTTATTAGATTTTTATGGTTGCTGTAACAAATTACCACGAATTTGGTGGCTTACAACAATGCAAATTTAATCTCTCTTAGTTCTAGAGGCCAGAAGTCCAAAATCAGTTTCAACAGACCAAAGTCAAGACACTGGCAAGGCTAATTCTTTCTGAAGGCTCTAGGGGAGAATCCATTTCCTTGCTCTGTCCAGCTTCTAGAAGCTCCCTGAATTCCTCATGCATTCCTGACACATCACTCCAACTTCTTGCTTCCAATCTCATCTCTCACACTGCTCTACTCAAATCTCCCTCTGCCTTTCTCTCTTACATAAAGACATTTAGGGCTCACCAGGATAATCCAGGATAATCTCTCTACCTCAAAAGGCTTCACTCAATCACATCAGCACAATCTCTTTTTTCCATATAAGGTAGTATTCATAGGTTCCAAGGATGAGGACTTACATATCTTTTAAGGGGCTGCTATTCAGCCTATCACAAGAACCATCCCAAGAATCCAATAAATGAAGTATCATTGGAGCCAGTGGAAAGAGAGGAAGGATAAAGGTTTATTAGCATCATATTTTGAAAGATTTTTAAAGTCAGTGGAATTTTAACCTGTCCAACTAAGGAAAAGTGAACTCTGATAAAATCTAGTGCTAACAAGTGTATGCAAATATGGAAAACAGACTTTCTCTTATATTATTTTGGAGAGTGTAAATAGCTATGAGCTTTTTAGAGGGCAGTTTGGCAACATCTATCTAAAATGTATAATGTTTGATCCAATAATCCCACTGATTTAAATTTATCCTATAAATTTGCCGGTATGATTGCCTTTAAATTGAAAGATCCTCACTGTAAGTTTGTTATAGTAGGAAAATCTGGAGACTCCAGTATACACATTGCTGGAGGGCTGCTTTAATCAATTTTGGCATGAAGACACAGAGGAATACTCTTTGGCTGTTAGAACAAATGGTGCAATAAAAATATTTACAAGATACATTATTGCACAACAAAGTTGAGATACACAGAGAAGTATATATTATGATCCATTTTATGTAAAAAGCATAGGTTATTTATAAATTGGAACAGACATTTTTTCCCCAGAAGCATTGATAAGAAACTATTAATAGCAATTTCCCTTGAGAAGAAGGACTCTAGGGAAAGAGGAATGTGTTTCCTTTCTGCCTTATATTTTTTCTGTTCACTTAGAAGTTTCTAGCTATGTGCATATGTAGTACAGTTCTAAAAGTACAGCCTCTGATACCGGTCTGCCAGAGTTTAGATCGTGGCAAGAATAAGGCCAGTTCATCGCCTGCCCATGCCACAGTTTCCACAGCTGTAAAATGGGGACAATAGTACTTCACCTTCTTATTAAAAGGATTAAGAGCAAATGCATCTAAAGCACTTAACACAGTGCCTGTCACATTGCAGGCTTCCTAAAATGTTGGTCAATGATTACATGTTTCTTTTAGATACCTGAAGTCAATAAATGTGAGCTTGGAAGTAAAATTATGAGATATGTTTGGGTCTTCTGAATACTTTCTGTACATTAATAAAGTCTAAGAAGAGCTATTTAAAAAAAAATAGAATAAATCAACATAAGTCTGGAAGGTTTAGGAAGCCTTGAGAGGTATTTGAGCAGAGGAAGCCTAAAAGAACATAAGCACATAGCACAAAAGAACATAGATAACACTTAAATTCAGTCTTTTATAGTTCACAAAGCACTTTCAAGAATCACTTGATGTTTTAGGTTTAGGAGCATGCCCTGTCAGTAGAGGACAGATAAATTGGAAAGGAGATTGCTATCAAATGGGCCAGAAGTAGAGGTATAGCACCTCAGGTATGAGACACTTTAAAAAAAAAAAAAATACTTTATTAAAAATGAAGGCTTTGCTCCATAGAACAGGAGTTTCAGAATAAGGCAGGATCTCTCTATTTCCCTAATCCCAGCCCCTCTGGCAGCAGCTTTGTCTGATGATCCAAAGTGCTGCCCACAGCAGAGATGGCAAGTTGTATTTTTATGGCTCAGTTTTGCTTTTTAGGACCAAAGACGAAACTGATTGCAAGATTTAGTCTGTTTTCTCTTTCATTAAAGAAAAGGGGGAGGAAGGGGGACAGCCAGCTGGGATGCGCGTCAGTAGAAGGGAAGCTGTCTGGACTTGTCCACGTGTGCCAGAATGTGGAAGGAGCAGTTGGAGTTTGCTAATAGGGACCAGGACCCAGCAGAGGAAATGGGGTTATAAAACCTAACATCTTTTTTATATACCTTAGAGGTGATTCATTTGATCTGGTGTTTTGCAAATTTCGGATTAAGAGATCAGATGGGCCTGCCCTGTTATATAATTATTAGTAGTAAGTCACCAAAATCATTTAATTGCTTTGAGTCTTGATTTCCTTGTGCATGAAATGGGGGTAATAACACTGTCTATTTTATAGGGTTGTTATATTTAGGTAATATTTGTAAAATGCTTGGAGGTGATAACGCTCAAGAAGTTTAAATGGAGCTGAGAATGGATATGGGTGGAGGTGTTTGTTCATGCTGCCTTCTGGCTGTGTGTAGAGTGTTCAACCCATCATCCAAATTGTCCAGACAAATATACTAGATATTCTGCTTCAGCTGTTGCTGTGAGTGGGGAAGCAAGATTTTGAATAATCAAGAATCATTGTCTTCCGATGACGGTTAGGAAAGAGGGACCCACACTGGCTTTCCTCTTTCCTTGGTAGATGTGATAATGCATTGTGGTTCTATTATCTAATTTGAATCTGAGCCATGAGCTTCCTGGAAAGTAAGTGTCCTCATGTTGGATGGAAGTTTCCTCATCACAAGGCTTTCTGCTGAAGCCTTATGGTTAAGTGTGAGCATGTTTTATGCAATTTGCCAGATGTTTGGACAGCTCAAAGACAGTGGCAGTCCTCTGATCCTGGTCACTGGAATTTGGCAAGATCTCCACCCAAAGTTATAGGAAAAGGAACTTAGCAAAACACGAAGGAGCTTAAGAAAGGAGGCGAAGAGAGAGAAAATTGTTTTCCCTTTTAAAAATTGATTAAATGTGATCTTTCCTACCCTCACTGCAGTCTCCCACACATAAAATTCCAAAGAACAGACACCAAAATCCGAGAAAGAACCAAAGAACATAAATCTCTCTTTGTCAACATGGACATGACTAACTCCATCCCCACTCATCCCTTCAACATGAGAAAGCCCAATAAAGCAATCCCGAGTGAGCACTTGGACATACATGCGTGTGTACATACATGTGAGCAGATAAGTAAGTATAAACGTATGAGACTGTTCTAGCGCTTTCTGTATCTTCTAACTCCACCATGTCTAAAGTGACAGAGTTGGTGAATTTCCTGCACAGTTTCTGCAGTCCACCCAAGTATCAGTGTTCCCTGGCTCTTAGACTCATAGACATCCACATTTATGATTTTGGTGGCATATTTCTCTATCTTGGGGAGTAAACTATCAAAGTGTGGATGTCTGCTTCGTACTGATCATGAACTTATGAACAGAAGTAACCCATTACCCTGCTACCAGCAGTGCCTAGAAATGAGACCAAGTCTTTTCTTAGAAGTCAAGAGACCTAGGTCTCAGATGTCACTTTGCAACTGTGTGATGTTGCCCATTCTCTGATCTTACAAGGGCCTCAGTTTTGTTCGTCTATAAAAAAGGATTTGCAAAGAAAGTCTTCTCAAGTTGTTCTAAGGTGACTGGCTCCTCTCTTTTCACCTCGTTCCCTTTAATCCCTATCCAAAGCTTAATCTTTCCTAACATTTATTCAACATATTCCATATCAGTAAACAAATCTGAGGCAAATCTCCTTCCTTCAAGGGTAGCTAGGGTAGGTAGAAGGTTACAGTGGTAAGGGAATGTGCCAAGACATAGATTAGGAAACTCTTAGTATTACTTGATCAACAGTGGTATGCTAAAAACATGTTTTTAACAAATGTCAGTGCTAGAATAATGAAAAACTATCAAAACCAAGAAAAACTTGGGGCAACTGAGTGGATCAGTGGTTGAGTGTCTTCCTTTGGCTCAGGTCATGATCCCCAGGGTCCTAGAATAAGTCCTGCATCAGGCTCCCCACAGGGAGCCTCCTTTTCCCTCTGCCTGTGTCTCTCTATCTCTCCCTGTGTTTCTCATGTTTAAATAAATAAAATCTTAAAAAAAAAAAAAGAAAACCTTAATGTTCAAATCAGATAGTGGTAAATGTATATTTACACAAATCCCTATTTTAAAAGTCACATTTTCATCAGCTCTTAGATCCTAAGTCAGAATAGACCTCCACCCCCAGAGCCCCACCCATTTCTTGAGTCTGAGAGGAGAGCAGCCCATTGACCTCATGGCCACACCACTGGAGAAACACCAGGAGAGAAGAAACAAGGGGAGAGAACAGCAGATTTCGGATCTCATTGTCTAGTTAAATATGGCAATTATACCTTGTCTCTGCAGTTCTTCCAAGTTTTGGATGTGGGAGGCAATTGTAAAAGGAAAGGATCTCATTTGTTCCTATGATGAAAGGCGACTCCTTTTCTCTCTCCCTTCTTATTAATGCCACATGCAGATCTATCAGTTCCTTTCTTACAGGAAGGAGAACTAAGGCTGTGGATAATCACGAAAGTATGCTCTCTCGGTAGACTTTCTTTTTAAGTAAATGAAATTTTAAGATGAGCACTCGTTAACAGTTACTGAGTGTAATTAATTGTTAAATGATAGGTTTTTTTAATTAATATTAAACTTTTTTATAAATTAAATTTAAATAATCAACTCTCCTGTTAATGGAGAGAAGCCCTGATTAGCACAGGGGATAGCAATATATGCCAAATTTTCTTTTTAAAAAGAGTTTATTGGGGGAGCCTGGATGACTCAGTGGGTTAAGTATCTGGCTGTTGGTTTCAGCTCAGGTCATGCTCTCAGGGTCCTGAGACAAAGCCCCAGGTCGGGGCTTAAGATTCTCTCTCTCTCTCTTCCTCTGCCCTTCCCTCCCTGCCTTTCCCTCACCTACTCTTGTGCACTCTGTCTCAAAAAAAAAAAAAAAGTTTATTAATATTTATTAAGGTCTTAGGTATAAACCAGAGACTCTTTTAAGTGTTTTGTATGCACCTCATTTAATCTTCACTTTAGGGACACCTGGGTGGCTCAGTGGTTGGGCATCTGCCTTCAGCTCAGGGTGTGATCTTGGAGTCCTGGGATGGAGTTCCACATGGGGCTTCCTGCATGGAGCCTGCTTTTCCCTCTGCCTGTGTCTCTGCCTCTCTCTGTGTGTATCTCTCATGAATAAATAAATAAAATATATTTTTAAAAAACTTCACTTTAGATTTATGAGGTAGATTTGAATATCCTTATTTGACCAACAAGCAAACTAAAACACAAATCACACAGGTAGTAAAGGACAGAATTGGAGTCTTAGAATGAAAAGTCCTATGAGTTGGGGCACCTAGGTGGCTCAGTCGGTTAAGTGTCTGATTTAATCTTGGCTCAGGTTTGGATCTAGGGATCATGAGTTCAAGCCCCACCCTGCCTACAGACTGGGTGTGGAGCCTACATTAAAAAAAAAGAAAGAAAGAAAAAGTTGGGAAAATGATAAGTATGGTGAGGGATATTATTGATTGAGAATAGGGAAAATCGTGCTTTGGGGTGCAATTGAACATAAAAATCTTGCCCTGCTCATGGAGAAAGCATAGACTTTCTCACTTTAATGACAATAAAACTCTGGTTAAACACTGTTTTCATTTAGTTTATTTTTTTTTTAATTGTATTATTTATTTGAGAGAGAGCACAGAAGGAGAATGAGAAGCAGACTCGGTGCTGACCGGAGAGCCCAATGCAGGGCTTGATGCCAAGGCCCTGAGTTCATGACCTGAGCTGAAGGCAGATGCTTAACCCACTGAGCCACCTCATTTACTGTAATCCAGGCTTTTCGACCTCTACACTATTGACATCTTGTGCCAGATAATTCTTAGTTGTTGGGGCTGTCCTGTATATTGTAAAATGTTTACAGCATCCTTAGATGCCAGTAACAATATCTCCACCTGAGTTGTGACAGCCAAAAATGTCTCCAGAAATATTTAAATGTTTCACTGGTGGCAAAATCACCTCTTTGAACACCACCACTTGAATCTACTCAAAACATTCACTTTGCTTTGGTATCCCTGCCTCTAAGTCTCATGTGCCTGGTATAGAAAATGCTAAACTCTCACTGATTCAAATATATTTGAAATCATATTTATTTCATGTACATTTCACAAACATGTCTAATTTGCAGAATATTTAAAGAAGTACCCTACTCTCAAATACACAGGGAAAAGTATTTAAAATCCCATGTTGCAAATAAGGCCTTCAAAACACAAATATTTATTTGAAAGAACACATCAAGTTGGTAGAGAAAACTCAAAACACCCACCGGGGTTTGAAATTTACATCCAAATACTCATGAGCAGACAATGGACAACTCTGGAATTCTCCATCTCAGTTTTCCTAGTACACTAAATGAAAGTAGTAATCCTGGCTCTGGACCCTCAGAAAGCTCTTAGATGGGTCACATTAAAAGACATATATAAAAGTACAAAGTGTCACCAGCTTTTATTACTGTTGATTTGCTCCTGGTCACCCAGAAAAGTAAGGGTAGAGCTGAGACTAAAATATCACAACTAATATTCTCTTTCCTTAAACTAAGTGTGACAAATGTGTGGGCCTTCCTCCCCTGACCAGGCAGATACTGCTAATTAATCACAGATCTGCTCCCTGGTGTGACCCCAGAACTCAGCAGCACACTCCAGGAAGCTTAAAACTACAGGTCAGATTTTGAACTTGAAGCTAAATCTGTTGGTTCTTTCTATATTCGGCAATGTTGCCATTTGGTTCTGAATCTTGCAGGGACCAGCTACTTTATACCTTATATTTTACATGAAATATTAATATGTTGCTGTTTTTTCAGGTTCTGGGACAACAATCCACAAATCCAATGTTTATCTCAGACCTTCCAAGTGTGAGCCTGTGATGAGTCAAATCTCAAGCCTCATTTGGGAACCAGGTGTCCGAACACTAGTTCTCAGACTCTAGAGGACATTGGAAGGACCTGGAGAGCTTGTTGAAATGCAGATTGTTGGGCACACCTTCAGAATTTCTGATTCAATGTGTCTTTGATGGGCTGGAGAATTTACATTTCTAACACATTCCCAAATAATGCTTGTATTACTGAAAACCACTGCACTAGTGAAAAGACAACCATCTTAGAGCAAGATCATTTCAGCTTGAAAACTCTTTCTGGTTTTGTTTTTGTTTTTTGTTGTTTTTTTTTTTCTTCTAATTTCTGTACTCTTAGGGGAAATGGCAGGCCTTTCTGGCTTGAGGCTAGTGCTTTGTGAAGTGGCTAATGAAAAGTGATCAGCTTACCTCAAAGAGTTGTTTTAAAGATTAAATTACATAGAGGATGTGAAAGAGTCTTACAAATGGAAAAAGCTCTAGATGAGTAAATGCTTATTAGTGCTTTTGTTGTGATTTGGGGACAGTGCCTTTTTAGCCTGAATATTCAACCATCTATTTATGGACCCACCTCCTCCTGGGCAGCTGACCAGGCTTTCTCTCCTCTCCCACAGCCTGGGCTGACTGCAACAAGAAGCTGCATGAAGCATGTCTCTACACAATATTCCCACACCTTTCTCAGGCTCAACCAGAGGCTACATGAAGGAAATGGTTTCAGAATGTTCTGGATGTTTCGCCTACGGCATTGTTCCCCTTTCCTGGTCTACAGGGACTAAAGGAAATCTGTCAATCAGAGATGAAATAGGGTGGAACTGTCAGCCATTGGCAGTCACTCCTCAGAGATCTGCTGTGACTCATGACAGCAACTTGCCAGGAAGAGGGGGAGGGAGTAATCTGAAAACTCCCTCAATAAAACTGAAACAAACATTCTGGAAAACAGAAAAAAGTGAAACTAATGGTGAAACACAATCAAGGTCCCCTTGGGATCTCCATCCGTCTCGGGTAAATTTTTTTTCATTGGTGGTAGAAAGAACCCAGATCTCAATGTTCAAATTCCTGGTTCCAACACTGATTTGATCGTGTGTCCTTGGGGATGTTACTTTCCGACTCCTTAGTGTAAGAGCTCCGTGGAGGCAAAGGCCACCTCTGTCTTCTTCACTACCTCTGACTTCTTCAGGGCTGTATCCACAGTGATAGATCAGTGACAAACGGGGCTGCTCAATAAATACTTGCTTGGAAAAACTCCCCTAACCCCAATCCCCTTGATGTCAAACAGGACTAAGAAGGTACAGCAACCAGGGCTGCTGGAAACAGTGGGTGAGCCAACGAACAATGCCCAGAACACAGTAGGCCCTCAATAGGAGGAGGCTGCAATTAATGGAAGTGGATGTAATCGTAAAACAGATTTTTTGTTCTTAACATAATGTCTATTCATTGAACTTGCAAGCATTAACTCATTTGAAGTCTTTTCGGACAAATGTTTTCATTATCTTTCAGTAATCCTAGAAGAGAAAGAATTAAGTACAATACAACGCTGTTTTGACTTTAAGCTCAGGGCACAACTAACCGTCCTTAATGTGATAAACAGAAACATTTATTCTCAAGTCAACTGTACCTTTCAGTTTAATAAAATTCTGTTAATTTTATGTCAATTGCATGGTTTTCAGAACCTCACTTTTTCTTTTTCTTTTTTTTCCAGGAGACAGGGCCTAGGGGAAGGAATAGAATGAAGATCAACCCAGAGCTTTGAAAGAAGATAAAATCAGGACGCCTGGGTAGGCTCAGCGGTTGAGGATCTGCTTTCACGCTCAGGGCGTAATCCCGGGATCCCAGGATCGAGTAGATAAAATCAGCACACCCCTGAGAAACCAAATGTGGTCACTGAGTCCACAGTCTGCTTGGAAAATGTAGAGGAATAACTCTTCACTCACCGCTGTCTCTGAAGAGTCTAGTCTGGAGGGTCAGGAGTCACTAAAAGAGTTTTTAAAAGGCTAGGAAAAAACCCTATTCTCATCACAGGACCTACTTGGAAAGTTCACATTTCTTTTTTCACCTAGAAGGATGGGGGGGGGGGTAGTTGTAGCATTCTCTCTCAAACCAGCCCACTTGTTTCTTTCTTCATCCATTCAACTCCTCTTGTCTAGTTACTGTGAAGAATCCCTGTTACTTGATCCTCAGAATCCTTTGCAATGCCAGAGGGCAAGCACCAGAAAGGCCTTCACCTGGAAGTTCTGGGAGTCCCAGGGTATATATGTATACCCATGAGCAAATTCTTTTTTTTTTTAATATTTTATTTATTCATGAGAGACACAGAGAGAGGCAGAGACATAAGCGGAGGGAGAAGCAGGCTCCCTGTGGGGAGCCCCATGCGGGGCTCGATCCTGGGTCTCCAGGATCACGCCCTGGGCCGAAGGCAGATGCGCAACTGCTGAGCCACCCAGGTGCCCCTCCATGAACAAATTCAATCAGGAAGAAGTGTGGTATTTAAGCTTTTCCCTTTCGCTCTGGTCCTCTCTAATGGGTCTGTTGCCTCTACCTCCAGACACGGGCATCTTGATCTTCCCCTAAAATCCCCAAGGTACCAGAGTGCACATTGCTCTTGCTTCCAGTGATTGGTTCTTTTCTACGTGGACACCAAAGCATGGCCCAGGGGCTTTCGAAGTTCTCTGTAAAATAATATTTTCCAATTGTTCCTTCTGGGACTCTTCTCTGGAAAAACACAGACACATCTCTATATGAACTGGAGTGGTACAATCAGAAGGGCAGACACTGGGAGCCATTCTTCCTAAAACCTGACTTTCTTGGTTGTCTTTTCTTGAGGCTATTTATTTTCCAGGACACTCCACCATGGACAAGTCTGAAGCTTATGCTCGAATACCCTTTTCCGCTCCAAATTATACTTGTCATCGCAGCCTCAAGCCCCAGCTTTTGTCTTTTCAACATCTGTGGACTCCCTTCCCCCCACCACCACCACCCGCCAACCATATCTGTACTTCCATTGCCCACTAATTCAGCCTTGATTTCCTTTAATGGTTAATTTTCCAGCCTGGATGCTCATTTTAAAAGACCATAGTCATAATCCTTCCAATTGGAATGGATTTGGATCTGGTCCCAAAATGAGGATAAAGTCAGCCTTAAAATCAGGCTGAACTTTATTGAGGTCTATGCATTAAACCCAGCACTAAGAGTAATAGGAAACATTTTTAGTGTGCTTACCTGCTGCCACACCCTATGTGCTTTGCATTAGTTAACTAAGTTTTTCTTATAGCAATCCTATGAGGCCGGCACTATTATTAGCCCTATTTCGCAGATGAAAAAACTGAGGTGCAAGGAGGACAGGCAACTACCCACACAGTTAGCAAGTTGGCATTGCAGGGACCTGAGCTCAATCTTCCTCCAGAGTCTACATTCTTCACTATGTCCCTGTATTGCCCGTTAAGGGGTGATGCACTTATTTTTTTTAATTTAAATTCAATTTGCCAACATATAGTCCAATGTAATTTTCAATAATTCGTCAGTTGCTTATAACATCCCGTGCTCATCATATCACCTGCCCTCCTGAATACCCAGGGTGATGCGCTTTCTTTCTTTCTTTTTGCATAAATTTATTTTTTGTTAGTTCATGATTTTTACACATTCTATTGTGAAAATTCCAAACATATACAAGGTAATCCGCTTTCTAAGGCTTCTCAATGAATCATCATAGCAACTCTATGAGATAATTACTGTTGTCATTCTCATTTTAATTTGGAAAAACAAAGATGTGGAAAAGAAACACCCTGCAATTTATTCAGCACAGAAGTGGAACCAAAATTCAAGTATGACTTATACCCAAGCCCATATGCCCTTAATCACTGTTCTGCTTTACATTCATCCACAAACACTTTCCTCTTTAGCCCTGTCTGTGACACTTCACCCCAGTGTTGCTCAAACTTCAGTGATTTCTGTATCATGAGACATATAAGAAAATATTTTGAGTCTCAATGTTGGTTTAAATTACTACGTTTTATAAATATATACAAATATAAGACTAGATACATACTTTCTATGTTTCAGTTCCTTTATGACTGCAAAACCAAAATTAATTTACAAATCAAATAAGAATAAAAACAAAAAATCAATATAATTTCGATTAATATGAATAACACCAAGTGTCATTTCAGTGCAAGGTTTGGCTGGATAAGTGTGTCCTGAAATACTTGCAGTGTGTCCACAGGGACCATTGCTATGAAGCACTCCCAACCAGCATATAGCCTGTGATGATGCAATCTCCAGCTTTGTAGTCTTTTTCCCAAGTCCTGAGGAACTTGGGTCCATTCAATGTCATTTGGTTTTCACATGCACAAAGACATTTGCATAGTATGTTCATCTCTGTTCCTACACAATTAGGCCATTGTAATGAAAATAGCTTAATTTGGTGTTTGATTTGTCCGTTACACGAGGCACATCTAGCTAGTCCCTTAACAAACTCCCATAGAGGGTGAAGACAAATTTGATCTTATTGAACTTCATTTGAAGGTCTCCTAAGATGGAACATTCTCCCTGCAGCTCTGACTCCTAAACAGCTGGAAACACTCAAGTGCTTTTAAATAATAAGAAAACAAAATGCTATCTCAAGGCAGACCAGTAGAAATACCCAATACACACTATTGCACAAGCATGTGGGTACACACACACACATGCACACACACACACAGACACCACTCTTTATGGTGTTTTAAATGCTAAATTAAATTCAAGTTTGGGACATCTGTGTGGCTCAGTGTTGAGTGTCTGCCTTTGGCTCAGTGCATGATCCTAGGGTCCTGGGATTGAGTCCTGCATTGGGCTCCTCTTAGGGAGCCTGCTTCTCCCTCTGGAAGAAAGGAAATACATCTTAAAAATTTAGGAGCATTTCTATAGGTAAGTACATTAGTTCCATTACCAGCAAAAACAGCAGCACTTTGATATTAATATATAAGATTTCAATTCAAAATGGAGTTGCATGTTCTGGCTTCTAAAAGCAAAGAATGAAAGGAACCTGGAAGAGAATCAGGTGGAGGTCAGTCATGAAAGCCTTTTTTTTCTTTTTGCCAAGGTGCATGGAAGAGAACAGACTGGCTAGGAGAAAAGGAGCTAATGTCATCCTCTGAACAGGAACTTCTGTAACCACAGGAGCAGTGAGGCCCCAGAGTGGAGCAAGCTGTGGGATAATTGCACTCTTGGGACTAGGGAGCTTTGAATGCATTCTGGAAGGACTGAAAATCCTATAGTTAGAAGGCTTAACCTTCCATTTTAACAAAACTATAGGGAATTGAGGGAAAAAGAGTTCAAATTGATAAGTCTTCTGTTTTCAAAATGGAAAATATTATTTAAGTAGATTTTGATCATTGTATATATCAAACACAAGTCATGGTGGGGTGGGTACCTGGCTGGCTCAGTGGTTGAGCATCTGCCTTTGGCTCAAGTTGTGATCCTGGGGTCCTGGGATCAAGTCCCTCATGGGGCTCTCTGCAGGGAGTCTGTTTCTCCCCCTGCCTATGTCTCTGCCTCTGTATCTGTGTCTCTCATGAATAAATAAATAAAATCTTTTTTATTTTTATATTTTTTAAGACTTTATTTATTTATTCATGAGAGTCACAGAGAGAGGCAGAGACATAAGCGGAGGGAGAAGCAGGCTCCCTGTGGGGAACCCGATGCATGACTTGATCCCAGAATCCCAGGATCACGACCTGAGCCAAAGGCAGACACTCAACCTCTGAGCCACCCAGGTGCCCTTTTAATATAATCTTAAAATCTTAAAAAAAAAAAAAAAAAGTCACGGCCAGGTGCCCTTTTAATATAATCTTAAAATCTTAAAAAAAAAAAAAAAAAAAAGTCACGGCCAGGTGCCCTTTTAATAAAATCTTAAAAAAAAAAGTCACGGCCCTTTTAATAATAGCAATAAACTAATATTTATTTGCATTTTCTATAATTTCTTTACTAATATTTATTTGCATTTTTCCTACATAGATTCTTTTACTTGGTCCTCTTGATGTCAGCAAGCACATGAAGTGGGCACAATTAAAATACCCATTTTTACAGGTAAGGAAATTTAGCCATGCAGAGGTTAAAGAATTTGCTCAAGGTCACACATCTATCAGATGACAGAGCCAGGATCGGAGTCTAGGTCTCCACAATCCCTAAACCAGAATTCTTAATCCCTAGCACCAACTTTCCTTCCAAAGAGCACTCTCCAGGTAATCAAATCCTAATAATATAATGAGCCTTAGCAATTAGCTGTCAAGCCTGCTTATAATAGAATTGACACACCTGAGACCCAGAGATATTAAATGAATTTCTCAAGGTTATACAACTAGAGATAAAATCAGTTTCAAATTCCCAGTAACTTCTACTACATATACTATTATTTAATATAAAAATTATTCACATTCCATGTTTTAGGTGTAATTTAATTCTCACAATTCTATGTTTCCAGTAGATACCTTCTTTTTAATAAAGGTTTTGTTTTTTTTTATTTGAGGGAGAGAGAGCAGGCACATATGCATGTGAGAGTGAGCAAACATGAGTATGGGGAGAGACAGAGGAAGAGGGAGAAGCAGACTCCCCACCGAGCAGGGAGCCCAATGTGGGGCTTGATCCCAGGACCCTGAGATCATGACCTGAGTGGAAGGCAAGTACTTAACCCACTGAGCCATCCAGGTACTTTTTAAATATTTATAATATAACTTTTTAAATATTTATTTCATATTTGAGAAATGGAAGCCTAGAATCTGTTAAGCAAATTCTTAGTAATCACAAAATCAATGGCTTTGGCTTTGTTAAAACAATCATAGTTGGATATAAAATGGAATTACCCCTTTTTTTTTTCTGTTAACTTGGGCCAAGTGCCACTGTATCACAGGCTTCGATGCTGGCCATCAAGCTAATTCAGCTCACTGATGATGGGTTTTGTTCATATTTGAACGCCTTCTGGCTGGTTTCCAGTTTACCTAAGCCAGGTTACCTCTCATCACCACAATCCAGCAGTCCCTGGAAGCATTTCAGTGTAAATCTGTACCGGCAGATTACTTAGAAACTAGGGTGACTGGCTATCTTTTTCTGCCCAGGACTGAGAGGAAGGGAGTTCTCAGGACGCAGAATTTTTACTTCTAAACTCATGAAAGGATTGGGGAAACCAGGATATGTAGGTAACCTATTAGGTATTCAGGGCATTTAGTGGGTTGGGGACATTGGAATCTAACTTGGTAAGCACATTCTAAGTATCATTTATTCGTTTATTTCAATAAACATTTATTTTCCTCTCTATGTCCCACCACTGCTAAGCACACGTAATCAGAGTAGGAGAGGGAACCTCTGTCTTCCATAACCACAGCATCTAGGAGAGGGAAATAAGGCAGACTTAGAGTCAAATACAACCCCAGGCAGAATGATGACTGTAGCACTGGAAGTCTAGACTAATGTTTGTGTGTACATATTCACAACGTAGTGATACGGCTTCCAGTTGGGAGCCACCTTGTGTAGTTGAAGTTCCCGGGAATCTGAACTAACCACTTGAAAACGTGACACAGTCAATTCCATGAAGGCTACATTGCTAATAGTAAGCATAATTTCTTAGCTGTTTCTAAGGGAATCCAACTGTTAATAGGAAATCCAAACCCTTAATAGAAAAGTCATTCTTATGGGGAAATCAATAATTATGAGATAGTTTCTTTTTTCACATACACGCAAATGCTTCTTAATTGATTTTACTCAGGCACTGGTAACGTAGTTGAACATGAGCTGTTTTATCATCTGTGTGGTGAGTAAGCCTAGGAAAACTCTCAGGGGTATAAGTAGTGGAAGACAAAGTCATGTAATGTTTTTACTAATATCTCTTTATTAAGCAGCGTACGGCAATAAGCTATGAAAAACTACCTTATTACCACTTTCCAACATATCTCAAGCTCTAAACATCTGCTGGTAAAGACTATGGAAACAAGTCAATAGAGGCTTGATGTATTTATCTGTCTAAGGCTTGATGTATTTATCTGTCTATTTATCTAAGAGGGCAAGAGTAGAGCCATCAACTTGGCCAATCAAGAAGAGGTGAACAGAGAGCTTTAGACTAGAAAGGTAGGAAAGAAACAGCTATGGCCAAAAGTGAAAAAGAGTTGGCCAGACAGAGGGGAAAGGGTGAGGGATAAAACACAAAATGTAACAGGTACTAATCATTGAACTCAAACTCTGTGCCAGCCACTGCTGTGAGCTTTACTCGTATGACCTCATCGAAAGCCCTGACATCAACCCTATGAAGCCAGAACTGTCCCAATTTGCAGAAGATAAGCAGACTGACGGTGATTTGCCTGAGGCCTTGCAGGTGGCTGGCAGATAGGTAGTGGTTGGACCCCATCCCTTGAACCCTGAGCCAGGGTACCATAATGCTCTCATTCTCTCTCTCTCTTCATGGCCACCCTGGAGACACTAGGATCCCAGTCTAGTGAAGAGAGAAGTCCCTTCCCCCAATGTCATAATTATTTTCTCATCTTCCTGCAGGTGGGGATTTCTTTCTGGCTGCAGTTGGAAGTACCCTTAAACAGCTGGGTCACACTATGCTCAGAAATGAGAAGCCAGCCAGTTGGTATGAGGCCACACAATTGGTCACAACATCCTGAAAGCAAGAATCTGTGCAGATGTTTTGCTGTAACATTGGCCCCCAAACTTCCCACGTGATGCCCTTCCAGCCAAAGTCGCCATTCATTCTTAACGCTCGCAAACCAGTGACTCGAGTTTCCATCCCCAAAAAGAGAAGCAGAGGAAGTGAGCTTGAGAGTCCGTTAGTCTTAGGAGCACAGTGCCAAGGCATAAAACGAACAAGTAAACTTCAAAATGGGAAACTCACCCGGTAGGACCCCGGGGGCGTGTGAGACTCGCTGGTGAGCTGCACAGCTGGACCTGATTGGGCTTTGGGCTGGGAGGCCTCTGCTTGCTGCAAAGCCCCTGGCACACTGCTGAGAGGTGAAATCCAGCGAGACAAGAATATGACTCTGCATTCCATCGGAAGCAGCCTGGGATACTCTCTCGGCTAGGGGACATGGAAACATCCTACCCTACAAAGGACGGGGCTTTCCGTGGATTTCCCAATAATACACATTTATCTGAACAGGAAAGTAAGAAAAAGCCCCGCCAGCCAGGCAGAAAGCAAGTTCTATCCTCCACACAGTGCCAGCACTGTTCTAACTTCATTCTTATGGAAGAGACACCCATGACACACAGTGTTTTAAATAACGGGCTGTTTGCTTCTTGTTTGAGATGCGTAATCTACTCAATGAAATGGGCACTTGATAGTCCTCTTTTGGAAACAGGACAATTGAGTTAGTTGCTAGTCACACATTCCTGTCTCTTACCCTGAACAAACATCCGTGGAGTGAAAGAGGAAACTTTTTAGTGTTCTTCCAACACTGAAGGCTCCTTTCTGCCTTTCTGCCTTTGCATAACATGGTCACTTTGTCTAGAAAATTGCTCTCTCTCTGTTTAATGCTTAATAATCCCTCCTGATAGCAATGATGGTGTTAGTGTGGCGGTGGTGACAATGATTGGGATATAGCATCTGTGCCGGTGTAGTCTGTGCCTGACGTTGCACCCCCAAATTTGCATGTGTTGTTTCATTTCTTTCTCAGAAATAAAGTGCTCTTAACATCCCCCATTTTACATGCAAGAAAACTCAGGCAGAGGAGGGTGTATTCTTCAAGGCAAGTAAGTGCAAAAACACTGCACTCCATATCAACTAAAAAGTTGAAAAATCTAGCACACAGCAAACGTGAATAAGGAAACTCTCATGCAATGTATGCATTACTGGTGGGAGTGCAAATTGATGGAAACTCATTGAAAAATTGTTTGGTAGTATTTGCTAAAGTTGACAATAAGCAAACAAGTAATTCAACCTGAGGGTATATAAAGCCCCCCAACCCCCGCACCGTCCCTACCAAAAGGCAAATACACATTCATCTACTAAAGATGAAAATATGGGGGGAGGGGCAAGATGGCGGAAGAGCAGGGTCCCCAAATCACCTGTCCCCACCAAATTACCTAGATAACCTTCAAACCATCCTGAAAATCTACGAATTCGGCCTGAGATGTAAAGAGATACCAGCTGGAACGCTACAGCGAGAAGAGTCCGCGCTTCTATCAAGGTAGGAAGACGGGGAAAAAGAAATAAAGGAACAAAAGGCCTCCGAGGGGGAGGGGCCCCGCGAGGAGCCGGGCTGAGGCCGGGGCGAGTGTCCCCAGGACAGGAGAGCCCCGTCCCCGTCCCGGAGGAGCAGGAGCTGCACCAACCTTCCCGGGCGGAAAGGGGCTCGCAGGGAGTTGGAGCAGGACCCAGGAGGGCGGGGATGCCCTCGGGCTCCCGGGGACACTAACAGACACCTGCGCCCCGGGAGAGTGCGCCGAGCTCCCTAAGGGCTGCAGCGCGCACGGCGGGGCCGGAGCAGCTCGGAGGGGCTCGGGCGGCGGCTCCGCGGAGGGGGCTGCGGGGCGGGAGCGCGAATCCAATAGCGCAGGCCCCGGAGCACAGGGCGCCGGGACCCAGCCCAGGATCCGGCCTCCCCCGGGACAGGCAGAGGCCGGGAGGGCCCAGGACAGCGAGGACGCTCCTGCCCCGAGCTGAGCAGATCAGCGGCCCCGCCCCGGAGCCTCCAGGCCCTGCAGATGGAAAGCCGAGAGCCCCGAGCCCCGTAGTTCCTGCGGAGGCTGAATCCAGGCTTCCAGAGTTGCCATAGCAACTGCTGCTGTTCCTCCTGGGGCCCCACGGGGTAAACAACCCCCGCTGAGCCCGGCAGCAGGCAGGGGCAGAGCAGCTCCCCCAAGTGCTAACACCTGAAAATCAGCACAGCAGGCCCCTCCCCCAGAAGACCAGCTGGACGGACCAGTGATACTCCCCCGTGTTCCAATACAACTTGTTTTTGGCCACTCTGCACTGAGCAAAATGACTAGAAGGAAAACCTCACCTCAAAAGAAAGAATCAGAAACAGCCCTCGCTCCCACAGAGTTACAAAATCTGGATTACACTTCAATGTCAGAAAGCCAATTCAGAAGCACCATTATACAGCTACTGGTGGCTCTAGAAAAAAGCATTAAGGACTCACGAGACTTCATGACTGCAGAATTTAGATCCAATCAGGCAGAAATTAAAAATCAATTGAATGAGATGCAATCCAAACTAGAAGTCCTAACGACGAGGGTTAACGAGGTGGAAGAACGAGTGAGTGACATAGAAGACAAGTTAATGGCAAAGAGGGAAACTGAGGAAAAAAGAGACAATCAATTAAGGGACCATGAAGACAGATTAAGGCAAATAAATGACACTCTAAGGAAGAAAAACCTACGTTTAATTGGGGTTCCCGAGGGCGCCGAAAGGGACAGAGGGCCAGAATATGTATTTGAACAAATCCTAGCTGAAAACTTTCCCAATCTGGGAAGGGAAACAGGCATTCAGATCCAGGAAATAGAGAGATCCCCCCCTAAAATCAATAAAAACCGTTCAACACCTCGACATCTAATAGTGAAGCTTGCAAATTCCAAAGATAAAGAGAAGATCCTTAAAGCAGCAAGAGACAAGAAGTCCCTGACTTTCATGGGGAGGAATATTAGGGTAACAGCAGACCTCTCCACAGAGACCTGGCAGGCCAGAAAGGGCTGGCAGGATATATTCAGGGTCCTAAATGAGAAGAACATGCAACCAAGAATACTTTATCCAGCAAGGCTCTCATTCAAAATGGAAGGAGAGATAAAGAGCTTCCAAGACAGGCAGGAACTGAAAGAATATGTGACCTCCAAACCAGCTCTGCAAGAAATTTTAAGGGGGACTCTTAAAACTCCCCTTTAAGAAGAAGTTCAAGTAACTCTGAACGTGAATGGGCTTAATGACCCCATCAAAAGGCGCAGAGTTTCAGACTGGATAAAAAAGCAGGACCCATCTATTTGCTGTCTACAAGAGACTCATTTTAGACAGAAGGACACCTACAACCTGAAAATAAAAGGTTGGAGAACCATTTACCATTCAAATGGTTCTCAAAATATACCCTAAAAACTACAGAACACTTCTGAAAGAAATTGAGGAAGACACAAAGAGATGGAAAAATATTCCATGCTCATGGATTGGCAGAATTAATATTGTGAAAATGTCAATGTTACCCAGGGCAATTTACACGTATAATGCAATCCCTATCAAAATACCATGGACTTTCTTCAGAGACTTAGAACAAATTATTTTAAGATTTGTGTGGAATCAGAAAAGACCCCAAACAGCCAGGGGAATTTTAAAAAAAGAAAACCATATCTGGGGGCATCACAATGCCAGATTTCAGGTTGTACTACAAAGCTGTGTTCATCAAGACAGTGTGGTACTGGCACACAAACAGACATATAGATCAATGGAACAGAACAGAGAACCCAGAAGTGGACCCTGAACTTTATGCTCAACTAATATACGATAAAGGAGGAAAGACGATCCACTAGAAGAAAGACAGTCTCTTCAATAAATGGTGCTGGGAAAATTGGACATCCACATGCAGAAGAATGAAACTGGACCACTCTCTTGCACCATACACAAAGATAAACTCAAAATAGATGAAAGGTCTAAATGTGAGACAAGATTCCATCAAAATCCCAGAGAAGAACTCAGGCAACACCCTTTTTGAACTTGGCCACAGTAACCGGAGAAGGACAAACAGTGTATGTTCTCATTCATTTGGGGAATATGAATAATAGCGAAAGGGAATATAAGGGAAGGGAGAAGAAATGTGTGGGAGATATCAGAAAGGGAGACAGAACATAAAGACTTCTAACTCTGGGAAATGAACTAGGGGTGGTGGAGGGCGAGGAGGGTGGGGGGTGGGGGTGAATGGGTGACGGGCACTGAGGGGTACACTTGACGGGATGAGTACTGGGTGTTATTCTGTATGTTGGTAAATTGAACACCAATAAAAATTAATTTATAAAAAAAAAAAAAAAAGAAAGAAAAGAAAATATGTATAACACCAATTCCATCCCAGGGCGTGTAGACCCAACTGAAACGCGAGTATATGTTACTAAGAGATTCGTATACTAAGAGATTCGTATAATAATGTTAAGAGTAGCACTGTTTATAATAGTCCCAAATTTGAACTATTCAACTGTCATCAACAGTAGAATGAATAAGATTGGGTATAACTACACAATTGGATAATAGAAGACAGCACAAAAGTAAACAAATTATAGCTAGGCGTAACAGTATAGAAAAAGCCCACAAAAGTAATGTAGAAAGGGGCATGTAGCTGGCTCAGTCAGTAGAGTGTGTGGCTCTTCATCTTGGGGTTGTAAATTCAAGCTTCACTTTGGGTATAGAGATTTCTTAAAAATAAAATCTTAAAAAAAAGAAAGTAATATAGAAACAAAGAAGCCTAACACAGAAAATCACATACATCATGGTCTCACTTACATAAAGTTCAAAAAGAAAGTGAAACAAATCTATAATGTTGAAAGTTAGGGTAACAGCATCCCTTGGAAGATGGTAGTAATGGTAATAGAAGCTTCTAGAGTGCTGATTATTTTTCTGTTCTTGATCTTGGAGTTGGTTACACAAGTGTGTTTGTCCAATGGTACACTTACATTTTTATTTTGTTTCTCTTTGTGTAAAATATATATTTCCAAAAAGTTCAAAATGAGAATAAAAAAGTCAAATTCAAAACTTGTGCTTTTAACTCCTGACTATAGATCCATACTTTAAAAATAATCCAGGGGCACCTGTTGGGTCAGTTGGAGCATGCAACTTTTGATCTGGGGGTTGTGAGTTTGAGGCCTACATAGGGTACAGAGATTATTAAAGACATAAAATCTTGGGGATCCCTGGGTGGCTCAGCAGTTTAGTGCCGCCTTCAGCCCAGAGCCTGATCCTGGAGTCCCGGGATCAAGTCCCATGTCATGCTCTTTGCATGGAGCCTGCTTCTCTCTCTGCCTGCATCTCTGCCCCTCTCTCTGTGTGTCTCTCATGAATAAATGAATAAAATCTTAAAAAAAAAAGATAAATTTTTTTAAAAAAATTTAAAAGTAACAACAACAAAAAGATAATCTGGAGCACAATAACCTGGCATACACTCGACATACACAAAACATATGCACTATACATATATATATTATTTTATTTTATAATATCTTGGCATAGACATATACTATAACAAAGTATATGTTATATATATATGAAAAGTATATGTTATATAAAGTATATGTTATATATATATTATATATATATATATACTATAACAAAGTATATATATATATGAGAGAATGCTCATGCACGTGAGGGCCTGGGGGATGGAGGATCAGGAGGCAGAGGGAAGAAGAAGAGAGAAATTTTAAGCAGACTCAACACTCAGCTTAGAGCCCCACATGGGACTCAGTTCATGACCCTGAGGTCATGACCTAAGTTGAAATCAAGAGCCAAATGCTGAACCAACTGAGCCACTCAGGCATCCTTTTTTATTAATATTTTATTTTTTATTAATAAAATAAAGGCAGTCTTAAATGATGGATATAGTACAGACAACAGACTCAAGTCTGAGTTCAAATTCTGATTCTGTTCTTTAAAATACGTAAAGTTGGGTAATGTACTAAGCCTCTTAGGATCTTAATTTTTTTCCTCTGTAAAATGGAGATGTGTTTTCTATTCTGTTCTATTGATTTATGTGTCCATCTGTCTGCCTTACCACATGGCCTTGGTTATTGTACCCTTAACATTGGTAGATATGAGCCCCTCCTACTTCATTCTTTAAAAAAACAAACAAACAAACAAACAAAAACTGTTTTAGCCATTTTTGCCTTTGTGACTTTCCTTTTTTTTTTTTTAAGATTTTATTTATTTGTTCATGAGAAACACACAGAGAGAGGCAGAGACATAGGCAGAGGGAGAAGCAGGCTTCCTGTGAGGAGCCTGATGTGGGACTCAATCCCAGGACCCCAGGATCATGCCCTGAGCCAAAGGCAGACGCTCAACCACTGAGCCCCGCAAGCATCCCAGTTTTTGTGCCTTTCCATATGAATTTTAGAATAAGCTTTCTGTGTCTACCAGTAACCTTGGTAGGATTTTAATAAAAATTGGCATTAAATCTATAGATCAATGTCAGAAGAACCGACATCTTTACAATGAGGGAACTTCAGTCAATAAACATGGTATGGCTCTTCATTTATTCAATATTTTAAAAATATTTCTTTCATTAGCATTTTGTAACTTTCAGATATTGTAAATGTTTTGTTGAATTTATACCTCAATATCTTAACTTTCTTGGAGAAATTGGTTTTAATACATATGTTCATATGTTTGCTGTTATGATTCATTTTTGTGTTGATCTTCTATCCTACAACCTTACTGAACTCACTTAATTATAGGAGGTTTTGGGGGGTTTTAGTAAGGTAAGTCTTGGGATTTTCTACATACATAATTATGTTAGCTGCAGAAAGGACAATTTTATTTCTTACATTCTAATTTTTACGCTTTTATTTCTCTTTATGCTTTATTGTGATGGCTCTTTTATCACTATGCTGATTAAGAGTAGTAAGAGTAGACATTCTTGTCCATCACAATATTTTGAATCTTTTTTTAAGATTTCTTTTTATCTTTATTCATTAGAGAGAGAGAGAGAGAGAGAGAGAGAGAGAGAGAGCACAGGCAGGAGGAGCAGCAGACGGAGAGCAGACTCTCCACTGAGCAAGAAGCCCTACAAGGCTCCATCACAGGACCCTGAGATCATGACCTGACCTGAAGGCAGACTAACTGACTGAGCCACCCAGGTGCCCCACAACATTTTAACTTCTTAAAAATCTCCAAAATCAAGTCAACAAGTAGATACTTGGTGCCCTAAATGCATTTCATTATCTGTCAGGGTCTTCTTTTCTCCATGAACTTGCAGCCTTGTGTGAAGGTTATCCTCATGAAGGACAAAAATAAATAATGCAAAATTAAGCACATTTTTGAATTAAAATGGTAGAGACTCTAAAATGAGTCAGATTTGGAGGATCCCTGGGTGGCTCAGCGGTTTAGTGCCTGCCTTTGGCCCAGGGCATGATTCTGGAGTCCTGGGATTGAGTCCCATGTCAGGCTCCCTGCATAGAGCCTGCTTTTCCCTCTGCCTGTGTCTCTGCCTCTCTATCTGCGCCTCTCATCAATAAATAAATAAAATCTTTTAAAAAAAAAAAAAGACTGATGAGAGGCAATTGCTACTCTCTATTGGGGAAGTGATTTGATGTGATCCATGTCTCGAAAAAACCACTCTGGGGGCACTTGGGTGGCTCAGGGGTTGAGCGTCTACCTTTGGCTCAGGGTGTGATCTCAGAGTTCCAGGATCTAGTCCTACATCGGGCTCCACAGGAAGCCTGCTTCTCCCTCTGCCTATGTCTCTGCCTCTCTCTCTGTGTCTCTCATGAATAAATAAATAAAATCTTTTTTTAAAAATGAAAAAAAAAAAAGAAAAGAAAAGACCACTCTGACTCTTGCTGCAGAGTGTTACTGTGAAGACCACATGCTCACAGAATGCTGGTGTTTGTAGTGTTAATATGCATTGTACTTCATAAAATCAAATGACTTTCCACATGACCAATAGAAATGGGTCACTTTGCTATCCGGTAGAAACATAACTGTGCTGCCATTAGAGAGGCATGCTGTATGAATGAAATCTAGAAAAAAAGAATTAAAATTCCACCAATCATTATTTTAGTAGCCTTCCGATATCATAGTATTAGAAACTGAATTATTTGAATTTGAGAGAACCATGAATATTAACTTCTGTTCATCCTTTTTGGTCATTTTAATTATTTTTTTCAGACGTTGTTTATTTATTCATGACAGACACAGAGAGAGGGGCAGAGACACAGGCAGAGGGAGGAGCAGGCTCCCTGTGGGGTGCCCAGTGTGAGACTCATCCAAGACCCGGGGATCATGACCTGAACTGAAGGCAGATGCTCAACCACTGAGCACCCAGGTGTCCCTTGTCATTTTAATTATTACAGTAAACTCCCCACCCAGGTATTCTGCTAAAGATCTTTGATTGTAAAAGGACTTTTTGGTCTTTTTTGATTTTCATCAAAGAGTTAAAACCCTTCAGAGGGGGGAAAAAATCTCACTGGGCATAACCTTATTGCTTTATGAAACATAACAAGGAGGATGTCTCCTCTCTCTCCACACCCCATTCTCACATTTACCCTCCAGCTACTTCAACACATTATCTCCACTTTCATTGTCCTTCCAAAATTTATCCAGTTAAATACTTTTTTTTTTTTTTTTTGTTCTTTGGAATTCTATTCAGGCATCACAACTTCCATCCTTTCTTCATATTATCACAGAGAGAATTATTCACTACCTCCATACCCTGCCTACATTTTTTTGTAGTTCTATCATTACAAATAATAACCAAACAAGCTACATTTGAGCATTTTTAACCTTATATTTAATTCTTTTTAGTTTTTTTATTAAAACATAATTGACATACCATGTTATAGTGGTTTCAAGTGTACAGCGTAATGATTGGAGAAGTCTATATCCTTTGCTATAAGCATTTATTTTATACTAGAAAAACATGTGGCATGTTGTATTATTTTTCTCCTATTACAAATATGAAATGTGAGACTAAGAGCTGGTAAGTAACTTATGTAAGGTCCTGGAACTACTGAATTGCAGGAACAAAATGTGAACTCATCCTGCTTTGTGCTGCTTGAATGGTAGCCATTATTTAGATGCAGGGTTTCTAACAAGCACATTGCAGCGTCCTCAGGCATCTCCACAAACTTACAGGAGTGCTGCAGTATATTTTAGATTTTTAAGGGAAATACAGTGATACCCTGTGTCTATCAGACATTGCAGGAACCCCTGGCTCCAGGTAATTCACAGTTCTATTAGGTGACATCGCATTCTTTTCAATGGCCTCATAAATTTACAAAGCTGTGTTTCCCGGGGTTGCTGTGATAAAGATAAACACTGAGCATAAAATAAAAAGAAAAGTCAGTGTGGAACACGAAGTGAGGGTGATGACGTCCAATCTGATTTCCAGGGTTTTTTTTTAAAGATTTTATTTATTTATTCATAAGAGACACAGAGAGAGAGGCAAAGACATAAGGCAGAGAAAGATGTAGGCTCCCCATAGGGAGCCCGATGTAGGACTCTATCCCAGGACGTTGGGATCACGCCCTGAGCCAAAGGCAGATGCTCTACCACTGAGCCACCTAGGTGTCCCCTGATTTCCAGTTTTGAAAAGTTGTGCCATGCGGAACAAGTGTCCACATCTCATGTAATGTGGCTATTTAAGAATGAAATAAAAATATTGTGGTTTTATTCAATGTATATGTATGTTTTTTTTTTCCCAAATGGTTTATAAATTAAGATACAAATACTTATTAGATTGCTTGGACTTAACTAGTTAATGAAAGGAACCTTCAAATATTTCTTTTTGTCGAAGGGTGCTGTGAAAAAAATTACTGAGACACTAAAGACACCATGGATAGAGAAAATTGGGGAATTTCTGGCTGAAATATTTGTCTCACCTACCAGAAGGTAGTTTTCTTACATGCAGGGTAAAATCAGACTGAAAGTAGGCAGCAGAAGCAATCTTTTCCTTCTGGTCTGTCTCTCCTCTGTGAGAGTTGGAAAGCTTTTTGCTATAAGAAACAAATTATCCAACTCATATTGTCTTAATTAATAAGGAGGAGTCAGGGAAGCATGCAATGGGGACTGGCCTGTGTAGGATAGTCTCTTGTTTACCTCCTTTAAGGAACGTATATCCTTTGCCTATGGGTGTTAGCACACGTCCATAAATTACACTTCCACCACCTTTGGGAGAATCACATAGATGCTTTACTAAAAAAGTAACTGAAAAATCCTAATAAGGAATATGGAGAAATTACATGAAAAGAAACTTTTCACGCCATTTCTTGCTCAATCCTCTGGACAGTTACATCAAAAGTGTCTCCTACTGGGTATTTAACCCCTATTAACAAGGAAAAAAGACCAAATGGATTTATAATTCCATTGCAAGTGAATAGTAGAGAGTTGCCAGCTCACGTGGGAGCAAAAAAGACTGGGGAAAGAAAGGTATATCTAAAATCCTGTCCTTCATGGAATATTCACTGACAGAAGTAGCCTTGTTTCCTCCTTCTAAATGAAAATGAGAGTTGCCCAACTTATCCAACAAAAATTCAGTTCAATTTGAATTTCAGATAAACAAAGAATAACTTTTTGGCATAAGTACGTACCAAATATTGCATGAGGCATACATAGACTAAAAAGTTACTCCTCGTGCACCTAAAATCCAAACTGAACTGGGTGTCCTCTATTTAATCTAGCCATTTAATCTATTTAATGCCATTGAAAACAGAAATTCACTTCAAATATACTTAGGAATATGAATGAATAGAATGTAAATATTACCATTTTGCAGCCCCTCATGAAATAATGGATCTAGCACAGTGATTTTTGAAGTGTAGTTCCCTGAGCAGAGGCATCACCATCATCTGTGAAGTTGTTAAAATGTAAATTCTGGGGGTCCACCCCAGACCTATACCTCAGCAATGCTGGGGGTAGGGCCCCCAAATCTGTGTTTTAATGAACTTTCCCGATGATTCAGATCTGGAAGTTGTGGTAGCTGGAATAATCTTCCTCCAAAAATATCTATGTCTTAATCTCCAGAACCTGGGACCATCTGAGGTCACATGGAAAGGCGGAATTAAGACTGCAGAGGAAATTTGGGTTACCAACCAGCTAACATGAGGGAGAGTATTCAGTATTATCCAGGTGGGACCAACGTAATCATAAGCATCTTAGAAGAGTCATTCAGAGGACAATGTGACATGGAAAGAGGGCAGTGAGTGATGCAACATTGCTGCTTTGAAGATGGAGGAGGAGGGCTATGAGCCAGGGAATGTGGGTGGCCTCTAGCAGCTGGAAAAGGCCAGGAAACAAATGCTCCCCGAGAGCCTCCAAAAAAGAATGCAGCCCTGGTGACACCTGGATTTTAATCCAGTGAGATTCACTGGACTTTTAACCTACAGAACTGTACGATCATTTTTTCGTGTTTAAGCCGTTGAGCTTCTGGTCCTTTGTTAACAGCAGTGAAAGAGAACTAATAGAACGATGATCATCAATGCCTGTGAAAACCATTAGCTAAAAGTCAATACTCCAATACCAGAATGGGACTTGGTTGTCAGTTAACATCAGGGCCATGTGTGCTATTTATAACTTATTTTATATATGGACATAATTTATGTCTTTTAAAATAAGCATTTCCTTGTTTCTAAGGTTGACAGCCTTATAGGAATAATAAGAAGCTTCAGGCATGCTATAGACTGAACGTCTGTGCGGTCCCCACCCCACCCCCACACCCCATTCATATACTGAAATCCTAACCTCCTATGTGATTGTATTCGGAGGTGGGGCTTATGGGAGGTGATTAAATCCTGAAGGTGGAGGCCTCATGAATGGGATTAGTGCTTTTATAAAAGAGGCCCCAGAGAATGCCTCCCTCTCCCCCCAACCCCCCATCCCTTCTGCCTTGTGAGGACACGGGGAGAGGACAGCCATCTGTGAACCAGGAAGCAAGCTCTCACCAAACCCTGAATCATCTGGCAACTTGATCTTGGACACCTTTGCCGTTAGAACTGTAAGAAATACATTTCTGTTGTTTATAAACCCCCCCAGTCCATGGCATTATGTTATAGCAGCCCAGATAGACGAAGACAAGATATATTTCAGAATTCATGAGATTGGACAGTGGTGACCAGTATGAGCTAACTGGGTAAGCTGCACTGGTGTAGACAGTAGTCTGAACCTTTTTGCCTGTTTGGTTGCAATGCTTTCTCCTACAAGTGTAGTGTACCTATTTTTCCCCTTTCCCTTCTGAGCAAAAAGAATCTCCTTGGTAAGTTATTTTGGGAATTGGCCTAGGGATAACTTGGGGAATAAGAGCTAAGGACAGATGTCCCAGAGGCCTCAAAGCAGCCACAGAAGGAAATTTTTATATCATGAGTTTACCCACAGACACAGAATGCATCGAGTTTTAACAGTTTCCCAAGAAAGAGTTCTCATTTTCTCCACATATTCTGTTTGTACTTAAGTCCGTCTAAATTAGCATGAAGAAAGAATATTCATGTGAATTCTACCAGTTAACTAAAATCTGGGAAAATAAGGAATTATCTGTTTCTTTTTATGTCTATTAAAAACATCATCTGTGGCCGTGAAAAACCTCTGCCAACACTTCTGACTGACAAAGAATCTTTAAATTTTTGCTCTTTATTGTCATAGTATTAATAGTAATATACAGCTGTAAAAATTAACTTGTTGTGGGATATAGAAAAATCAGCCTGTGTGAAACACTTGGATTCTGTCTTCAACAACCCCTTTTTTTTTTTTCAAGATTTTATTTATTTATTCATGAGAACACAGAGAAAGAGGCAGAGACACAGGCAGAGGGAGAAGCACGCTCCATTGGGGGAGCCTGATGTGAAACTCCATCCCAGATCTCCAGGATCACGCCCTGGGCTCGTTTTTATTTTTATTTTTTTTTTAAGATTTTATTTGTTTATTCATGAGATACACACAGAGAGAGGCAGAGACATAGACCAAGGGAGAAGCAGGCTCCCTACAGGGAGCCTGATGTGGTACTTGATCCTGGGACTGGATCCCGGGACTCCAGGATCACACCTCGAGCCAAAGGCAGGTGCTAAACCACTGAGCCACCCAGGCATCCCTTCAACAAACTCTTAATAAGAAATCTTTGGAGAGTTCCTTACTGGTGTGCTTTAGCTGCCTCGTCCTAAATCACAAGAGCCAACTGATCAATTTTCAGGAATTTTGCATAACTTGTTTGACATATCCATTATTCAAATTTGAATTCTATTAATTTACAATTTTAAAAATCATATTAAAAACAAAGTTAATATGCTTAACATACATCACTTTCTAGTTATTTTACTACATTTTACTGTCTTCTGTACTTTGAGGTTACTCACATTTTCAGTCTGTATGGTAAATACGATATACAGTGGCACACCACTGGGCACCTCTTTCCACCTCTGTGTTCAGTAAAGTCACTTTGGTGGCTTGAAAGGAGCCATAGTGGAAATATTTACACAACAGAAATAAGCAAATGCTCATTGATGAGTTGTGATACATTTATAAGCATACCTCTCATTTAAATTAATCATTTGGAAGCAGCTGTATTACAAGAGGCCATAATATCCTAATTTCACATTCAAAATGGATCGGTCTTGACTGATACTAATTTTCCTAATTAGAAGAGAAGGTTAAAAAACACACCAATAGCACAAATCAACATTTTCCTAAAATGATACGGACTTCAAAAAATTAGGAAGTTGTTTTTTCTTTTTTTTCTTTCTTTTTTTTAAGATTCATTTGTTTTTTTCTTAGAGAGAGAGAGAGAGAGCACCTGCAGTTGGGGGTGGAAGGGCAGAGGGAAAGGGAAAGAGAATCTCAAGCAGATTCCATGCTGAGCACAGAGGCTGATGCAGGGCTCAATCTTACAACCCTGAGATCATGACTTGGGCAGAAATCAAGTCCGATGCTTACCTGACTGAGCCACTCCAGTGCCCTCAAATCTCATCTTTCTTTAATGGAAATTACTGATTTTGACTTGAAGGATCATAAGCTCTGAGAATTAAAAGAGGAAAACTTACATGCTGTAAGGCTCTTCCCCATCCTCTTCTGAACACTACAATCATTCTCCCTCAGATCAGAAATGCTTTGGTCCTGAATTTTAATAATACACTATTTACAACTTAAAGAGCTATGACGTTTTAACCTTTTTCAAGTTTCCTGTTTTAATGTATTTATCTTCCCTATAACACTATGAATAAGTTAAAGTAAGTTCTACTAAATCATCAAGACACATTCCCATTGCATATTTTTCGATGTATTTTATGGTTTAAACACATGGTTTACCATGGAGTCTATGTTAATACTATGCTTTGAATCCAGTTTTTGTTTTCTGCCATCTTTCTATTCAATTAATACAAAATTTTAATAAATTGTTACATAAAATTCACCTAAGGTAGTTACTAACTGTATTCAAATATTTAGCTTTCCAGATTCCTCTCCCAGAGATTCTGCTTCAGAAAGTGGGACAGACTCTTTAAAAAAAAGAAAGTGGAACAGAAGTTAACAGAAGCTACAAATGTGGGCATTCTTGTTAAAGTGGAGATAAAAATAATCTTTCATCCCAGAGTTTATAGAAAATGGAACCCAGTCCACGATTGTCATGTTTATCTCTCGTTGGGAAGCTGGAGAACCAGAGAGAAAGGAAGTTAACGTTCTTTATTAATTCACTAAAAATATATTTAACATACACTATGTTGCACTCATATCTAAGTGCTGGGATTACAATGTTGAACAAAACAGAACAAAAATCTCTGCATGAAAACGAATATTTAGAGAAAATACTCAAGATGAATTTGGAGATTAAAAGCATGTGAAAATAAGAATATATGTGTCCAGGGGCACCTGGGTTAAGCATCTGCTATCAGCTCAGGTCACGATCCTGGGGTCCTAGGATTGAGTCCTACATCAGGCTCTGCTCAGTAGGGAGTTTGCTTCTCCCTCTGCTCTCTTAGCCCCTTCCCCTGCTTGTGCTCTCTCTTTCTCAAATAAATAAAATCTTTTTTTAAAAAAGAATATATGTGTCTTAGGTGGTTGCTGGAGAGGAACCAGCTAAGAGGTAGGAGGCAGGGGTGAAGCTAAAGGGTTAGGAAAGGAGACACATCAAGGAGAAAGGGCAACTGAAGCTAATCAATCAGTGTACATACGTCACAATCTTCTATTCATAGTACAAAAGAAGCTGAGAATCTCTGATACACGGGCTGGCTTCATTGTCAGAAACTTGGGAGACACCAGGAGCTCCTGAAAGAGGACCTCCACACGTGGTCATGCAGGCTGGGCATGGCCCAACTCCAGATAGCTCTATGTGCCTAGGCAGTTGACAATGGCACCTTAGTTGTGTCATACGACAGCTCTGCTCCTGGACATGTTCCAAGAGCTCACCCCCCAGCATTGGGAGATTCTATTTTCACAGATTTATTCTCATTTGGACAATTTTTAAAATCTTGTCATCTGACGTGGGGGATAATTTACATCGGGACCATATAGTTTGCTTTAGCTCTAACAGTTATAGGGCTAACTCCTTCTGTAATGGTTATAGTTTTTACAAAACTTGAGGATTTAGCAGAAGAGTAGAACAAATCCTACTCATTTTCAGAACTCGAATTTCACACTCCCCAACACCTCCTCCTCATCATCACAGCCTTTTCTAAACTCCTCTAACAATCATACTCTGAACCTCCCAGGCTCAAGTCAGAGCAAACTACATTCTCAGGTAAAGGACTATTGAGAATAAACAAGATGCTAGAATAAGTCATAATGGAGAACTATAAAATCAGCAGAAGGTGTGGCCTACTGTCCAAAGTATGCTCTCCTGGTGAGTATGGTGATCTTAGCCTGGCTTGGAAGGGCTGTCACTATCAAGGGAGGTGTGTGGGAAGGGCAGAACACATCCGGAAGAGAGAAGTTTTTCTACAAGTGCCTGTCTACTATGGTTTCCTTTTATTATTCCAATCATAGCAAGGTTGTGGGAGGCTGAACAGCACAGAGCTCCGTGGGGAGCTGCATGTCCGCTGAGGGACATGCAGGTAGACTGTGACTTGGTTGATTGGACTGGTCTCAGAGCCAGCTGAAGTCCCATGTGGAAATAGGAGAAAGAGAAAGAGCGTTGTGTGTGTGTGTGTGTGTGATGTGTATAGGAGAGGGGCCTGGGGCAGACACCCAGTTGCAATTCCTTGATGGGCTCTCAAGGACTAGGCAATTTAGAAACTAGATTAAATGAGCAAAACTCATTTTGATTTACATTTGCTGGTAAGTTAGGGCTACTGTAAAAAGTGTTACCGAGGATTATTCAACAGAGCAAGGAAGGCAGATCTGATGATCTCTTTCAATCCTATTATTTTCCAGTTGCTTCATGTGTGTCTTGCTAGAACATAATAAAGTATTTATATATATGTACATACAGAATATAGAATATGTAATATATAATTAGTTGTATCACATGTAATAAATCCATTATATATAATACACATCTATATTGCATATATAATATAGATTATGTATATTTAGTACAGTTCTGGGTACATAGAAAGTGCTCGATAAATATCTGTTGAACACTGGCATGTGAGGTCTACAAACTATTCTCTGATTTCCCATATCCAACCACACTGATTTGCTAAAAGTAACCATTCAGTGACACCTCTATCTTTGTATAACCCTGAGAACTGGGGAAAGAAAGCCACCTATTTTCTAGAACTGGTCTCAGTCCCATGGGGCAAGAAAGCAGTCACTCCAGAGGCTGTGCCCAAGGGCAAGTCTTGCCATGGATCCTAATGATTGGGAAGCATTAGACCAGATGTCAGATTGCAGCACACATTTCAGCACACAGCCTCATTAGATGTTATGTGTTTATAAAATCATCCCCTTGTACACTTTAAACATATACAATTTTAATTGTTAAATATACTTCAACAAGCAAGCAAGCAAACAAATAAATAAGTTGGAAAAATTGCAGATGTCATGGACAGAAGAAAAAAGACTTTTTCAAAACAATAGAACAAATGAGCAAAACTTATAATATCTCTAGACCTGGCCACAGTTGTAATAGGTCAGGACTTCTCACCCTATGGAAGCCAGCAGATTCCTTAAAATTCCTTTCAAAAAATCTTAAAAGTATCCCTCTCCTCTTATCCAGCTGCCTCTGAGCAAACTAATTGTCATCACACACACTCAAGCAGGTGCACACTCAAGCACACACACACACGTATTCGTAAACATACACAGACACACACACTCAACCTGCAATAGACTGTGGCTTATAGGTTGTTGGAGTTGGGAGGAAGAGATATTATTGTAGTTCTCTGCTTGAAAAACACGGTCTTATTTTATCATTATAACCACTCTACCCTTTGTCATAAAATATTTCAGATTCGTTAGGTTTAAAGTTACCACTGGAATTTATACTTTCATTTTTAAAAATTCAAAAAAATCAATCCAAGTGCAGGTAGGACCTAGGTCCCTAAATGATTTCTTTTCACAGCCTCGGTGATGGGGCGCAATTTCTTCCTGACTCATGTGAATTTGTAGAGTCCACCAAAGAAGGTTAAAATAAGAAAGGACTCACTGCACTCTAATTATTTGTTTTAGAGGAAAGAATTGATCTGGATGATAGAACCATCTACCTACCAGATGGAGCAACCAGCACGCAGAGGCTTTTGGAAGCGTGTTAGCCTCATTAGATAAAGACAGGAAGTAACAGGAAATCAGTTTATTTTAACGATCCTATCCTGTCTTCCATCCTAATGTAAACTGCCCTTTGCTAGCCAGATGACACCGACACCGCTCTCCATAGCCTCATGTGGCCACAAATGTGAGCATCACAGCAACTAGCCGTTGCTGGCGGAAGATAAGGAGGAAAGAGAGTGTCCATATGAGGTTTATTTATTTTATCAGAGGCTACAACTGTCAGGGGAAGACTGTAAATGCCATGCACTTTCTTCTGGACAGGCTGTCAACTACAAAGCAGAGGTCTGAGGAGAAGAGTCTGGAATCCTCTCCCCCCTCCCATTAAGCAAAGCCCCCACCACTGTCCCCAAGTTCAGCTGAACTTCTCCAGTGTCTGTGAAATGAAACACACACACTGCAGGTTGCGATTTTGCTGGCAGGTAGGTGTTCTTAAAGGGGCCACTGCTTCTTGAGAGGGTTAAGAACTGCCAAGGAAGGAAAGTAAGTGTGCACTGGACGAAAGTCGGAGTCTGTATTAACCCTTGGCCCACGGTATTCCTGGCCTTTCTGCATTACTCACTTGAGGATATTTTAAGAAAGAGGACTGTGTTTTCTGACTGTAAATATGAGTGCAGCAGGTTGAACCAGGTTACACCAAATATTTTTCTAACTGAGGGAGACCAATGTAGAATTTAGATGCCAGCAAGATGACTAAACAGCCGTTTGTCTCATATTTACTCATTTAGGGCTGATGGGAGTGGAAAGAAACAGCTGGTGGGAGCTATTTCTATGGGAAGCAACAAGATACAGCATGCCATAAGAGATTATTTTAAACCCAAGGTACATTATTGTCTCAGGTCCTCTAGAGAGCTCTTACACTCTGCAAGCTTCTCGGTCAATGTAGATACACATGCACAAAGAAACTTGAGCTGCATTTCATGGGTGATGTTTTTGGTTTTTTTTTGTTTTGTTTTGTTTTTGGTAAGCACATTTTGCCTTTCAACCATAAAATATGTGTGTGTGATAAGAAAGAAAAGAAGACTATCTTCAAAGTAAAGAACTTAAGTTGCTTTTAAAAGAGCAATAACAAAGGGAAAGAAATTTGAAAAACAACAACAAGATCCTCCCACCCCCACGAAGTCTTGTAGTACTGTGTTTGCCCCTACTGGTCACAAGAATCGCTCCTGCTAGTTGAGAAGGCGCTGTCCTTATTTTTCATGTGTGATGTAGAGTGACTGAGTGGCCTCCCCTTTTTTCCACAAGCAGTTGGTAACCGCCTCATGAAAGCCTCCCCAGGACCGCATGCTTGAGCACATTTACTTTTCCATTACTAACACTTCCAACACACGCTCCAGAGCTAACCCTGTAGTGGCCTCACCACGAGGGGAATAGCCAACTTCCATTCTCGGGAGGAGGCCTTCAGGTAGTGCCTATTTGTAGTCCGTTTAATACTTGAGGAAACTTGATCCAGAAATGCAGGTCCAGGGAAGGGTCTCTGTTTTCATTGAATTTTAGAGCCAAAAACAATTGGGGGGAGCTTCAAAGTCAGTATCCTTTTTAATGGGTGTATTCTCAAGATCTAGCAAATTGACCACACTTAAATGTTCCACGGTTGTGAGTTAATTGATACCAATGGCCTTTTTGCAGATCCACATTGCTTTGATTTCCAATAGAGTTCTCATTATTCAAGATTCCTGCCATAGCCATGGAAGGCTGTTGTGCAGGTACTGAGTGGAAGAGGTATTGGGTATCTGGCTTTTTAAAATTCTTTTCTTGGGCAGCCCCAGTGGCCTAGTGGTTTAGTGCCTCCTTCAGCCTTGGACGTGATCCTGGAGTCCCCGGATCGAGTCCCACATCAGGCTGCCTGCATGGAGCCTGCTTCTCCCTCTGCCTGTGTCTCTGCCTCTCTTTCTCTCTGTGTCTGTCATGAATAAATAAAATCTTTTTTAAAAAAATTCTTTTCTTTGCCAAAGCCCTGCTACTTGTCTTTTGTTGTAGTTGTTACAGTATGTTTATGCTGTTTTGTGTTATCTGTTCCTTTCTCCAAAAGACTGCATGGTAAAACACGTTGGATGTCTTACCTGCTACACCCAGATGTCAAGCTCCACCACCTCAAGTCCTCACATACTCATTTACACACATATACACATGAGTGTGCCCATGCATGTACACGCACACACTCACATACTCACTCACTCATACGGTTGCCCCTCACATACACTCATGCACACACAGATTTAGGTCTCCTATAAGGACTTCTCTCAGAACTTCAGGCACCCTCAGAAATCAGTCATTTGCTTCTTTAACCTGCCACATTCCCCAATAAGGAAAATTTACTTTTTAAGGCAACTCTTAAAAGCTGCAAAAATTTCAATTTTCCCTGTCTTCACTCCTAACACATCTTTCATGATGACATTTCAGTCCTATGCTTGGCACTGTTTTATAGAAAGCCCTTTCAGACCCCTTTTAGGTTATAACACCACAGAGAAATTAAATATTCTGGCCGCTATATTAAATATATATTTATATATCTTTATTTTTAATATAGTGGCAGAAATAAGATGAGAATTCAGGTTTTCTGACTCCCAGTACAACGCGGCTTCCACTAAAACAGACCGAAGTCTTCAGTACAGGACTGAACATTCTCATAGGGGAAGAAAAAAAAAAAAAAAAAACAAGGCCATATTAACAACAATTATCACATTGTACAATGATTTCTCTAGAGATATAAATGTCCACCATGTTACTCAATGAAATAAAATGGTGCCAAGTTAAATAGCATAAGCTGTGCCTGGAGGCGATTAGAGGGTAACGATATAAATGATGCAACCTCAAGAAAACCATAAAGCAATTGTGAGATTGATCAGAGGGCCAAAGAAATACTAGAATGGTGGTGACCCAAGAATTTCTGATGGGAAAGAGCTTAATGAGAGCTTAGCAGCCATGATGCCTCAAAAAAAAAAAAAAAATCCACTCCAACCACAAAGCACACCTGCTTTCACATAAATAGCATCATACTTACATTGTGGCTGGTGTCCAAAATACCCTTCTCTTTCTATTGTCCAAGCCCCACCTTTCCTTTCCTTTAAGATTATATTTTACCCCATGAAACCTTCTCTCAGTCTTGGCCCACAGTTGTTTTTTTTGTTGTTGTTGTTATTTGTTTTTTTCATTTTACTCTGAAACCTTGATCCGTGCTTTGACTCTGCTAAAAGAAAAAAATTTTTTTCAAAAATAAAATTCTGTGTCTTCTTTCATCCAATTGACTGGAAACTCCTGTACCATCTAACTACTTGGGTTTTTTTCCCAAATAACTTAATACAATTCAATATATGTCTTAAAAAAAAAAAAAACTTTATTTGAGAGAGAGAGAGACAGAGGATCTGAAGCAGATGGCATGCTGAGCACAAAGCTGGACACAGGGCTCAATCGCACAACTGCAAGATTAGGACCTGAGCCCAAACCAAGAGTTGGATGCTTACCTGATGGAGCCACCCAGGTGCCCCAATGTGTTTCTGACAATGAACTAACTAACTCTAGGGTCAGGGAGGAAAGTTATGCAAGAGTTACAGTAAGAGTGTGGAGCATTTTGAGTGTGTCTTAGAGGTGTGGGATCTGCATTTGTAGCCTGATCTCTCCTTGTATCACTCACTTCTCTGTATAGAAAGTTATCCGTGGCCATGAGGCCTCTGCCTGAAATTCTTGAATAAGCCAGGAACTTATCCCACCATGAGGGTGAAGACTTATTATACATTCAAGTGTATGGATATCAATCAAAACTAGTAAGCAAAAACTATTTATAATGTTTAATGAGTCTGAAATTGGAACACAGGGCCAGAGAATGGATTTTTTCCCCTAATTTTTAAATGTATGTTTTAGAGGAAGAGTCCATGATCTTAAAAAAAAAGTCAACTATTACAATGACCAACATCTGGAGCATTGACAACACCAAAGTAAAAAAAAAGCAGTAAAAAGATTAGTGGTTGCCAAGATTGGAGGAATAAAAAGAGCACAGAGGATTTTTAATGCAGTGAAAGTACTCTGCATGACAGTATAATGATGGATATATGTTCTCATACGTTTAACCAAACCATAGAATGTAAAACACGAAGAGCGAACTATATTATGAACTACAGACTTGGAGTGATAATGATGTGTCAAATGCTGGCAAAGATGTGGAACAACATGAAATCTCATTCATTGTTGATGGAAATGAAAAATGATACAGTCACTTTGAAAGACATTTTGGAGATTTCTTACAAGTCTTAAAATACTCTTAGCATACAATCCAGAAATCAGACTCCTTGGTATTTGCCCAAAGGAGTTGAAAACTTATGTCTGTATAAAAGCCTGCACATAGATGTTTATAGCAGCTTTATTCATAATTGCCAAAACCTGGATGCAAGCAAGGTATCCTTCAGTAGGTGAATGGATGAATAAACTGTAATACAACTGGACAATGGAATATTGTTCAGCACTAAAAAAAAATGAGCTATCAGGCCAGAAAAAGACTCAAAGGAAACTTAACTGCATGTTACTAGATAAAAGAAGCCATTGAAAATGTTTACACACGATGTGATTTCAATTACATGACATTCTGGAAAAGGTGAAACTATAGAGATGGTAAAAAGATGAGTGGTTGCCAAGGTTAGGAGGGGAGGAATAAAGAGACACAGCACAGAGGATTTGGGGGCCAGTGAAACTACTCTGCATGACACCATAATGATGGACACATGTTCTCATATGTTTATTCAAACCCATAGAATGTGCAACACCAGAGTGAATTGTGTTATGAACTACAGACTTTGGATGATAATGATGTGTCCGTGTAGGTTCATCAATGGCAACAACGTACCACTCCGGAAGGGGATGTAGATAATGGGGAAGGTTACCTATGTGTCAGGAGCAGTATATAGAAAATCTCTATGTTTCCTTCAATTTTTCTGTGAACCTCAAACTTTTCTCTAAAATAAAAAAAAAGTGTCAATTTAAAAAAGACACACAAAAACATAACAATTAATTACATCGATATGCCTGCTGAAGTATTTAGGGGGATATGTACTGGTGTCTGTAACTAATCTTGAAATGCACCAAATAAATATGATGGACTGTTGGATGGATAGATGGACAGATATGTGACATAGCAAGAATAGCACAATGCTAATTAGTGACACCAAGAGGTAGGGTGTTCTCTGTAGAGAACTCAACTTCTCAGGATTTTAAAAAATATTTATAATCAATGTTGAGGAAAAAATCTAGTTATGATGTAAAAAGGCAATAAAAAATAGGTGTTTTCTTATTTTACTCACTGATTAATCTATAAGCAAACTGCAGTCTGTCAATAAGGCCCCTGCACTTGTGTATGTGCACATAGTGCTATAAATCTGAAAAATTCCATGTGTTAGTAAAACCAACTAATATTGACTGGGTTTAAAAGATATATTGATATATCAGGCTAAAATGCATTCATCTCACTTGCAGCCTGCCTTGTCTATGCCTGGTGAAGAAAACTGGCTAAATGGGTCAGGGGGCACTTTTTGAAAATAGTAATTCACCTGAAACTTAAATGAAAATATTTGATGTGCAAAAATAAAGTTTATTTCTTTCTTATTATAAATATAACACATACTATTTATATAAAAAAAAACAGAAGATATGGGAAAAGGAGAAAAAAAGTTTTAAAATACATGTTTTTGGGGCTGCCTGGGTGGCTCAGTTGGTTCTGCCTTCAGCTCAGATCATGATTCCAAGGTCCTAAGATTGAGGCCTGAGTCAGGTTCCCTGCTTAGCAGAGAGTTTGCTTGTCCCTCTCCGTCTCCCTCTGCCCTTCCTCATGTGCTCTCTCTCACTCACTCTGCCTCTCAAATAAATAAAATCTTCAAAAAAAAAAACACATATCTCTACACTTTTTTCTATCCATAACTTTTTTATTTGCTTCACATAGTTGAACTTGCTTATTTTCAATATTTATTTATTTTTCATTACAAAAACATGCATTGTCATTGTAATATTTTAGAAAATACAAAAAAACAAAAAAACAAAAAACCCGAGTACACAAAAACATCAACTATGCCTCTATGACTCCCATGCGGCCATTTGTAATATTTTTATGAAAAGCCGAACGTTATAAAAATTAAATCATGCAAATCACACTTGAAAAATAATTGAGAACTTTCTCAACTTCAGGTTTCTCTGGATCCAGGCTACCTAGAGTCCGGTACTCCTTCCTGACAAACACTTGCTCTCCCTCCTTGCTTTGTCCATGGTCCCAGGTCTCTGGGGTTTTCCAGCCCCAGAGAAGACATCATTTCCTACATATTTCCTGGAACAGTCCCCTCTCAGGCCAAACATCATCACCCTTCAAAATAGTAGCTTAAGAGTGGCTCAGTAGATTAAGCGTCTGATTCTTGATTTTGGCTCAGGTCATAATCTCAGGGTCATGAAATCAAGCCTGGCATTGGGCTCTGCACTGGGCATAGAACCTGCTTAAGATTCTTTCTGTCCCTCTCCTTTTACCCTCCCCCACTCTCTTTCTCAAAAAATGAATGAATGAATGAAAATAAAATAATAAAATAGTAGCTAAATTTGACCAACGAAAGCTCTTAGGGAACAAACTGGAGATTCAGTGTTTTCTTCCCTTACCTGGATGGGAGTGGGGGGAGGCACAATCTCAAATCTGATATGTAAAAGCTGGGGAATCTGGACACTTTTCCTATTTCAACTCTTTCAACCCCACAGTAGGAATAATGAGAGTATGCACATGAAATTGTTGCAAAGGTGAAATGAGTCCATACATGCAATGCTTTCAGAATGGTGCCCGGTGCCCAGAAAATCCTGAATAAGGGTTAGCTATTGGGCTGGGTTGTCCTTGACCGTCGAAGTGGATTTCTTCTTTTAGCCTTTGTCAGTATTCTCTTGCTATTTTTTAGTCATTAATGTAAAATGCACTGGTATTTTGAAATTTCTTTGTGAAATGTGAAGGCTTGCTCTTAGCATTTGGCTCCAGATTTTTCCCTGGAAACAGGGACACCCTGACCAGGGACTCTAGGGACCCACTCTGGGTCCCACAACTGGGTCCCACTTTATCTTCACAACTTTATCCCTTAGTCCTTGCAGGCCTGCCTGATTAATCCCATCGCTGTCTGTTAAGCCTCACTTTGCTTCCAGAAACCAAAACTGCTCAAATCGCAAACCCATGTTCAACTCCCCATGATGGATCTCTCAAAGCCCTTTCTGGCTGCATCGCTGATTTCTAGATGTTACTTTTGATTTTTAGAGTAGCAAATTTTTTGAGCAAATGTTTTATTTAATGATGAACTGCTAGAAGCATGCTAACACTTTTTATTTAACCTTGTATTGTAAGTGTTAGTGAGTTCAACATAAGAATAAAAACAAAATGCGGGCAGCCCAGGTGGCTCAGTGGTTTAGCGCTACCTTCAGCCTAGGGCCTGATCCTGGTGTCCCTGGATCGAGTCCCACGTTGGGTTCCCTGAATGGAGCCTGCTTCTCCCTTTGCTTGTGTCTCTGCCCCCCCACCCCCATGAATAAATAAATAAAATCTAAAAAAAAAAAAAAGCAAAATGATATGGGTTAAAAAGATATAAAGTTGCAATTACCAAGATAATATCATTGCTTGTTTAGAAAACACAAAGTAGGGGTGCCTGGGTGGCTCAGCGGTTGGGCATTGGCCTTTGGCTCAGGGCATGATCCCAGGATCGGGTATCGAGTCCCACATCCAGCTCCCTGCAAGGAGCCTGCTTCTCTCTCTGCCTTTCTCTGTGTCTCTCATGAATAAATAAATAAATCTTTAAAAAAAAATAAAGAAAACACAAACTAAACTATAAAATGTAACTCAGTTTAGAAATACTGCTGGATATGAGATCAATTGCATGAATATATACCAGCAAAAAATTTAAAGATACAGAAAAAGTAAACAGTACGATTTGTGCAATGAAGGGTAGACCAAAGAATTGATAGACCAAACACAATAGGATTAAGGGCCCGGAATCAGACCCACACATGTTATTTTTAATAGGTGTTCCCTCTCTTTCTTATATGTCTTTCCCCAGGTGTATTGTAACATCATTGGAGGTCATATTTATTTCTTCTAAAGCACCTAACACAGAAGGATTGACTTTTTGCAAATTTTATTTTTAGGGGGTTTTTTAGTACCAAGTTTGTCTTTAGCAGAATATATGAGATTTATTTATTTATGTATTTAGCAGAATATATATATATATATATATATATATATATATATATATATACTGGTAAGTTTGGGAAATTAGTGATGGAGTCCATTCCAAAAAAAAATATATAGTAAAGATTAAATTGTAAAAAAAAAATAGGGCAGCCTGGGTGGCTCAGCAGTTTAGCGCTGCCTTCAGCCTAGGGTGTGGTCCTGGGGACCTGGGATCGAGTCCCACATGGGGCTCCTTGTGTGGGGCCTGCTTCTCCCTCTGCCTGTGTCTCTACCTCACTCTCTCTCTCTCTCTCTCTGTCTGTCTCTGTCACTCATGAATAAATAAATAAAATATTTTAAAAATAAAATAAATAAATTGTAAAAAATAGAAATAAACCCAGAATATATCAATATCATAAATTGTCTGGCTTAGTGTAAAGCTACCATAGCTGGGTTGTTTTTTTTTTTTTAAGATTTTATTTATTGATTTGACAGAGAGAGTGTGAGAGAACACAGCAGGAGAAGCAGGGAGAAGCAGACTCTTCACTGAGCAGAGAGCCCAATGCAGGGCTTGATCCCAGGACCCTGAGATCATGACCTGAGCCGAAGGCAAACCCTTAACCTACTGAGCCACCCATGTGCCCTACCATAGCTTTTTAATGCCCATTTCACTTGCTACTGTGTAAGACTGTGTCCCAAGGAGCTGCCACATTCTCAGGTCCCCAGTGTCACTACTGCCTCCCTAGCCCTAAACATTGTGTCCTACCTGGGAATGCTCTTCAAGAGATCTAATTGAGGGTATTTTGGAAAATACAAAACTGTATAAAGAAGAAAATAAGATGTCAATAATTCTGTTTGGTTTTACTCCTCTTGTGAATATTCCCAATGTAATTATAGCTTATGCAGTCATATAGGCTATCACACTGTTACATAGCCATATAGGTTATCATGTGCTTATAAATTATGTAAGTTGTACCCAATAGTGTGTTATACTTTTATCATTTCCCTGTTATTCAATATGTGGGGTTTTCCTGTCTTTCCTATTATACAGAATGCTGTGAAAGCATAAGACTTTGTTCATCAAGGGATCCCTGGGTGGCACAGCGGTTTAGCGCCTGCCTTTGGCCCAGGGCGCGATCCTGGACCCAGGATCGAATCCCACGTCGGGCTTCCAGTGCATGGAGCCTGCTTCTCCCTCTGCCTGTGTCTCTGCCTCTCTCTCTCTCTGTGTGTGACTATCATAAATAAATAAATAAAAATTTAAAAAAAAAGACTTTCTTCATCAAAATTTCAACATTTCCTCAACACACATCCTGAGAAATTCAATGACTGGGTTCAAGGCATGACTATTTATCTTCAGACACTTGATACATATTGATTTTTTCCAGGCTGCCTTCAGAAAAGGCCACAGAGATTCTTCTTCCACAATATCATGGTCACACTTTTCAGATAATTAAGCATTTTTTAATTGTTTCAAAACTGATAGTTGAAAATGAGAAAACTATATACACTCTTATGTTCACTGCAGCATTATTTACAGTAGCCAAGATACAGAAGCAGCCCAAATGTCCACCAGTAGATGGATGGATAAAGAAGAGGTAGTGTGTGTATAAACATATATATATAATAGAACATTAACCATAAAAAAAGAATGTGATCTTGTCATTTGCAGCAACATGGATGGGAAGATGAGTGAAATAGATAAATGGATTAAAAAAGAATGAGAAAATCATTATTTTTACTTGCATTGCTTGATTGATAATGGTGGTAAATATACTCAAAAGTGTACTAACTTCTACGCACTTCTATGAATTACTTCTTCAGACATTTTCACTATTTTTTCTATAATAACGTAAGCATTTTTCCAACATAGCAAAGACATTAAGTCTTTACCTATGTTAGTTTGAATTAATATTTCCCACCATTATTTTGTATTTGCATTTGCATTTCAATTGTGTTCAGGATATGCTGTAATACAGAAGATGTATAGTTTACACACATACACACAAAATGTATCCATTAGAAATGTATAGATTGGTGAGCTTTGGCCAATGCATAAATTCCTGTAATCACCACCTTATTTAAGGCAGAGATTAATTCCATCTTCACATAATTTTTCTCAGCACCCTTTTGCTGGCAGTTCCTCCCTTACTCCCAGCCCTAGAAACCACTGGTTTGCTTTCTGTTGCTCTAGATTGATTTTGCCTTTTCCAGAATTTCATGTAAATCATATAGTATGTGTGGTCCTTTCTTTCTGTCTTCTTTGGCTCGGTTTATTGCTTTTAAGTTACATCCATGGTATTGATATTATCAGTAGTCCATTCCTTTTTATTTTTTTGTTGCAAAGCACTCCACTTCAAAATGCCAAATTCTATTATTTTTCTCTATTTCATAAAGAATTTGTCATATCCTTTTTCAAGAGTTTGTTTTAAATTTTAGAGCCACATCCTCTTTTGAGTCTTCAAAATAATACATGTCTCCCCTTTCCATGTATTTCTAATGTTGAGACTTGGTTTTTTGTTGTTTGTTTGTTTTTCACTTTGCTTTATTTTCATTAATTTTGAAAGAAGGAGAGATCTATCCAGACATGGTATTTGCCAACAAATCTCTGTGTGAATTGCCCTTGGCTTCTTTCGCTCCTCATGTGCTGTTAGGTTAATCTCGTGTTCATATTAATAGCTGAGGTAGTGGGGTAGTTTGATAGGTTTTATTTTTACCCCATTTCCAGTCATGAATTCACCTGCTTTAACTCTTGTAACTTGAAATGGGATTCTTTTTTTTAAAAAAAAAAGATTTTTTATTTATATATTCATGAGAGACCCAAGAGAGAGTGGCAGAGACATAGGCAGAGGGAGAAGCAGGCTCCATGCAGGGAACCCAACATGGGACTCTTTCCCGGGACTCCAGGATCAGGCCCTGGGCTGAAGGTGGCGCTAAACCGCTGAGCCACACGGGCTGCCCTGAAATGGGACTCTATCTGATGTCTAGTGCTTGATTCTTTATCACTCTGTCTGAAATCCCCAGAATGTTATCTTACCAGATTCCTATTTCTGCATTGCCCTGTTCACTACCTAACTACTTCCAAAGTTTCATTATGGAGACATAGCTCCCGGTATTCAATGCTCATTGCTCTGTAGAAAAGGAAGATAAAGATGATACATGTCTATGGGCTTGTGTCTAGTAGGTTGGGGGTACACAGAAGTATGAAGAAAAACACTCTGACCCCAAAATATAGAACTGAAAATTAGAGGAGCAGCTGCATAATTTTTCTTACTTCTAATAATTTAAACAGGACTTGAATCCAGGTCTGGTTTGACTACAACATTCAAGCTCCATATATGTAGATACTGATTCTAGAAGCTGATCCATTTTCCTAAAAGAGGAGAATCAAAAAATTTTCTGTCCCATTTTTACTACCAGATAGACAAAAGAGAAAGACACTAGCCCTCAAAGATGTGAACATCTACATATAAAATAACACAATTTGTATGGTGAATTCTAGAGTAGAGATAAAATAAAGGAATACATTTGTAACACAATTATTAGACAATCCATTGTCATAATATAATAAACTCTTGGTACAGTCTACTATAAAGAGTGGGTATTTGGAGTAAATAAAGCTGCAGTACATTAGGTGTGGTCCTATTCATGCCAAGACAGCGGGAGTATCACTCCCTTTGGTCTGGACACTACAGTCCTGTTAATTCAGCCCCAGATCAAATTATCCTCTTGGCAGCCTCAACACACTGGTGACTCATGTTGGGCTGGCAGTCAACTGAAATCGCTAATCCGTCTCACACGTGCAGCTGTTTAGCCACATCTCCCCCATCCTGGCCTTGTGGGTTGCTTCTTAGAGCATGAATGCTATGTTCTTATATTCCCCTAAACTGTCTCATTTACAAGTATGGAAATTTCACACACTGCATAATCATCATGACATAAGGATGAAACAAGCTTAAACTGCTATTAATTTACCCTTTAAATTTAAAGACTAAGTAAATCAGAAAAGATGCTAAAAATTAAGAATGTCAGCGTCCCCCAACCTCACATGTCTAAATAAATGAACAGTTTTCTTCTGTCCTTCTTCTGAATACAAAGATGATACAAATTCTCTGTTGCCATTTTTTCCCTGTAAAGGTCCCAACTAAGGACTTTTGGAGAATTCTTAAACCCAAGGTAGAAAGGTACCCTAGGCCCTCTGGGCTGATCACCTACTCCACCTCAAATGTAATTTGAAATGTTTCTGGGTCCCCTGGGAAAGATGTTCGCCTTTAAAATAAATGGGCCACACTAAGGTGGAATTAACCTTTTCTGAGCATCTGCTATATTTATTTAGGTTTAGGCACTTTCTTGAAATATTTATTTCATTGTCATGACAACCTTGTAAGTTATACATGACTCTTTCTGTTTTATAGTGGCAGAGCTAGAGATACAGGGAGAATAAGGATATTGTTCCAATCTGCACTGAAAAATAGAATAAAATAAAATAGCCAGGGTATGGCTATCAAATTGTCTGGATTTAAGATTTAGTCTATTCAACAAACTATATAGATACCCCTTGCCAATGCATAGAAAGCAGCTAACTCCAAGAGAAAGGCTTTAGGGTGGTAAAAGTGAAGACATTCACTCTGAAGGGTAGATAAATGAGATAGTGTACTTACTTTGGTCTTAATTTCTAGAGCAATGCCAAACTCATAATAGATACTCAATAAATCATTGAAAATTAATAAATATCCAGCAAATGGCTAAATATGTTCAATTTTGCTTATCAAGTCAGTAACTTTCAATTAATTAGCAGAGATTTTATTAAGTTCCTACCATATATTCAATACCTCATGGGGTATCATGGATATGTGGTGATCTGAGACAATCTGATTTCAGTGAAACCCAAGATACATGACCAATATTCTCCAATTTAATCAAGTAGCAAAATGTATAACACTGATTGTTCATGCTACAAGTATTTAGAGATAGAGTACTTGAAAGGATTTTTGGGAAGCCATCATGCAGCTCACATGATATAGTGCTCCCAGGATGTGAGCCTTAAAGGACAGATAGAAAAATCAGTGCATTTCATGAAAGGAAAATATTGTGAGGAGGGAGGCATAGGTACAGAATGTTTGGGAAAAGGAGAAATAGAGACATAGGAGTGACAGGAAATTATTTTAAGTAAAGGCAATGTTAGTTGCTGTAACAAACAGAAATGCACAATGCATGAAGGGAGGATCTTACTGGAAGCTTTTTAGACCAGATCCAGAAGTGGTATTCAACACATTTCCACTCACATCCCATTGACTGGAACTAGAACATGTGATCACACTGAACTACAAGTAGAGCGGAGAGTGTTGTCTCCCCGTATATACAGAAAGAAGAGGAAGTAGTTTCGATGACTAGCTAGCCAGTCTCTGCAAGAGAAATGAACTAATTTGGAAAACAAACAAAACCACACACAAAAAAACAAAAACAAAAAACACATAGAGCTCAAGGTTGAGACCTGATCTATTTGTGCTTGAGTTTTCTCAGATTTAAAATGGAGCTAAAACCTTTGATGGAGTTCTCATAAGGTTGTCTTTTAAAGGGGTACAATGAGATAATGAATATAAAAATTGCATTGAAAACTCAAAGGTTTACCTGATTTGGGGTTGACTTCACTTCTCAGATGCCAGGAAATTGTTATGTTATTATGGTATGTAAAGAAGATGGAGAATACAGCAGTACATTCATAAATCAATGTAGCGAAGAGTTTGGACTGGGGAGAATAGGAAATTATCCTTTTAAGACTACTTAAAAAGATACCTACTTCCCGTGATTCCAAGAAATTCCCAGCCATATGTTAAGTACTAGTTAAATATTTGTTGAAAATATGAATAGGGCCTTATTTTCTTAGTCCCCAGAAAATGTGTATCAAGGTCATATATAGAAAACAGAATTCTGTGAGTGAAGATGTAAGACAAAAGGAAGGGAGGATGAAGGAGAGAAAAACAGGAGGAGGAAATCTAGGATCAGAGAATGTTACTTGCTTCATGCCTGTAGCTTTTGTATATATATTATAGTATTTAATAATGGTAACTAAATTAGGAAGGATGTATTGTTATATTCATTTTGTAGAAAAGGAAACAAAAGTCCATAAAAATTGTGTCAGTTGGACAAGTTAGCATTGTTGATCACGGACAGAGCTAGATTGAATCTGAATAAGATTCCAAATCCATGCTTTGTCCTCTGATCCTCACTACCACTATTAATTAACAAGGTAGGGAAAAGATTGAAGAAATAATCTTTATTTAAAAAAAAATTAAGTCATCTCTAGGCCCAACATGGGACTTGAAATCATGACTCCAAGATCAAGAGTTGCCTGCTCCACCAACTGAGCCAGCCAGGTGCCCCCAAAGAAATAATCTTTAAAAAAAAAATCTCTGGTACAATCAGACTCAGAATCCTTGAGCTTGCAGGCCCATTGGAGACCAGCTAGTCAAATGTCTTATTCTATAGATGAGGAAGTTGAAGACAAGGGAAGAGCTGTGTCTTGCCAAGGGTCAAAGATCTTTAATGGCAGAACTAGACCTAGAAAACCCAGGGCCCCCAATTTAGGGTCCACTACAAATGTTTTGGCTAGGGAATTGTTTTTTAAAGTCACATGTGGGACGCCTGGGTGGCTCAGCAGTTAAGCGCCTGCCTTCAGCTCAGGGTGTGATCCTGCAGTCTCGGGATCGAGTCCCACATTGGGCTCCCTGTATGGAGCCTGCTTCTCTCTCTGCCTGTGTCTCTGCTCCTCTCTCTCTTTCTGTGTCTCTCATGAATAAATAAATAAAATCTTTTTAAAAAGATGAAATAAAATAAAGCCACATGTGGTGCTATAAAGTTATACTATGCATGACAATATACATCTGGAAATTTCCCCATATTTGTGTTTCTGCTGTGGTGTTTTGTGATAGAATTATACCCCAAAGTAGAGCTGAATCATTGAGTAGTCCCTGAGCTAGGTTTTACTTAATGAGGTGAAGTGATATCAGGTGAGTAAACTGAGAGTACAAGAAGTGTCAAGTTGTATAAGATAGTCAGGATTCTTAAGTGAGTTACAGAAGTGATTGCCTGGTATAGGGGAAAGAAGCCTGAGCTGAGAGTTAAGAAATCTGACTCTTTAAACCTGAGTGCCCCTGGCTATCTCTGTGACTCCAGCCCTTACATCCCTTATTTCAGTAGCTTGCTATACTTATCTCTTTCACAATAATCCCATAAACTGAGTACCTAACATTTTCAAAAACCAAGGCTCAGAGAGATTATCTTGATGAACATCATTTAAGGTGGAGATAAGGTTCCAAGGGTCTTGACTATCAGCCTTATACAAAACATTATGCCGGGAGTACTAAGTGCAGTCCCCATTAGCATCGCCCGAAATTTTGTTAAAAGCATCAATTATTGGCATCTCCCAGACTTCCTGAGTCAGACTATTTCAGGCTGGGCTGGGCCCTGAAATTTGTGTGAGTGTGTGTGTGTGTGTGTGTGTGTGTGTGTGCGTTTAAAGATTTTATTTATTTATTCATGAGAGACACAGAGAGAGGTGAGACATAGGCAGAGAGAGAAGCAGTCTCCATGCAGGAAGCCTGATGTGGGACTCGATCCCGGGACTCCAGGATCATGCCCTGAGACTAAGGCACATGTGTAACCATTGAGCCACCCAGGTGTCCCTGGAATTTGTTTTTTAACAAGACTCCTATGTAGTTCTGATTGGAGAAGCACACTGCTGCTGTGATTGGGCATGGACATCATTACTTGTTAAATGCTTTAGAGAAAGGAACCCAAGAGATAAGCTAGACTGAAAGGTAAAGTTCAGGAAAAAGAGGCACTCAATCAAGTGTAAGAAGATGAGATAATGATGCATGGAGTCCAGAAATTATATGGAATACAACCCATTATTTTTTAATTAATTTGACCTTTTTATTTTGAAATAAGTATAAACTCACAGAAAGTTGCAAGGATAGTACAGACAAGTCCCATGAACCTTTGGGGCAGCTTTCCCAATGATTATATTTTAGATAACTATAATGAAACATGATAACCAGGAAGTTGATTTTGGTACAATATATGTATACAATTCTGCATCATATTTATCTAATATATAGATACATGTAACCATCACTGCAATCAAGATACTGAAATAATCCATCACCACATAGATCTCAAGTTACACCCCCTTACCATCCCATACACCTGTCAATCACTACTTTGGTCTTTGTTGCTATAATTTTACAACTTAAAGAATGTTATATAAATGGAACAACATAGCATATGACCTTTTTAAAATAGCTTTTTTTTTTAGTCAACATAATTCCTTTGAGATCCATCCAAGTTGTTAGATATAGTAATAATTTATTCTTTCAGTGCTAAATAATATTACTTAGTATGAATGTACCAGTTTGTTTAGTCGTTTGGGTTATTGAAGGAGATTTGAGTTGTTTCTAGTTTGGGTTATTAGGAATAAAGATACTATGAACATTCATGTACCAGTTTTCATGTAGACATATTTTCATTTCTTTGAAATAAATGTCCCACAGTATGATTGCTTGGTTGTATGGCAAGTACATATTTAGTTTTAGTTTTTTATTTTTAGGAAACTACCAAATGGTGTTCCAAAGTAACTCTACAATTTTATATTCCTACCAATTATATATTAGATATACAGCTTCTGTGCATACTCGTGAACATTTGGTATTATCACTATGATTGCAGTCTTTTTTTTTTAAGATTTTATTTATTCATGAGAGACACAGAGGGAGGCAGAGAGGTAGGCAGAGGGAGAAGCAGGCTCCATGCAGGAAGCCTGATGTGGGACTCCATCCCGGGACTGTGGGATCATGCCCTGAGCCAAAGTCAGATGCTCAACCACTGAGCCACCCAGGTATCCCTGATTGCAGCTCTTAAGAGTATGTAGTGATATTTCATCATGGTTTTAATATTTCCTTAAGTGGCAAGTGATATTGAATAAATTTTTATGTATTTATTTGTCACCTGAATATACTTTTGGGTGAAACATATCCTCTTCTATTCATGTCTTTCACCCACTTTCCAGTTGTATTGTTTGCTTTCTTACTGTTGAGTACTACATATTCTTTATATATGCTAAATACTAGTCCTTTTTCAGATATGAGGTTTGCAAATATTTTCTCCCTTTCTTAGCTTGTCTCATCATTCTCTTAATAAGGCATTTCTCAAAACAGAAGTTTTTACCTTTGATGAAATCCAATTTACCAATTTTCTCTTTAAGAATAGTGATTTTAGTGTCATATATAAAAACTTCACCTAGGTCCCAAAGAGTTTTTTCCTATGTCATTTGATATAGAGTTTTAGTTTTATATTTTACACTTAAATCTATGATCCATTTTGACCTTGATTATTTTTTTAAACTTTTTACTCTGCATGAACTTTGAGCATACAGATGAACAGAAATATAAACTCTCCAAACCTATGATCTAGATTTAACATCATGTTATAAAAAGGAAGTCAGGGCAACAGGGCAATTGTCTAAATTGAAAGTTACTTAAAAGACCGAAGAGTCAAATGAAATGAATGAAAACAGATTAGATCATAGTTAAATAGAACAACCATGAAATACATTCTTAGATAATTAGGGAAAACTTAATATGAACTAGGATGGTTTTAGATAATATTGATACAATTACAGTAAGTTGATTGGGTGTAACAATAATCTTGGCATTAAATAAGAAGATGGTCTTACATTTTAGAAATACATACTAAGGTATTTAATGGTAAACTGTCATGATGTCTGATATTTCTTTTTAAAATTTCAGAAAAAAAAATCATAAGTAAATATGGCAAAATGTTAATAATTGTTCATTGGCTCCCTAAAGGGACTGGAACAGCTGTTCTAACATCTCAGTCTTTGAAGTGCGGGACAAAGGGACAGTAACCAGATAAATTATGAAGGAGAGCTTAGGAGAGATGACTGAGAGAGTGAACATGGAGGTAACAGTGAAAATTCTACTAACTTAATTCAATCTAATGAATATTTACTGAGCAATTGAGTGTTTGTTTTCTACAAAGCACTGTTTAGCATTTTGGAGAATTTGTTTTTTTTTTTTTAATTTATTTATTTATGATAGTCAGAGAGAGAGAGAGAGAGAGAGAGAGAGAGAGAGGCAGAGACATAGGCAGAGGGAGAAGCAGGCTCCATGCACTGGGAGCCCGACGTGGGATTCGATCCGGGGTCTCCAGGATCATGCCCTGGGCCAAAGGCAGGCGCCAAACCGCTGCGCCACCCAGGGATCCCGCATTTTGGAGAATTTGAAGGTTAGTAACATAGTCCCTCTTACGCAGGAAACAAAGTGAGGTTCATTCATTCATTCACTGAATTCTTGTTAAGCACTGGGATGCAAGATAAACAAATCAGACAAAATCAATACAATTAATAAGATATTGCATAATATCTAACCTGGGAAGACTTTTCTTCTATCTTGAATTAAGTTGGTCTTTATTCTTAGAATGACCTATGTATTCATTTCCTAAGGCTGCTGTAACAAGGTGGCAAAAGCTGAGTGGGTTAGAACAACAGAAATGTATTCTCTCTCAGTTCTAAAGGCTAGAAGTCTGAAATCAAGGTGATGGCAGGACCATGCTCTCTCTAATGGCGGAGGGAAAGAATGCTTCTTGCCTATTTCTAGTTTCTCATGGTTACTGGAATATCTTATTCTTTGGTTTGTAGGCAGTAATCTCTGCCTCTGTTGTCACATGGCCATCTTCTACCTATGTCCCTCTCCTCTTCTTATAAGACCACCAGTTCTACTGAATCAAGGGCCCACTCTACTCCAGAATGACATAATCTTAATTTCATTACATCTACAGTGGTCCCATTTCCAAAGGTCATATTCTGGAGTACTGGGCGTTAAGACTTATCTTTTTGGAGAAACATAATTCAACCCATAAAAAAAAAAAACGATTCTAAAATCAGTTACTTCTATCCAATGTGTGCCTTGGGTGTAGCTAACTTGGAAATGTGACAGCTTTGCCTCAGAAACAATTTTCCTTTTCTTGTTTTTTAAGATTTTATTTATTTATTTGAGAGAGAGAGCACAAGCAGGGGTGGAGAGGGTCAGAGGCAAAGGGAGAAGGAGGGTCCCTACTGACCAAGGGGCTTGATGTGGGACTGGATCCCAGGTCCCCGGGATGATGACCTGAGCCAGAGGCAGATGCTAATCTGACTGAGCCACCCAGATGCCCCAAGAAACAATTTCCTCAACCTACCTCAAACTGTGCGGTCTCTGAGACAAGATTGATAGGGACAGTATTTAGTGATCACACAGCTTTTTGTGATCAGTGTATTCTTGTCTTAATTCCCATTATTTAAACATGAAAACAGATTTTTAGGGTGTTAATGATGAACCCATCTTATATTGTGCAAACATAAGTGGAAGCTTTAAAGAGCAATCTTTTAGCCTTTAACAACAGATTTGTACATCTGTTTAGCACAAAGTTACCACCACACATAAGTTTCTTGGCAACTGAGCTATTTTTGCCTACAGAGAACTAAAGAGGAACTGAAGAGTATTTAAAACAACAGATTCCCAACTGTTGGGAATTATGAGTCTGTGTCCTTGTTTAATATCTTCCTGGACAGCTGCCTCCTGCTATAATGGCTCTGGAGCCCTGCTTTCAACTGACCAGACACTTTCTGACTGGTCTGTGGCAGGGCTGGTGGAGGCCATCCGGCAGCACAGGCTTCGTGTCTACAAGATGCTCAGCCAGCGTTTGTCACACGAGAGAATGCCGTGAAGAGTCAGGGATGATGCTTACCCTGGGGATTCTATGAGGTTTATTCCAATTATTTTCTACATCCAGTGACTGATGACCACTACAGCAGCAGGGGCACCATGGTCCCAAATGAAACGATGGCTCAGAAGTTGTAGTTGTAGTTGTGATATCTCAGCACCTTTCTTAGCCTCTTTCACGTTCCAGTGTCTTGATTGGCAAAATTGTAAACTAAGGTCCACTCAACAAATTTGTTGTGGCTGCCCCCTAGGGTAGGGCCTGCGGGATAAGTCAGATTCGGGGAAGGAGGGCAGAGAAATCCTTGCTTCGGCTCTTTTTCTTTTTTTCTTTTGGCTCTTTTCCTTTTTTTCATCTTTTAGTAACCCAGAGACAGAGGAGCCCTTTTTTTGGCCCGGGGCAGGGGGTTATTTTAAGACAGTAGAACTTTGCCTTTAAAGAGGTGGGAGCTTCATTCCCCTTCCACCAGTTCAAGATGATGAGAAACTCCACTGTCCTGGATTCCTGTCCTCAAGAAGGTGACATGTGGTTGAGAAGGATGGATGTACATTTTTCTCAAACATCATTATTAGTGTCATCACATTCCCATAATGGTCACGCTGCCATCACCATTATCAATAATAATTGGCATTTATGAAGTGTTTACTATGGTCCAGGCACTGTGCATAACCTGTTTATACAGCATGACCAGAATCCTTTGAGTTAGGTACTGTTCCTTTCTATCAAAGTTGGAGAAGCAATGCAGCATAGTAACTAAGCACTATGTCACTGGAGCTACACTTGCTAGGTGGCTTTTTTTTTTTTTTTAAGATTTTATTTATTTGGGAGAGAGAAAGAGAGATCACTTGCAGAGGGGGAAGGGCAGAGGGAAAAGCAGACTCTGCTGAGCAGGGAACCTGATGTAGGACTAGATCCCAGGACCCTGGGATCATGACCTGAGCTGAAGGCAGATGCTTAACTAACTGACTGAAGCCACCCAGGTGCCCTAAATTTGCTGGGTTTAAATCCCTATCCTCTGTGTGTGAGCCTGCCACCCGAGCTGTGACATTTAATCACTCTGTGCCCTGTTATTCTCAATAAGACAGGGGAGTCAATGATGCTAAGAGTACCTGCTTTGTAGGAATATTGTGAAGATGACATGGGTTGGAAGCATACAGTGCTGTGAACTTATTTCATGGAGTAAGAATTCAGCCAATGCTTGCTATTCTCATCTCTCTCTTTTAGGTGGAGAAACAGACTCGGGGTTTAACCAACCAGGTAGAGCTGATGCCTTTTTAAAATCATGGTGCTGAAATCTGACCATAGGCAATGCAGTTCTGCAGCTTGCATTCAAAACCTCGACACCCCACATCTAAATTGAGTTTAATCACTAGAGCCCTCAACCATCAGAGAGCTGGCGCGATGCCACCCAAACCCAAGGGCTGGGGACTGGCACAGCTGATAGAGGCACACACCGCATTCCCACAGGCTGGAGTAAAAGTGAAATACGACTTTGTTTGGAGATTCCCATGACACCCTCCAAACAGGGTGGAGACACACTGATTTAAAACCCTTCAAATCCCGGAGATTGAATTGCAGGAAAGGTCAGGCATAGGGATATGGGAAGCTCTCCTTTGCCTTTTGAAGCCTGAACTCAGCTGGAGTTTTAAAAGGCACACAAAAATTCCTCTTTGCCTCCTCTTTCCTCTTGAGTTCTGTAGATTAAGCCTGAGGACAGCCTGTTCTGAGGGTAGATTGAGAGCAGAGGTTGGACACCCAGGGTGGCTTAAGTTACTACACTGAATGTGGAACCCGGTCTCTCTGTCAGAGGCAGTGCTGGGGCTGCCCTGCCCTGTAATTAGCTGGGCTGTGGAAATCCACAGATTTGTCAGGCAAGGATTCACATAATCCCACCCTAGGCACTCACCTTCCAGTTCTTTCTCAGAGCCATTTAGCAGCAGCTGTCACTGAGGTCTGACGCTGAAGTCTGATGATACCTAAAAGCACTGACTCCATATTTTATAAGAACAAACACACACTTTTCTTCCTTGCTATTTTTTTATGGTATGCATAGGCTTGAGCCAAACTATTCTGGACTTTGAGAGTGTTTTTTGTTTTGCTTTTTTTTTTTTCCTTCTCCAGTCTGGCACCCCAAGTACTGCATGACGGAGTTGATTCAGAACCAGTCTTGAAGTCTTCTACTTGGGGGGCCCAACCAGGCCTAAATGAAAACCATCATCGCCAACCCTAGGGGAGCCTAAATTTTGAGAACAAGCTTTGACATGGGGGCAGGTTGCCAGGGACCTTCCTCTCTGTTACAAGGAGCTAGGGGTACTTATGTGTTCCAGAATGCCATGCCCTCTGCTAAACTTCCAAAAAGCTATATGCATGACATATGGATCCTTCTTCTTCTTCTTCTTCTTTTTTTTTTTTTTCCCAAAAATAAAGGCTGAAGTTTAGGCATCTTTAAGAAATCTCCTTTGTCGGGATGCCTGCGTGGCTCAGCAGTTGAGCATCTGCCTTGGGCTCAGAGTGTGATCCTGGGGTCCTGAGATTGAGTTCCGCATCAGGTTCCCTGCATGGAACCTGCTTCTCCCTCTCCCTATGTCTCTGCTTCTTCTCTGTGTCTCTCGTGAATAAATAAATAAAATCTTTTTAAAAAAAGAATTTCATGTATGAAAAAGAGGATTTTATAGGTTACTTCATTCATTCATTTGGCCTTTTGTTCCCGGTTCTTCATATAACTGAAAAAGACCTACGATTACAGAATAGGATTGGCAAGCTCCTTTTCTCTTCTGAGCTTCAGCTTTTCTCTCTGATAAAGAGGGACCTGATTATGTCTGATGTTTCTTTTGATCTGAAATTATGTTTCTTTTTTTTAAAGATTTTATTTATTTTTTTATGAGAGACACACACACACACAGAGAGAGAGAGAGAGAGAGAGAGAGAGACAGGCCGAGGTAGAGGCAGGCTCCCCTGGAGGGCCCAATGTGGGACTAGATCCCAGGACCTCAGGATCACTCCCTGAGCCAAAGACAGATACTCAACCCCTGAGCTACCCAGGAGCCCCTGAAATTGTGTTTCTGATTGATATTTTAGTATCTCCCTCCTACAAAGGAGCTTTCTTAACTTCATAGAGAAAGTATTATAAATATAGAAACATAGCAGACAAAGCAAAGCTCTTATAATTCCTGATTCTGCAACTAATGATCAATTTCATAGGACTTTTTAAAATTTAGAATATCCAAAATTGATTCTAAAATAATAAAACCCTGCTCATTAATACTGGTATTAATCAAGCAATCTGTGACTTGAAGACCAAAGATCTCTTCCTTTCTCTTACCCTCTTTCGAGTCTCTGCCCTGCCACTGCCACTTTCACAATAATTCTATGAAGGAGTTCTATAGATGTCTGTTGTTTGGGGGATTCCCGGGATTTTTTTTTTTTTTTTTTTTGTAAGAGGATTTCTGCTACCTTTTGGAGAATTCTCCTTTTTACTGTGTACAGAATTGATGGCAATGACTATTGAAGCACTCTGTCCAGTCTTAGCCAAGGGTAGTCATGGGACCTATCAGAATGGACACATGGACCAATCAGAATCTCCCTTGTGAGAATTTAAGCAAAGACAGAAACTGGGCTGAAGCTCACTCCTTTTAGGAGGTGGGCATAGAAAAGAATAGGAATCAGGATGAGATTTCTCCTTTAATTATCTAGATCTACTATGTCTCTACCCTCTTCTTTACCTGATTCTCTGGTAATTAGAAAGTCCAGGGCATTCCATCTCTGCTCTGATTAACCAGTCATGTTCCATTGCATTCAAGGAAAGGTTTATTTAAAAATGAGAAAACTTGCCTCAATGGGTAAATGGCAGACCAGGATTCTAATTCAGACCTTCAGCTCAAACCTATGCTTTTAATCACTCCAATCTTAGATTCTTTTAGATTCTCTTGAGCCGCATATTATTAGATAAACAGATATCTTTGTTTTTTGGTAATCAGAGTAACATAAATGGACTCCATTATTTTAACACCCTGCAAAAATGTGTTTATTGGGATATGAGGATATGATTGAATGTAATGCTACTAGGATTTATAGAAAAAAATTGAAGGGGTTTATGAGAAATTGAAAGAGCATCAGACTTGAAGGGAACAAATCTGTTTTGAATTAATTCTGTCTCATTGTAGACTTTAAAGAAGTTTTTTATACTGTTGAGTCCCAATTTCTTCATCTATACAATGGGGTTATTATGCAAAGTGAGTAAGTTGAACAACAAAGTCATTATTCTCTTTTTTTTTTAATTTTTATTTATTTATGATAGTCACAGAGAGAGAGAGAGCAGAGCAGAGGGAGAAGCTGGCTCCATGCGCCGGGAGCCCGACGTGGGATTCGATCCTGGGTCTCCAGGATCACGCCCCGGGCCAAAGGCAGGCGCTAAACCGCTGCGCCACCCAAGGATCCCAACAAAGTCATTATTCTGAGAAATATCTCCATTGAGGGCCACTTAGCTCGATTTCTATTAATTAAGTTCAGTAAAACATAAGTTTGGCCACACAGTAAACAAATTCATATTAAGTAAGACACTTTTCTACTTTTGAGATCTTGAACTTGGCACTCGCTCCCTCAACCCTGTGTTTCATGACACCTTCCTTACTGAAAAAAAGGAGGCATTAATATTTAATTTATAGGCTTGTTTAGTGTTAGTGAAATCATGTATTCTAAACTCCTTGTCATTCAGCAGGTACTCAACCAAACTTTACTTGTCATTGACTTAAGGGTTCTGTATTTTTTTGTTAAACTAAGATAAATAACTTTTATTCACTCACTTGATCAATTATTTACTTACCTGATCAACAAATACAAAGTCCTTAGTGGATAAGCATTTCATGTTAGTAAGATATGTTTACAAAGATGAATCAGACATAGCCCTCTTCCTCGTGCATATCACAACTTAGTAGAGAGAAGAAGACAGAAACTTTTAAATAATTAAATATAGTATATGAAGGGTATTATTACTGGAAAGTACATGTGCATTTTGGAAAGAAAGGATGGAGTCACTACCTCTTGGTTAGTGACCATCCAAAGGCTTCACAGAGGAAGTTGTTAATTCACCTAGGCCTTACAGGATGATGTGACAGGGTGTGTGACCTTATCAGGACTGGTGAACTCATCATGAATAGGAATCAGTTGAATTAAAGTGATTATCTACTAATTTTTACTCCAAATCTAAGCCTTCATCCACTGTAGCATTCACACTTGTCAACTTAGTTTAAACAGGAAAATAAAAGATTTTATCAGTGGGTTTAGAGTAAACAAAACAGAAACAACTGGTCCATATGTTATCATTCATCATGGTAGAAAGAGAATGAGGTTCTAGCTGGGGCTCATATCCCTGTGACTCCAGAAATTCAGCTGGACGAGATTAACTCTGAAGAAATATTTCAGTGTTTATATACAGATTCTCACCCAGTTATATTTCTGTAGACTGCCTGTTATCTGGTCTATGAAGGAAATGACTCAAGCATAGAAAGGAAAGACGGCTAATACCTATGGCATCATTGGATTTATCCCTTGGCAGATAATATTATTCCAATGGAGATGCTTTCTTAACTGGACCTTGTCCAGCCTGGGCTTCTATCCATGCAGTGAGATATGAGCTCTATATGCCCAGAATAATTCTAAACAGTTTGGAAAGTAGCCATCTAATGGGGGTCACAGCATTATGACCTCTCAGAAGGTCAATGGAAGCTTTCAGCCCTCTTTACACTCCCTAATCTCTAGTTGTTTCTTCTGCCAAAAATATACTTGTGGAAAACTGGTACTGGTTCCAAATTACCATCCAGTGCCTAGATTCTTGGCAATACTGGGTGGGACTTTTCTTGGGTGGAGCTGAAAATTAGGCAAGCAATGACTGTGGTCATCAACACACACAGAATTAGTCTATTTCCCTTTCTAAAATGATCTTCTCCAAGATACTCAGACATTAAAAAAAAAAAAATGTTGCCAGTTATCAAAGATAGTAAAAAATGTAAAACTCTGGTTGGTGTGCTAAATACACATTCATGCAATATTGATTATAACATGGAAAGCAAATTTGGATCCACAGTGTATGTATAAACAAGCCACCCAGTTTTAAGTTTTTCCTTGGATCTATCTTGGGTTAGTTCTTGATTTGTGGAAATGAATAGCAGAGAAGAGGAAAATCCCTTTTTTAAAATTTGAATAAGAGATTTTGGGAAGGCAGGTACAAGATTTACAAAAGTTGAGCAGTTAGCACCATTATTTTATTTTATTTTATTTTATTTTATTTATTTTATTTTATTTTCTTCGATCATGGCCATAATTTTTTTTTATTTTCATTTTTTATGATAGTCACAGAGACAGAGAGAGAGAGAGAGAGAGAGAGGCAGAGACACAGGCAGAGGGAGAAGCAGGCTCCATGCACCGGGAGCCCGACGTGGGATTCGATCCCGGGTCTCCAGGATTGCGCCCTGGGCCAAAGGCAGGCGCCAAACCGCTGCGCCACCCAGGGATCCCAACACCATTATTTTAGACCTGCATGCATTCAACAATATTCACTGGGCACTTTCTCTCCACCAAGTGCTGCTCTAGGCTCTGAAATACAGACTATCCCCCTGCTATCAGGGTTTTATTTAAACTCTAAGTGCTGGGGATCCCTGGGTGGCTCAGTGATTTAGTGCCTGCCTTCCACCCCGGGGTGTGATCCTGGGGACCCAGGAGCGAGTCCCACGTCAGGCTCCCGGCATGGAGCCTGCTTTTCGCTCTGCCTGTGTCTCTGTCCCTCTCTCTCTCTCTCTCTGTCTCTCATGAATAAATAAATTAAACTAAAGAAATAAATAAATAAACTCTAAGTGCTGAGAGAGACAACAATCAAGTAAATAAATAAATAAATTTCATCGTTTCCATTAATGATAAATGCACTGAGAAAAATCACAGGATAATGTGTTGGAAAGTGGGAATGTGGATGTCATTTTAGGGAGCATGGTCAGATAAGGCCTCTATGAGGAGGTGACCTAAATGACAAGAAGAAACCAACCATGCTAAGTCCTTAGGTAGTGATCCTGAAGTGGAAACAAGTTTGTCTTGGCTGAGGAGCAGAAAAAGTGCCAGTGTATAGTGTAATAAGGAAGAAAGATAGGAGTTCAACAGAGGTCATGGAAACAGAAGGCAAATCATGTAGAATCTTGTAGAGTGTGTTATCCCAGGATAAGAAGACACTCGAAGGGTTCTAAGCAGGTGAATGTCATGATCTCACACTGTTCCATGGAAAAATAAAGAGGAGCAAGAGTGGGGGACACAATGGGATGTCTGTGACAGCAGGCACAAGATGGTGTGGCAATGTGGCTGGAATGGTAGCAACAAGGATGAGAAAACATGTTCATTAGGACTCAGAGCCTGAATCTGACTTCTGTTGTGATAAATGTCTGAATGTCTCCTAATGCTCTCAACAAATAACAGAAACTCAAATCTGAAGGATTCTTCTGAATTTCTGATAGCATTTCCCTTCTATTATTTTTATTGAGCCCGGCAGCAGCCCTCCGAGGTTCATAGCAGTGGAGTTCTTATACTTTTACAAATGAATAAATTGGGGTTTTCACTAAGAGTCAACCAGAACATAGCAGAGCCAGGACTCAAATCCATTGGATGCCAACACCATGCTCTTCCTACTGGCCCACCTACCATGTTTCAGGCATTCCAGAATATTTACTTTGTCAGACACAAAACTGTATTGAATCAAGTGCTCTTCTTGAAGTTAGAACTTCAAGATTGCCTATACTAGGCAATTATAACAATTCTCCTGCTTTGTGTCTAAAGGAAAAGAAGGCCACCTATTGCTAGAAAAAATCTTAAGGCTGTAAAGAAGCCAACAAATGGATGGTTTAAAATGCATTTTTGAGGTATGCTGAAGGACACAACCAGTGGAATTGGTGCATTTGGCAAGATTAAAGAAACTGCTGCTCAATTCCATTTCACTGGTATCAAAAAAAAATCTATTCTCCTATTCTCACAGTGTACTGGCCACAGATGGAGGCATTGCTTTGATGGTCTAATACATCAACCTAAGATCTAAAAACACACCAGTTGTGAAAGCAGTATAAATGAGTTTTAAACTGGACTATATCTTGGACACCTGGGTGGCTCAGTGGTTGGGTGTCTGCGTTCGGCTCAGGTCGTGATCCCAGGGTCCTGGGATCAAGTTCTACATTAGGCTTCCCATGGGGAGCTGCTTCTCCCTCTGCCTATGTCCCTGCCTCTCTCTTTGTGTCTCTCAAGAACGGGTGAAAAAATAAAAATCTTTTAAAAATAGAAATAAACTATACTGTATCTGTTAAGTACCTCTGCCTGGAGAAGCTAATGTCAACTCATCATGTGCTAGTCAATTCATACAATACATTATGAACCTAGGAAAAAAGTTAAAATGCATTTCTGAGAAGCAAAATTCCTTGGTATTTGCATTAAATGTCCCAGCTCTTGGTCCAGTGGTTTGCTGTGTAAAGAAATTTTAAAAAGGAAATAAGGGGGCATCTGGGTGACTCAGTGGTTGAGCCATCTGCCTGTGACTCAGGTCGTGATCCTGGGGTCTTGGGATCAAATCCCACAAGGAGTCTGCTTCTCTCTCTGCCTATGTCTCTCATGAATGAATAAATAAAAAATCTTTAAAAAAATAAAAATAAAAAAGAAGTAAGGAACAACTGAAGGAAGAAAGAAGAAAGGAACATAAGTGAAGTTAGCTGCTCAGGAAAGAGGGAAAAAAGAAAAGAAAATTTTATTGAACTTCTATTCGGAGGCAAATATCTTTCCTAGGTGCACTTCATAGGCTTTCTTGACTGCCTGGTAACTTTGAGATGTGTCATCTCCATTATTAATCACATGAAGAAAATAAGGCTCAAAGAAGTGGGATTTTCTCAACTTTAAGTCAATCTGCAACCCAAACCTCAATACTAAATAAGTCAGACCTCCAAACCTGTTCTAGCCTGTGCACTTCCAAAGTGGGTAATATGGCAATAATTTGGTTTAGGGCAAGAACTTTAGAAGATCCATTTTTGATATGTTGCAATATTTCTTAGTGGTACTGAAAATGTCAGGTATTGTAGACAGCCCAGGGTGGCTTTTTATTTAAAGTCTAAATATCAAAGACCCGTAAACCTGAAAGCTTATGATTTACAACTCCTTTCAAGGGGAATGGATTTAAGCATAGCCTCAATATGTCAGATTTAAGAGGGGAGTAGCTGCCCAGAAATGGCTAATTTGAGGTTTTCTGCATTATAAAGGAGGCCAAAACATCTGGGTAAAAGAGCCCCAGATGCTAGCCTCAGGGTTTGTAGCCAGCTGTGCAACCTTGAGCGAGGTGCTAAAATCAACTGGATTGCAATTGATTCCTTTGAGATAAGGGGCCTTTACTCTTCCCCTTTCTTTAGGTCTTGACTGATTCCAACTAAGATTTGAGGCAGCTGAGTTGGACTAAATGAACTTCAAGTTGCCTTTGTACAGTGATTATACTGATCACTTCATTTAAACAGCCATTCAACGTGGATCCCAGAAATATTTTTTCCAAGATTCTTTTTTCCTTAAAAATTTTGCCCTATGCTTTTGATATTTTGCTTGAGTTGTCTAGAAAAGTGGATTGTCAAGAAAAGTGGGATGTGTCCTTATGTGACGTGCTCATGCATCTGTTCTGAGTGAACATGTACAACTGTGATCCTCTCCTGACCTTGTTAAAAATGATTGTATTTGATTTTTCAACTCAACAACCCAACTCAGTCCAAGATAAAAGGCAACCCTCCCTTCAGTTTATGAAGCAATTGTGCTTCCTTTCAGTCAGCACCCTATACATTGCCAAGTTATTTCAAAGATTAGGCTCACCTACTCATTGCACATTTCCCCCAATGTATTAGGATTGAACCCCTTGTTGCCCCGAATAGCAGAGCTAAAAGAAGTCCTCTAGATTTGCTGAAGCCAGAGTGGGGAGAGCTTTCTGACAGCAAGTGGGTAAACAACTCTTCAAAAAGAGCCTGTTTCTGTAACTCAGGGGCTGAGCCAAATGAACCTGAAGCCTCCTCCCTCTTACGCCTGTGGTCTCCACACCTGGAGCTGATTACTCAAGAAATAAGGAGCTTAAGCATTGCATATTTTTTCCAGATCTTGAGTGAAAATAAATCCAACTTGTGGTGTCAGGGGTTATATACCAGCGTAACCTAAACTATATACTGTGGGATAACAATGTTAATCTAGATGTTAACCAATATCCCTGTGGAATGGATACCGTAGTCATCTAAGTGTAGATATTTCTGTGTGTGATGGGCCTATCTTGCAGATTCATAAAACTTTATCAGCATGTTAAGTTTTCTGAGAATTTCTGCAATAAAAAAAAAGCTAAGGTAAAGGGCAAAGTGTGTGCAAGAGGAAGCAAAGTAATCTACTTTAGTGGGACCTCAAAAAATAGGATTAAGGCCTGTGAGAGAAGATGCAAACAGATAATCATTAGCCTTGAATGCATTTGTTTTAATGCTTTTATCTTGTTGACAATGAGATGAAATTAAACCTTTGTATTCAGAGTTAGGTACTAGAGGGAGATGTGAATGGAATAGGATGAAAATAGTCAAGTGCCCGGAAGCATAATGCCAGTTTATTATAAGCACACTTGAACCAAATCATACTTGTTCATGTGGGGGCACTCAAATCCAAACCTCCATCATATCATTTGGTTTGCAAAAATGTCAGCACCCCATTCAAAATTACCTGCATGTCCTGTGCCCTATCAAATTGAAACACCTCATTCTAGTATTTCTCCCAGTTGGATTCTGGTTTTCTGTGATCTACCTTCAAATGTACTTATTTTTTTTTTTAAGATTTTTAAACAATCTCTATGCCCAATGTGGGGCTCAAACTTACAACCCCAAGGTCAAGAGGCACATGCTCTGCTGACTGAGTCAGCCAGGTGTCCTCAAATGTACTTTCTATAGGTAAGTCTGCACTCTTGCTTATAGATACAGGCCAACCTTAATTAAACTTGTTAGTTCTGTGGAAAGGAACATATATCAAAATCACACCTTGGGATGCCGGTGGCTCAGTGGTTTAGCGCCTGCCTTCGGCCCAGGGTGTGATCCAGGAGTCCTAGGATCGAGTCCCGCTTCGGGCTCCCTGCATGGAGCCTGCTTCTCCCTCTGCCGGTTGTCTCTGCCTCTTTCTATCTCTGTGTCTCTCATGAATAAATAAATAAAATCTTTTTTAAAAAATCACACCTTTATTGCTCTACCCATATTCTTTTCATCTGGAAAGTCCCTAGTTCCCATAAATTTGCACAATCATCCCAGACACCTCAATGCCACACTATCTTGAAATCGATCTTAAGAGTTAATCATCCACTTCATTCCTTTTTATATCCCTGTGCCATTCTTTATACCTTTATTATGCCATTTTGCACCAAATGTTAGTATAATTATCATATCCCTTATTCAATGTCTTACTCATGATAGGTATTCAGTAAACTTCACTAAAACCAGGTGTGTGTCAACATCTATATTTGATAGTAAAGTTAAGAATCTCAGTAGGAAAATACGAATATTTGAATTGACAATTATCATAGAGACAATACTTAGTATGAAGAAAACAGTAGAATGTACTAGATTAGAGCAATGCTTCTCAAATTCAAGGTGAGTCAAAGTCATCTGGGGATCTTATTAAACAGGTCCTGGGGCCCAGCCCAAGATTTTGATTCAGTGAGAGCTTTTGATTCAGGTGGTCTGGACCAGGGCTGTGCATTTGCATTTTTAACAAATTCCCATGTGATGCTGGCACCATTGGACCATGGATGGCACAGAGTGTTGGGTTTGAAGAAGTCTGACATCAGAATGCGTGCAGCCAAGTTCTGCCATTGCAATTTGCTAGCTTTATGATCTCAAGATACCAAGTCTCTTTAAGCCTCTGATTCCTCACCCGTAAAATGGCAGGAACAGTGGAACCCCTTTGGACTGATAGAATTAAAATAGGCCGTCTATACAATGTACTTCTGGCAATCCCTGATAACCTGGTATGGGCCCAAAAATTAGGTGTTGGTGTGAAGTATTTAAGGGTACAAATAAGTCAACAGATTTCTAAAGAGCAAGGGCCATTAAACCATGGCCGGCAGACCAAACCTGGCTCATCGCCTGTTTTAGTAATGATGTTAAGCTAGGAAGAGTTTTAAGATATTTAAAGGACTACAAAATATGAAAAGATTTCATAATGCATGAAAATTATAAATTCAAATTTTGATGTCCATAAAGGGTTACTGGAACATGGCCACACACACTCGTTGGTATAATGCCTATGGATGCTTTTGTGCTACAAGAGCAAAGTAGTCCCATGACAGACCACATGGCCAGGAAAGACTGCAGGGTACACTGGCTCTTTACATTATTTGCCAACCTCTTATATAGCACCAAGTGACTTTATCAGTGAATTATTGGGATTAGAACCACCACTAGAGTGGCAATAATGTTCAGTAGCTACTGTTATTTTTCTTTATATATAAAATGTAACTGTACCAAAGTAATGAGAGATTCTTAGGAACCAAATAATAAAAATTGGGAAATAAGATGAATTTGAGGGATGAGTGGCAAAATGGATTACCATCAAAGCTCCTCAGAACAGGAAATGCTATTAGATGTCCCAACCCACTTTTTTAAAAAAGCAGTATTTATTGTCCTTTTTCGGATTATAAAAACAATACAGGATCATGGTATTTGGAAAATACAAAAATGTATACAGCATAGAAATCGGTGATACTCCCAAGAGTAGAGATAACCACACTTAAACATTTTTATTTTTACAAAATCGGGACGTTACTGTACACAATGGTTGTATATTTTTAATGTAACATTTGTCTAATTTCTCATATCCTCTGAGAATATTTTAAAGGATAATAATGCTCCAATGTTTGAAAATGCCATAATTCATTTAATTATTGTTACCCATTGGATTTGAAGTTCTTTTAAGATTTTACTATTATTTGTTAAGTATTATAATTAAACAAACTTGCTTGTAACTCTTCTGAAAATCTGTTTTTTCCCCTAAATTACTATAATAAAGCAATTTTGGTCTAAATTTGGGCTGCTTCCAAGGGAAGTAGAAGGTAAAGACATGTTCTATTAATTGGGGGTCTCTCTCTCTCTCTCTCTCTCATTTTCCTGATTTCCAAACACCAATTTGGGGGATTTCTGCTTCATGATTAGTAACATTAAGCGACTTCTATTATCTTTGACCAAGCATGTTTGTCTGTTTTTTACATACCCCGTTTTTCAATCTATTCCACTACAATCAGGAAAACAAAGTTTTTGTTTCATTTGAAATTCCCCCTTCCCTTAGAAAAAAAGGCGATAGTCTTATCAAAAATATTTTATTTACAAAAAAAATCAATTATACTATACATCCTATCCTGGAAATACATTGAATAATTGCTAAAATAAATACAGGCAATTAATTCAATCTTTTATAAGAATGAGAGAATTTGACATTTGAAAGTTATCAAAGCTTAACTTAGAACATAAATAGTTAAAAAGGCAAACTCAAGTTTCAGTTTCATTTGTTGGCATGCTGTGTGTTTCGTTTCCCACAAACTCTCTGGTCAGTGAGTCTGGGTTGCAGAATGATCTGTACCTTTTTGTACATCGAAGGTAGAATGTGCAGCTTTTTCTTGGGCAGGATAGATGGAGCATAGACATCTGCATGGAAAGGAAGCAGAATGGCAGAAGCACAAGGTTGAACACTTCTCCACATTCACACTCCACTTCATCCCAACATTTTTTTTAATGCAATGGCCCGTGTATTTGATTGTTTCTAACACAGGTCTACACAGCACCAGCTATAAGGCAAGATGGTTCATGTCAAAAGCCAAACTGGATAACTGAGGGCCTTGGAGTAGTTAAATTAGCTGGGTTAAGGTTACCGGGTTCATCAAATTTTTTTTTTTATGTGCCAATTCTTGATACACGTATTAAACCTTGATATTATTTTGACTACATAAACATATCTATGTAGGCCAATAGCAGGACAGATGAAGCAATTATCTGTATAAATTCAGGAAAAAAAATCCTCCCTAGGAAGTAGAAGAGGAGCTTGAATGTGCCAGTTTTGTATCTATAGGCTTAACACTGATTAAAATGTATCCAACTCACCCCTGTAAACCTCATGTAAAGTGAACTGGCAAGCTGAAAAAAAAAAGACAGGTAAATTATGTTCCATATGTAGACAGGATCTGGTAAATTCAGGCCACAGAACAAAATGATGAACTGTATCATATTTATCCAAGTAACACAGATAATTTTTTCCACTTTCCAATTTACTCAGCCTGAGAAAACACTGCCAGAAATCTTCACATTTGTCCAGTGCCGGATGCCTAGTGTTTTCTCTCAAGGACTAGCATTCCCTTTTTTCGTTTAAATCTCATGAAAAATTGCACTTTTCTACCCCCTTGGCCTTGATTTTCAATGATTTTCTTTTCTTTTTTCTTTTTTGTACACATAAATATGTATTTCTTACTCCCAAAGTGTGACAGGTATATTGGCCTTTTCTAAAGGTAAAGAAAAAAAATTAAAATATTAAAAGTTTTAAGTATTTTCCACGGAAATAAACTATTCCATTTTAAAAGGTAGAGAGAGAGAGAAACATTTTATTCTTTCTATCATGAACAACATCAGTCAACCAAGCTTCACATTTTGGGTAGGTTTTTTTTTTTTTTCAGTATGAATTTTTTCAGAACTTATTTTAATAATAATAAAAAAACAGGTGTATTTTGGCAGAGAAGTAAAATATAGAATATGCAAAATTTGTTTTAAAAATTGGCATACAAAATTTTAAAACACAGTACAATTATATAAAAATACAGCACAGCCAACGGCCTTTAAAATTTCCTTTGGCATCTCATTTGGTAGAGTTAAACAGAAAATCCTTTCTAAAAAAAAAAAAAATTAGCTATCAACACAGTCCATAAGTTAGGTTGTATATGTTGAAAGAAATTTTCCTTGAGTTTCCAAAATCCTTTTCTTCCATGATAACCCACATAAAGCATGGCTAGTGAGGTATATAGGGCAAACACTGTTAGGCGGATGTACAGTAAGGAAAAAGTGCATAAACAAAGAATGCTTCCCACTTTCATAGAAATAACAGGTTAAATCTGAGTTTCTTCTCATGGATGTCTTGTTTTACTTTGGCAGAATCAAAATAAACCCATAGAAATGTCTTTGTTCAAGTCCCAGCAGCAGTGATATGTCTCCTTTGGTGGCATTATCTGATGCCACGATACTGTACAGTCCCGAGAGGAACTAAGGTTTTGTGTGTGTCTGCGTGCGTGACTGCAAACGTCAAACAACAGAAGATCATACATCGAGCACCATGTCATACTGTTGTCCCTTCTTCCTCCTGCCACACTTATTGATGAGAACCACATACAGCGTCAAAAGCATGACCCAATAGCATGCATAGAGCAACGTTCCAACAATGAGAACTGTCTGCTTGGATTCTGAGAATGGCTTTTTAGATTCCTTATAAATGGTGAAAATCACACCACCCAGGAGGATTGTAAACCAAACCGATACTGGAATGAGTCCTATGAAATTAACGACAATGGTTTTCCTTCCAGATGTGCCCCACCCAGCTTTGTTTATCGTGGCAATGGCAAACATTTTGGCAGGAAGTAAACTTGACATGTATAGCACTGAGTAGAGGGACATGAAGACCATGACAATATTTCCTCTAAGGCAGCTGGCAAAGGAGGATTTTATGAGACCTACTAACTGGACAGTTAACAAGAAGAGGAGGATGTTCCAAATTTTACCCCTGTAGAAGAGCTGGATCACTGTGGCAATGAGAAAGAAAGGGAAGAATCCAGTGATAACGGCCTCGTAGGTCATCCACAAGTGATGTTTATGAAACCACATCGCATTGTACAGCCACTCTCGGAAGTAGGACTTGCTCCAACGGGTCTGCTGGTTTAACCATCTGAGATACTCTATAGGCGTCTCCGTAAGGCACTTGGATCGAGCTGTGTACTTTGTTGCATAGCCCAGACTCAGCACTCGGTTCGTTAGATGCCGGTCGTCCCCAAAACTACATTGGCTCCCCATAAATTCCTGATTGTACCAGTCTTCCACAAATTCATGCAGCAAGGAGTTTCTGTACATTCCCAGAGGTCCACTAATGCACTGGACACACCCAAAATAAGACTGGCAGGCCCTTTCTATGTTAAAAGCCATCCAGTATCTCACACTGCTGAGGAAGGAGATCCAGGAATCATACTTGTTTAAAATCTGCAAGAAGGAAAAAAAAAAAAAAGAATAAATAAAAGGGAAGCCTTCACTAATACCAACAAAATCGGTGCCATCGTGAGGTTACTACCTAAAGCGATGTTTGTTGTTTGATCCTCCTAGGTTAGTTAGCTGTCCTTCTTTTTGACATGGTTATATTTTGTTTTCTCTGATTCTGTGTTCTGAGGTTAATCTGATAAATTGTGTGCATGCGTTTAGTTTTTGATGAGCAATACTTTCTCTGCTTCGTGACTCTGTCCTCGTTTTTGTTGGGCTTTTTAAAATTTTTCTTGTTGTTATGCTATAATAGTCAGCATTTTTTTTTTAGGCATTACTTCTCAGATCCTAAATTCTCCCACTCTCTCCTACCATGTAAGATCTGAAGGTTTTTAAGTCTTAATCTCTCCTGTTCTGGTTAATTTCCAGCTCATTCAATTCTATCAATTTTCTTCCTCTTTCTTTCCCTCTTTTATGCAATGCCAGTGATAAACTGTTTGTTCTGGCCTCTCCCCAAAACTTAAATCCTGAAATCATGCTTTATGTAAAGGCTACTGAAACTTATCAGCTTTTTCTTGGCAATATTTCTAAATTCTTTCCTCCATCTCGATTTTGCTCGGTTCTCATCTGGATTTCACATGCTTCCTCTTTTACCACCAACCAGGCGGTTTCTTTGTCTTTTCCAGGCATTGTCTTTGCCTTCACTATCACCATGCATATATAAAATGGGTTATACAGCAATGAAATACCTAATTTTTATTTTTTATTTTTTTAATACCTAATTTTTAAACTCAGGTTTCCATGCACCTCTCACTTTTTGCTAAAATCACGTTTGCAAAGCACTCATTTTAATTTTCACATATTTTCAAGTATTCACATATATATTCATTTCCCATCCCACAGATTCCAAGTTGCTTTCGTTAATATTTGCTTCATTGTTTCTCCATTTATAGCCAATAATGGGAAATCAATAATTAGTGAGAAATAAATCATAATCAGAAAACCGACTTGCTAATCGTTCCTTTGCCTTTCTTACCAGTATAAATATGAGTTGCTACTTCTCTTTTCCTCTTTTGTAACCTAATTTGGATTTTTAATCAACCACATATTGACCAGCTTTTAAATACCTAGGTATAAAACACAGCATCCATCTCTGCCCTTCTTTCATTCGTTTTTTACCTTCTCAACTAAATGAACTCCAATATCAAGATTTTACCAGAACATTAAGTTATGGTTCAAGAAGATATGATAGAAATCATTACACATTTAAATTAATTGTGTATAACTTATCAGCCAAAACAGACAAGAATTATATCCCAGGGTTAAGCAAAAAAAAATCCTTTTTTTTTTTTCAATTTAGAAAAGAGGAAATAAAGTGGGCCCAAGGCACATACTAACATGTCACTAGCACCAAAAGCAACATCTGGTAGAGTGTTTGGTGGATAATAAACATATATTCAATGAATCAAAGAGTATAATGAAAAGTAAGTCATGCAGAAAGTGAAGCTGATCTGCACCTGGACATCTCCCCCGACACCTCCAACCATGGGGTCTTCTTCTAAAACTTTCACCATCTCCACAGATGAGGCAGGGTCAAGCATGGTGTCTGAATCACAAACCTGCAAAGAAGTAGCAATGAGTTAAAGAAAAGGAAGAAGTACAAGTGTGGTCAATGCAGTCAACATTGAGCATCCATATTATGCCTTCAGCTTTATTGTCACAGGGCCTCAATAAGCCAGTATTGCAGGGATGACGGTTTGTTCTGTCATGACCAATACAAAGAGCGAGCTTGACATCGAAGGAAATGGCATAGCTAGATAGACCAGCTGAAGTGATGTGCTAGGTGTGTCTTACAGGCTAACCAGTTCGTCTTGGTTTACCATGGATGTTCCTTATCTTGGCAATGAAAAGTCTTATGTCCCAAGTAACACACTAGTTTTCCAGGACTTAGGAAACACGTTAGGTTGGTCACCACGGGGGTCTTTTATTGTTGTTACTGTTGCCTTAAATAAGCCTTCTAGGCAGCTTATCCCTAAGGTCTGAATGAGGGTCAGAAAATTATTGAAAGGGAAGCATGTTTAACAACAAATTCCCTCCCCTATTTTATTTATTTACTTTTTAAAGATTTTATTTATTTGTGTATTTATTCATGAGACACACAGAGAGAGGCAAAGACACAGGCAGAGGGAGAAACAGGCTCCCTGTGGGGAGCCTGATGTGGGACTTGGTCCCAAGACCCCAGTATCAAGACCTGAGCCAAAGGCAGATGTTCAACCGCTGAGCCACCGAGATGCCCTCCCTCTCCTATTTTAATATGGTGACTAAAAGGCAGGAGAGTAATTCCCCTACATCTGTTGTATACTTTTGAAGGAAGATATCCATATGAGCTGGACTTAGCAGTTGACAGAGCAACGAGAAGGGAACTAGCTTGATCTGCAGACCACCTTCCTATTCTAAACCATTAAGTACTCAACTAGCCTTTTGTACATAAAAACAAATGTAAATTATCATAAGCCATTCTAGAAATGCCATTAGTTGTTCTTGAAGACAATCTTTATATAGGTCTAAAAAAGTAATTCTGAAACCAAACCAAACTACAACTTCAAGAAAATTATTGGGATTAATCTCTACCAGTGAACCTCTGACAGACAGTTCTGTTGGAGGTCCAAGGGGGCAGGGTTATAATTACTTTTCTTTCCAGCCTGATTTCTGAGCCAGTTGGAAAATGAAACAGAAGAATAAAGGAGAGGAGAAACCAAAATATCACGTGTCTAATCCTAAAGCTAATACAGGGAACAGAGCTTATACCTGTGGAATAGCAGGTGTCATAATTATGTTTCCCAGTATTAGACAGACTTATAAAGTCCAAATAGCATCTGAGTGGGGTCAGCCTCCTCCTGCAGGTAAAGTGCATTCCCTTCTAAAGGTATGGCAGGTGCTGGCTTCTTGGAGGTAATCCACACCCAGAAGAAAGGGGGAAGGAGGAGCCAGCTACCCCTTCTCCTATCCTCAGCTATCAGATTAAATCACTTGTCCTAGGAAGGAAGGAGTGAGGCAGGCTAAGGCTACTACCTTTCCCCCCAGGTGGGTTATACCTGGGGACAGAGCTTCTTCCACGTGATCAAAGAAAATCAGAAGGAGGAAAAGTGCTCCCATCTCTCTGATTAATACTAGTTAGACATAGTCCCCATATTCTTTTCTGGGGACTGCAGCAAAGCCTAGTAGATTAAAAATTAATGAGAGTTGACCTGTAATGAACCAATTTCACACCCCCAACCAAACAACATAGAACATAATTGAGATGGGAGAGTTATCAGCAATTCCCATTATTTTGCCATCTATTCTGACCACTGGATGGATTTAATCAAGATTAAGCCTATTTATTTATATCAAAAGTAATTATCTTTATAGTTCTCCATACTACCTTATTAAAATAGTAGGGATCTGGGACAGCTGGGTGTCTCAGTGGTCGAGTGTCTGCCTGTGGCTCAGGTCATGAACCTAGGGTCCTGGATCATAAGTCCTATATCAGGCTCCCCACAGGGAGCCTGCCTCTGCCTCTGCCTCTGTCTCTGCCTCGGTGTGTGAGTCACTCATGAATAAATAAATATTTAAAAATAAAATAAAATAGTAGAGATCTGATATACCAGTTTTGAATGAAAAAAAAAAAACCTAGTAACTTGTAAAAGCATAAACTAAGTTGAAAGGGTCTCTCTCTCTCTCTCTCTCTCTCTCTCTCTCTATATCTATATATATATATATATATATATATATATATATATATATAAATAGCATGAGTCTCTCACATAGTTAGTTAAGGAATTTCAACATTTTTAAAAACGTGTCTGCATGGGCAGCCCGGGTGGTTCAGCTGTTTAGTGCCGCCTTCAGCCCAGGGCCTGATCCTGGAGACCTGGGATCGAGTCCCACATCAGGCTCCCTGCATGGAGCCTGCTTCTCCTTCTGCCTGTGTCTTTGCCTCTCTCACTCTCTCTGTCTTTCATGAATAAAAAAAAAAAAAGTGTCTGCCTCTGTTTTACTAACAGCTATATTTTTCTGAAACAAACATGGATTAATATATATTTTTGAAAACATTAATGAATAATGTTGGTGAAAACAATTTAAATGCATTATTGAAACTTGTAAATTATGAAGGATGTAGGGTATTCAGTTATAACCTCTTTGGATTTAACTAATCATAGCAATTTTAGGGTTAACATCTGAATTTTTTATTTTATTTTACTTATTTAGAAGGCTTCCTTTTCTAAATGAAAACCACTTATTTTGTTTTGTTTCATTTCTTAGCATTCTATTTTGGTCCAGCATGAGCTCACTTATTTAGGCAACAGCAAGGCATTGGTTTTTCACTGTAGAAAGTAGGATTTTACTAATACTTGGGTTCATATGCAAGCCTCAGAAGCCTCAACAAATTTCCCCCAAAGTGAACTTTTACCTCCCTTGTGTCTTGCCTTTCACTGGTTTGTAAGTGGATGGCTGCAAACCTGTTCGGCCTCTAAGGAGGGTAGAAGGGTGAAGGCAAGAGTTCAGCCCACCTTTAGAATCCAGGATCCCAAGCTTATGGCCACACCCACCTCTATTGACTCAGGCTGGGACAGGTAAAGCGGAAAGCTAAAATAAGACTAAAAATAACAGGAAGGGGGCAATCTAGAATTAATGTGCAAGTAACCCCGCCTTGTGAGCACAGGCAAGCCAAGGGAACTTCCCCGTTGAAATGACTAAACTTCTGAGGCTCTGAATATTTAAATTGGTCCTGTCCCTCCCAGTTTCCAACAGCAAAGCGCCAGCAGTTCTCTGAGAGAGACTGTTCTCCTGGTGGGTTTAAGTGTCAGAAGGGAAGGCTCCCAGAAGCCTCCTGGGAAGGGATTTGCTACAGCAGGATCACAGAGCTTTAAAGAAGTACAATTTCTGTGACTCGCTGCAGCAGCACATATACCCAACTGGGAACAATATAGAGAAGGTTAACGGTCCCTGAGTGTAGACAACGTGCAAAGTTGTGAAGCATTCCATATTTTAAAAAAGAGAAGAAAGAAGATAAATAAGTTCAATGTCTGGATTTCTGGATGCACTTTGGTGACCAAATGCCAGCTAGAAAGCCATCACCGGTGATAATCAGCATGTATGTTCATGGACCTAATGGTATGTGTTTATGAGTATCTAAAGAGTGTGACTTTAGCTCCTCTGAAAATCAAGATAGTGGGAACAGGATTTCTAGTTGTCTCCCCACCAGTTAATAACAAGTATGTAATTCCATAAATGTTGGCTATTTAGCTCTAGGCTAGAAACTGTTGGGGGGGGGGGACACAGCCAGTGGACACAGAGCTTGACCTCACCTAGGGACAAAATACAGGCTGTGATTAGCACCCAGGAAACAATTAGAGGGCAAATCTCTCCACACTGAATGTCTCACTGTCATTTGTCTAAACCACATGATCACTAGTCATAAGATTTCTCACTAGGAGATATGGAAATGAAGCAAAGTCATCAAGTTTTCACTAAAATGAGTGGAAAATGTCAAGACAGAATGACATTTTGGGGAGGAACCAGCCACCTCAGTCTTAACCACAGAATCATCAACTGAAGTGCCTATGACTACCACTCCTTCTTCCTCCTCCTCTGCAGTCAAGAAGTTAATAGCCTTTCCTTCCCTCCCTATTTAAAACAACGGTTGACAAAATAAGGTCTTCAGGCCAAGTCTAGCCTGCCACCTGTTTTGATACAGTCTGTAGGCTTAAAAAAATGGCTTTTATCTTTTAAAATAATGTAAAAATTCATTTAAAAAATACTATTTTGTGGCACATGGAAATTATATGAAACTCAAATTTCAGTATCCATAAATAAAGTTGTATTGCAGCTCAAGCATATTCATTCATTGTCATATCAGCTATGGCTGCTTTCACACTAAAACAGCAAAGTGGAATAGTTGTAATGGAGACCATATGGCCTGCAAAGCCTAATAGTTACTATCAGGCCTTTTACAAGCAAAGTTTGCCAACCCTGAGACTAAAATAATTGGTTGCAGGGGGAGGGTTCTCTTTCGTTAAAAAAAAAAAAAAAAAAAAAGGTTGAGATTAAATGTATTCTAAACCAAATTTTAATTCTAGTGGATTTTTAAAAACATTGCCTCCATCGTCATGTGTTATAAAGAACAGTAAATGCATAGAAGGTGTAAAGTACATCATTAGGTAAAGCAGATTTTTTTCTTTGGCCAACATTGGCTTATTATAAGGGCAAATGTCCCCAGATTAAGTCCTGGGTCCTGTATCTGACTACTTCTGTGACCTTTAACAAGCTATTGACCATCATCATGGTCCTGGAGTGAGACACTGCACATCAAAGTACCTTGTAAAGTACAAAGGACTGTAGAGAGGTACACCATTAATATAAGGTAATAATTCTTACCTTTTTATACTCACTAAGTAACTCTAACCTAAGGGATCATGACAATTCTTACCACAAATAGATGGCTTAGTAGAGAATCTCTAAAATGACCATGGGAATTGATTACATATCAAGGTACTTTTATCCCAATGAACAAATTCAAATGTGTCTGCAACTATAATTCAGTTACAAACTATTAGTTGAGTGATGCCTGAGTGGTCAGCGGTTGAGCATCTGCTTTCAGCTCAGGTTGTGATCCTGGAGTCTCAGGATCGGGTCCTGCATTGGGCTCCCCGCAGGGAGCCTGCTTCTCCCTTTGCCTGTGTCTCTGCCTCTCTCTGTGTGTCTCTCATGAATAAATAAATATTTTTAAAAACTATTAGTTTATAGTCTATTACATAAGTTAATTGACTATAAATTCATTCATTCCAACTTATCTCACTGATCTTAAAGTGAATCTACCTCACTACAATTTAAACAAAAATCTCCTTTAGAAATATTCCTACCTCTTCTACAAAACGCAGTTCAAATCTAAGACGGAAGTCTAAAATCTCAAGTCTCCGGGTTTTACTTTTTTTAAATGTTTCACTTTTCAAAATGTGTTTCCTTTTGAAACTGCCTGGTGGATCTCCCCACCCCCACCTCCAGCCCCATACCACTTCAAAGGGCATTGTGAACTATACAGATTAAGAGAAAATCTTAATTACTCTGGCTGCCTTCAATGAGGAAACAGGTTGAAAATAAATCAGGACCCCTTCTGTTGCTACTGTCTTTATCCTTTGCCTGCTTACAAGACTTGACCCTTCATCTTAACCTTGACCTAGTGAAACTATTTTTTTCTATAGTGTGTGGAATGTACGCTTGGCCGTGACCCTGCTACCAGCTTTCTTGACACAGCTTTACCATGAAGTAAATGGAGTCTCCCTCATCCCTCCTTTCCCTGGAGACATTACTCTAGTGAAAAGGGATAAGCCAGACCAACAATAACAAAAATCACAAATAGTTATTTACTAGCAAACACAAGATGGTGCCAGTCTCCTTGAATTCTTAGCAGTATAATACCAGAGGAAACACACTGCTGTGGGAGAGAAAGCACTATGCAAATATTGGAACCAAACAGAACTGTCCCAATCCACCATTCACCAAGTTTATCTAAACCTGGACTAACTTCTTGACTTTAGTGTCCTCACATCATCTTCCTAAGCCTCTACCACTCAGATGAAAAATGTGGTTAATCATATCCACCTAAAGTTTGTTGTATTGGTAAGTTAATTCGATAATGCATGTAAAGCACTTAAGAATGGCTAGCTCATAGTAAATGCTCAATAAAAGGAAGACATATAAAGTGGTAAACTTAAACCAGAAGTGACAAACCAAAAACAGAGGCCCCAACTAAGGACACTAATCCAATGAGAAGTGGTCCTTTTTACTATCACTATAAATAAGTGATGGCTCACTGAGAGAGCAAGAAGCCAGTGCCTACGCCATACCCAATAAGTTAAGCAAACTAAATTCTGAGCAGGCAATGTAAAATCCTTAGATTGGGTTGTTTACAAGAGAAAAGAAATTTAAAAAAATAGAGAGTAGTTTGCTGCTAATGAGTATTCATTTATAGCCTTGAATGTACTCTTGGGGTGTAAAGTGAAAGTTGCTCCTATAGCAAAGGGTAGATCCTGGGTTAAAACTTACAGAATTATTTGTTGTATTTTTTTTAAGATTTATTTATTCATGAAAGAGAGAGAGAGAGAGAGAGAGAGAGAGAGAGAGAGAGAGATAAGGTAGAGGGAGAAGCAGGCTCCATGCAGGGAGTCCAATGTGGGACTTGATCCCAGGACTCCAGGATCATGCCTTGAGCCAAAGGCAGACGCCCAACCACTGAGCCACCCAGGCATCCCATGTTTGTTGTATCTTGACTTTGTATCTCACTGCCATTGTATCTGCTGAATGTGATACTATTTAAAATAGGAACATACTCTTTGGTTTTATAAGGACATAAACATACAGGGCAGAATTTTACTTTTTAAATCTGGACTTGAAGACTCAATTATCTGCTAAAAATGAATCCATAATTTGGATGGGACCATAAACATGCAGAAGATGGTGGAAACTAAAATTAGAATGGAAAATAACCTTCACAAAAACAGAATATCACACACAATTTAAAATTTCTCATATAACCAACAAGGTCACTCAAAAGTTCATGGTACACAATAATTAACTTTATTATAGCAAACCTCTAGGACTTTATCAATATTGCATGATGCTTTCAATTTTTAAAAATCTTGATTTTTCTATTTATTTGTATTCTAGATAAATGGAATTTACAAATGCAGCTAAATTTACCAGCCTCAGATTAAAGTGGCAAATACAAGAATCATAAAATCTAAGACTTATAGAGCTAAAAAGACACTTTGAAATTAGTTAGTAAAACCATTCCAGAAAAAAAATACTCTCCAAGAAAGAGAAAGGTAATCTTTCTTTTGTAAGAGGGAAGAATGAGGAAGGCCATCTTTTCTTACATCAATTAAGTTTATGGCAAGGGATTCTAAATCTAGCCAATGAACATCTAAGACAATCATAGACATCTAAGCAATTTGGCCCTTCTCTCTTGCTTTTTAAAAAAAGAATTAGGAAAATATATGCCTTCCCTGGTAGAATGAATTATCCAAATTTTTGTAAAATAGTTACTGTCTTTCATCAACCTAGAATCTCTTCAAAACATTAAGGTTAAAAAAGAAGTCATTTGGTCATTCTCTTTTCTTTTTAGGAAGGTTTAAACATGAGTGAAAGTCATAGAAGGTGCAAAACAAAGGTGACAAGCCAGCTGGGAACGTGGGAAACCAAATGTTGACACCTCTAAGGCTTAAGTCATGAAACACCCCTATTCCAAATGGTTGGAATTCTCATTCTAAAGAAAGGAATCAGGAAATCCCATAATGATGGCACTTAACTCAGGACTTACATTCAAGATTTCAAATTTGGGGGGAAGGGCAGGTTAAAAACGAAAGTGAGTGGAGCCTGGCTGGCTCAGTTGGTTGAGTGTACAAGTTCCAGCCCCATGTTGGATGTAGAGATTACTTGAAAATAGAATCTTAAGGACACCTGGGTGGCTCAGTGGTTGAGCGTCTGCCTTTGGCTCAGCTCGTGATCCCCGGGTACTGGGATGGAGTCCCATCTCGGGCTCCCCACAGGGAGCCTGCTTCTCCCTCTGCTTATGTCTCAGCCTCTCTCGGTCTCTCATGAATAAATAAATAAAAATCATTTAAAATAAATAAATAAATAAATAATTTGAGTCATTAGCATTGGATTCAGCACCAACAGCTATTAACTGACACCTAAACAAAGTTCACCTAACAAACATATTTTCTCCATAAGGCAATCAGAGCCTTGTGCTCGGGAACACTAGCCAGCACTTCAGCAGGACACTTGAGGGGCATTTTAAACAGCTGCATCACCAACAAAAAGCCCAACAATGTGAAAAACATGATACCAAGTAGACTATGAAGTTCCTTGTTATACTGTACTGTACCATGTTCAGCACAGTTTCTAGCACAGTCTTCTTTGACCTCAGTTGGGAACATGCACATCAGGTGACTCAAATTTTTTGCTGTTCCGCATGTCTGCAAATGATCACAAAAGCACTGCAAGTACTGATTTGGGGGTTACACATACACTTTAGTGAGTAAGGTAATCTACAAACACAGACTCCATGAATAATGAAGGTCAACTCTACACTTATGAATAATTTAGTCTCACTTGTCTCCTGCTAAAAGGAACATGGATACCTAGGACACTGTCAGATTAAATTAATAATAAATGGTCTCCTATTAAAAATAAAACAAGACAAAATCAGAGAGGGGAGACAAACCATAAGAGACTTTTAATCATAGGAAGCAAACTGAGGGTCGCTGGAGGGGGAGGAGGATGGGGTAACCCGGTGATGGGCATGAAGGAGGGCAAGTGATGTGATGAGAACTGGGTGTGATAGAAGACTGAGGAATCACTGGCCTCTACCTCTGACACCAATAATACAGTATATGTTAATTACTTGAATTTAAATAAAATGTTTTTAAAAAGAAACAACAAACAAACAAAAAAAACGGGGAGTGGCGCCTGGGTGGCTCAGTTGGTTAAGCCGCTGCTTTCGGGGGTCAGGTCATGATCCCAGGGTCCTGGGATTGAGTCCCCTATTGGACTCCTTGCTTGGCAAAGCCTGCTTCTCCCTCTGCCCCTCCCCCCACTTGTGCATGCACACACACTCTCTCTCAAATGAATAAATAAAATCTTTAAAAAAAAAGTTGTCTTCTATCATCTTCACTGGTAGACCATATTTATACTTATTATAGATTTTCCCATCAGAAAATCCCTAATACCACACATCAGGGGATATTGTCAGTTACCCTTGTCACACAGACCAGTGCCCACTACGCTGTAATATCCAAGTTCAGTAATAGGACATAAGAATAAAGAAATTCTATAATCTAGGTATCAAAGTACACCTAAAAACGTCTTCTGGTGTTAAGAAGTAACAAACAAACAAAAATGAAAAGCAAATACAACATAACCTGAAAACTGTTTCCAAAATAAGGGAAAATTAGAAAGGTATATGCTGTCAAGTATCAGACTTGAGAATCTATGGGTCATGTATTTGCTGTGGAGGATTTTAATTTTGCTCATTGTCCATTTCCATACTTTTAAACACACCATCAGCAACATATGTTACTATGGTAAATAAAAAAGCTAACAGAAGTACTAATTTGAGGGACGCCTGGGTGGCTCAGCAGTTGAGCATCTGCCTTTGGCCCAGGATGTGATCCTGGGGTCCCGAGATCGAGTCCCGCATCAGGCTCCCTGCATGGAACCTGCTTCTCCCTCTGCCTGTGTCTGTCTCTCTCTCTCTCTGTGTGTCTCTCACGAATAAATAAAATCTTTAAAAAAAAAAGTACTATTTTAAAAAGGTAAAAAAGACTTTTGCCCTACTTTACTTAAGCCATTTCCAGACAGATCAGAATCTCTTTTTGGAAAAAAAAAAAAAAAATGGTTCTCTCCAGAAAATGCTTTGATTCAAAATTCAGAAAATCTTCCCTATTCTCCCCTTCATTTCTCAATTCCTTCTTTTCTCACTTCATTACTGATGTTTTCCTACATTCTTTACCTCTGAAAGCAGCCTGTAGCACCCCAGGTGAATTTGCTACCTGCCGCTTTCTCTTAGACTAAAGCGTCCCTCTACATTCTAGGTCAGTGTTGATTATCTGGATGGCTTTAGTTAGGCTGAGATGGTAGATGGTCAAGAAGACTAGACATGAAAACAGAGAGGTGGAAGGACAGGCAGCAGAGCCTCACTCTGGTGGAGAGCAGAGGGAACCAACTGAGAGAGCCCAGGTGTGTGTGTAGAAAGGTTAACCTTGAGATGGGAAGTGAAGTTGGGTACCTTTGCAACTGTAAAGAAGGAACAGAAAAGAAAAATCCTGACAGCATTCAGAAGCAGGACTTTTGATTTTCTCTTGTTAGGAGGCAGACTCATGCATGAGCAGTTGGGGAGGACTCTGGATGGGTGCTCGGAGAGTGGTGAAGGCATGAAATAATAGGTCAAGAGAGCAACAAGCAAGACATCTACTCGACATCGGGTGGAAAGAGAGCTAACCAGTGCCCAAGACCCTGGAGGAAACCAATCGTCTTGGCCATGTCTGCACAGCTAAGCAGTGTCTTCAGCCATAACACGAATGATGGGAAAAGGGGATTTGGGACGAGCAGCCTTAAAAAAAGAAAAGCAAGCATGTGAGCAGATGGTCCTGTTTCTGCCCAGCCCTTATTTTCTCTTGTGTATGAGCACCCAAACTTTACTTCCTACTTTCTGTAGGCAATCGGCTCTCCACATTCAGTCACTTGTAATGTTTAGTAGCCAACATCCTTTGACCCCTCTCCTTCGTCTTTCTGTGGCTTCTGCTTTGTAATGCTCGGACCCTGGGTCAGTCAGAATGGATGGTGAGAATGCACTGATTTGAGCCTTATGACATTTCCATTTTTATAGGGCGCACATGGTTAAGTATCGGGGAGCCGATGAATGCCAAAAGTTTTTCTACCCTCGTGTGAGTGCTTGGAATGGGCTAAAAATTCCAGCAGGATTCAGAGCCGGTCTATACCTGAAGTCCTCAGCCCTGATGGAAGGCGAGTTCTCAAGCCTGATTTGGGCTCTAGCAAGGATGTTACTCTAACATTTCATAGTTTGTATTATTTTGCCCTGGTCAGGCACAATGTCAGGTCGTCAAGGATACAAACAAAATTCAAAACAAGAATGATGGGAGAAAGGGATTTGGGAGGAACAGGCTTTTAAAAAAGAAAGAGAGAAAGAAAGAGAGAAAGAAAGAAAGAAAGAAAGAAAGAAAGAAAGAAAGAAAGAAAGAAAGAAAAGAAAACCTTCACAATGACAATCTGATTAGAAATGACAAATGTAGCAATCATTTTAATTAGAATTAAAGGCAAAATTCCAAAACACGCTTCCTCATTTTAGGACCAGAGCCTCACTCTTCAAACCCTCTCTAGAAGTTCCCTGACCATCTCATCACTTCCTTTAAAAGGACTGCTTCATCCTCTATCTGGGCCTGAAGTTGCCTTATGAAAACCCATAAAAATGTCCTGAGTTAACTAAAATTACCTCAACTGCGACGGTTCTAGAAATTAGGAGACTAGGAGAAATTTAGGAGTGAAACTCTATCAGTTCCCTAGAAGAGATTAACATGCAGGTTGGTATCAACTGGGAAAAAAAAAAATGCCTTGTGGGCCACCTGGGTGGCTCTGTGGTTGAGCATCTGCCTTTGGCTCAGGTCATGATCCTGGGGTCCTGGGATCGAGTCCCGCATCAGGCTCCCCATATGGAGCCTACTTCTCTCTCTGCCTATGTCTCTGCCTCTCTCTGTCTGTAATGAATAAATAAATACAATCTTTTTTTAAAAATGCCTCAAAACTCTTCAGTTATTAACCAAAATTAACCCCATGGTCCTCGCAAACCCCTTGTGAGATTGGTTTACTCTATGCAGGAAACTCTATGCAGGGGAGGTGGTCCTGCTCGAGGTCACCCAGCTAGCAATACTTGGACTCTGCAGCCACTGCCCATTGGCATCCCATTACACAAAGCATGTCATCCCACTGGGCATGACTTTGCGGGAATAAAAGTCCCTATAGTATATGAAAGGTCTTCTGAAAAGAAGCATTTCACCTATGTGAGGACAGGGAGGGTGTCCCAATGGATTTTCTTAAATCAGAGACATGTCTCCCTTTTCCAAATCATCATGGCCAAAACCCAACTAAAATATCTGTAAGAAAATTGCAACCAGCAAACTCACAGGGACGCTACTAACATTCTAAAGAAAGCTTCAACTAAGAGGGGAGAAGCCCCAGGGCCAGCAGTCAGGGAATTAATGACAGACACAGCCTGTCTCATTTTCATGAGACCAAACACCATCACAAATGCTTTCAAAGGTCAAGTGCAGTGAGTGAGGTAATGCTGTTTGGGGAGTGAAATAAACATTACTTCGCTTTTGCTCTGGGAAGGGTTTTTGTGTGTGTGTGTTTGTTTTTCTCCCTTTTTTGTTTTCCTTTTCTTTCTGTCTTTCAGTTTTGAATTCCTTCGCCTTTTAAATCAAAATTGTTCTCACCACCCCCATTTTGCCCAGTCTCTGTGAAAAACGTTTTATAGCCATCTCTCGAGCCTGCAGATTTTTCTCAAGACCCTTCTGCTCGGCAGACACTATTTTCTTACAAGGCTGGAGATTTTAAGACTGTGGAAAATGACGTTGGATTTGACTTGGCAGAAGCAAGGGGGCAGAGAAGGTAAGGGAGGGGGGGTGGAGAGAAGGAAGGAAGGGTCTCCTGTTCAAAATAATCTTGATTTCCAACCAATAACACTGGAGAAGTTAAGCATTTTCGTAGATAGTCTTAACAGTTACACAAGATTTTTTTTTCCCTCCCTTTCAAAATGTGCTTTCAACAGTCATGCTGTTTTCAAAAGAACTGAAAGGAGTACTGTGTTCAGAGGGACAAGGATGGGCTATAGCATATGCCTGCAGAGATACAAAAGCTGCTTTATTTAAATGTATGTTTGCCCTGGCAGGAATTTGGAAACCTACCTGTACATAATCCACACTTCGTCCCAGTGCTCTGAAGGCCGTGTACATGACTTCTCTTTTTCCACCCCATTTTTGCATGATGCAAATACTTTTGTTGGACAAGACCAACTGGGTGACATGTTGCGAGCTTTCTTTATGTGACTCATCCGTCTCACCAGGACCTTTCTCGTGGAAGTTGTTCTTCCAGATATAAGTGGCTGATTTGTCCCTGCCCATGACTTCGCTAAAGATGTCCATCATATAAAGGTCATCTTCCGAGTTCCCATCTATGACCATGACAACTTTAATCCCAGGGTAGGTTAGCCTCTTCACAGATTGCAAACATTTTCGTAAGTAGTCTGGATCTTCTTGATAGGCAGCGATGCAAAGAGCAACAGTCTTGTTCAATTTGATGGGTGTTTCTAGGGATTTCTTCATTTTTCGATGCTCCAAAAAGGCAAACAGGCTTTGGATGATGAGGTGTGATGCTAAAAAGGCACCATACAGTCCAAAAGAGAAGTAGTAATTATCTGTTTGGATAAATTGGTAGCCAACAATGTAAGCAGCTGTGATTCCAAGGAGGAGAGACACTCCAAAAAGTGTGGTTCCAATTATTCTCAGGATGCATAGAAACCTCTCACAATGCATCTGTAATATAATCAAAGGATACTCTTGGTTAGCCACTCCGGTCCCGTACTTGTTATAAACATGGTATCATGGGGAGTATTGGACGAGAAGCACTTGGGAGCCACACACTTTTTCACTTAACCAGTTGTGTGACTTTCTATACCTCAGGCTTGCTCATTTGCAAAATAGATGCCTATTCTGGATCTATCTATTTAGGATGCCCTTCTGGTACATACAACTCAGAGGGCTGTTTCAAGAATCAAATGAGAGGATGGTGGCAAGGTGGTACTGAAAACCATAATGTGTTAGACAAATAACATGCAAGTATTATTTTAGATATGTTAGATCATTTACCTAAGGATGCACTCTATGGAGGTGGTCATAGCTAGGTGTAGAACCTTTAGGTTCATCCTAGTGAGCAAGACATTCTTCCTACACCATGTTACTCCGAACCCCCCAATACTGACCAGTGAAAAATGGATAGGAGATTTTGGTAAATTTCATCTCTTCTCCAATCCAAACCCCTCAGCTCACATCCTTTCCATGCAGCCAGCTGAGGTTGGAGATCAGGATATCTGGATTCTAGTACTAACTCTTCCAACAACTAGCTGTGTGACCTTGAGAAAGCCACTTTACTCCTCTGAGCCTCAGGGTTTTTTAATCTATTAAAAGAGGGAGTTTAGACTCCAAATCTCTGTTGACATTAAAAGTTCTTCATGCCTGGGGATCCTGCACATACATCTATCAAGCCCCGGTAATTCTGATTTGCATTCCTTTGTTCAGAAGTCTCTTTCCTCCATCCACCAGCACTAACACCAGATGGTTAAATCCTGGGGATCAGAGAGCTTACTGTAACAGAGTAAGCACACAATAAATGTTTATAGAAATGATTCATAAGTTAAGGAAGAAATAGCACCATGCTTAATTTCAACAGGTAAATTTCCCATCCTCTCGAAGCTGTAATACATTATACTGGAGACACATTTCAGCTTTTAATAACAGCCAGTTGTGTGCTCCTCCCTATAGTTTGTGTGTGTCCTGAATAAGGTTTTGAACATCCAGAGTATAGGAGGACAATTTCTTTCTTTATTTTTTTATTTTTATTTTATTTATTTATTTTTTTTTTTGTATTTTGTTTTTCTTTTGGGTTCCCCGGACCCAGTGCCAGTGTGTAGTGGAAAGGTCTCCCACACATCCAATAAACAATTGTGGGTGTCCCACAATTTAACTCAATCCTGACACCATCTACCCAATAGTATCAGACTCCACGGGTTTAGTCCTACAAGACTGCTTCCCATCTCCCCAACTTCAGTCCCAAGCCCAGGTTGTGACCTATACATCATCTGACCCACCAGTTATAGATCAGAGGTTCACAAGCACCACCCACTTTGTGTTTAATTAGTTTGCTAGAGTGGCTCACAAACTCAGGAAACCTGTCTACTCACTAGATTACTGATTTATTATAAAAAGGACCTAACCCAGGAGCAGCCAGATAAAGATCTGGGGAAAGGCCACAGAGCTTCCATGCCTCTCCAAGAGCACCACTTTTCTCAAATCTCGGTGTGTTCACCAACCCAGAAGCCCTCTCAAGTCTCTCCTGTGTTTTAATTTAACTCAATCTCTAGCCCCACTCAGCTCCCCAGAGGTTTGGGGGTGGGACTAGATGCTCCAATCCTCTAATCAAATGGTTGGCTCCATTGGCAACCAGTCTTCACCCTTACTTCGAAGGTCTTAAAGTCACTTAACAGAAGAAAAGACACCTGTGTCTCACTTCAATGTACCAAGGGTTTTAGAAGCTCTGCCCTGACCAAGATGAAGACCAAATATGTATTTCTTATTATAAGTCACAATAAGAACTTTTCACACAAAGCTTATTTTCTTCCTCTTCCAATAATGAACTATAATGAAGGACACAGTTGGCATACATTCAGTGTCCCAATCTTCAATCACGCACACTGACTTCAGGGTTTTCATCCTATCTATGTATAATTAATACTTAACCTTATTCTTTAATTCAACCAGCTTTTGAAAGCTAAGTAAATCTACTCTAAGTGGAAACTTAAAGTAAGCAATTATCTCTGCACAGTCTCTTGCTGGATATGCTGTTTCTATTTTTCCGACTCTGACATTGACTTAAAATTGAATGTCCACGTAGCACCCAGTATGATGTTGGTTGTTACTCATTGTGTGGTCAACACATCGCTCAGATCCAAGAGGCACCATTCATATTCCACTGAGGTGGTCCTGAGTGGATATGCATTATGCTTTGGGGACCCTTTGCATGACTGCTCATCAATCGTGTTTTCTCTCCTACGCACAGACTGCTTGACGTGGCTGGCCCTGGTGTTCCAGCTTTTGGAAACCCGAGATGGGCCACTTCCAATAAAGACTTGAGGGAGAGTCAGGAGCAATCTCTTTTCCTTCCACAGGCTTGATGCACATACCAACAAATTCCCCGGGGGGATTGCAGAACCCAAAGATAGAGGGATCTTGGTTTTTGAATTCCCACGTGGAAGGGAGCCAGCCACCAATCAGGAAGACCTGCCTTGGACACTTAGTTAGCAAGAAATAATTTCTGGGTGTTTGTTTGTTGTTGTTTGTTTTTTTACCCACTGTGAATTGAGTCTACCTCCCCCTCACTTATACAACCAGGGTAATGCAAAGCAGCCTGGTGACCAGGATTCTAGCTTGTGGACATTATTTTCCTTTGTTAAGTGGAGCTAATAGTATTTGTCAAGGACCTTCACAGAGCTGCAGTGAGGAGCCAAATCAAAGTGTTTCTTGAAAGGGTTTTACAAAACCAAAAGACACAATGCAGTTTAAAGTATCAGCTAACAAGGAAGCTGAAACAACAGTCCGCAGATGCGGTCCCCTTCCCATCCTTCCGTAGGACATCAGAGACTGATTAAGGTAATCACAACACAATGGAAAATTCACGGTGCTGGGGAACAGTGAAATGCTGAGTTTCCAGTGAAAGGCAAGAGAGCACAGCATCCCTTGTTAATTCAAACAGCTGACAGGATGCTGAAAACTCCCATCGGGCACTTTAACCAATGCCTAAAGGTGCGGGGAGCACCAGACTTGGAACTTGACGTTTCCAAGACGTGAGTCATTCTCACAAGAGTGAAAAATTTCAAGGAGACCAAAACGCTCTGCCAGGGAGAAGCTGAAGTGTGTGTTTCGCTTGTGTTTAAAATCACCAGAGCCAGCAAAAGAACTGCCTGCCATTCTTTTCCATTATTCACATTTTCCTTGCTTTTATCAGCACACGTGGACAAAGAGAGTGTGCACATAGCATCTGCTGGCCACAGCTGAAGTGGGAACACCCTCTTACATCATAGGAGTCTAGAGAATGTCCCTTTGAAGCCTGGGAAAAGCTGCTAGTAAACCACAGCAACATGACTAAAATCGAACCTATTTCTGCGACGTATCGGATTGTTGCCTGGTATGACACAGGCGACATCTCTGTCCAGGCCAAAGGGCAAAAGGCACACTTCAGAGCCAGCTTTCCTGAGGGAATACATTGATCTCAAAGAGTGACACGCAGAGTGTTTCTTTATAATTTCCCCCAGAGCAATTTCATAGATATGGGCACCATATGTGTGAGACTTTCGGAGACAATCCTCAATTCAGATTCTGTTTCATAAGCAAACTCTCCTTGTCAGACATATGGCTTGATTGTTAAATTGGGAAATATGGTTAGTTCCATCCTGGATCATAAGAGTCTACTGCTTCATAGAAAGGGGATTTAGAAATCCACCTTCCAGTAGTATTTAAGAGCTAAAACCTGGATTCTTTTTTTCTGCCCAAATCAAACTTTAATTGATTTTTAAGCTACTATTACACCTGATACTAATTATTCACTAAGTACTAGTCTTCACGGAATTCTAAGCCAAACCAAATGTTTGAGAATACCTTGATGTACAATAATACAAGTCCCACAAAGTCAACAGGTTTTTTAAAAATCCATTTCACTAATGTGCCTCGAGGACATACAACACTGCCTGGCTTATGGGTGGTATTTAGTAAATATTTGCTGAATGAATGGATGGGACTTTATGCATCCACATCATCCTTGGCATCACTATTATATCCGCTAACATTCACCGTTCATTAGGTTCCCGGCACCTGAGCAAGCTCTGTCTGTTTTGTTGAGTAGCATGATCCTATTTAATCTTAACCTTAAATGGTAAATGTACTCTTAATCTCATGTTACAAATAACATTTACTTAGGATGAGGAAACCAAGACTCTTAAGTATCTTAAGTATACAAGTAACTTGTCCACAGTCACAAAATCAGGAGTAGAATCCACATGGTAGCATAATGCCAGATTACAGTATTCTCCGTAAATATTTTCTGAATAGATTTGAATCATCATGACAAAGGAGGCAGCATCCTTTTGTGTCTGGTTAATACAACATGTTGTGTGAGGACATGTTAGAAATGAACTTTCCTGCTACCATGGAAAATGGGGAATTGACACTCAGGTACAGATACGAGATCAGCCCACACTCAGGGAAGATTTCTGGGCTCATATACTTTTCTATGCAGATACAGCCCAAAAGGGCATAGAATGACACTATCCCAGAGGAAACTAGTAGTTTCATCTATACAGTATCAGTTCTATTAATGCTTGCAGCCAAAATCCTGCTTTACTATAAGAAAGGCACTCCTGCCTTCGTTTTTCCACCTGTAGAGCAGATATAAGCCTTGCTGTTAGCTCACATACCCCAAGTAGTTCTCTACAGGTCATTGGGTATCAGCCCTTTTTTCCCCTTTGATCTCTTATTAACCAGAAGGCAATGTGGAATGAGCTAGAAGGACAGCTGCTCTCACAGCACTAGTGCAGTAGCAAGAACTGAGTTCCCCACAGCTTCCTAAAGTGGTCCTTCTGTTTGGAATCTGGGAGAAGAGAAGTGAATGCAAATTAGTCCTCAGCATCTGGGAAAGGCTACAGAGATTAGGGCCAAGTGAGATCTCTTCAGAGAGGTATTAGTTTACCACTCCCTTCTAAAATGATTCCTCCACCCTACCCTTTCTTCACTCCCTGTGATTCTCCCCAGACCCTGCTGGATTCTCTAACTAGTCCTGTATATACTCTACAGCTACATAGATTTGATGATCTCAACAAACTGTGTTCTTGTACCAAAAACAGGGTCTGGCACATAGTAGGCATGCAATAAAGACATTCTGAATAAATGAATAAGTCATTTTGGACTCAGGCAGTCAATGCAGACAAAGAACAGACCCCTCTCCTATCTCTGCTGCAGGGTCAATGAATATATGTTGAACCCTTAAGACTACTTACCCCTCTACCAGCAAGGTTTCTCTTTATTTTTAAAAAATTTATTGCCCTTGGGACGCCTGGGTGGCTCAGTGATTGAGCATCTGCCTTCGGCTCAGGTCATGATCCAAGGGTCCTGGGATCGAGTCCCACATCGGGCTCCCCACGGGGAGCCTGCTTTTCCCTCTGCCTGTGTCTCTGCTGTGTGTCTCATGAATAAATAAATAAAATCTTTAAAAAAAAATTTCTTGCCCAACTATCTCAATGTAATCGTTGTAGGGAGTACCAGGCCAGCTGTAGAAGATCTTTGGATAAGTCAGAAAAGGCAAGTGGCCTTCCAAAAGCATTTACAGAAATTGCTTCAGTTACAATTTGAGGAACCTATGAATCCAGCAGTCAAGTCTGGGACACAGAGGGTAATGAGGTAATCTCTTATCAACTTGAAATCTGGTACTCTTACAATATTTATTATCTACTGATCCATATACTGTTTCGTGTTTGGATCTAATGACTCGGGTGTGTGTATACTTGTGGGTGCATGCACACCTACACGTCTCTGGAATCAAACTGAATTGGGATAGATTCCTGGCTCTTTCTTTTAATGGTGCGTTCACACTGAACAAGTTACATAATACTTGACATCTTCAGTTTCTTCATCTAAGATAAAATGGAAATCATCATGTTGATTCTACAAGACAGATTTTTAAAATTAAAAGAGAGGGGATGCCTGGGTGGCTCAGTGGCTGAGCATCTGCCTTTGGCTCAGGGAGTGGTCCTGGAGTCCCGGGATCAAGTCCCGCATCGGACTCCCTGCATGGAGCCTGCTTCTCCCTCTGCCTGTGTCTCTGCCCCTCTCTGTGTGTCTCTCATGAATGAATGAATGAATGAATGAATGAATAAATAAAGTCTTTTAAAAAAAGAGCATGGCATTTTTAAATAAACAAAAAATTAAAAGAGAGAACTCACAAGTGTCTAAATAAAGTACCAACAATTAGAGCTCAGTGATGTTCACTCTCTGCCACTTGTTGCCCTCCTGCTAACCAGTCAGACTCTCCTTCTCTTAATAAGGGATAATCATGGCATAGTGAGCATAGCTGGGCTGGGAAGAAATGGATTCAAGCCCAAGCTCTGCCTCATATTAGATATCTGACAAACTGAGGGTTCCTGTGAATGAGCCATGTGTCCTTAGACAATCAGTATCTCTGAACTTCAAATTTGGGGGATTAGGGTTGAAACTTCATTAATTGTCATATCATAACCACCCATAGCTGAGTATCTATCAGGATGAATGTATGTTGCAATGTGGGCATGCTCTTCACCTGAAGGAGGAATACAAAGAGTAATAAATTCCTCTAGGTATCTACTCCCTGAGCCTCATTTCCTCATCTGCTAAATAGAAATACAACCTCTTGGCGGGCTTCCTGTAAGTAGGCAAGGAATATATATATTTATCTCAGGTTCAATGGGATACTAACAGCTTCAATGTCTTAATGTAAAGGGAGAGTAACTTAACTGATAGAGTGCACTTGTTCCTCTTCCTTATTATATTCTAAAATCCACTGAAGACTAGGTTGCTGTCTTTTGAACTGGTAGCCAATATTTAGACAAAGACCGAATGGAGATACGTAAAGGACATTTGTTTAGCGAATGCATTGCCCAAAATCACATCTCATAAATGGCAGACCTGGTTCGAGAACACAGGTTTTCTTTACCCCTGACTTGTTGTATCTACAGATCAAATCATACGCAGAATGATTAGAATTAAGAATATTAACTTAGGTGACACTAGCAAGGATCCTGGAAACCCGCATCTTGGTGATATAAGACATACTCTGCTTGTAGGCATTTGCTTGCTAAGGGTAAGTTATGAAGGCGTGATGAGCAAAGGTAGAAAGAAGAGGTTCCCAAATTTTGATGTACATCCACATTACTGGGGCATCTGTAAAATCTACTCCTGGGTGGCTCTTGAAGCATTCTGGGTTAATTGGTATAGGGTGGCTACAGAGCATCAGTAGTTTTCAAATCTCCTTATGTGATTCTCATTGCAACAAAGTGTGGCAATCACTGGGTTAAAGTCTAAGAAAACTTTAGTGATTTATTTGCATTGACACACACACACATCCCTCCTGTGTATTGTTGCTACTGTCCTTGACCAGAAATCCGAGGTAAAAGTACCCAAAGAAAGCCTCTCAATAGTCTTCACATTATAGCACATTACCCTCTGGGACATATTAGAGCACATGACCCTCATCTTGTCCCCTTCTGACCTCCTCTCCTTCTCTGGCTTTGAAGTTGGCCTTTGTCTTACCAGTCCCACTGCATTGATCCTAGCAGTGACCCTGGAGCCAAGCTTGCAAGGTTAGGCTTGAGGCCTGTCAAAGGCCTTGTCACCCCAGCTGTGTCTGGATCCAGATCTCTGGGTTTCAGATTTCTCTTCATTTGTACCATCAGTATTAATCAATTATTCCTAGGATGCCAATTCCCCCAACTGCCCTATCGGTTCCTGAATTTCACCATCACAAACTTCATCCTAAAGTTCAGCATGGCAAAGGAGAAAGTTTGCAAAAAGCCCTGGCATAGAATCTTTGCTCTCTATGCTCCTCCTCCACTGGCTCTTGGGCACTATCTTTATAGGTCAAAACCCCATGTAGCCATATGCACCACAAATGCCAAGTCTTCTCATGAAATCTTTTCTGATCTCTCTCAGATGTGATTTCTTCTCAGTTTAAGCCCCCATAAAACTTGACTAGGCCAGCTGCAGCATGGTCTAGTTCCAGGGCATGATATTCAAAAATTATTAGACTAAATTCCATCCACATTCCTCACTAAACACTGTGACTTTGATTCAGTTGTTTAATCGGAGGCAAGGTTCCTTTAATTACAAAATTTTCTTTATAGAGGGTTGGAATTAGATATAATGTATATTAACTATCTCAGTGCCTGATACATATTAGACATGTGATAAACAGTAGCTATTTTACTTTTTTATGGACCCTATTATATTTTGCCCTACACTATGGTTATTTATAAAGACTTCTTCAAGTATATTTTTTTGTATGACAAATTTCATTAAAATGTGAACTGCATCTTATTTTTTAAAAATTTGCAGTAAAAATAATGAATTTAAGAGACATTCTTTTGGAACTATTTTATTAAAGTCAGAAGAAAAATTAAGAGGGGCGCCTGGGTGGCTCAGTTAGTTAAGCGTACATCTGGTTCCCGGCTTGGTGGGGATCCTGCTTCTTTCTCTCCCCCTGCCCCCACCCCCACGCTGCTCCTGCTCCTACTTGCTCTCTCTCAAATAAATAAAATCTTAAAAAATATATTTAAGAGTGTAACTTCATTATATTTATTTTGACTCTAATATCAACAACATTTTCATAGGTTATGAGGGGTACCTGGCTGGCTCAGTCCGTAGATCACGCCATTCTTGATCTCAGGGTCTTGAGTTCAAGCCCTGCCCCCATCTTTCCAACCCCCCCCCAGGGGGGCATAACTTGGAAAGATAGACTGTGGACAAGGACATGTATATATATGTATGTATATATATATATATAGTATATATGTAGTATATATAGATGTATAGTGGATACACTATATAGTATCACACTGTACATGTACACATCTGTATACATTTGTATACATTGATGACATTCAAAATATACTTGAATAATTTAAGGTATATTCAGTGGGGTGACATTTATTCCATGCAGATTGCCACTAGAGGGGAAAGGATTAAAACCAAGTTGGAGTGGAAATGATTTTTCTACAGGGAGCTATCTTACCCCATTCAGCTGTCACATTAGCTGCCACTGGGTTGGGCCTTGCAGCCTCTTAGTGGGGCACAACCTGGGTGAATTTGAATTAAAAAAAAAAAAAAACAGGGACGCCTGGGTGGCTCAGTGGTTGAGCATCTGCCTTTGTCTCAGGGAGTGATCCTGGCATCGTGGGATCAAGTCCCACATGGGGCTCTTTGCATGGAGCCTGCTTCTCCCTCTGCCAGTGTCTCTGCCTCTCTGCATCTCTCATGAATAAATAAATAAATCTTAAAAAAAAGAAAAAAGAAAAAAAGAAAGAAACTGGAACCCAGAAAGGGACAATGGAGTTTATGCTCTCTTCTCTAATTACATTAATTCATCACTCCCACATTATATAAAAGTCAGGAAGCTAATAATGTAATACTTGTTCTTAAATTGAAAAAAAATGTAAAAAAAAGAAGAAAAAAATGTAACTAGGTAAATAAGGTGTGGGGTAAAAGGTACAGAATAGGGAATACAGTCAATGGTATTGCAATGCTGTATGATGAGGAGAGGTGGGTAGCTACACTGGTGGTGAGTACAGCATGAAGTTCCAACTTGTTGAATCACTATGTTGTATACCTAGAATTAACATAACATTGTGTGTAAACTATAGTTCAATTAAAGAAATGTAACACTGTAATATAACTTTGCCCAAGAGGACCCACACCTTACCCATAAAGGTTTTCCCCACAGTTCCAATAAGGGACACTAAATGAATACGTGAACAGTCTGTGCTTTAAAATTTCAAGAAAAAAAAATTTAGGGGCACCTGGGTGGCTCAGTTGGTCAAGCATCTGCATTCAGCTCAGGTCATGATCTTAGGGGCCTAGGATGGAGCCCTGTGTGGGGCTCCCTGCTCGGTGATGGGAGGTCTGCTTTTCCCTCTACCCCTCCCCCACCCCAGCTCGTGCTCTCTCTCTCTCTCTCTCTCTCAAATAAATAAAATATTTAAAAATTTTTGTTTTAAAAGACAACTGGTCCAGAAACCATGTATAAAAAAGTGGTTATGAGGGGGATCCCTGGGTGCCTCAGCGGTTTGGCGCCTGCCTTTGGCCCAGGGCAGGATCCTGGAGTCCCGGGATCAAGTCCCACATTGGGCTCCCTGCATGGAGCCTGCTTCTCCCTCCTCCTGTGTCTCTGCCTCTTTCTCTCTATGTCTATCATAAATAAATAAATAAATCTTAAAAAAAAAGTGTTTACGAGATTCAAAATTATGAGGCTATTCTATAAACCTAACAGAAACAATTAGTTTCAATCTGACTACTTACTGTTGAGTTTCTTACTCATTTGTTGCTCTATCCCTGTGTTCCAGTAAGGCAGCTACTACATCTTTGCTTTGTGGAGAGTGACATTCAAATCTGCTGCTAATTGTCGGATTTAAGACCTTAATTTTTGGAAGCTGCATAACTTCCTCTGGTAAAGTAAGGATTTAGGTACACCTGGGTGGCTCAGCAGTTCCGCGCCTGCCTTCGGCCTTGGGAGTGATCCTGGAGTCCCGGGATCGAGTCCCACGTCAGGCTCCCTGCGTGGAGCCTGCTTCTCCCTCTGCCTGTGTCTCTGCTTCTCTCTGTGTGTCTCTCATGAATGAATGAATAAAATCTTAAAAAAAAAAATGTAGTTTCATGTACAATACAAGCAACTCAGGTAATATGTTTGTCAATAAATCTACAAGACATTTTGCTATTCCTCCAATTCAGGAAATACGTAACAAAAAGTGAATAGAAGGGTTCATATTCTAATTCCAGTGCTGTCATTGAGAAATGTTGACCTAGAATTCTGAATACTTGTCCCAAAACTAAAAACTCACACGACATAAATACTAAAATAGGCACTTTAAAGAGTTAACCTTTTATGGAAAATCGAAAATAGCCAAGTAGTGAAAAGATCTGCAATGAATACGATGAGTACTAAAAATGTAGTATCAATCAGTCAATAAATGATAAAAATAAAAAGGAAGGATAAAAAATGCAGTACCTCAGTACTTTAGTAACCTTATTTAGCATCTAGAAAAGCGCAGCCAAAATATAATGAATGAATCAATCTGCACACATTGGATTGAAAAGAAAATGGTTAGATTTTAAGTATTCCCTCAGTCCTGTTTTGTAAAATTTAAAACCCTATCTACAATCTGACGGGCATAAATATCTGTCCCTAGCCACATCTACATAAATACACATTTCAATCTTAAACCTTTCCCCACTGAATGTGTTTGAATACGTGTTGACCTTTTAAAAAGTTTAAATTGAAAAAATATATAAATAAAAAGTTTAAATTGCCTTTCTAAAAAAAAAATTAAAAAAACGTAATCCTGTTTAACGCTTCCAAAGGTACATTGTCCTCCTCCTTCACTGCAAAGAAGAAATCTGCCTGGGGGAGAACAACAGCTTGACATCCACAATGGGCAGAGAACTCCCCCCCCCCCCCAAGACCCCTCGCCTCCTCCGCGAAGCCCAGCTACCAACACCCTTCGCTTTACTCCTAACCCCGAGCTGAGAGTCTATATATACTCAGGCCGCCAGCTCGGGGAAGCCCTTCGGGGCCAATCAGGGCTCCCCGACCTATTGCGTCACACCTCCCCCAGGGCGTGACGTCAAAGGCAATCCCTGGCCAGCCACGTGGGTTGGAGCGCGGCGTTGCTGGGCTGCCGCTCGGGAGACGCCCGGCGGCGGTGGTCCCCAGGCCGGGGACGTGGGCAGGGAGGGGCGCGGGCTCCGATGCGCACCCCAGGGGCACGGCGGCCGCGGCTCGCTCCCCGGAGGCGCGCGGGGCGCGGGGTCCCCTCCTCCGCGCGGGCGTTTGAGGGCCGGAGGGCGAGGCGCTGGCACCCAAGCGGCTGTAATAGGACCCGGGGCTCGGGAGCCCTCCCCAGCTCCGCCTCTCGCTCCCTGCCCCGCTTTCCAGCCTGAATCCTCCTTTCTCAGCGCCGCTGCCCGTCGGCGGAGTGTCCCCGGCCGGGGGGCGGGGGGGAGGCTCTCCAGCCGCCGTGCCGCCGCGCCCGCACAGACCCTCCTTTCACCCCCCGCGCCCCCCTTCCCGGGGACCGGGATCCGAGCCCTCGCTCCCGCCCAGCGGCCTGACGCGCTCCGCCCGAGGTGTAGACGGTCCCCATCCCGACCCAGCCTCTGGCTCGCCTCCCGCCGCGCCCCTGCTCCAGCTCCGGGCCGGGCGCCGCGGCTGCACCCCGAGCCCCCCGCCCGCCCGCCGGGCCCCGCGCCGCCCCCGCGGGGAGAAGCGCCAGCGTGCTCGGTGCCACGTCGGAGCCGGCTCCCGGGACCGTGCCGCCGCCCACGCTGCAGCGCGCGCTCCCCACGCACGCCCTGCCCCCGGGACCCCGGGACCCCCCGCCCGAGCACGGCTTCCGGAGCCCGGCTGAGCCCGCGCGGACCCAGCCTGACGCTTTCTGGGGGTCCGGAGAGTGCAAAGGACGGGAAGCCCGGGGAAGTGGGAGTGGCCGAGCGAGGCCGGTAGCTGCGAGGAGGTGGCGAAGGACCCTCCTTCCCGGGGGTCCCGGCTCTCGGCAGCGGGGAGCCCGGGCCGCGTTAACCCTTTGCATTCCAAGTAAGCAGCGGGTTTCCCCCCTTGGAAGTAAAAGGCGCCGGGCTGTTCCAGGTTTGTCCTCCCCGCGCAAAGTGGGGGGGGGCGGGAGAGGGGGGTGGGAAGGGATGGGAAGGAAGGGGCAAGGGGGGAGCCGCTGCGCGGAAGGCGTTGTTCCTGCACAGTGGAAATCCTTGTTTCCTAACTTGGGAGCCCCTCTGCGGCTCCGGAAGACGAGGAGTGGAAAACTACATCCCGGGACGTGCAGGCTTTCCCAGGCGGAGAGGCTACCTGTGTGCCCAGAAAGGCAGCGGATTGCTGGCGAGCGCCGCAGGGATGGGAAAAGACAGGGATGCATCGCCAAGCCTGACAGTGATCTGAAATATCCCCGGACTTTCGGGCTGTTGGGCAATTGGCAGACCTCAAACTTTTCTGTCGAAAAACCCAGCTTTTACAGTTTTTTTTTTTTTTTTTAACGCTGATGTGGATAATTTCTTCCCTCTCCCTGGCCTATTCGGGGGGCCCTCCTGGTTCACCGTCTCGCGCCAGTGTAACATACCTTGTTCAGCTCTTGGTCATAAAGTTGTCCTCAGCCTGTCTGTGTGGTCCCGGAGGGTCGGTGGCGGGCAGTTTCCAAAATTGAGGTAATAAGAGATCAGATGAATTTGAGACGACCGGCCAAAAAAAATAAAAAATTTAAAAACAACATTTAAAAAGGATGGGGGTTGTCTTCAACGTTTGGTTCTCCCCCACTTCAGAAGGAAATTCCACTACTATTCTTGTTAAGGTCTCCGTCGCACTTCAGTCTAATTCTTAAAAGAAAAATCTGTGCTTTAAAAATAAATTAACTTTATTTTTATTTTATTTATTATTTTATATGTATATATATATATATATATTTTTTTTTCTCGCTCCAGTTTCCCCCTCCCCTGATATCGGAAAGTCTCTTTTCTTTTTCGTATCAAGAAAAGCCCGGTGAAGACTCAGCAGAACCCGGGAAGCGCAGAATTAGGAGAAAGTCTTTGGCTGGGGCTGGTTCAAGTCCCTGGTTCAATGGGCTGCGGGAAGCCAGGACTGGGTGGGTAATTCTTTCCAGACGTCTTGACTTCTCCCTCCTCGCTGTTGTTGCTTTCTGCCTCCTCCAAGTTAAGGGGGTCTTAACAAGCTAGCTGGTGGGTGTTTTAATAGGGCGGAGGAGGGGGTGGGGGGTGGGGGGAGCGGAGGAGGGAGGTGCGGACTGGGGAACCCGCAGGGGGAGGGAACTGGGAGCGCGCGCGGGCGGGCGGGCGGGCGGGAGGCGGGGTGGGGGAGAGGAAGAAAGAGAAATTGGCCATTCAAAGCCGTCTCTGAGCTAGAGGCCGGTTCTAAACTCCAATGAATTCAATTAACTTGATTGCTAACGTGTGCAGAGAAAGGCCGTGCGCGGATGCTGGCCACCACCTGATTCCCTCCTTGCCTCCAGCGGTGGAGCGGGGAGGCCGCGCTCTGCAGACATCCCTGAGCTCCGGGCTGAGCTGCGAGGATTCCCTCTTCGCGGAAAAAGTCCCCGCACCTTTTAGCTAATTTGCTTTCAGGCCAAGTGGTGCCCTTAGGCTAAGTAGCAGCCCCGGGGGGGGGGGGGGGAGATTGCTGGGGAGGGTGTGTGTGTGTGTGTGTGTGTGTGTGCACCTGGAACCTCGAGAGCCGGCTGCGACTCTAAATAAGATCGGCTACAGGTCTCCCAATTGTTAACCCTTTCTTCGCAGGAGCTCGGAAGTTTCTGGGATGTCCTGTGTCACAGCCCCTCTTACACAGACATTCCCATGGGTGGGGGGGAGCGGGGAAAAAAAAACGAAGCAGTTACACTTTTTCCCATAACTTGACCCCCTAACGTAAAAATAACGCAAGCAGCACGCGTTATAAATGAAACGTAAAATAAAAATCGTGCCCTGGAGACCTCGAAGGTAGCGCGGTTAGAAAAAGCCATTTCCAAGAGAATGACTTAACTGGCTTTTTGCTTCTTGCGAGCCTTGTGAGAAGCTAACCAGTCAAAATGCTTACTTTTGCTTTGAGACGCTCTTTTCTCCATCCTTTTTTTTTCCAATGCCCTAAAGCTGGGAAGAGTTCCTTGGGCCGGTCACCCTTTTCGCCCTCGATTTCTCTTTGGGCCTGATAACTTAAAACGGACGGTAGGTGGCACTGTTTAGGAAAAAATGAGAGGGAGTTTACAAATTTCACTAATCTGGCCCTCGACGGTTCCGCTATCATTATTATAGGGTAAAAAGAGATGTCTTTATTCCCTGCCCTTGCAAGGCATCCCTGGTATTTCAAGGTATCTTCTTTGGGTCTCGGCTAGGCCTTGCAAAGTGGGTTCTTGCCGCTTATCACGCATTTTGGACAAAAACGAACAAGGCGAAAGAGAAAAGTCGAGTAAACTAGAAACGATGCTTTTCAACAAGTCACGCAGGGTGTGGTGTTAGGGGATGTGCTTAGATGTCAAGAATTTTATTGCGATACCAGGTAGTCAGCCAGCCCAGTCCCCAGGGGCCGACCTGCCAAGTACCACGCATTTCCGCCACCTGCCCCCCCCACCCCCCGACACCCCCCCCACACACACCCCCGCCGCGGTTACACCTCTGGGAAGCATTACCCAGGTCTGATGACTTCACACTGCTCTGGGGAAACCCACTTACTAATTTTCCCCTACAAACCTTCAAGGCTTCAGCCTTTGTTTGAACACTGCCTTAGGTGATTCAACTACTGAGGAACTGGCTTAGATTTCAGAGCACAGTTTCATCCCATTTAGACTCCTGTTTCTTGAATTTTAGTTGTATGGTAGTTTTATTTATTTATTTATTTATTTATTTATTTATTTATTTATTTATTTATTTATTTATTATTTTATATATGGTAGTTTTTAAATGCTAACTTGTAACTTAAAATATGTCATCTAACTTATGTACTCTTGCATATAATATGGATTAAGCTTATTTAGGGGTAGGGTGAAAATTGTAGGTATCAAGTGTCTAGCTGTGGGACCCCACGGGAACATTTAACCTTAGCTCTAAATTTCAGGGAATATTACATGTAATGCAGGACTGCAGATTCTTGATTAGTAGCATTTAGCTGTCCCTGTGCTGATAGTTCCAGCAATGAGAACATTTAGTAAAGCTGGGTTTCTTTATTAAACAAAAACACATTTGTTGTTTGTCCTCTTGTACTTATAAATTCATGGCCCATTAAGAAAAAGTAAAATGTTGCCTAACTATGAATGAATATAAAAGCTCATTGCACATCCATCCATTTCTATCAGTTCCCCCTACCTCAAGGGAATAGGGAAGAGACTAGTACAATTTAAAGTTAGACATGAAAGTTCTTGAGAGCAGACTATTATATACATCAGATTTTCTTAGAGATGATCCCGGATAAGAGAGACCTGAAATTCAAACCCAATCTTTGATGTGGCATTGTGTGCCGTGGAATCTGTATTCACCTCACTGGAAGCATATTCACCTCACTAGACCTTTATTTCCTAGTTGATAAATGAAGAAAATACCTGCCTTACACAGTTGTTACGATGATATAGTTTGTTAAATTATGTTAAGAGCTTAGTATAGGCCTAAAGTCTACTCCTAGGTAATGTAAGCCAATGGTTCTTCATGTAACCCAGTGGTTTCCATTATAACCATCCTGGGCATTCAAAAAGTATCCATACCCTTCTCCTGACTTTCTATTCTTTTTTTTTTTTTTTTTAAGATTTTTTGGTTTACTCATTTGAGAAACAGAGAGAGCATACAGGGGAGAGGCAGAGGGAAAAGGAGAAGACTGACTCCGCTGAGCAGGGAGCCCAAAGTGGGGCTCCATCCGGACCTAGAGATCATGACCTGAGCCAAAGACAGCCAGTTCACCAACTGAGCCACTCAGGTGCCCCTATTTTTTATGTTATTCTTGATAAGCATTAACTGAGGTTTTATCCTCTGTTCATTTATTTGACCTACTTCCAGCTTTCTGATGTCTGCTCACTGACTCTCATGGACTGAATTATTCTCTGTGCCCATGGATACACCCAAAACTTCACATTTAACCAAATTTCCTCTCTGAGCCCTAGGCCTGAATTTCGGCCACCAGCCATCCGGTACTGATTCACAAGGATTTGAGAACCAGTTTCACAAACAAGCTATAACATCAACAAATTGAATAACACTTGATAATTTAAATTTTAATTTCTATTTTAAACATGAGCTGCTTGGATCAGAAGATGACAGATGTTTCAGGTTTTGACATCCTAGCTCATACCTTATCTGATGTTTTCAACCATACAAGACAATGTGGCAAAGAACTTTGGAAATAGGGGCTTTTACTTGAGTTAATGCGACTTAGCAGTAAATTGTTGCCAATCCTACCCCACCCCCATCACAAAAGAAGTGCTCCTATGTTTGAGAGGCAGTTTGCAGAAAATGTATTTAATACCTTCACAATTCTATGTGTAAGTGGTTCTCAAACTTGTTGGTGTCAAGGGCCTTGATACACTCTTAAAAATTATTGAGGACATCACAGAACTTTGTTTACACAGGTTATATCTATCTATACTTACCACATTAGAAATAAAAGATGACTGAAAAGTTTTAAAATATTGATTAGTTCATTGAAAACAATAATAAACACAATGGCCTGTCAACTTAATAAAACTCGGGTGAAATGTAACATTGTTTTCCATTTTTACAAATCTCTACTAGCTGGCCTAATAGAAGACAGCTGGATTCTCACATTTGCTTTATCATCCAATTGTTTTGACTGAAGTATACAAAAAAATCTGGCTTCAAACAGATTTGTAATTGGAAAATGGAGAAGTATCTTAGTAGTCTTTTTACATAGTCTTTGGTACTATGTCAAAACGTGACAAATAGTGTTTTTTTGTTTTTTTTTTTAAGTAAGTCCTACCCTCAACGTGGGCCTCGAACTCATGTTTCTGAGATCAAGAGCCCCATGCTCATGCCCTGTGGACTGAACCAGCCAGGCGCCTCAACAAACAGTAATTTTATAAAGGCAGATTGCAATGTTCTATCTAAAACAACAGAAATGAACTTTGTGTACTCTGCTACATTAAAATCTCTTGGTTTATCTTACACTTTAAATTCATCTTTTACAACCATTCATGAATTTATACCCTTTGGAAGGTACCTTTTCACTGAATTGTGTAGATTTTCCAAATGTCGATATATTTCATTATTCCATATACATGTGAGATGTAACATTCTCTAAACCCTAAGACTGTACTCCAGTGGGAATTAAAACCCAACATTTTTCAACTTTACAAGAGATAAAACTTTGTGAGTCTGAGTTGCGGAAAGATGGAAAGAGATTGACCTGAAATTTAGTTTTCTAGATCCCAGTTTAAATGATAGGAAGGGGTTTCCAGTATCACATAGAAGTCAGACTTCTTACTTCTAGTGTTAATTCCAAGGCTAGCCTCTTGAAGCTCTAGTATTAATTCAGACCAAATTTTGAAGAGGGTATGGCTAACTGTGTTTATGGCTAAATTTGAAGATGTAGATAGAGGGATATATGGAAGCATATGTCACCCAAGGAATTAAAATGAACACACTGGAAGAGATCAAAATGCTTATTGATTCATTGATATAGGTAGAAGAGGATACTTTATTTCTTATTATAATTATAGTTTTTGAACATCTCACCATATCAGAGTAGTAAATTACCAATTGTTGATTTCAAATTAGATACTGAATATTATTAAAAGTATGCTTTAAGGATTACTCATATGAGAAAAAAAGAAGAAAAATCTTTCTCATCAAGCATTATTTATAATTGTCTTCTAACACTTCTTTCCACGGGTGAGGAAACTAGATTTAAAATATTATACGACTGGGATGCCTGGGTAGCTCACTGGTTGAGCATCTGCCTTCAGCTCAGGGTGTGATCCCGGGATCCTGGGATCGAGTTTCATGTTGGGCTCCCCACAGGGAGTCTTCTTCTCCCTCCGCCTCTGTCTCAGCCTCTCTCTGTGTGTCTCTCATAAATAAATAAATAAAATCTTTTTAAAAAGTATTATATGACTTAGTCTACACTTTGAAAGGTTGATGCTCAAAAGGACCTGAGATTAATGATTGTAATTTGATTGACAATAAAATCTCCAAATACAACCATCTGGATGATTTATAAAAAAAAAAAAAAATAGAGGGTTGCCTGACTGGCTTAGTCAGGAGAGCTTGCGACTCTTGATCTCAGGGTCATGACTTCCAGCCCCACATTGGGTGTAGAGTTTACTTAATATATTTACTATATAAAATTTATATATATAATATTTTTTAATTAAAAAGAAAAAAAGCCTTGTGTTTTGGAACTTTACCTTAAATCACTGAATAAGCAGAAGCTTTACTTTCATATTGTTGGACTATTTACTTTTTAAAAATTACCTCCAGACTCCTATGTATTTCAGCTTGGAAGGGGAACAAATTCTTTTACATAGTTTAAAGGACACATTTATCACTTGCATTTTTCTGACAAAGATTACAGAAAAGGACTATTTATCCTACTTGATTTAAATGCCAATAATTTCTGTCAACAAGGGCTTACAATTTACATGACAAATCAATAAAAGCAGAAAGTGCTACTCAAAGGGAAGCCTATAGTCTAATTGTCCTTTGATATTTTAATAGTCTTAATCATAATGTCTAAGCGGAAGATGTTATAATGTCTTTGTCCACAAGCAGATGCTAATAGTCTTAATTGTGGAATTAGAGTAAGTAGTCACATTATTTAAATAATCTGCCTTGGAAATTTCAACTCCTAAAAAGAACAATGAACTTTCCAGCTTTTTAAAATCTTTAAAAGGATAGCTCAATTTCTAGAAGCTAATTTAGTTCTTATTCCTTATTCCTGTTTATTATAAACTAATTTATTTCTGACTAGTTGTTAAAGTTTCTAGGTAGAGGGACCTTTTTGTGTGTAATTTTAAAAAAAGTGATTCTGGTCCCAGAATAGTGAATATTCATTCAAAAGTTTTCATACAATTTCAGAGGGTTCACAGAGAGCTTTCCCCAAAACCTATTCATGGAGGAACGAAAACTCTCCTTGTCCCAAAGAAGTATTATTCAGTCTTTGGAAATACTACAACTTCCTACTTCATTGTAAACCACACCATATAGTTAAAGGTTGAAAAAGAAAACAAAAGGGGGAAAAAACGGAATGAGCCTTTTATTTTCTCAATTGATTCACACTAATTTTCTTTTGAAATCATAAATTTGGGGGGAAAGGAAATCTCAGATTAAAGGAACTTTAGGCATTTAGGAGAAAGCTATTCAAAGGGAACAGAAACCTAGAAATACAAAATATTTCAAGAATCCATTACATCTAGCCTTCCTCAGGCATTGAGACCCGATCTTGGATTTTTAAGAAAACAACAGCATCCGAAATGATTCCAAACTTTCAGGATAAAAAAGCCTGCCTTCAAATACAGGTGGCTGAAATCTTTGGGAGGAAAAACCCTGAACCCATTCAGTAAAGTGAGACTTCCTACCTTTATCCAAAAGAGGTGTTAGCTCCAAGACCCAATTAACCGAATTACCATTCCAATGGCACCTGAGGGCTGGTACTGCCGCTATCATCCTAAAAATACCTTAAGAGGTGTGACTCCATGCATTGCATTAGTCACTTCCTGCCTACCATAGATATCAGGATAATTTGGGAGTAAAACCAAGTAACTGTGAAGCTATTCGAAAGAACTACATTTTTCTGAATTATGCAAATATTCTTCCCCATAGCAATATTTTTCTAGTATTTTACAGTTTCAGAGGGCAACCCAGATCTCTGTGGCTTTGAGAACTTAGTAGGCCATGGTTCCATCTACGTATTATGCCAAAGCCAAGAACCAGGACACATTTTGATTTGGGTCCTGACTCACCTCTTGCAAATAGCACCTGGTGTTTGTTCGCACCGAATTTGTCAAGCTTCTAATTAAGCAATTTGGGAAGTAGCCTTATTGTTTGTTTTGAAAAGCCCAGTGTCTCCCAGAGTCTGGGGTGAAAAGAAATTTTAAAACCCTCTGAAAGCGTGGACTGAGGGTGGCCTCCACTGCAGTTACCAAGCTGCTTTTAAAAACACAGATTCTCTGCCCAGACTCCAGACCTACTTCATCAGAATCTATAGCTGCAAGTCCTGGGAACATGCCTATTTTGAAAAATTGCCCAGGTTATTGTTATGCCCTCTGATGCTTGGCAACTTCTGCTTTCGGGATGTTGTAGATGAAGAGATCATTTCCTGGGCTTTTTACACATTGCTCTTTAAGATTCGATTTTTGTCCCTAACTCTACTTGGATAACAAAAAAATAAAAATGCCTCTTTTGCAGAATACAACTGAATTGTGAATTGAACGAATTTCACTTTATAATGACAGCATCTTTGTATTGATGAGGTTTATACAGTCAATACGGTATCTGCTTGCATCTGAATCCAGTGATTTCTACCAGAAGTGAGGCGATATCAAGTAGAAAAGTGAGAGCTCTAAACTCACCCTACCTGTTTGGGGAAAAACTGTATAGTCTGGGCAAATTGCTTAATCTCTCTATGCCTCAGTTTCTCTCTATGTAAAACAGGCATTGTAGTAAAAGTGGACCTTAGAAGTTCATGGGGAAAGTAAATAAAATTATCCATCTTAAACTCTGAGAAGTGAGCAAGCAATTTTAATTATAATTACTGTTGTTACTGAAAACACTGTTAGGTTGAAAAAGCAGCACCCAAGAACTTATTCCCTCGTTGTTATGCTTCCTGCTTCTGTATATTCCTGGATTTGCTCAGAATTCACTTTTTTTAAAAAGATTTTATTTACTTATTTGAGAGAGAGAGAGCATGCACACAAGCAGGGCGAGGGGCAGAGGGAAAAGCAGGCGCCCCGCTGAGCAGGGAGCCCAGTGGGGACTCAGTCCAAACAAAGGCCCTGGAATCATGACCTGAGCCAAGGGCAGATGCTTAACCGACTGAGCCACCCAGACACCCTATTTGCTCGGAATTCAAAACATTTAAAAACTGGTCAAATCTTGAAGATTTTAAAAGATGCAGATTTGGTTTTAAATTCCTGAAAAAGGGACACCTGGCTGGCTCTGTGGTTGAGCATCTGCCTTGGGCTCAGGTCATGACCCCGGGGTCCTGGGGTCAAGTCCCGCATTCTCCCTCTGCCTGTGTCTCTGCCTCTCTGTGTGTGTCTCTCATGAATAAGTAAATAAAATCTTAAAAAAAAAAAATTCCAAGAAAATCCTTTTAAGGTACTGAATACCAGCAGGAAGTATGCAGTTCATAAAGAATTTGCTATGTAAGTATTCACCAAATCCACCCATATTATAAGAAGCCCATGTTTGAGAATTAAAAGCCAAATTTAAAATATTTATTTGAAAGAATTGAATGTTCTTTTTCTTCCATGATATATTTACCGAAGGAAGCCAGTTTAGATGGGGCATCTGTTTTTCAGCACACCCTTGCTTTACACCTATGTTTCCAGCTGAATGCTCTGTGGTGCTGAGAGGTCAAGTGACTTGCCCCAGGTCACACACAATGAGTCAGTGATTCAGGCCTAATTGAATCAAGGATTTTTATGCCTGGGCTCCTGGCAAGTTTCTTTGGTGGGAGTGTCCACAAATAAATGGTTAACTGAGATAAATATTTACGCTTCTGCTTTTAGAGCAAAGAAAAGGGATACATTTGCTATTTTCTTGCATCTTTATTAAATTTAAATTTCTAAATAAAATTTTAAAAATATTTCTAAATATAATAACTCAAACATCGCCTCCCAACCGTCTTCCAAATAGCGAAATTTATGATGTGTAACTAACTATAGTGAATTGGAAGTATCGCAGGAGAGTTTATCTTTTGGAAATTCTGGCCAATTTGATCTACTCTCTGTCATCACTCCTCAGCTTGAGTTACTGTGTTCATTGTTGCCAAGCATCCGTTCTCCAAAAGTGTATTGATTATCTCCTATGGGCTATTCTACAGTCTTGCCACTAGCATTTGCAGGACTCAGCCCAAGAGTACTAAGTATATCTAAATGCCTAATATTTATCAATCGAACTGACTTCTTTCTTTCCCGCTTCCAGCTTCATCCTATAATGTGATGGGTAACCGGACCAACAGGAGTTCGTGAGTTCATTCTTTGGTGAGTCAGAAATTGCACCAGGGTGACTGTTGTGCGAACACTTTTATTTGCAGCAAATAAGGAGATCACAGAAGAGCTTCCAAAGGCATTCCTCCCCAAGAGAGGGTGAGTGAGTTCCTTTTGTTTAGGGATAGGATGAGTTTTTAGACAGGGAAGCCTTGTCATTGTACGAAGAGGCAGGCATAGGGTCGCACATACACCTTAAGAAAACATGCCTAGGGGGATCCCTGGGTGGCTCAGCGGTTTGGTGCCTGCCTTTGGCCCAGGGTGCGATCCTGGGGACCCGGGATCGAGTTCCGCATCGGGCTCCTGGCATGGAGCCTGCTTCTCCCTCTGCCTCTCTCTCTCTCTGTCTGTCTATCATGCATAAATAAATAAAATCTTAAAAAAAACGGAAAACATGCCTACATATACATTGTGTATTATGTAAATGAGGCTTCTCCTTGGGTGGAGATTTTAGTATTATAATGAGGTGAAGGTAATGGTGGGTCATTCCACATGTCACTCCATGGTCTGTCTGCACAGGCCCTACTCTGGTATAGCTCAGAAGGGCTGGAGGTCTTGTCAGGACAGTCACCATCACCCGAGGGGTGGTTTCAGGTTTCATTTGCCCGAGTTAAGAGGTAAGCTGGCAAGAAGAGTTTAAGGAAAAATGTGGGACAAACGTGAGTACAAACAGGTGAGCAGTAAATGTCAGGTCTTGGGGTCTAGCTGGTCACAGTGCTCTTTCTTTCTTTCTTTCTTTCTTTCTTTCTTTCTTTCTTTCTTTTTCTTTCTTTTCTTTTTTTTTTTTTTGGTCACAGTGCATCTTGAATATGCATTGAATCTCAGCTTACACATCCAAGTACATCCACAGTTCCCGACATCAGGCTCCACTGTACTATTCTTTGGACCCCTGCCCTTCAGACTGAGGTTAGAAGATTCTGCTAGTCCTGGAAATTGTCTCAGAAATAAGGCCTTTCATGCTTGGATCTAAGGGTGGTACTGCCAAGAGCCGTACCAGTCTTGCCATCCATGCAAGACTAAAATTTCCACCATGCAATCTGAGTATATATATCATTCTCCTAAAATATCACCACTTTCATTGTCAACTCAGCAAAAGTCCAAATTCTTAGTCTGATCTGGCCTTAAACTTTCCAACTTGATAGCCAACTTTTCCATTTACAGTGTTAAAAAGAAAACTGCAGGTCAAAATGGTGTCACCTGGGCAGCCCAGGTGACTCAGTGATCTAGTGCCACCTTCAGCCCAGGGCCTGATCCTGGAGACCTGGGATAGAGTCCCACGTCGGGCTCCCTGCATGGAGCCTGCTTCTCCCTCTGCCTGTGTCTCTGCCTCTCTCTCTCTCTGTGACTATCATAAATAAATAAAAATTAAAAAAAAAAAATTAAAAAAAAAATGGTTTCACCTAAGCCAAGTTACCAAACCTGGGCTTAATACCCAACCTAATTGCAATTTCGACTTCCCCCAGAAATGTAAATCTTCATGAGTCAGTCAGGAATTATCTGATCAGCACCAAAGAGGTAATCTATCACATTGTCCCTCTCTATCCCCCCCCAAAATGAGGTAAACTACCTAATAAGATCCTCTGCCCTTCTCCCCAGGGGAATGTGACCATGCCTGGAACAATCCTTTCTTTCTCTGATAACTTCTCACCCCAACCTCTTTCCTATAAAAACCTTTTGAACACCTCCTCTGAACTCCCCTCTGCTTGCTAGATGGATGCTGCTCCCTGATTCATGAATCACTTAATGGAACCATTTGGTCTTGGGGGCACCTGGGTGGCTCAGTGGCTGAGCAACTGCCTTTGGCTCAGGTAGTGATTCCGGGGTCCTGGGATAGAGCCCCACATTCAGGCTCCCCACAGGGAGCCTGCTTCTACCTCTGCCTGTGTCTCTGCCTCTCTCTCTCTGTGTCTAAAAAAAAATTAAATCTTTATATTTACTTATTGTTTTTTTGTTTTTTAACACCAGTGTACTCACGGTAAACAAGTTAGATCATGTTTCCATCTCAGTAACTTACTCTATTTCTCCTTTCTGCCTAAAATACTTTTTCTGTTTCTGCCTAGCTTGATATTCCTATTCATCTCTCCTTATCCCTTAGGAGACTCCACACTATTCTTTCCATCAGACTTATCCCTTACTAAGTCTCTATCTAGTTGTATGTTTAGACTAGTTTTGGTTGTGAGGTGTTGAGGACTAGTCCTCTGCCACTCACTTTCTTTCAGTTCTTTGAAAATATCTTTACTGTCTTTGTAGAAATTATGCTTATTTGTTGTAAATGAATCACACCACAATAGATGGCATAAAGAGACTACAAACTCAGAAATGTTGCCAATTTTTTCATATAGACTTATGGATCGATGTATAGAAGTTATGCAAGAAGAACATTTATCTTTGTACCTTTTCTTTTTGATTGATAAAGAGATCTACGTTAGTCTTTTTAAATAACTGCTTATTATTCTACGCTGGCAATACTTTACAATTTATTTAATCGATCTCTCTTGCTTCATTGTTTTCTTTATTTTATTCTCTGTTATCTATTATAAAAAATATTATAAGACATGGTATTATACAATTCATACAAGATCCAATCATGTACAATTATCCCCTTGGGATAAATTCTTAAAACTAGAGATTCTTTCGTGTCAGAGCATGAAAAGTGATATAAAAGTGCCATTCAGGGATCCCTGGGTGGCTCAGCGGTTTGGTGCCTGCCTTTGGCCCAGGGTGTGATCCTGGAGACCCAGGATCGAGCCCCACATTGAGCTCCCTGTGGGGAGCCTGGTTCTCCCTCTGCCTGTGTCTCTCCCTCTCTCTCTGTGTCTCTCCTGAATAAATAAATAAAATCTTAAAAAAAAAAAAGTGCCATTCACTTTTGTATCTCTTGGAGCACCTGATGTGAAGTCTTATAATAAATAGATAGCAAATCAATATTGGCTACATAAGTAAATTCATTAATTCGTTAGTGATTGGCTACTTAATATCTATGTATATACCTGACCTAATGCAGTACTGTAATTGGATGTTCGGGGAGGAGCCAATCTGGATTTATGCTACTTACTTACATTGACAAAAACTGCATGAGAGAAAAAAAAGGAAATAGTAAAGTTTAAAATCAAAAGAGCTAGATATATGTGCAATGACACACTTCCTTACCTATGTTTTGGTTTATTTGTTTGTTTTTTAAGATTATTTGAGAGAGGGAGAGCAAAAACACCAGTGGGCCTAGGGGCAGACTCCCCACTGAGAGGGGAGCCCACGGGGGGGGGGGGGGGGCTCTGTCTCATGACCCTGAGATCAAGACCTGAGCCAAAACAAGAGTCGGAAGCTCAACGGACTGAACCACCCAGGCGCCCCCACTACTTGTGTTTATTTGCTATTCCTAAGGATGCTCTGAAAAGATAAAGCTGATGTCACTGCCTCTATTTTGCAGATGAAGAACTTGAACTAGGATGGAAGAAATGATTTGCCCAAGGTGACCTGCCTTGCAGAAGGAGCCCCACACTCTGTTTTTCCTCCAGTCTCATGTTTTCTCAAATCCACCACTTTGCCTTTTAACCAAATGATGGTTTTCCACCATTTTATCTTAATGAAGAACTCTGCCACAGGCATTGGCTTCTTAGAATCACTCTGCAGGTGGTCTCTCCTTTTGCCAATGGAAAGATACAAATTGGAAGAAGAAACGACCTTCTGTTTCTTCAGTGCCTCCAACAGACCAGCTACACCTGAGGGTGACTTTGCTTTTTCCAGTTGGTGAAGATGGCAAGTTTGCTGAAAATCCTGTCACTTGTTAAGATAAGGCAGGAATGTGTGCTGCCTAAGTAGGCGGTAGTTTTTAAGTAAAAACATGTTATTCATTTTAGGAAGGGACTGATTCTATCCTATTCTTTGATTAATCCCTAGCATCTAGCACACTGCCTGGTACGTGTTAGATACTAAAAATATACATATTCCTATAAAAGGAGGGAAGGAGCAAAGACAAAAGGGAGTCTAATGCTGATATCTTCTACAAAACATTATTCTTTAACAATAACTGTCATTGGCTTATTTTTATTTTGATAGATGAAATTTTAACATCCCCAAACATCCACAGTAACTGACCCAAGTAAGATTAAATCAGTCTTCAAAGGTTCTTTGTTCTTTTATCTCTCTCCAAATACTCCCATTTATATTTTGAAATATGGGCTCTAATCTAAAAGGCTAAGAGTTTTTATTTTGGGGGGAAATAGTGACATTTGGATCCTTAGGGGAAATAATTGTGGTTTAAAAATAGTTGTTTTAACAAATTGGCATAAATCATCCTTATTCTAAGTTTCACAACTATTCCTATTCTTCGTAGAGTCTAACATAAAAATGTTTTCTGTGGCTATAAAAATAATATCAAGTCGAAATAGATATGTAATATATAATATGAATTTATATAATAATATAAACATTATATATATATATATATATATATATATATATATATAATGTATTCAGATCTATATAAATTCTTTCTTCCCACCTACACATGCATCCACATTCTTTAAGTAAAGTGACCATAGGGACGCCTGGGTGGCTCAGTGGTTGAGCGTCTGCCTTTGGTTCAGAGCATGATCCGGGAGTCCCCAGATAGAGTCCCACATCCAGCTTCCTGCATGGAGCCTGCTTCTTTCTCTGCCTGTGTCTCTGCTTTTCTCTGTGTGTGTCTCATAAATAAATAAATAAAATCTTAAAAAAAAAAAAGTGACTATAGAGGGAGAATTTACTAGGCAGTCCCGATTTCAAATATTCTAAACCCTTATTCACTTAATATATATCACACCATTCATGCAAGTCTTGAGTCTAGGTGCAAAAGTGGTGTTAATACTTACAGCTGATAGAGATAAGGAGCTCAGACCAGATAATAAGAAAACTCATTTGCATAGATCAGTCAGCTGAGATTAAGTTATGGGACAGCACAAAAAAAAAAAAAAAAAAAGACCCCAAATCACAGTGATTTAGGAAAGCAAAGGTTTATTTCTCACTGTCTTTGTGTGATTGACTGAGGCTCTGCTTCATGCCTTTTTATTCTGGTGTCTAGGCTGAGAGAACAGCTCCTCCCTGGGACGTTCAAAGGAAAAAGAGAAGGTTGCAGAGGAGGCTGGATTCTGCTTAGAAGCGCCTTTGCTCATAACTCATTGGTCTAAGCAAGTCACATGGACAAAGCTGACATCAAATGAGTGGAAAGTATAAGCCTCCCGGAGGGAGGGCCCCTCCTAAGGGGCAGGACCTATTGGGAGAGCAATGGCACTTTTGGTGCAAATGTACTGCATACTTTTTTATGTTGTACAGTGATGCCCTCTGGTAAGTTCTCCCAGCTAGAGTTGCCGAAGTGATTTTTTTGTCTACCACTTACCAAATTGAATTAACATTCAAGTTGTTATAATTCTATACATTTCTCCTCTATGCATTTCTCAAACCTGATCTCCCCTCTGTAACTCACCTACCAGTCCATTGTTCAGATTCTTAGTATTTATCAACAGGTTTTCTGATCATAAATTAATTCCATATATAACCACCAATGTGAAGTATGCAAAATGCACAAATCTAAAATGTCATTTTTCTGGGGCACCTAGCTGGTTCAGTTGGTAGAACTTCTGGTGCTTCATCTTGGGGTCGTGAGTTCAAGCCTCATGTTAGGTATAGAGTTTATTTTAAAAAAGAATCAACTGGATTTAATGAAAACTTTTTAAAACATCGATGTAATAAAAATAGGTCTTTTATTTTCACAGATATAATTGGATGATGAATAGAACATATGAAACCAGAGATAAAAATAAGTCCAATTATGTTTTTTAAAGTCCAATTATAAAGGCAATATAGGAGACTAAATATATTAAGTTTACTTGGATAAAAAGCCAGATTTCCATTTTGGCTATCACACACACACATACAAACACACACAGAACTCTACCATTTTTTTTCTCTAAACACATTTTCAACACACCAAAAAAGACAAGCCAAAAAAAAAAAAAAAAGAGAGAGAGAGAGAGAGAGAGAGACAGAGAGAAAGGAAAGAAAAAAGTTAATAGAAATTTGGAAATGGTAGCTTACACACCAAAGGAAAGCCACAATAACAATTTAGTATCAGTTGCAACTTTATTCTATTTAGTAGCAAAATTGAAGTTTCTTCTATTTTTCCTATATTTTTTATTTGTTATTTATTGTGGCAATTAACAATATCCTTTTTTGTCTCTTAGTCATATAAATTTGTAAATCAGTAGTAGTAGTAAAATAAATTAGTAACCAGTGGGATTTTAAGAACGCATAAATGAATCTAAGTTAACATGTAAGAATTTTTAAAAAATTTCTCTCATACTTACTTAGATATTTTTTTTCGTTTCTAAAGCAGGCATGTAGAACTATAAATTTCCCTCTCAACACTGTTTTAACTACTCCCCACATGCTTTGATGTGCTATATTTTTATTTTCATTCCATTCGGTATATTTTCTTATTTACCTTGAAAGTTCCTCTTTGACCCATGGATTATTTAAAAGTATGTGGTTTAGTTTCCACATGTTTGGTGATTTTCTTTCCTTTCTGTTATCAATTTCTGGTTTGATTCCACTGTGGCTGAAAACACTCTGTATGATTTCATTTCTTTTAAATGTTTTGAAATTTGTTTTATGGCCCATGATATGGTCCATCTAGCAATATCTTCTGTGGACACTTGAATATATTCCATTTTTGGTGAAGGGAGTGTTCTATAAATGTTGATTAGATTCTGTTGGTTGATAGTGTTGGTGAATGGTACTGTTTTTCTGATTTTCTGTTTGGTTCTCCCAGTTGTTGGCAGAGTGGTATTGGAAGTTTCTAACAGTGTGAATTTGTCTGTTTCTCCTTTTAATTCTATTTTTTTTTCCTTCACAGATTTTGAAACTCTGTTGTTTGATGCATGCACATTTAGGATTATTTTTTTTTAGATTGATCTTTTTATCATTATGTAATATGCCTCTTAGTAAATGGTAATTTTTATTGCTTTGAAATCTACTTTAGCTGATATTATTACAGCTACTTCTGCTTTCTTTCACTGTTTTAAGGTTGTTTGTTTGTTTGTTTGTTTTTTAATAATAATCTCTACTCAATGTGGGGCTCATAGACAACACTGAGATCCAGAGTTACATATGCTTCACCGATTGACCCACCCAGGTGCCCCACTTTCTTTTAAAGTTTATATGATTTATCTTTTTCCATTTATTTACTTTTAACTTACCTGTGTCATTATATTGGAAGTAAGTTTCTTATAGAGTGCATATACTTGCACCATGTTTTTTTTGTTTTGTTTTGTTTTTTGTTTTTTATCTACTCTGCTTATCTGTATTTTATAATTAGTGTATTTAAGCCATTTACATCTAATATTATTGATATGTTGGGGCTTACAGTTCACCATTTGAAATTTTCTTTTCTTCTTGTTCTGTCTTTCACTTCTTTCTTTTTTTCTTTTGCTTCCTATGGATTGCTTAAACTTTTTTTAAATTCCATTTTGATTCATTTGTAGTTCTTTCAGTTTATTGCTTTATGTCTTTTATAATGGTTGTAAATAGTACATTATATATATATATATATGTAATTATCACAGAATACTGAAGTTGAAATTTTATCAGATTGAGTGAAATGTAAAAACCTTACCTCCCTTGATGTCCCTTTAGCTTCCATGTTTTATAATTGCCATAAACATTCCTCTTCACAAATAGATCTTTTGTGATAGTCCCACAGGTTGCTAGGGCTCTGTTCTTTTTTTTTTTTCCCTGTCTATATTATTTCTGTTTTCCAGAAACAGACTTTTCAAGGTCTTCTTTGGTTTGTCTTATAGATAATTTCCAAGGTTTTTAGTTGTACTTCATAGAAGAAATAAAGAAAAGTGTATTTTCTCTATCTTCTTAGAAGTATAAGCAGACCCTACTTTTGGCAATTATTATAGTGATTATTTTTTTTTAAGATTTTATTTATTTATTCATGAGAGACAGAGAGAGAGAGAGAGAGAGAGAGAGGCAGAGACACAGGCAGAAGAAGAAGCAGTCTCCACACAGGGAGCCGGATGCAGGACTCGATCCCAGGACTCCAGGATCACGCCCTGGGACAAAGGCAGGAGTGAAACTGCTGAGCCACCCAGGGATCACTGTGATTATTTTAATGAATTATACTTGAATGAACACAATATTGTGTGTATCAGGGGGAATAAATGGATCTATAAAAACTAACATTGTTTGAAATAATGGCTATGAAATTAGGCATGGATGATAAACTATTGAAAATATTGAAGGTTTATGCATTGAGATCATGTTCCAAGTGTTTCTAGAATTCTCATTCTAAGGAAACCAAAACTGGAAATTATAGAATTTGCATTACTGATACAGCTCATAAAAGGTAGATGGCATGGATTATTTGACTTATGCTTCTTTCTCTTCTCTAAAATGCCATAACTATACATCAAAAGACTGACAAATTAATGTGCATTTATATACAAAGTTAAATTAAAATATAATATTTATTTAATTTTTTAATACTCTACTTCTTAAGTCTTAATTGGGAAGGACAAGTGAGATAGGAATTCTCTAAATGCTGCTCAAATTTGATTTCTTACTGTTAAATGTATCCCTTTCAAGTAGCTCAACTGAAAAAGTTAAGTTGTTCTTTAGAAAATTTAGATTTTTTTCCTACAAGACCTAGATCATTATTGACTGAACTGTAAATGGCTTTGACAGCTAACTGAGAAAAATCCACCCAAAGAGCAATTTTAACTTAATATGAATGTTTTTGTACTTACCTTTTGAAATATTCATTATATGAGACCTGGTCCTTATTTTGCACATGGGTGCATGCATGCAAGCATCACACACAGATGCACACACGCGAATATGTTTCATAAAACAAAGTTAGCTATATCCTTGCACCTGCAACTTCTGGGTGGTAATAACTTGAATTACATTGAAACCCATGTGATGGAGATGTTAATTTCTCTACTCTCTTTGGACAGTGGAACAGATGCTGTCTTAAACTTCAAAGGGACTTGACTACTTTCTGAGTTTCATTAATGAACAACAACTTTTCACAGCCTGGATAAAAAAAAAAAAAATCTAACAAAACATACAAAGGAAAAAGGCCAATGAGGAATCCATCAGTCTTTTCCTTCTGAAATGTTTTTTAGGAATAGAGAGGAAGTCAAACTCAAAACATTTGATCTTTCCCAGGAAACGGGACTGCACTGTATTTATTGCTTTTCAAATCTGACAGTTCATCCTGTGGCCTCACATCATGGTAAGGGACCCAACTGTATGAGAAGATGTGCTTGGGGAGATAATTTGTTAAAGAGTTTGATAAAAAAAAAAAAAAAAAAAAAAAAAAGAAAGAAAGAAAAAGAAAACCCAGTTGGTGATAAATGTTTTTATTTTTTTTTTTTTTCTGTACTATCTTATCTAATTCTGGCTGTTGAGGTTAGCTCAGTAATGCTTACAGTTTGAAGAGAATAGACAAAGAAAAGAATAAAGACTCAGTAGTTTTTAGTATTCTGATAGAGTCTGTAGGTTCTGAAGAGAAGAAAGGAGGTTGATTACTGTTCTAACCAAAAAAGAAAGAAAGAAAGAAAGAAAGAAAGAAAGAAAGAAAGAAAGAAAGAAAGAAAGAAAGAAAATCTTCAACTCTTAGAAAAATTTTAAATTAAAAAAAAAGAAAAATTTAAAATTTCTATAACATTGATATGTTAGGGATTTTATTAAAAAATCAAGATTACTTATTTGTTAGTTTTGTACCCATAGTTACAAATTTTTTCAGGAGAAACAGATAAAGGTTTGGGTTCTAAGTTTACCAGACGTGGATTGGAATACCAGCTCTACCATTTAACAGCTGTGTCATCTTGAACAAGTAACTTAACATCTTTAACCTTTTGTTTTTGTAAAACTGATGTGGTAACAATGGCCCATAATCTCTTAATCAAAACTCAAGATCAGCTATGTTCTGGAAATTAGAAACAAAATATAATTTTTTATGTATAAACATTTTTTCAAAAGATTTTACATATTTATTTGACACAGAGAGAGAGAGAGAGACAGCACAAACAGGGGGATGGACAGAGGGAGAGTGAGAAGCAGGCTCCCCACTGGGCAGGGAGCCCAGTGTGGTTTCTGTCCCAGGACCCCAGAATCATGACCTGAGCAGAAGGCAGACACTTAACCAACTGAGGCACCCAGGCAACCCTTTATGTATAAACTTTTATTGAGGAAGTGGTTCAGTATAATTCAGATATTAACTAGACTCCTATTTAAGCATTTTTTTATGCACCATGAGTAATACAAAAATGAACAGAACTATCCTTGCTGTCTAGGAGCTTACAATTCTGTATAACAAATGCAGAAGACCAGAACACATTATAAGTTTCCCTGGTCAGAAAAGTCAATGGAAGCTCAGAGGGAGAAAATGAATTCTGATGGAATGGCGTGGCTCAGGAAAAATGATAAAAGAGGCAGTATTTGGACCTATTCTTCAATTTCATTAACTTTTCGTTAATTATTTTTACTACCCTTTAGTCCATTGTGCATGTGTGTATGTGTGTGTGCAGTTTCCTTTCTCTTTTGTGAAAACTGCTACAGTACTCACTCACATGTCATTACAGATTCAAATCCTATGTAGATAGCACTCAAGTACTTTCATCAGCTAGATCCGACTTTAGTCTAAAACACCAAACACCATGATCAGTTGTTACAGGTGTTCCTAAATTAATTTTCTTATTCCTAATAATGATCTATATTTTCCTTTTTGTAATGGCATTTTGAACATAGCTTTATTAAGGTATAATTTATATATTATCTACACTGATCTGTTTTATATGCACAATGCAATGATATTTTTTCAGATTTTATTTTTAAGTAATCTCTACACCCAGTGTGCTGCTTGAACTTAAAACCTCAAGATTAAGAGTCACATACATGTTCCACTGACTGAGCCAGCCAGGCACAACCAATTCAATGATTTGTTTTTTGTTTTTTTTTTTTTTTTAAGATTTTATTTATTTATTCATGAGAGACACAGAGAGGGAGAGAGGGAGAGAGGCAGAGACACAGGCCAAGGGAGAAGCAGGCTCCATGCAGGAAGCCCGATGTGGGACTCGATCCCGGGACTCCAGGATCACTCCCTGCACCGAAGGCAGGAGCTAAATAAACCACTGAGCCACCCAGGGATCCCCTGATTTGTTTTTTTTTTTTTTTTAAATAAATTGACAGAATTGTACAACTGTCCTTACAATAAAGTTATAAAACATTTCTATCATCATAAAAAGATACAATTTGGAAGTTTTGAATAATAAAAGGTAATGCAGTGCAAATACTATATATTATCTAACAACCTAGTAATGTATATTAACACCCTCAGGTGTTAGACAGGGGATGTGAGACAGCACTCCATTATAAAAAAATATTAAATTTCTCCAGCGAATCATACTCATGTTCGCACTAAATGCAATGATGTCTAAAGATAGTTTTATATCAATATAAGTCAGATTTTTACCTTCAAAGGAGTTCAAGTCAAGTCATCCAATGAATAATGAAGCATTTTGAGTGTTCAGAGTTTTTTTTTATTTTGGAATTGCAGAGAAGGTACTGTAGACTGAAAATACCTTATAGGATCACTGTGAGCCATAAAGAGAAAAGGTAGTAAGATGCTTAGCACAGCACAGATTACATAGTAGACTCAGTGTCTCTCTTTGAGCTTGTATTGATAGTTAATTAAAGCACTCTATTACAGTGTTAGATGCACTGTTTGTGTGGCCAGGAGACTTGATTCCTGGACCCTCTGTTTTGTTAACTGGTGTGAGATATTGGGTAAGGGTGGGAAAATCTTTAACACTTCTGATGAATCAGGCACTGCTCTTAGCACTTTACATATGCTAACTAATAAATCTTTATATGAACCTTACCTCATAGAAATCATCATCATCTCCCTTTTCATAGATAATAAAAGCACAGAATGTTTAAACAACTTGCCTAAAGTCACAGAGCAAGCAAGCCGTGGAAGCAATATTCAAACCCAGACATTCCGGAGAAGGACAAACAGTGTATGTTCTCATTCATTTGGGGAATATAAATAATAGTGAAAGGGAATATAAGGGAAGGGAGAAGAAATGTGTGGGAAATATCAGAAAGGGAGACAGAACATAAAGACTCCTAACTCGGGATCCTTGGGTGGCGCAGCGCCCAGGTTTAGCGCCTGCCTTTGGCCCAGGGCGCGATCCTGGAGACCCTGGATCGAATCCCACGTCAGGCTCCCGATGCATGGAGCCTGCTTCTCCCTCTGCCTGTGTCTCTGCGCCTCTCTCTCTATCTGTGACTGTCATAAATAAATAAAAATTAAAAAAAAAAAAGACTCCTAACTCTGGGAAACGAACTAGGGGTGGTGGAAAGGGAGGAGGGCGGGGGGGGGTGAATGGGTGACGGGCACTGAGGGGGACACTTGAGGGGATGAGCACTGGGTGTTATTCTGTATGTTGGTAAATTGAACACCAATAAAAATTAATTTATTAAAAAAAAAAACAGTCATTCTGTCTCTAGAGCCCATTCTCTGAAACACCAAGCTCTATTTCTAAATATCATGAATATTGCTAACATTCTCTAGGCTCTGCTTTTCTTTCTTTTTTTTTTTCTTTTTAGAATTTTATTTATTTATTTATTTATTTATTTATTTATTTATTTGAGAGAGAGAGAGAGAGAGAGAGGCACAGACATAGACAAAGGGAGAAGCAGGCTCCCTGTGGTGAGCCTGATGTGGGACTTGATTCCAGGATCCCCAGATCACACCCTGAGCCAAAGGCAGACGCTCAACCACTGAGCCACCCAGGTACCCCTCTCTGGCCTTTTACATCACAAAATCAGTAGAATGTTTTGGTCAGCTGGAGTTTCTGAAACATAAAGATTTTTATTCGTCTCCAGTGCTCCCTGTTTCCTGGCTGTCAGTAGTTCAAAGATTGTTTTAATTTTTTCACTGTCCTTGCTTTTTTCTAAATAGAGTGGAAGTTAGACAAGTTAGTCCTTGTCTTTATAGCATCGTAGGCTGGGGTATGGTGCCTGAAACAGGTAGAAATTTAGTATACATTTGGCCCTTGAACAACATGGGTTTGAATTGCAAGGGTCTGCTTATACATGGATTTTTTTTCAATAAATACAGTACAGTACTGTAAATGTATTTTGTTTTCCTTATGATTTTTATTATAACATTTTCTTTTCTCTAGTTTACTTGATTGTAAGAATATAAATATAAAATACATATATAAAGTATGTGTTGGGACGCCTGTGTGGCTCAGCAGGTTGAGCATCTGCCTTTGGCTCAAGTTGTGATTCCTGAGTCCCAGGATTGAGTCCCACATGAGGCTTCCTGCATGGAGCCTGCTTCTCTGCCTATTTCTCTGCCTCTCTCTGTATGTCTCTCATGAATAAATAAATAGAACCTTAAAAAAAAGTGTATGTTAATTGACTGTTTATGTTATTGGTAAGGCTTCCAGTCAATAGTAGGTATTAGTAGTTAAGTTTTTGGGGAGTCAGAAGTTATTCCCATATTTTCAGCTGTGCAAGGGGTAGATGCCCCTAACTGCCACATTATTCAAAGTTCAAATGTAAATTTTTAACAATCAAAAAAATGTTTATTGTGCATTTGTGGGTGTCAGGCACTTTGCTGAGCATTTTTTAAGGTATTTATTTATTTATTATTTATTTATTTATTTATTTATATTTATTTGAGAGAGAGAGAGAGAGAGCACAAGCGAGGAGGAAAAGAAGCAGGCTCCTCACCGGGCAGAGTCTTGATGCTGGGCTTGATTCCCAGAACCTGATCCTAAGGCAGAGGCTTAACCAACTGACCCACCCAGGCACCCCTAATGCTAAGCATTTTGTGTGCATTTTCTGACGTAGTTTGGGAATGTTGGTGAGGTCTGGAGCCAATGATCAAGAGAAAATTGAGTTGTCTTTGGTGCAAAAAGGTGATTTTATTAAATAATGAGGACAGGGCCCAAGGACAGAAAGAGTTGCCCTGGGGTCTTGAGAAGTGGCCCATTATATACTTTCAAGTTAAGAGGAGTTTAGGGAAAGCGTAAGCCTTTCAGATATTTTGGAAACAAAGTTTCCAGGGCCTTGAGGAGGCTAGCTGTTGTTAGGAAAAGATCATTTATTACTGTTCAGTAAAACCTTAGTCATGAGACCTTTCAGATATCAGTAGGCTGTATGCTTGAGGAATGATTGCCAACATGTATTTGGGGGGTGGAGAGTGGGTAGAGATAAAGGAAGTTTCCAAAGGAAATTTTATATGTTAAAATAGACTTACAGGATCCTGGGGTTGGACCCAGATTGCTTTTTACCCTTGGTAAAGTATTAACATCAAGGCTGCTGAGTTCAGAGCGGAATGTCTCTCTGCTTGTTTCAAGGACTTGTCAGTGGGCTATGGATAATAAGGAAACTTAAGTTTTCTTTTGCCTTTGTTTCTCACATCATTTTTTTTTTAAGATTTTATTTATTTATTCATGAGAGACACAGGCAGAGGGAGGAGGCTCCATGCTGGGAACCGTACGTGGGACTCCATCCCGGGTCTCCAGGATCATGCCCTGGGCTGAAGGCAGAGGTAAATGGCTGAGCCATCCAGGCTGCCCTCCCATATCATCTTTTACTTTAATCCACACATCAGTCTGATGAGAAACGTACCAAGATTTGTCCAGAGAATTGGAAGCTTAGAGAGGCTGATACTATATCCAAGGACCCACAGTGATGGAAGGGGCACAGACTCAGGTGGTCCACCTGCCTTCAAAACCTGTGGCATTGAGCACCTGGTTGAGCAGAAGCTCAAGGCCTTTGACTCAAGGCCTGATCCCGGGGTCCTGGGATCAAGTCCCTCATCGGGCTCCCCGCAAGGAGCCTGCTTCTCCCTCTGCCTGTGCCTCTGACTCTCTATGTCTTTTATGAATAAATAAATAAAATCTTAAAAAAAAAAGCCTTTGGCATCTTCAAAGTGTGATGAATTCATTTATAATTATTTACATGATTTTAATATGGGTCATAATTTTCCCAAAGTAAAAGATATTTTATGAGAATTTTTTATATAATTTTAAAATACCACTTTGTAAGGAATGAATAGAAGTATTATTGTTTTAAGAACAGTTAAGAAATTAGGAAGAGTTCAAAATGTTCTTCAAGGAAAAAATTAAAAATATGATACCAATGTACATTGAAATATTTTTAATGTACAGACATTTTGTAGAAATAGGAGTCTTTTTCCTAAGCTCTTTTTGATGTTTTAAAAAAAAATTATAAAGTAATCTCTACACCCAACATGGAGCTTGAACTCACAACCTCAAGATCAAGAGTTACACGCTCCACCAACTGCACCAGGCAGGCACCCCTTCCTAAGCTTCTCTTAATCATTAAGCATTTTCTTTTCAAGTACTGCTTTTACAAAAAATGATTATCTTATTAAAAGCTCTTTTATAAAACACTTAAAAAAAACTTTAAAGCTTAAATAAGCTCAAACACATGTGAAAAATACAGCTTTCTTGTCCTCTCCCTTGTTTTCAAAGCCAAATCTATGGATAAGGCTAGACTCTCCCAGAAGACACTTACGCAGTTAAACTCATCCAAAGAGTTAGGGAGTTCACACATATTACAGTCAGCTTGCTGCTAGACCAACCCTTGTGCTCAATGCATCAGGCTGATTCCTCCCAAAAGAAAAGACTAGAAACTACAGAACTCTGAGAATAAGGTGGGGTGGATTCTTGGTGCTGATTTGCATGTCTCTACAGTACTGCTTTCAAATCCTTTATAATCACCCTTAAGGCAGCCTCACCCCACTCAACCTGTTTGTTGTTTTAATTTCCCATCTCAAGAAACTAAACTGACTATATAGTTCCAGTAAGAGGTAATGGGAGTAAATCATCAACAAGAATGTAAGAAGGGGCAGAGCAAATGATTTCACAAAGGGCTGTTAGTTCCAACTAAATCAATCCAATGTGATCCCATCAAATGGGACAGAGGCCAGCCAGGTTCCCTACTTAGGGAGATAAAAAATGAAGCCAACCCTGCAGGCAAGGAGTTCTTAATCTAATAGAGATAAGCCAGAGAAGCCAATCTGGCAAGTCCATGCAATGCTGTGAGGGAGGTGTGGGTGGGTTGCCATGGAGTAGCAGAGGATGGGAAGACCTGTGACCTGTTGTATTTGGAAGGAAAGGGAAAGAGAGATATGGAAGGCAGTTGGTGGGGGAATCCAAGAAGACATCATATAGGTCTCTGCATGAAGGTTGTATCTTGAAAGGAGGATACAATTTTATGGGTTGGGAAGGAAGAGGTATTCAAAATGAAATGAAGTACATGAACAAGGGTAATGTCATGGCCACATGAAGGACACCTTGTGCAAAGGAGAATGTCATTTGGTGGGGGTGTCCTTTTATTTTATTTATTTATTTTATTTATTTATTTTTTAATTTTATTTTAAAGATTTTATTTATTTATTGATGAGACACACACACACACACACACACACACACACACAGAGGCAGAGACACAGGCAGAGGGAGAAGCAGGCCCCATGCAGAGAGCCCCACATGGGACTCAATCCAGGAACTCCTATATCATGCCCTAGGCCAAAGGCAGGCGCCAAACCACTGAGCCACCTAGGCATCCCAAGGGGGTGTCCTTTTATAAAAGAATGAAAAGGTCCCCAAGGCCCTAGCTCATCTAACTCAAGATCTACAGTTAAATAATATCAAAATACTTGTGCATTTTTGTCAGTTATTTCATCTCCATGTGCTATTTTAATAGTTATTTAATTATAACTGTCAATAAATAGGTAAAATATATTGAGCATTTAATTTTACATTTTATATTTTAAAATATTTCAACAGAATACAGAGGAAAATGCTGCTGTTATCTCCACTTTCCAGATGAAGAAATAGAACAGTTAAGTGACTTGCCTTAAGTCCAACGATAGCGAAAAAAATTAAGATTGCAAATTTAGCTTCTAGAGCCTCATGCCAACTCCTGACACATATGGAGTGCCCACGATATGCCAGACTCTTGGCTCAGCTCTGGAGTCACATACATGACCAAGCAACACAGTCCATGCTCCCTGGGACCTCTTCTTGTTCCTGAAACTATTTCAGCAGCTTAGTTTAGATGGAGCAAACATTTAAATAAATAAATAAATAAATAAATAAATAAATAAATAAATAAGTAATAAAAAGCCAGTTATAAAAGGTTCCTTATTCTTTGCTACAATTACATATAATTAAGTGGTTAAAAAGAAGGAGAGGGATAGCTACTTGAGAGGAGAGTAAAAGAAAGAGGAAAAGAGGTCTGTGTGTCAAGGACAGGTTCACTTACCAGACTAGTAGGATTGTTGTGTTCATGATGGGACAGCTTGGGGGATAAAAAATAAACACCTGATATATTGCAAACTACATATTTTAACATGCATTTGTCCATGTAATTCCTACAACAAACTTGTGAAATAGGTATAATGATCCCATTTTATAATTAAGGAAAATACAAGGATCCACTGGTAATTTGAGACCACATTGTATGGAATACCCTAAAAGTGTGACATGACCATGCCTGCCTCTTCCCTACCTTAAATGGTAACCTCTCAGTTCAAACATTCTACTGCGGATTAGAAACCATGGTAACCCCGGAAATATTCGGAACACAGCAAATGTACGTGGGCTGGAAGTATATCCGAGAACACGGTGTAATTCAGGACAAGAAGGTTTGAGGGGTACTTCCTTGGGGGAATCAGGGGCTTAAGTGGACTATGAGCTGCCAGGTGAAAAAGCTAAGGTTATATATATATATATATATATACAGAAAAGAAGCTTCTCTGTAAAAGTTGGTAATGAGTCATTTGACTATTTGTAGAGAGATGATTCAATGAGCTGCCCTCTCACCTTCAAGTTGGGAATTTGTCTTCCTATTACTTAATGACAACAATAATAACAATTGCTATGTATTGAACACAAACAATACCAAAACCATACTGGATCCTTTCCATACACTGTCTGAAATCTGAATTCTCTCTGTTTTATAGATGAAAATAACTGTGGCTCTGAAATCTGTGTCTGAAATCTGAATTCTCTCTGTTTTATAGATGAAAAAAACTGTGGCTCAGAGAGTTTAAGGAACTTGTTCAATTTACTACAGATTAATAGAGCCAGGATTTAATTTATACTCTTTCCATTAGGCCATCTTGCATTCATTAGACATTATTATTTCCTTTTAGCATGAGAATCCAGTGGACCACACTAAGCTGATGTAATTCCAGTCAAAAGCAAATAAATTAGTTAATATGCATTCTTATTTCTGCTAATGGTGACAAAAAACAACTGAGTTTACAGAAACGTTGAGATAGGTGTTAGATTTGTGAGCACATCATTATACTGGGTTTAGGTGTGAAGTCGCTGACTTTGCCTCTCTAGGTCTGAGCTTTACCATCTGGAACATGAGAATGCCGGATTTGAAATCTAAGGTGTGCCCGCAGCTCTGTGATATTTTGACTCTTTGCTTCCCGTGTTCCATTGTGCACAGGACCAAACATCTCAACCCACTAGGTGTTCTGGATTTTTGAGATTTCCGTAGACTTAACTAACTAAAGGAGCATTTTCCTGTTTGGAAAGGTGGTTTTTCTCCTCTCTTCATTGAGATGCTATTCTTAAAGTGCTTCTCAGGCTCAAGAGTAGAATGAAAGTTCCTGGTTATCTTTATGTTCCCTAACTTCATGGGCTTATCAATTTGCCCTGTTTGACAGTACTACTGTCCTCCAACAGTAAGTTGGGCCTCATGGCTTTATAGCTTCTTCACAAATCATCACATGTGAAAACCGGAAATGTAACAGAGAAAATTATCTCTTTTCCCTAAGAGATAAGAAAAAGTTCTAAGAAGTTCATCTGTTGAAGAGCACTTAAGAGCACATCTTAGGGATCCTTGGAAATCTGCATTCCAACATGACTCTCCGTATCTCCTGGGCAGAATCTGAAGGGGGTGCAGTCTGCTTTCTCTCCTCCACACCCAACTGATAATGCACAGATGTCGGAGTTGAGGCAACTGGCAGCATGCCTATATCAGGCTGTCTCAGAATTGGAAAGTGGGAAAAGCCAATTCAGGTCAGGAAATAATCTCCCTTCAAGCTGGACCAGGTCTCCAGCCAGATCCAGGCTCAGCCACTGGCTAGATATGGCAGCCAAGTTTCTATCCACTTTGCCATTATTAACATGTATAGAAACATGCATTTCTTAGTAACAGAATGAGAAACCAAACAGGAAGGTAACTAGCTGTTAGAGTTTAGGTTTCGTTTCTGGGTAAATCAGCTGTCATCTCACAGAGACATTCCTTCTGTGTGTAATCTCAAACCAGCTAAGACAAATGAGATGGAATAAGAGAAAGTGTGTTAGCAGCTGCTTTTAAATTTGCCCTGGTCGTCGAGATCTATCTTAGTTTGGGTTTTAGACTCTCTAAAGTAGCAGTTGTCATGTTCAACTTTAGATAACCCCATAAATCCGGAAATAGCTAATGTGATTCATGTGAGAATCAGTTACGGTAATGATCTGTGTCCAAATGTTGGTTTTATCGTCATACCTATTCCAAGAACTGTGTTCAATGAAAGGATGGCAAGTCATGGTCTCTGCACCTCTGAGTCACTGCTCCTTACCTACATCAAGCATATGATCTGACCTGATTTTGAAGTTGGCCTGTCTGTTAGGCTCCTGGCCAAGTTTGGACCTCCAAGGCAGGAGTGAGAGTAAGCAGGGGAAGGAGGGGAAGGTCTGCTTAATGAGATGAGTAAAAAGTAAGATGACCTTTTAAGGGTTACAGAGAATAAATGTTCCAAAGAATTGTTTATATAAGCTGCCTTTGTGATATAAAGCCTAAGGTGTTTTTGCGTGTGTGTGAAGATTAAAGATAGTGAAAGTTCTAGTAAAACTGACACACCTTACCCTCTTACTCTTCAAAAACTTCCTTACCTTCATCTCAATTTACCAAAAATACATTGAGGATCTGCTGTGTAAAAAAACTCCCCTTGGGGGTAACAAATATGCAGAAGACACAATGCCTATGCCTGCTGTCTCAGGGCTCAGTCCAGTGGGAAGACAGAAATGTGCAGATGCAATTCTAAATCAGGGCAAACTGGGATGGGTACAGAAACCATTTCCTCTTGGAATCTCTCTCTGACCTCCCCTCTGGACACCTGTAACACACTGAATCTGTGGCAAAGAATGCCTAGCACCAATCAGTATCAGTCTCCCCTTCTTAATAACAGAACCCCTATTTTATTCGGGATAACAATGTACTGTACATATTAGAATAATCCATTTCATAACATCCTTTGGTAGCCAGATGTGGCAATGTAACTAATTTCTGGCCAATACAATGTGAGTGGAAGTACTGGATGGGACTTCTAAGCTGCTTAAGGGATGCAGACTGAGCTGATTGAAGTTCTCTATTCCTTCACACTCCTTGATCCAGCCTAGCATGTAGATGTGCTGGCTGTGTAGCCAAGAACTAGCTGGGACCAGAAGCGGACTCTGAGGATGAGAACCATGTAAGTTTTCTGAGAACTATGTAGAGATGTTATATCATACCTGGACTATTTTCCTACCAGGATTGGTTGATTGAATCATTCATTCATTCATTCATTCATTCATTTTACATGAAACAAAAATAAGTTGATACTCTTTAAAATTTCTATCTGCTTTTCTCTTCAAGGAAAGCAAACCTAATTATAGCTAATGAACCTTACGTAAAACTTAACACACTGCATATGATTGCTTATTTAATTTTCTGATTCTCCACATATCCAGACTTTAGTCTGCTTAATGAAATAGACTTTGTTTACTTAGTCCTAGTTGTAAAGATTTACAGGTTAAATTGAAAGATAGAATAAATAGATTTATTAGATTGGGTAAATTTAAAAAGTTGAAAGATGTACAGATTTATTGGAAATTGGAAATGGATTTGAGAGCATAACAGAAATCAGGCATGACTTCCAAGTATTTCATCTGAGCAACTGAAATGATGATTCAGGACAGGTTTGGGGAGAAGATCCAGCATTTAGTTCTGAGCATACTAAATTTCAGCTGGGCTCATAAATTGGGGAGTTGTCAGCAAATAATGGCAATTAAAGCCATAAAATTAAATGAGATCTTCCAGGAATTAATGCAGAGAGAACAGAAGTAGTCATAGAATCAAGCCTAATGCATTCAATGGTTAGCAATCTATAGAATAAGAATGGTCAAAAAAAGAAAAAGAAAGGAAGAATAGTCACTAAGTTAAAAACAAAAACAAAAGTGGTTTCCTGGCTACATTAAGAAAATATTTCAAGGAGGGGAGAGGAATCATTGAGCCAAAGAATGCGGATAGATCAAAGAAGGTAATGCATGTCATTGACAGCGAGATTTAGTGCTGTGGAAATCACTGGATATTTTGGTGACATGGTGGGTGCTGTATGGTCTGACCAGAATAATTTTGAGAGAAAACAAGAATGAAGGGAAATAGAGGCTACATTTTCACGGAATTTAGAGCCTGAAGTCACAGGGAAATGGTACTGGAGGAGATTGCAGTGCCCTAAGACAATTTTTGTTTGTTTGTTTGTTTGTTGTGTGTGTGTGTGTGTGTGTGTGTGTGTGTAGGTGGAAGGAATCTTACATGTTTCTAGAGAGAAGTAATAACTGATAATTCATGAGAGAGGGAAGAATTCATAAAACTTGCTTCCCACCAGTCTTCTAGCTTTCATGGTTTTACCCCTTTTATTTGATTCTCTTATAAAGGAATTTATATGAGCATAGTCAGCTTCCTATGCCTTTTCTTCCATGCAATTACACTGTAAACTCTTTGTAGGCAAGGCCCAGAATTGAACTTTAGGCTTGGTGGTCAGTAGCTGATAGGTTGATTAGCATCATAAAGTGTTAATGATGATAGGATGCTTAATGAGTTACTAACTCTCAGGGCTTCTTAAAGCTGAAGCTTGGAGAAGTGCTGCCTTGTTCTTTGACACAAAGGGATGGCTGTCCAACCATGGGATTTTGGAAACCTGTAGCAAGTGATTAGGAGGATGGGACAGGAATTTGCCCAGTGTTTATCATACATTTTGCCTAAAATAGCAACTAGAATCACTGCTAAATCTTCCATGTGAAGTCCCAAATTATCCATGACCACTTGATAAGCAAACAGGCAGTAAGTACAACACTTCAAGGAGAGAGGTGCTAAACCTACTTGCACATTAAAAAAGCAATGGTAGGGGGTGCCTGGGTGGGTCACTGAGTTCAGCAACTGTCTTTGGCTCAGGTCATGGTCTTGGGGTTCTGGGGTTTTAGTAAGCCCCCGGGCTGGGCTTACTAAAAATAAAATGAAATAAGACTTAAAGACATCTTTATTGTTATATAATCCACATATTATATAAATAATTCTTTTAAAGTGTAAAATTCATTGGTTTTTTCAGTATAGTCACAGGGTTGTGTGGCATTCACCACAATCTAAATTTAGAAAAATTTTACCTCTAAAAGAAACTGTACCTGTTAGCAGTCTATCCTCCCTGCCCCATAAATACTCCTTCCCCTCATCCCTAGGCAATTACTAATTTACTTTTTTTTTTTTAAGATTTTATTCATTCATTCATGAGAGACAGAGAGAGAGAGAGGCAGAGACACTGGCAGAGGGAGAAGTAGGCTCCACGCAGGAGCCCCACGTGGGACTCGATCCTGAGTCTCCAGGATCACACCCTGGGCTGAAGGCGGCGCTAAACTGCTGAGCCACCCGGGCTGCCATAATTTACTTTCTTAATATATAGTTTGCCCATTCTGAACATTTCCGACAAATAGATTCATAAAATATGTGGACTATTTCTTTCCAAGTAGTGTAATATATTCAAAGTTCACCCATATTATACAATATATCAATTAAGTATCATATTGACAGTTATCAGTTATGCATCATATTATAACATGTAATGGCATAAAAACAGACTCAGAGACCAATGAAACAAAATCAATAGCCTAGGGGCACCTGGGTGACTCAGTGGTTGAGCGTCTGCCTTTGGTTCAGGTCTTATCCTTGGGATTGAGCGCAGCATTAGGCTCCTCATAGGAAGCCTGCTTCTCCCTCTGCCTGTGTCTCTGCCTCTCTCTTTGTGTCTCTCATAAATAAATAAATAAAATCTTAAAAAAAAAAAAAAAAAAAAAGGAAAGCCCAGACATAAACTCACACAAATGTGGTCAACCAATTTTTGACAAGGGTTTGAAGAATGCGCGATGGGGATGGGACAGTCCCTGATAAATGGTGTTGGGAAAACTGGAGATCCAAATGTAGAAGAATAAAATTGAACCCATCTTACACTATTAACAAAAGTTAACTTGAAATGGTTTGAAGACTTAAGTGTAAGACCTGAAACTATAAAACTCCTAGACAAAACAGGGGATAAGAGGATCCCTGGGTGGCGCAGCGGTTTAGTGCCTGCCTTTGGCCCAGGGTGCGATCCTGGAGACCTGGGATCAAATCCCACGTCGGGCTCCCGGTGCATGGAGCCTGCTTCTCCCTCTGCCTGTGTCTCTGCCTCTCTCTCTCTCTGTGTGTGTGACTATCATAAATAAATAAAAATTAAAAAAAAAAACAGGGGATAAGATCTTTGACATTAGCTGTGCAATGATTTCTTTAGATAAGACACCAAAAGCACAAGCAACAGAAACTAAAATAAGCACTGGGACTACATTAATCTAAAGAGCTTCTGTACAGCAACAGAAATACTCAATAACGGGCACCTGGGTGGCTCAGTGGGTTAAACATCTGGCTTCTGCTCAGGTCATGATCTCAGGGTCTTGGGCTCATTGGGCTCCCTGCCCAGTGGGGAGCCTGTTTCTCCCTCTCCCTCTGTCCCTCTTCTCTGCTCATGCTCCATCTCTCTCTCAAATAAATAAAATCTTAAAAAAAAATCAATAAAATGAAAAGGCATTCTACAGAATGGGAAAAACATTCATAAACCATGTATCCGACAAGGGATTAATATAAAAAAATGTACAGAGAACTCACGCCATTTAATAGCAAAAAAGCGAGTGATGCAATTAAAAAACAGGTAAAGGACCCAAATAGACATTTTTTCCAAAGATGGAAATGATACATCTTTGGAATACAAGTGACCAATAGGTATATGAAAAGATGCTCAATATCACTCATCATCAGGGAAATGCATTTATAGATTTTTTTTTTTTAATTTATTTATTTATGATAGTCACAGAGAGAGAGAGAGGCAGAGACATAGGCAGAGGGAGAAGCAGGCTCCATGCACCGGGAGCCCGACGTGGGATTCGATCCCGGGTCTCCAGGATCGCGCCCTGAGCCAAAGGCAGGCGCCAAACCGCTGCGCCACCCAGGGAAATGCATTTAAAGCAACAATGAGCTATCACCTCTTATCTATTAGGATGGCTAGTATCAGAAGGACAAGCAACAACAGGTGTTGGTGAGGATGTGGAGAATAGGGAACCCCTATACACTGCTTTTGGGAACATAAAATGTACAGCCATTATGGGAAGCTGTATGACAGTTCCTCAAAGGGTATAGGGGAGATGTTTAAGGGTACAAACTTGTAACTAGTAAGTAAATAGATTCTGAACATCTGATGCACGTGTTAACCTAAATAAAAAGTTTGAATTAGCAGAAATTGAGTTTATTTTGGAATAGCAGAGGATTTGCACTTCAGGAGATGTGTGCAGCAGGAAGCTACAGAAGAGTCCGTCGAGAGTTGGATGAGTTATCTCTACGGGCAAAGAGTGTGAAGAGGGGAAATCCAGCCAGAGTCCAAGCAGGAAGTATATTGGCTTGAGGATGGGGGAAGATTCTTGTCAGATATGTATTGGGCAGGAGATAAGTCTTGGTTTTCTGTAAATCAGACATATGTGGAAAATCAGTCTTTCAGTTTTAAAGCTTTGTTTTTCTGAGGGTGCATGCGTGAGATTCTCCACTTAATACCCTCCAGTTTTATTTTAGGTTGAAACTCTTTCACACACAGCATAGAGAATTTAGTCATTGATTTTATATTATAAACTTCAAAATAGCTACAGGATTAGATCTTAATTGTTCTCACCATAAAAAGAAATGATAATTAGATGATGTGATTAAAGTGTTATCTGACACTATGGTGGTCATCATATTGCAATATATAAATATATCAAACCAACATATTGTACATCTCGAACTTACACAATTTTATTCATCAAGTATATCCTAATTTTTAAAAATTTTTAAAAATTTTGGATGGGCAAAGAATACTTTCTTAGAAAAAGAAGCAATATCTCTCTTCAGGAAAGAACTGGGAACAACTCCCTCTGTCCCCACCCCAGCCCTGGTTTTTTTTCTCCTTGTGTTATTTTTCATAATACAACAATAAACAGAAGATTTGGACTACCAAAAAAATAATTTTCAGGATTCGAGCAAAATAGGATCATCTGTCTTCTTCCAGCCAGTTTCTACATGTGTGCACATTTTTGCATCAATGAAACCACAGGGTACACACAATTTGAAAGTCTGCCGTTTTCAATTAATAGTGTATCATAAGAATTTTTCATGTAGTTACTCAAATATCATTTACAGCTGCATAATATCCCATTGAGGATGTAACCTAATTTGATTAACCATCCCCCTATCCTCAGACATTTACTCTATCCTTACTTTGAGGGTTTATAAAAAGCAATATGGTGAACATTTGTGTGCATGTAAGCTCTTGCTTTCATTTGGATTATTACTTTAGGCTAGATTGATTTTTCAAATTAGTAAGATTAACTAGGATCAAAGGACATGATCCTTTTTTTCTTAAATGACCAATTTTTAAAGAATAGAATATATTTTTTCCCCTAAATTTAAGGATCACAGAGAAATAGAGCTAAAGGGAAATTTTAGGAATGCCTCATTTATTAGATGGGAAAACAGAGGGCTAAAGAGGCAAATTGACTTTTTTTTAAGATTTTATTTATTTATTCATAAAAGAAACACACACACACACACACGAGAGAGAGAGAGAGAGAGAGAGAGAATGAATGGCAGAGGCACAGGCAGAGGGAGAAGCAGGACAGTCTTCCGACAAGGAGACTGATATGGGACTCGATCCCAGATTCCGGAATCACACCCTGAGCCAAAGGCAGACGCTCAACTGCTGAGCCACCCAGGCGTCCCCAAATTGACTTGTTTAGTGTTAAACATTAGATAATGCAGTAGATTAAGATGGAAATTGGATTATATATAAATTAAGTGGCAAAACCAGCACCAGAACACATCTGAGCATCTTAAACAGCCTTAAAAAAAAAAAAAAATCCGTTCCAATCCTTTTAAAATATAATGCCTGAATTATACTGGTATTCAAAACATCCTGACTTTTTTTCTGTCACTTTTACAGTAAGCATACTTTGGGCAAAATGCAAGGTGTATTTTATTTTAACATTTTAGCAAATTGGGGCTAGATGACAAAAGAAATGTGCAGACAAATGAAAGAAAAGATATAAATTGTAAAACTGATCATTTTCTGAGTGGAAAAGGAAAGGGAGATATAGATATCTATATCTATATATCTATACCTATATCTATATCTATATCTATCATATTTGGTATTATGTCATTCTGTTTAAGCTCTTCTTTGTTAGAATTTAATAAATCACTTCTTTACTTTTTTTCTCTCTAGTGCTGGAAGGTGGCATGTGTTTCTCCTTCACATGTGATATCAGAGTGCCATAGTGCTATATACATATGTACGCATATATATTTAATACGTTTCATGCCGAACGTAGGCTATAATAAACTCATGACCCCGAGATCAAAAGTCATATGTTCGACCAACTGAGCGAGCTACACACCCCATATATTGCTTTATATATCCAAAAAAGAAAGAAGGTGGTCAAGCTTAGCAACAATGAAATCAGTCAGAGTCATGCAATATGCCACATTTTATCAATTATAATACATGCACGTATTATAACCATTTTTAAATTATTAAAATATTAATGGTTATTAAAAATAACCATTTTTAAATTAATAAAAACAGAGCTAAAAATAGAGTTGGACATTAATATATCAACTGATCAAGTTGCGCTTTTTGACCAGAATATCTCTGGATAGATATCTGTGTCATAAGAATAGATTAAATCAGAAAAGTGGGCCAGGGATTGTCCTGACAGTTTGGATACTTGTGATTAGGAAAATCTACCTGCAAAACAACAAATCTTATGGCACATGGGAAAAAAATGAGAGAGATACCATTTTTCAGGAGATATTATCATAAAAATGTATTCATATACATGTATATATATTTTACTCATGAGAATATGTACGAATTTACTAAATGTACTAATTTCTATCCTTCAAGTGCAATGCATGCAATGCCCTGTGTTAACTCTGTGGAACATGTTACAAGATATGTAGAATTGATGCCTGAAGACATGTCTTGACATCGTCCAGCCTTAAAGCTGTGGAGTAAGAAAGTGAACCTAACCACTATAATATGGGGGGGGGGGATCAGCAAAATCTACTTGGATCTCTTTGTTCTGGAAAACTATTCCTTTATTTTTTTTAAAAAAAATTTTTATTTATTTATGATAGTCAGACAGAGAGAGAGAGAGAGAGGCAGAGACACAGGCAGAGGGAGAAGCAGGCTCCATGCACCGGGAGCCCGACGTGGGACTCGATCCCGGGTCTCCAGGATCGCGCCTTGGGCCAAAGGAAGGCGCTAAACCCGTTGCGCCACCCAGGGATCCCTGGAAAACTATTCCTTATTCATTTTCCAAAACTTATCATTTCTTCAGTACATAAATTCTAATTCAGGTGATTAGGTTCCTGCTTTGCTTCATTTTGTTTTCTTTTCTCATTTCATGTCCAAGAACATATTCTGGAAATTGACTTTATTATTCTTCAGACATCATTAGGAAGATATTCACATACTACAAGGGTCCTGGCTGCTTTTTTTCCCTGTTGACCATGTCTTACTAGTTTTTACACCCTACAGAAGTACCTATGTCTTGGGAAGGGATAGTAGATAGAAGAGAGCAAGTATAGATGATGGTTCAATTTCAAGGCACCAGTCACAAGTATGTATTTGATTTGGAGCAGAGACTCCCTGCACCTCCCTTCCTGCAGCATCACCAATGCGTTTTGTGAACAGTGGCTTCTTACCCTAGACTTGGGAAAAGCATGATAGAGTGGCACAGTTATGGGTTAGTTATGGGCTGTTACTGAGAATAAATTGTGAGAGCAAGCAAAGAGAGCTTTATGTTTTTATCAGTAGGGCTTTGTAGTAGGCAGCCCTGTTTGAGTGAAAAGAGACAAAATTCAATTCAAAATTGTTTAAGGAAATGGGAAATTTCTGCTATATGTACTGGCAAATTTCAACTAGGCGTTTCTTCATTGATGGTTAGATTAAAAGGCTTAAGCAATGTGTTAGAAGATGTACTGAGGCATATTAAAATTCTTAAGAATTTATTTGAGCAAAAATTGATTCCAATCAGGCAGCACCAAACTGGGAGTGGTTAGGACCACACCTTGGATCCAGAGGAAAGACAGAGAAAGTATGGAAGCAAAGAAAGAAAATTCTTCAATTGTCTGTAGTTTAAAGATCAGGGTTTGAATGAAGGCAGCCTAGCCTCAGAGCAAATATTGGAGCAAACATTGATTTTCAGTATGTCCCAAAATGGCCACAAAGGAAGAGTAGGCTGAAAAAAAAGATAAGAAGGCAGTGGGCTAGAGAGTTGTTTATAAATGGAAAGAAGAACAAGAATGTGCCTTCAACTAATAGGGTGGTCTGTGGAGAAAGAAAAGAAAGATAAAGATCCTTCTGGACATGAGACCAAAAACCATCTGGAGAACCAGAAGGAAATTGGCAGTGTTCCCATATTGGGAAAATATTGAGTAAGCCATCAATAAACATGAGAATTCAGACTGGAAAGTCAGGAAGACAAGCCTGAGAGAAGAAAGGCAACAAGTCATGTCATAGTTGTGGTTCTATACAGCCTGCATGATACACCCAACATCTCACCTCAATGAACAGGGGATTTGTAGTGTTTAATGCCTGAAATGTACAGGTTCAGTCTAAGTGGACTATCTCATTCCAGTACTGGTGTTTCCAAAACTAAACTTCAGGATGAAAAATCAGGATGAAAAATTACTTCTTTGCTATACTTCTCTGCTACCTAACAACATTGCTAGGACCAGAGCTCACACCAAGGTTTGAAGCCTATTGCATCAATGACTTCATTTCAAATGTGTCCTAAATATCTGTTGGATAAAGAAGAACCATAGGAATTTCAAAGAACAAAACTGCAGCCAATAGTCAGAAGATAATAAAGCTACAAAACGCATGTAATATCCTTCCAGACATCAAGGAGGGCTCTTTTCTCCTAAAAGCCATACTGTATACAGGATAAAAAACCTTCACCTCTTAAAAAAAGAAAATTTAGTGGTGCCTGGCTGGCTCAGTTGTGTGAGTGTCCAGCTCTTGATTTTGGCTCAGGTTGTGGGATTGAGTCCTTTATTGGGCTGTACACTCGGTGCAGTCTACTTGTCTCTTTACCTCTGCTCCTCCTTGCTCTGTCTCTGTCTCTCAAATAAATAAATAAATAAATAAATAAAATCTTAAAAAAAAAGGGAAATTTAGACCATTAAAAGATTATATAGAATATCAGCAGAGAAGAGAGTCATTGCTTCTCAGTTTCTGGAATGATCAAAAACAATTTATGAACAAAAAATCATATATGTTAATTCTTGTCTTGACATTTTAATAATTGAGTGCACATGTACACACGCACATAATGGTTAAACTTAATTTACAATGAACTATTTTGCAGGATCAAAGTCCTTCCAAAACTTAGCTTAATTAGGAGGTACATTCATGACTTTTCAGAGAGTTGTCAAATAATATTTTCAGTATCATCAATATTACCTGAGATGCTATGGAACATAACCCAAGCTATACAATTAACTTCACATTAAGATTTGAAGTGACACAAGCATTGCCTGTGACTATCATCTCTCAATTTGTAAATCATCAGAGCATGGTGACAGTTTGGCTTGACCACAACTAGGTCTGAGTAAAGTACTTTTCCTTTTGTGCAATAAGGAAACTTCTAGTATGAGAACTCCTTTTTCTCCTTTCAGTTTATTTTAGAAATCATTTATTAATTTTCCCTCTGCTCAAAGTAATTCCATAGTTTGCCTGTTCTTTTTTTTCTTTTGAGGACTAAGGGGTAACTTTTCAGGCAGTTTCCTTAGTCATTCTAGGCAGCTCGCCAATGGAATATAGACTAAACAACACAGAGGATATTAATTTTACCTTACTATACAGGCACACAGCTAGTGATGCATAAAGTCTTCATTCCAGAACTGACAATAAAAGGGTTGTGTAATTGTCTAGAGTCCAACGTCACTAACAGTTTTTTGAGGGAGTTGGAAGGAGATAAGAGAATAGGCCTTGGGGAATAATTTTAAAATGGCTAAATAGTGATGGCAGAGCCAAACTCATACCTACATCAGTGGGGTGCAGAGAATTAATCTTGGAGTATCTTTAATGCTGAATTTGAGAAGAGAAACTTCAAAATGAACCTTAGAAAAACCTGTATTTCACAGATGTATTTGGTGTTTCCTGGCGGTAGAAGAGCCTGGGTAAAAAGAGGATTTTGAAAAAGCAATTTTTTTTTTCGAAATACAACATGCATACAAAACAATTCATAAATCATAAGTTTAGAGCTTAGTAAATGTTTAAATGTGACTACACTTTGAAAGCAACTCTCAGGTGAAGAAACAAAATATCAACTACTTCCCAGAAGACATGCCCATACCACCATGTAGTCAACATCTTCCCACAGGTAAAGTATATGCTGACCTATATCATTACATTAGTTTTGTTTATGACCATTACATAAATGGACCATAAATAAAGTGTACACTCTTTCACGATGGACTCTTTCTTAAATCAACATTTTATTTAAGTGTGGTTGTAGTACCTTCATTCTCATTGTATTACCTAGTATTCTCAAAGTGTGAATATACCTCTTATCAATCTGTGAATATACCTTCTACTATTAAGAACTATTCTGGGGATCCCTGGGTGGCTCAGTGGTTTAGCACCTGTCTTCAGCCCAGGGCGTGATCCTGGAGTCCTGGGATCGAGAACCACATCGGGCTCCTTGCATGGAGCCTGCTTCTCCCTCTGCTTCTCTCTCTCTCTCCCTGTGTTTCTCGTGAATAAATAAGTAAAATCTTAAAAAAAAAAAAAAGAACTATTTTGGGTGAAATAGATGATGGGGATTGTCATGAGGAGCACTGGGTGATATATGGAATTGTTGAATCACTAGATTGTATGCCTGAAACTAATATTACACTGTATGTTAACTAACTGGAATTAAAATAAAAACTTGAAAAAAGAACTATTTTATTTTATTATTTGAATACAACATATAATACATGTTGTATGCCACTGAGTTTGGACTTTTATATCATGAGAGAGATTGGTCTGTAATTTTTGTTTCTTGTAATGGTCTTGCTATGTTTTGATATAAAGATTATTCACACTTTAAAACTGTTAGGAAGTGTTCCTTCTAAGTCCATTATTTGAGAGATTTTATGTAAAATTAGCTTTATTTCTCCCTTAAATTTTTGGAAGAATCAATTAGCAAAGCGTAGAATATCTTTTCCTTACAAACTCTGAGAGGCCATAGGAATTTCTGTTATGCCTTTGAGAGGTTTTGGCTTAACCTTTCTGTTCACCCAGCCCTATAGCTTCAACTTAACAATATCTCCAGGAATAGGCAGGCTCTGTATTTAGTGTCCTTTTGTCTTCTGATTTTGGCACTTCCATTATATGCAACTCCCCAAAGCTGTCCCAGTTTCTCTGTCCCCCAATAAGACCTTTCCCAGGACAAACTCAAGTTTCTAGCCTTACTGCAACCTAAGATCAGCAAAGGCTTCCAGGGAGAGGAGTAGATCTTCAGTTCACCTCTTAAAGATTTCTTTCCTTCTAGATGCTTCTGTAGATCTCTGATTATGTTCAAATATGTGAATTTATCAGGTGGTTTTGGTGTTTTGGAGCATTAGTTGGCCTTGCAAGAACTACTCTATCCTTCCAGAAGTTGAAACTAAAAGGAAGATTAAACAAACAAACAAACAAACAAATATATATATATATATATATATATTCTTTCATCTTTGCTTTGTACTGACTGGTTATAAGAAGTTTCAGTACCACCTAGGGTAGCTTACAGTATGAAGTAGACAAATACCCATCTGAAGAATTCATAATTACAAATAGTAATGAATGCTAATTCAGTCACCTTTCAAAATAACTCCACTTAAATTGTTGTCAAGAACTTTCAAGAGTTTCTTTGTGTAATTATTCTAAGATATAGTGATTTGGGGAATTTTTTAAATATTATTTATTTATTTATTTATTTATTTATTTATTTAAGATTTATTAATTTCAGAGAGAGAGAGAGAGAGAGAGAGAGAGAGAGAGACACCATGGTTGGGGGGAAAGGGAGAAAGAGAGAGACAGAGGTCTCAAACAGACTTCCTGCTAAGTGTGGAGCCCAATGTGGGGCTTGATCTCAAGACCCTGAGATCATGACCTGAGCCGAAATTGAGAATTGGACACTCATTAGACTGAGCCACCCAGGTGCCCTCAAATTTTCCTTTTTTTAGTTAAAAATTATTTTAAAAAATAACATCTGCACAAAGCTGAATAAACTGAAAAATCAACAACCTTTTTTAAAGAAATGAAGTCACAGGACAAACCATTGCCTTCAAATTGGAGACACCAACAAGCAAATACAGAAAAGCACAACAGACTTTAATATTAACAGAAATATTTTTCTTGGTATTTTTTAAAAATTAAAGTTCGATTTGCCAACATATACAATAATAACCAAAATCTCTGCCGGACCTACTCCCAGGGTAGGGAAACCTGAATTGGAATTGATAAATTGCTAGAGGCTTAGTGTAGACAACTGTGAGAGATAACTCCAGGGAGAATTGATCATCAGGGGAGCCCTAAACTTTTATGAGTTGTACCTTCAAAACTCTGCCAGGGTCTCACAGAAAATATCAAAGAAAAATCCTCCAATGCTTCTGGCAGGGGAGGGAAATAGGAATCATTCTGAAATATGCCAGAGCAATTTGTTCTTTTTTTTTTTTTAAGATTTTTTTTTTTTTTAAATTCATGAGAAACACAAAGAGAGAGGCAGAGATATAGGCAGAGGGAGAAGCAGGCTCCCTGTGGGGACCCTGATGCAGGACTCAATCCCAGGACCCCAGGATCATGACATGAGCCAAAGGCAGATGCTCAACCACTGAGCCACCCAGGTGCCCTACAATCTGTTCTTAACAAGATCTGCCCTCATAGAAATTATTTAGCCAGAGCCTAACCTGTTGGAGTTTTAGCAAAGCCTAACTGAGTTGGGGGAAGTATGCAATTCCAGCTAGCTCTAGCCTTCCATGTGGAGTGAGGGAAATGCCAACAGCACTGGTCTTTAAAATTGAGACCTAATCATGAGAATACAGAATGTCTCTCTTCTCCCAACACCTTACCATTACATTAATAAATACTGATTTATGGCAATGTCTTCTACTCAGTACATCATGTGTAACAATTATGAATAATTACAAGATATACTAAAATACAGAAAATTCAGTTTGAAAAAAAAAAAAAAAAGAAAGAAAGAGCACTTATCAGAGCCAGGCTCAGCAATGATGGGGCTGTTGGAATTTTCAGACTGGGAATTTAAAATAATTATGATTAATATGTTAAGTGCTCTAACAGATAAAGTTAATAGCATGAAAAACAGATGGGTGATGCAGGCAGGAAGGTGGATATTCCAAGAAAAAAAACCCCACAGTAATAAAAAAAATGCTAATGATCAAAAACACTGTAACAGAAATGAAGAATGTCTTTGATGGGTTTATTAGTAGATGACATGGCTGGAAAAAAAAATCACTGAGCCTAAGGATATCTCTATAGAGATTTCCAAAACTGAAAAGCAAAGAGAGAAAAGATAAATAAATAAATCGGAACAAAGTATCTAAGATCTGTGAGACAACTACAAAGAGTGTAACAGATACATAATTGGAATATCAGAAGGAGAAGAAAGAGAGAGGAACAGAAGAAATATTTTGAAACAGTAATGACTGAAATTTTCCCCTTAATTAATATCAGACACTAAACTACAGATTCAAGAAACTCAGAGAACACCAAGCAGATAAAAGCCCAAAACAAACAAACAAACAAACAACGCACTACACTTTGGTATATCAGATCCAAATTATAGAAAATCAAAGATATTGAAAAAGTCCTGAAAAAAGCCCCAAGGGGGGGAACCTTACCTATAGTGGATCAAAGACTATAATTACATATGACAACTTCTCAGAAACCATGCAAACAAGAAAAGAATGGAGTGGAATATTTAATGTGTTGAAAGAAAAAACAATCGCCAAGTTAAATTTTGTACCCTGTGAAATTATCCTTCCAGAGTGGAGGAGAAATAATGACTTTCTCAGACAAACAAAAATTATGGGAATTTGTTGCCAGCAATTCTGCCTTAAAAGAAATACTAAAAGAAGTTCTTTCAAGAGAAGGAAACTATTATAGTTCAGAAACTTAAATCTATATAAGAAAAAAAAAGAACATTGAAGAAGGTAAAATAAAAACTTTTTTCTTATTCTTAATAGATCTAACAAATAATAGTATATATTCTTATCTATATATGGTATATATGCTGATGTATATTCATATATAAATGAATGAATAACAGCAATGATATAGGAGACAGGAGGGTAGAATTAAAATTATTTGTGATATGGTCCTTGAGCTTCCTGTGAAGCAATATAGTACGTTCAAAAGTAGACATCTATCTGTTGTAAATGTATATTGCTAATTTTAGGAACCCCCCCAAATAAATTAAAAATAGAAATTAAAAAAGAAGGAGAAGAAGCAAAACTGTTTTGCTAAGAAAAGAGAGAAAATTCAGGGCACTGGGGTAGCTCATTTAAGTGTCTGACTTTGACTTAGGTCATGATCTCCTGGTCCTGGGATTAAGCCTTGTGTCAGGCTCCCTGCCCAGTGGAGAATCTGTTTGTCCCTCTGCCCCTCCCCAACTCATGTTCTCTCTTCCTCTCTCTCTCAAATAAATAAACATTTTTTAAAAAGAAGAGAAAATGGAATCATATAAAATGCTCAATTAAAAGCAAAAACAGAAGTGCTTGGCTGGCTTAGTCGATAGAGCATCTGATTTTTAATCTCAGAGTTGTGAGTTTGAGCTCCACACTGGATATAGAGATTACTTTAATAATAATAATAATAATAATAATAAGCACAAGAAGGCATGATCAGCTGTGGTAGCATCCTGGGGGAGCAGGGGGTAGAGAGAAGAAGCACATAAGAAAAAAAGAATGCAGAAGACAAGAATAGGGATAACAAACAAGGACAAAAAAATAGAAAACAGTAACAAAAATGATACATATATATATATTTGAAAATAAGAGACATCTATAATGAAATCTAAGTTTCCACTTTAGAAAACTAGAATAGGAAGAGCAAATTAAATCTGAAGTAAGCAGAAGAAAAGAAACGAGAAGTAAAGCAGAAGTCAGTGAAATTCAAATTAGGAAATCAAGAGAAAATCAATAAAAACAAAAGCTAGTTCTTTGAAAAAATCAATAAAATCAATAAGCTTCTGGCCAAGCTAACTAGAAAAGAGAGAGGACACAAGTTACTAATGTTAGAAATGAATGAGGGGATATCACTACAGAACCTATGGGCATTAAAAGGATAGTAAAGGAATACTGTGAAAAATTCTGTCCATCTGAAGCTTTCCCACTATGATCAGCTACAAGGCAAAGATGGCCCCTCCTACTACTCCTCTTTAACACTGTACTGGAAGTTCTAGCTAATGCAATATGAGAAGAAAATGAAATAAAAAGGTATACAGATTGGAAGGAAGGAAGACTTTTTAAATTATGCGATTACCTATCTAGAAAATCTATATAAATAAAATCAAAGAAGAACTAAATAAATAGGCAGATAATTCATGTTCATTGATAGGAAGATTCAATATATCAAGTCACAATTTTTCTCAACCTGAAAACCTGAACCTATGATTATACAATTAAGTGTGTGTTCTCTAATAAATGCAAACTCTGAAGGCAGACACATTTTAAGTTTTTTTTTTTTAAATATTTTATTTATTAATTCATGAGAGACAGAGAGAGAGAGAGGCAGAAACACAGGCAGAGGGAGAAGCAGGCTCCATGCGGGGAGCCCGACATGGGACTTGATCCTGGGTCTCCAGGATCACACCCTGGGCTGAAGGCAGCGCTAAACTGCTGAGCCACCTGGGCTGCCCTGGAGCCTACTTTAAAATTTTTTTTTAAAATATATTAGAAAATAACAGAAATATTCTTTTTTTTAAAAGATTTTATTTATTTATTTATTTATTTAATTTATTTATTTATTTTATTTATTTATTTATTTATTTATGAGAGACAGAGAGAGAGAGAGAGAGAGAGAGAGAGAGAGAGAGGCAGAGACACAAGCAGAGGGACAAGCAGGCTCCATGCAGGAAGCCTGATGTGGGACTCGATCCGGGGGCTCTGGGATCACACCCTGACACAAAGGCAGATGCTCAACTGCTAAGCAACCCAGGCATCCCTAACAGAAATATTCTAACCAGGAAGTGACAGGAAGTTATGTGTTTTTCAGAAAAATCAATCTATCAGTCCTGTGAAAATTAAATAGAGGAGGAGTGAAGATTGAAAAGTGAGAGGTTGGGGGCATCTGGGTGGCTCAAGTTAGCTGACTCTTGATTTCAACTCAGGTCATGATCTCAGGATCTTCATTTCAAGCCCCACTTTGGGCTTCATGCTCATTTTGAAGTCTGCTTAAGATCTCTCTCCTTTTCCCTCTGCCTCTCTCCCCACTCAAGCACCCTCTCTTCCAAATAAATAAATAAAATATTAAAAAGAAGAAGAAATAAAATCTTAAAAAAAAAAGAAAACAGAGAGATTAAAACTTGAACAGGGTTTGAGAAGGGGATGGATTGAAGACAATGAAATATGGTTCCATACCCCCATTACCAGCAACGAACATGAATAAAATACCTCATCATCCAGAAAGATTTGATTGCTTTTGCTTTTACTTTTCTCTAGAAATTCTACAGTGTGTGTGAATGAAAATATTACAAAATATATCTTTTTTTGCTAACATCATGTTATTTCTTATTTATTCGCTTAAAATCAAATGATGGCAAACTTTATATGTGAGTGTCCTAGAAAAGCATATCTAAAGTCCAGTCAAGTCCAGTTAATTTAGCAGATGCACTGTGGATGTACCTAATAAAATTTTTTATTACCAATCTAATTTTTACACCATTTTACAATGAACTGATAGCTGATGTGTGAGTTGATTCTTTTGAATGTGCTTTTTAACTTTTTTTTTTTAAGATCTTATTTATTTATAGAACAGGGAGAGAGAGAGCACAAGCAGGCAGAAGGAGAGGCAGGCTTCCTGCTGAGCAGAGAGCCTGACCTGGGACTCTATCCCAGGACCCTGGGATCAGGACTTGAGGGAAGGCAGACACTTAATCCGCTGAGCCACCCAGGTGCCTGGCTTTTCAACTGTTGATTGGGAATGGGGCACTAAGTGATTCATCTGTTTTTTAACTGGTGAAGAGAGAAGTCTAAATACATACAAGGAACTGCTGCGTACCACATATAGGAAATGCCAGTTGGAGGTAATAGGTAGAAAAGAACAGGTGTCAACTTTAAAAGAACACAAAATTGGGGATCCCTGGGTGGCGCAGCGGTTTGGCGCCTGCCTTTGGCTCAGGGCGCGATCCTGGAGACCCGGGCTCGAATCCCATATCGGGCTCCCGGTGCATGGAGCCTGCTTCTCCCTCTGCCTATGTCTCTGCCTCTCTCTCTCTCTCTCTCTCTCTCTCTGTGACTATCATAAATAAATAAATTAAAAAAAAATAAAAGAACACAAAATTGATGTGAAAATACCATTGTTAGTGCTATTTTTCTAATTTACCATATTTTGTTTAAATTTGGCAGCAATTAAATAGAGTTGTATAAGTTCTGTGCCTTAGTTTCATCATCTGTGAAGGTTTTTATGAGACTAAGTTAATTTTTCACCTAGGGAGTAAGCAGAGTCAAGAGCATAGACTTTAGATTTCAAAGACAGAATGCCCAGCTAAAATTCCTCCTTGACCGCTAGTAGCTGTGTGACCTTGGGCAAGTTATTTGTCTTCTCTATACTCAGTGCCCTCATCTGTCAAATAGGGATAATAAATAGTACATATTTCATAGGGTTGTTGGAAGCTTAAACAAATTAATATTTACAGAGTGCTCAGAATAGTGCCTGGTACATAGTAAGGGCTGTGTAAGTGTTTACTAAATATATAAAATTAAAAATGGAGAATAAGAAAATAATTTGGTCTCAATAAAAGCTTGTTTCTTTCTCTTTTCATCCCAAATGCTTCAAAAGAGAAAAACTTAAAAAAGTCTTCTTTAGGGACACCTGAGTGGCTCAGTGATTGGTTGAACGTCTGCCTTCAGTTCAGGGCATGATCTCCAGGGTCCTGGGATTGAGTCCCACGTGGGGCTCCCCGCAGGGAGCCTGCTTCTCCCTCTGCCTGTGTCTCTGCCTCTCTCTGTGTGTGAATAAATAAATAAAATCTTTTTCTTAAGTCTTATTTGGATGAAATATAATATATGATTTAAGTCAGATAGTGATCAGTGAAAAAGATAATTTCTTTTTAAATTTTTCTTTAAAATCTCTTCCAGCTATATTGATATATACCAATGTTTATTTACAAAGAAGTATGAATCTGTGAATATGTCCATGTTTACATACATAAATAAAAGTATTTTTATATAAAAATGTATCTCCAATGACCTCTGATTACATCCTTTGTAATTATTATAATCCCCCTGAGGATGACACGAATTTCTGATAGGCTGGTCAATCAATACATTCTGGTCCCAGCCTCTTATTTCCTGTTCTTTGATAGAATAGAACTGGAGAGGAAAAGAAGCAATAGTGTTCTGATCTAGTTCTGATCTATCTTGCTTTGCAAAAAGGAATAGTATTTATGTTAGAGTATTTGGCAAGCGAGAAGTAGATTTTTTTTTTTTTTCTGAAGGTCTGCTTTTAAGGCCAAATTTGTTCAGGGTGGAGCCCTGCTCTTGGCTTAGAAGCCACATTCACCACTGGCCCTTTTGCTGGAAAACACAAATGGCCAATTATGTATGCTGTGACCAGTTGCTGGACTGTTAAAGGCATGCAAAAAGACAAGGTTCTCAGCAAACAACCCTTAAAATGCTGGAGGGTTAGAGGGGTCAAAGGATCTCCATTCCATGGGAAGCATTTTATCACAATGCAAATCTTTCCTAACTTTTAAATTGGAGGCACTCTGGTGACCACTTCATTTGGCAATAACTAGGGTGGCTCTGTGTAATGAGGATGAAACCATCCTGGCAGGAAAATAGAAATCTCGTGAGTGCTTCTATTGCCTGTTTAGGCACCCCAATGCTGGTATGTAACTATAGGACTCTTGAACCTCCCTGAAGACGACATCTACGGGTTTCATCTTCAGCCTCAGTTTCAGTGCAATGTGATTTGATGGTGGTAACTGTTTTATTTTGGTGTTTTTCATGACAGCTGAAGGAGGGGCAGGGGAGGCTGTATGGATGAGTTAGAGAAAGATACAGCGTGCCGCATTTCCTTCATCTGAAGACATGGTTCTGCATTTTAAGCTTCCTAAAATCAGGGTAGGCAATAAAATCGCTATTACGTTAAATGTGTATGTGTGCTTTTTTTTTTTTTTTTTCCAAAGAACTATTAGCTTTTATCATCTTTCCTTCCATTTCCCTACTCGGGCCCTAGCAGTTTCTCCCTCAGTTGCCACCGGAAAGGGTCTAAATCAATGGGGAGGTGATTACAAATAATAATGACCCACCTGCTGAGTGTAAAGAGTTTCACAGCAGGGCCCAGAGCCTGCCCCTTTGCCATTCTTTTTTTTTTTTTTCTCTTTTTTCCTCAATACCTCCCTCTGTGGAAGGCAGCTTTACCTCCTGTTTCCTTCCTCTAGATCGCACCGTGCTAATGACGTGCTTGGATTTCTTCTGGTTGTTTTGTCTCTTATCTTGGAAGAAATGTTCAAATACACAAGATCTACTCTAGTTATTTTATCCATGGCCCATCTGTAGACTAATGAAATCTTTCCAAAGGTCTAGAGCTCCTCCTTTTTACTAAGCACTTACAATTTTTCACCACCCTCCTTAGCAAATAAAAACTGTAGGAGGACAACTAGAGTGATGGCTATATTTACATATTATTCTACTAGAATCCATGAAACGTGTGCTCTAAGAACAGTATCACTGGGGAACGGCTCCTACATGTGGATAGTTGATACCTTGACAATTAATTAAACTACTCCTTTGTCTCTGCAAGACTTTGCAAAAAGTTTTGTTGTGGTATGGATGGTCTTGTTAATCATATCTCTATTCAGACGTCCCTTCTCTATATATTCTTTTATTTCCTTGTGAAAATTTCATTTTTTAATAAAAATTGTATGTATTTCAGGAACATCATGGTGACCTAATATCCATATACCTGATTACCGCTGTCAAGCTAATAAGCACACGGTCTCCTCACATGGTTATCTCTGTGTGTGTGTGTGTGTGTGTGTGTGTGTGTGATAAAAACACGAGAAATCTTCTCTTTCAGCAACTTTCCAGAATTCAACATGGTATTACTAACTCTAGTCACCATGGTTTACATTCAGTCCCTAGACTTATTCATGGGTGGCTATGTGCCCTATGGCCACCACCTCCCACATCTGGTGACCCCTGCTGTACTCTCTGCTCCTATGCATTGACTTCTGTAGATTCTCTATATAAGTGAGATCATGAAACTTCCTTTTTTCCCTCCTTTCTGAGTCTCTTTACCTGCATTTTCTATAGTCTGAGTAATTCTAAAAGCATACAGAAAATTCAGCCATTTCATCTGTAGTTATGCAAACCTGGGCATAGGTGATGGACAGTCAATAGAGGACTAACATTAAAAACTGCCAAAAATAAAACTCACAAGCCTGGACAGAGTGGTGTCTCTTAACTCTGTGAGGCTTAGGACAGTGTGTGAGGTCTGTCTGGAAGACTATGACTCTAATTACTTTTCAAAAGCTCTTCCCAGAGTTTAGGCTTTGGAAATCAGTAGAGATAAGAGCTTTGATTTTTTTTTTTTTTTTCCTTTTCAGAAAAGGCAATTTAGGGCTGCAATAGTGGGGATGGCCCTTCCAATCGGGAAGAAGGAGGCTTAGGATGGCTGTATCAATAACTCCCATAATAATAAAAATGGTTCAAATACACTGTGTTGATGAGCATGCAGCAATGCCTGAGGTGCAATGCCTGAGGTGATTTTGTGTCTGAATGAAGAGGGTCCAGACTGTGACCAAGATTAGAGCATTGAATGGAGAGACTCTTGCACCAAATTTGACAACTGTTGTAACTCTTCACTTAGACTGTTGTTTCTCTTCACAAGGCCATTTGATCTAGTAGACTGTTGAACTCGACAGGCCCCATCCTCATGCTGAGCACTTAATTATCTTTCTGACCTTTAATAGGGTTGGACTTAATTTTCTCTCCTGTAAATAGGAAGAGTAACATTTGCACAGTGTTGCTGTGACGTTTCAGTACATGACTAGGATTAAAGAATATGCTTTATTCTCCCCTTTCCTTAGCTTATGGTCTTTTTAAGGACTTATTTTTTATTTAAAAAGTAAAGCATTTTTCTAAGGAAGGGCTACCCTTTAATTACTGATCACATCCTTTCAAAAACAAAAGAGTCATTGATAACTAATAATAGAAAAATAACTAGTAGCACAACAAGAAGTAGTTCTGAATGGCTAAGTGGCGAATTAAACTTCAGGAATGCCCCTTAATGATGGCATTATCAACTGCAGAGAGGTTAGAAAAATGGGTTTTGACAGGTGCATGCATCTTTTAGGACTCTTGGCCATCTCTCTGTGAGGAAGATGTTGGAATATTTTTTCTATTTTTTGAAGCAGAATCTATAGGAAACCTCCAAGCTTGGGGAGTCAGATTCCACTGGAAGCCCTGGCCTGATGGGTCTTTCGTTAGCTTAGAGCTACTTCAACACTGCCTCCTGGTGGTGCACAGAAGACATATTTTACAAACAAATTAAAAGGTATAGTAGGTATTGGTTTGATTAAGGGGCACTAATAATGGTTCCAAAGGAGAGCTAAGTTCTGAAATCCAAACTAGAAGCAGATTTAGATCAAGTTAACATATGTTCCCTACTCTGGGCAAGAAATCGTGTTAGCACCATGATGGGATAGATTTGAGAATCCTTTTATAAAACATGAGCAATGGGTGTTCCTTTGGCAGATGAGAGATTGAGTTAAGAAGTCACAAATTGTTTGAATGAGGGAAATGAGGATTATTTCATTTTAAGTGTTTTTGGGAGGAACGGTGTTTTTCCCTGTGGTCATTATAGTAAACTGGTGAACACCCAGAAAATTCAGTTAAAGACTAGTACAATATTAGAGTTGAGAACATAGCTAAGAGTCCGTTAAGCCCAGCTCCTGTGCTGTATTAAATACTAGTCCCAAACCACACAAGCAATTAGCGGTGGATCTTAGGACCTGGAATAGTCATTATTCACTGAGCCCTTATTAAGTGCCAAGTATTATGCCAGCTAACAGAGGCACAGTGATAAAATATAAACATGGTCCTTGCCCTAACGGAGCCATTGGCACACTGATAACTAGTTCCACTGTGTTCTCCTGTGAGAAGACTGTGAAAGGAATGAACTTCAGAGCTGATACTTGATTGATTGTAGATATCATAAAGTCAGGCAGTGAAATTCCTGGGAATTTAGATTCCTAGCATAAGCAAAATTCTGCCCCTGCTTAATTTATAATAGTCAAGAGCAAAGATGTCAAGTTCTTGTAGAAGACAAAAAAAAAAAAAAAAAAAAAGAGAAAAAGAAATATTTAACATTTAAAGTAGTAATGGATGGATCTCATTTTCACATTACTGATGCTTGTCTATAGAAGTTTGGGTGTGTCCAGAATATCTGGTCCCTACAGAGGAAAGTGAGTACTTACTCATTGTAGCCAACATGGAAGGAGTTTACCTGTCACTGCTTGAAGTCATTACCTCATGCAACACTGTAATTGTCTAAGTATGAAATTCATGAATTAGTTCACAACATATTTCATCATAATGATTAATGTGGTTAAATAACAGTAAATGGACTGTATCCTTTTCAATGGTGTAATGAAGTCCCAATGCATTTCAATATAGAGGTTCCAATTATCTCAAAAATCACTGTTGATAGCTTTTAGACTTTTGTGTCGATCTAAGCAGAGAAAAACAATTTGTGTGAGTATATGTGTGTGTGTTTCAGTTGTCCCTCCCTCCCCCACCACTTCGCAAAAGTGAAATAATAGGGCTCAAAGGAAGTTTCCCTATAGTTTTTTGTTCTCATCTAATTTTCTTGAATGGTTAAGGGCAAGTAATTATCAAGTACTCATTCTATAAACAATTTAAGGATATATGTTTTTTTTTAATTTTATTTATTCATGAGAGACAGAGAGAAAGAGAGAGAGAGGCAGAGACACAGGCAGAGGGAGAAGCAGGCTCCATGCAGGGACTCGATCCCAGGACTCCAGGATCACACTCTGGGCTGAAGGCAGGGGCTAAACCACTGAGCCATATGGGCTGCCCAGGATATGTGGTTTTTATATATGTGTTATGAAAGTTTAAAACACATAGACCCTTATTTTCTACCAAATAAAGTATTCTTGCCGAGTTGTTTTGTACAAATTGTCAATTTGCTTTCATACACATTTACAGAAGTATTTTGGCCCAAGTTTAAACGGAACCTGTGGTACATGACTCTCACAGGGATGTTTTGAGAAGTAAGTAAGATAACCCAGGTAAAATGCTTAGTATAGTACTAGGCATTTATATGCCCCAAACATAGTAGCAACTCATTTTACTATTTCACAAAATAATTGACAAATAAGCTTATAACTGCTAATCAGCAAAAGCCCAAGGAGGTAAGTAGCTATCAGGGCATCACATTGTAGGCATCATGGACCCACTCATGGGGAGATTTGTGTCCAAGTAAAAGATTGCATGCATGTGGGGTTGGATAGGATATAGAGCAACCACATAATTATTGCAAAATTGTGTCATGAGATGGAAATCTTAGTCATTGGAGACTTGAGGACAAAATAACCTATTGCAGGGCATGATTGAGACACAAATAACGGAAATCCATCTCTGGGAATATGAATGTCAAATCCAAGCCAACCAGTTGCAAGTGGTCCTAGCATTGGGATACACATCCCTCCGTAGGGCATAGGGGCCAACAGACCCTCTCTAATCTTTATTAGGACTGCACACCTCTCTACTGGTCTCCTTGCTAGGGCTCCGTTAGCAAGACTAGACGGAGAAGAGGCAGGACCAGCAATTGTTTGTTTTCCAATGGTAGAATCAAAATTGGTTAGGGAAGAGACGACTCAGTATAGAATCCAGGAAAATGGGTGCATTCTTTGTGCATCTAAGAAAACTGGCCTTTGAACACCCCAAGAAGAAATTAATCCCTAAACAAAATCTATACAACTCTGCAATAGAAAAAAAGGAAATAGGCTAGGATTTAGAGCCACAATTTTGCATTTGGTTCCTCACTCAACCTTGGACAAAGTACCTACCCTTTCTGAGTCTTAATTTTTTCCTCTGTAAAAAAATAGTGCATATTAAAAATACAGAGCTATTAGGGCAAATGAGAACATGCATGTGAAAGCATATTGGAGATTGTAAATACTGCAAAATGCTTGTCAGTGTCTATTTTTACCCACTTTCCCTGCTGTGTCTTTCACAATCCTTCTTCCTCTCTTTCTGACCCAAGAATGCACACTCCCCTACATTCAGAAGACAGTAGGTTAGACCAATGCCCTCTCTCCTCCTATGAGTCTTGGCAACAGGGATGTGGGAATATCTAGCAGCTTTGACCTCACGGAGGCACAAGACAGGCAGCGACACAGCACAGAGCTTCTGGCTGAGTGGCTGAGACTTTACACTCTTAGCTCTTGACCTCTAGATCCTTGCTCTCGGTAGAATGAAGACAGTACCTGCCATGGAACTACTTCCCAAATGGGTGGGAAACCCCTGAGAAGCTGAAGCTCTCCTTTTTATGGGAGGTTCTCTTCTGCCTTCCCACCCCATTAAGTTATCTGTCCTCTTCGAATTTTATGTTTCATTTGCAGATTTATTATTATAATACTGCTCTTTCCATCTGAAACACCAACTGGCTTCCTTTCTGTAGGCTACCCAGGGCCTCTTCTGCCATTCTGTACCTGTGGGAATGAGAAGACGGAGGTCTCTTATTTTAGGGGCAGGGAGGGCCCCCTGTGAACGATGCAATGATTTCTTACGGGAAGGGAAGACACTTGTGTGATTTTTATAGAGAAAATCCATCCAAAGTTGTAGAAGGAATGGGTAGTGCAGAGGAATCGGGGGGATTATTCTCTGAGGAGAAGAGAGCCATGACATCACAGAGGGGCGATCTGCATCACCTTCAAGGACTATCCCTGCAGTGAGAGCCCGAGGCCTAATTCTACTCTTGGGCGGGGTTAGACTGTTTAAAGCTTACGTCTGTCTACATATCTTGCCGCTGACAGCTTGGCAAAAGATGGAACACAAGGTATAATCATCAGAATAAATTTATGGAGGGATCATTATTTGTTATTGTCTTTGTTTTAATAGTTGCTTTGGGATTCATAGTTTTCTCCCATTCTAATAGTGATTTTATGATAGTGAGCTAAAACCCTTTCACTCTGCTCTGAAACACAACATATTTCTCTTTCTTTCACAAATGATTATCACAGAGTTCATTTGGTTTTCCACACAGAGAAATCACTACATCCATGTAGTCACTTTTCAGATCACACACATCCCCACAGTCCTGCTTCTCTGCATTTGGGCACTTTTGGTTTTTCTGGCAGAAGTTTCTTAGCATTCAACCCTGAGGCAAAAAGTTAGAAATAGGTTTTTCTCCAGGACTATCCTTTTTCTACTTTCAAGAAAATATTTTCTTTTTCCTCTACCTGGTTTGGATGGTGCTGAACCCTTAAGAAGAAGTTAGTTAGGTTGGGTTATTTCCTTTAATTTTGGAATCCTTAAGAGAAAACTCTTATTCAGTTGTATTTTGTGGCATTGGGAAAAAAGAAAAAAAAAACATTATTTATCATCCTCATCAGTTTAATTATGAATGTTTGATGTCAATGTGTTTTTCTTAAAAGAGCTCAAGACACTCTCCATGTCCATGATAAATTGGACAGTGGATATTATATCGTATTACTTTATAATTATCATACAATTCATAGTTGATTATATCATTAAATTCTGGTTGCAAATCTTCAACTAATATCCTGTCTCCATTCCTGCTTTTGCCCCCAGCAACAGAGATTAGTTATGAGGAAATAATCAAAAGGCTAGTAATTTTTCCATTTAGCCCCATATCAAATGTATTCATCAACACCTCAAATTAGCTTAGCAAAAACAAGTCAAATTGAGAAAACTTCCTTCTTTGTCCGTCTACACTGCCACACTGTACGTCTAGTTCTCATCGCTCACCTGACACGATGGCCTCCCTCTGATCACTTTACCTACATATCTCCACTCCTCAAGCTTGTCCTACTTACCTCAGATTTACCTTACTGAAAGTCATTTATGGTTAAGTCATTAACCTTCTCAAATAACCTTTGTACTGGCTATTGCCTCTTTTTTTTTTTAAGATTTTATTTATTTATTTACTTATTTATTTATTCGACACGGAGAGAGAGAGAGCAGGAGCAGAGGGAGCATGAGCAGAGGGAGCATCAGGGGGAGCATCAGGCTCCCCACTGAGTAGGGAGCTCCAACACGGTGCTCCATCCCAGCACCCTGGGATCATAACCTGTCCCAAAGGCAGATGCGTTAACCCACTGAGCCGGTGGCTACTGCCTCTTAAATGAAAGTTCATGTCTTAATGTCACACACAAAGCCCTCAGGCAGAAGCAAATCCAGGTTTTTATCCCACCATAAGATAGGCTCTCAATCTGCTTGGTGACTAAAGGCATAAACTTGGGGCATGGATCTGGGGGCAAGGCTTCCCTGGGGGATGAGTTTTACCTGTTGGTTGATGAACTTTAATGAAAGGAGATTCCACTCATCTATTCCACATTATCTATCAATATTTGCAAAATTTCTTTCAATTATCTTCATCCTCCTTTTACTAACATTGGGCCAACATACCGTGAATTTAGATGAAGCCAGGCCATTTACGTAGAGTGGGCTTCAGGAACATGGGTTCCCTATCATTTCCGCCAGCAATGTTTCTGTCCTCAGGACTTGACTTCTCCATCTGACATATGTCTCACCATTTACTGGTTACTTGTTTTCTGGAAAACAACTTGAGAAGCATTAGGATAGTTGATACCTTTTAATTTGAAAACTGCGTTTATTTATGTGCCTGCTCACCCATAGATGATGTCTTCCTTAGGTAGTAAAGTGCCAGGAAATTTCTTTTTGAATTACTGATGGTAGCCTCTATTGAACTCACCCCTCTGGTCTGAAGGATAGATGACTATTGCCTGAAGTTGCTTTGGTGGTCTCTTTAGAAGGCAGGCTCCTGGGTGCATTTCTTCATCACTTCAGGTTATCTCTTCCAAGACTGAGTGTTTGTATGTATGGTAAAGAGATGGGAGTGGGGAACTTAGTCTCCTGGAGATTATGAGAAAGCTTCGTTTAGAAGGTTGAGAAAACATACCACTATGCAGGTAAATAAGAAACGTGGAAGTGATCAGATTGTTTAAATATTGAGATTTTATTTAAAAAAAATTTAAAAGTAGGGAGCCCTGGGTAGCGCAGTGGTTTGGCGCCTGCCTTTGGCCCAGGGCGCGATCCTGGAGACCCCGGATCAAATCCCACGTCAGGCTCCCAGTGCATGGAGCCTGCTTCTCCCTCTGCCTGTGTCTCTGCCTGTCTCTCTCTCTCTCACTATCATAAATAAATAAAAAATTAAAAAAAAATAAAAGTAATCTCTGTATCCATCATGGGGCTCAAACTCATGACCCCGAGAGCAAGAGGCACATACTCTACTGACTGAGCCAGCCAGGAACTCCTAAATTTTGATATTTTATTTTATTAAAAGTTTATTTTTCTAAAGATTGTGTTTTTAAGCAATCTCTATACCCAATGTGGGTAAAACCCTAAAATCAAGAGTCCCATACCACCAACTGAGCCAGCCAGGAGTCTATACATTTTGAGATTTTAAAGGAATATGCTTCTTTGGAAGCTAGATGTGAAACCGTGGAGAAGGAAAGGAGTCATCATTTTAGGTCCCTGGGACTGTAGGTGTTGGATTGTTGGATCAAGTCCTAAAGACTGGAATATAAACTTCCTAATAGCAGACACCTTGTCTGAGTTGTTGACCATTGTACCTTCCAGAACCAAACATAATGCCTGGAATATGGTAGACACTCCACATCCAATAGACACATGATAAACGTATATTACAAGAGTAGGCAAATGACCCAGCATGCCTGATTTGACTCACTCATTTAAAGATACTCTGCATTTAAACACAGATAACTGCAGTCTAGCAAATCCATGGCCAGGGTACTCTAAATGGATTTGGAATTTAAGAAATGGATCATTTTTAAAGACCACAATTTCAGTCCAGGGATCTGGATCAGCAGATGACCCTCTCTATGTGACCAACAACTTTACAACCTCAACTTCATATAATATTAAGAATCATTAGCAGTTGAGCGCTGGTGGGATTATATCTCTGGCGCTATATGAGTGTAGAAATCTACTTGATCCCTTCTTTTGAATTATACAAATCCTTAGGGTTCTTTGGGAAATCCAAGTAAAACCTCAGGAGGAAGATCTTAAATCTCTTCCTACCAGAAAACCCCCCTGAGTTTTTATATTATTATGTAAAAAATTAAAAGAACTGTGGCTGCCTTTGTGCTCCAAGTTTGTGGAATAGTTCTTTCTGATTGAGTAGATAAATAAATAAGACCAAATTGGTAATAAGGTATAAGTAAGATGCAATCGATAGGCAGTGCCACTACTTTCTTAGAGCTATTTATCAAATCACTCCTTCATTCAAGCAGAAACATAGCACAGATTACACAAAAACTTTTTAATACAGGCCAAAACACCTGCCACATACAATAGGCTTAAGAATGCGGTGACTCAGGAAGAAAACTGGATTGGGCTCAAGCCACCTGGCCTCTAGATCTTGCAGGTAGCTCTGTCATACAGCTGTCGTGTAATTCTGGGCAAGTCACTTCAATCTCTAAGATTCTCTCTTCTCTCCTCTCAAAACTGATGAAGGTAGATTAAATAATCTTTTCCTTTCAAGGCGTACGATTCTTTTATCCCCTGAATGGGACATTTTGTCAAAGAGCTTCTTCCATCTTGGCTCTAAGAGTAACTTTTTATAGGCTGTTCTCTAGCAAGAGAGAAACTGAAAAGATATCTTTAACAGTTATAAAACCAAAATGGTTTATAGGCTTTAAAAAGTAGTACTGTTCAGGGTCCTTTATTCATAGAGCAAAATCCAGTGATGAGCTCATCGTTTCCATTATAAATAGAGTATTTCTTGGTGTCTGTAAGTTAATTGGAACATTTTGCTTAGAATTGAATCCTGCCAACAAGTTTTTCATGAGCTTTTAACACAAAAGTGGTACTCTATCTTTTGGTAAGAAACTATAGGAAGAAAAAATACATACCAAAGCACCAGTGACCTTAAAAGCCAGGGACATACCTTCACAAGTCATTTAGAGAATCTTTACCTCTTGGTCTTGTTGAAGGCTAGCACTTGACGCCAAAGGAAGAAAACTGAGAAACAGTAGGAGGGGAACAAGGGTATTCATGATTTCACTTATTTTTTACTTTTTAAAAAGATTTTATTTATTTATTCATGAGAGACACACACACACACACACACACAGAGGCAGAGACACAGGCAGAGGGAGAAGCGGGCTCCATGCAAGGAGCCGGATGCGGGACTCAACCCCGGGACTCCAGGATCACTCCATGGGCTGAAGTTGGTGCTAAACCGCTGAGCCACCCAGGGATCTCCAAGTGCAGGATTTTGAAAAATCAACAAAAGAAAGAAAGTGTGTGGTGCTTGACAAGAATTTAGTTTCTGGAGAAGGGCCAACCTGTATTTGAACACCAGTCTTGCAAGTTCATAGTTTCATGACTGTCAGAGGGAAGAACTGAGGCAGGATTCTCTGGGTGAAATGACAAGGTAGTACCATAGAGAGACAAAAAGATGTCCTGTTTCCATCCTTTAAATTCCTAAGAGTAGTGTGAGCCTTAGAGCCAAAATAGAAATGCAATCCAACTTTACAATCAGATGTTGGCCTGAGAGGTAGAGAAAAGTGAGAAGAGACATATAGCCGGTGGCAAGAATGGACTGTAGCCTGGCGGATGACTGGTCTAAGTGGATGGCGCCCTTTGGAGACCAAGAGCCATGATGAGACCTTATGGCTCTTTGGGAGTGGTCCAATTTTGGTGAGGACAAACAATTTCTTTTACAGCGTTTTAGACATTTATGGTATGAATTTCAAAAGCTCAATATTGGCAATCCATTGCCTTAAAAGGAACACCTGACTTGACTTCTAGTTAAAGAATTATGACAGACAAGATTACTTGAAAGCACTCCCTAATACAAAATACTTTAAATTATGGATAAATTATAATGTACATTTCTTTTTTCTTAAAGTAATCTCCACACCTATCATGGGGCTTGAACTCACAACACTGAGATCAATAGTTGCCTTCTCCACTCACTGAGCCAACCAGGTGCCCTGCATACATTTCTTTTGAATGCACAAGAATGTAAACTATCTCCCCAGGGGTTAAAAACAAAGCAAAACTAAAAGCCACGTTGTTTGGTATGTAGACACCTACTGAAACTTCTGTGGAGGTTAGAAGGATGAGGGTAACTAGTTGTTTGTTTGTTGAAATGGAAGTTTATATATAGTTGATATAAAATATTAGCTTCAGGTATACAGCATAGTGAATTTACAATTATATACATTATGAAATGCTTCCCGCAATGAATGTATAGGATAACTCATTTTTGATATCTAACCAAGGACAGAAAGAAAACTTTGAACTTGTGCCTCATTGGGAGTTGGAACTGACATCCCTCATTTAGGTCTAGAATCCAAGAAGGTCTATTGGAATAGTAGAAAAGTAAAAGGTTAGAATAGTAGAAAACTCTACCCATCAGGTTGATAGCAAGAAAATCCTCTCTCCAACTGGGCTGTAGATAGGGAAAAACAAAAGTTTCAACTAAGAATTTATATTGCAGACTAATGAGCAGGGAGCCTGACATGGGTGGGGCTAGATCCCAGGACCCCGGGGTCACGACCTGAGCAGAAGCCATATGCTTAACCCACTGAGCCACCCAGGCGCCCCTTAGGCATTTTTAACTTTATACATCCAGAGTTTTGACCTCTACATCCTGGAAGAACCCACTGAAGGAAGCATTTCAGCAGAAGAAAGTTGTATAGAGGGAGTAGGGAAGTGATTGAAGGAATAGTGAGCAAATAACTTGTAAACATACGTGTAAAACTACATAAATATAGGCTAGGCTGGATAATTAAAAATATTGGTGCTTGATTGTGGGGTTCCAAAATTCAAAGTATAAATCCTTGGCTAATAATAACAGAGGAGACAAGTGAGGCTGACCAGGGTTAAAGCATCCCAAGCTCCTTGCATTTCTACAGAGGAAGGTAGACATACTGCTTATCATTAGATTTTGCTATGTCAAATTTAAAGGGAAGCTCTAAAGAATTAGGAATAAAAGGGTAAATGTGTAGAGTTTTAAATTTAAAAAACAGGGACTCCTGGGTGGCTCAGCGGTTGAGTGTCTGCCTTTGGCTCAGGGCGTGATCCTGGGGTCCTGGGATCAAGTCCCGCAAGGGGCTCCTCTGCCGATGTCTCTGCCTCTCCATGCTTCTTGTGAATAAAAAAAGAAAATCTTAAAAAAAAATTAAAAATTTTAAAAACATTGATTTTTATTTATTTTTATTTTTTAAAGATTTTATTTATTCATGATAGACACAGAGAGACAGAGAGAGAGAGAGAGAGAGGCAGAGACACAGGCAGAGGGAGAAGCAGGCTCCATGCAGGGAACCCGATGTGGGACTTGATCCTGGGACTCCAGGATCATGCCCCTGGCCAAAGGCAGGCGCCAAACTGCTGAGCCAACTAGGGATCCCCAAAAACCCTAACCTGTGAGAACTACCATATGATACAGAGTTACAATAAGTGTTAGAAATGAGCATAAAAGGCTGGAAGTAGGAATGAGATTGGTAAATTGATACAAATGTTCTCAGGTTTTTAATTTGTCTGGGAATTGGTAAAAGTGCAACTCAAGGCAGAGTGCAAATAGAATACTATTTCCACTTCTAATTTAAGACTAAAAGAATAAAAAAAGAAATAATTAACCAATAAGCTATGGAAGGGAAATGGATACATTAAAAGCTCCATCTTAGTGAAATTTTAGAACAACTAAACCAGAAAAAAAAACAGATTGCCTCCAAAAAAATAAAAGTACATCTGAGGGTGGAATTGTCAACAAGATAAGAAGCAAAAAAGATATGCATTGGGGAGCCCAATGTGGGATTCGATCCCAGGACTGTGGGATCACGACCTGAACCAAAGGCAGACACTCAACCACTAAGCCACCCAGGTGCCCCCAAAAGACTAATATTTAAAGTACTTTTTTTTTCTAACAAAGTCAAATAAAAGGACAAAAAGGAACAAAGACAACAACAACAACAACAACAACAACAACAAAACAAATAGGATGATGGTAGATTTGAAGTCAAATATATCAGCAATTATATTAAATAAAAATGCAGTAAGTACCTCTTTTATAAAACGTAGGTAGTACAACTGATTTTTTACTTAAATTCAATTAGCCCACATATAGTGCATCATTAGTTTCAGATGTAGAGTTTAGTAATTCATCAGTTACATATAACACCCAGGGTTCATCACATTACCTGCCCCCCCAATACTAGTCACTCGGTTACTCTATCCCCCCACCCACCCCCATCCAGCAACCCTCAACTCTCGTTGTTGAGTCCCTCATGGTTTGTCTCCCTCTCTGATTTCTTTCCATTCAGTTTTCCCTCCCTTCTCCTATGATGCTCTGCACTATTTCTTATATTCCACATAAGGGTGAAACCTTAAAAAGTTCAATCCTGCTTACAAGAGACACCGCTTCAATAGAGGAACCCAGAGAAGTTGTAAGTAAAAGGATAAGAAACACATGCAAAAATCAATCAAAATAAAACCAGACTAGTTATACTGATTGCTGATACAAAGTAGACTCTAAAGCATGACTTGATATTGGCGATGGAGATATTTCATGATGATAAAGAGGCCACTTGAATAAGAGGATAGAATAATTCCAAATTTCATGCACCTAATGATATACTCTCAAATCACAAGAGAAACCGATAGAACAAAAGGAGAATGAGACAATACACATTCATGGCTGGCAATTTTAACACCTTAAGTGACCACTAGAAAAAGCCAACAATAAAGACTTAGAAGATGTGAACGTCAGGATTTAAAAATTTGAGCAATTGGCCTGCTATAGGATGACTGTAGAGGTGACACCTCATCACCTTTGCCACACATCAGAACATGATTATCGTGGGAAGGACGATAATTATAAAGCAATAAAATATAATATCAACTGTCCAATTTATCGTGGACATGGAAAGTGTCTTGGGTTCTTTTAAGAAAAGCACATTGACACAAACATTCATAATTAAACTGATGAAGATGATAAATATATATATTTTTTCCTTTTTCCCACTGCCTGTCATTGCTGATGGGCAGAATTTGAGTTACAGTTCCACATGCACCCAAGGGGAGGACATGAGACCAGGTTGGGACTCTTGGGGGTGACCTTAGCCTTCTCCCATAGCCATCATTCTACATTATTTGATAAATGCTGATCCGTTGCCTATGGTATATCAGCTCTGCTGCCAGAGTGAGAGCTGCTGAGAGAAACAGTAGTTTCCTGCTCTCAAGGAACTCCCAGTCTCCTGGGAGACAAAGACCCACAAATATTTCATAAACAATGTGCGTGTGCAAGGACACAGGTGGGGACAAGGCCGAGGAAGGAGAGGCACCTTCTGCATCCTAGCGAAGGGCCAGGGGCGTCAGGAAGACCGCATGGTTAAGGGCAAGCCTGCGCCTGAGTCTGGAAGGGTAACTTGTGATTATCCAGGTGGAGAGAGCGGGGAAAGACATCCACGTAAAAGCCACACCTGAGCAAATCCCGGCGTGCATGTGCAGTGTTGCCGAGGGCAGGAGCACAGTGCTTTCGAAAACCAGAGGCAGGGATCCCTGGGTGGCGCAGCGGTTTGGCCCCTGCCTTTGGCCCAGGGCCCAATCCTGGAGACCCGGGATCGAATCCCACGTCGGGCTCCCGGTGCATGGGGCCTGCTTCTCCCTCTGCCTGTGTCTCTGCCTCTCTCTCTCTCTCTCTCTCTCTGTGACTATTATAAATAAATAAAAATTTATTAAAAAAGAAAAAGAAAACCAGAGGCAAAAGAGGATGGCCTGGCTGGACTCTCCACCTCGTTCAAAGAACCCATCCCCTTGCCAGCCATCATCCTTCTCTTCTTGGTTTTCCAACTAGCCTGTGAGCTCCCTGAGGCTGGAGACCACGGCCTGGACAATGTCACCATAACCTCTCCCACCTTCTCCGGGCCTTTATGGCACAGATTTCCCCAGCGCCCAGCCCCGGGCCTGGCAAGCGTGTGCGGATTGCATCAATAAGCCAGCGAACAGCGTGCTATCCTAGGAGTGACAGCTTGCAGCCTGGGACCCCTGGCCTCTTTCCAACCCGGGACCCACCTGGCGCCCCAGCCACAGCCCCGGGTGCAGCCCGGCGGCCTCTCACAGCTGCAGCGCGGGCCCCACCTCAGCGGCGCCTGCGTCACCGGGAGGACCGAGGGATCCCGTGTTCCGCGCGCACCGCCCTGTTTGCGATTAGCCCGAGCTCCCCGGGGAGCAGGGGGCTCAGCCAACGCCGCTCCTGCGGCTCTCGGTGCTTCAGGGTGTCGTGTTTTGCAGGACGGAGGGCGGGACGTGCGGAGGAGGGTGGGGGTGGGAGCGGTGCTTGCAGCCGGGGAGGCCTGGCCTGCAGCGCGCACGCCGCTCGGCTCCCGCACGGCTCCCCAGGCAGCAGGGGAGGGGCCCGCGCTGTGCCTCGCCGCTGCCAGGTCCCCGAGCAGTTGGGGGAACACCCCGCGCCCTCGCCAAGTGGCCGGTGTTCCGGCTGGGCCTGCCTAGGAAAGCCTGCTGAGTCACTTGGGATTGGAGTAGAGCCTGCTGCTTGGGCTGGGGACCGGGAAGATGGATGGGATGTGAACCTGCAAGCCCCAGGCAGCACAAACAAGGCTCCCGTCTGCCAACCCTGAACCCCCAAAGCTGCACTTACGAGCCAGAGTGTCCACACCCCAGCACTCAGACTCAGCTCTGCGAGTGGCAGGCAGCGGTGCCCGTGCTACCCTGAGATGCAGGGCCCGAGGGCGGCCGGATTTAGCAGGCCTGGAGGAGACACGGGGAAAAAAAAGAGGTCCATCTCCTCTTCTTCAAAAAACAAGAAAAAAACCCCAAAGCAAAAACCTCTTAGATCGCAGTCCTAGGATATGTCTGCTATATATATATATGTTAATTTTTTTTTATTTATTCATGAGAGATGCAGAGAGAGAGAGAGGCAGAGCCACAGGCAGAGACAGAAGCAGGCTCCGTGCAGGGAGCCTGATGTGGGATTTGATCCCAGGACTCCAGGATCACACCCTGGGTCAAAGGCAGGGCTAAACCGCTGAGCCACCCAGGGACTCCCCCCAAATTTTGTTTTTAAGAAATAATTATTGGGGTGCCTGGGTAGCAGAGGTGGTTAAGCTACAGACTCTTGATTTCAGGTCAGGGTCTTGAGATCCAGGCCTGCATCCGGCTCTGCACTCAGTGCAGAGTTTGCACGAGATTCTCTCTCCCTCTCCTTTCGTCCCTCCCACTTGTGTGTACTCTCTCTCTCTCAAATAAATAAATCTTTTAAAAATATAATTGTTATTTAATTGTATTACTAAAAGAAACACCAGAGCAGATACATCAAAGCTAAAATGAAATTTAAAAAGCTTTCTCCACAGGTTAAGAAGAATGTAGATGGAATAATATGTTGCTTGGGTTTTCACTTCAGCCTGGGGGGAAAATACATGGATGGGACAGAAGGAACAGAGCAGTGGGGATGAAGAGGCAGTGGTACTCCTTTGCCCTTTGTCCCCACAGTGTTCTCATCTGGGGATGGCAGGGTTGGGCCAGAGGATCTCTAAGCTTTCTTCTTTTCTTTTCTTTTTTCTTTTCTTTTCTTTTCTTTTCTTTTCTTTTCTTTTCTTTTCTTTTCTTTTCTTTTCTTTCTTTTCTTTTCTTTCTTTTCTTTCTTTCTTTTCTTCTTTCTTTTTTTTAAGATCTCATTTATTTTTTCATGAGAGATATAGAGAAAGGCAGAGATATACACAGAGAAAAAAGCAGGCTCCCCACAGGGATCCCAGTGTGGGACTCCATCCCAGGACCCTGGGATCACAGCCTGAGCCAAATGCAGATGCTCAGCCACTGAGCCACCCCGGCACCTCAATTTCTAAGTGTCTTAACGAACGAATCTAGAAGTCTAAGCTGCAAAGTTTTGTGATGCTGATTTTAAAAGCCTCTGAGATTTCCCAGCCAGTTCATTCAGTGGAGTAAATCTGGCCAGCCTCCCCTCTGGTCCCCAAAGGGACACCCACACATAAAAGGCTGGCAGGAAAACAGAAGAGACACAAGGGGTTGAAGTCTCTGAAGCCTTGGAAAGGAGAATGAACTGGAAGAATGAGGCTCTGATATCTGGGATCAATTTCATGGTTTGTCTCATTAACTCTGGGTATTTGCTCCTCTGGAGTTTTGATTTAATGATGTTGTGAGAGCATCAGTTAAATTGAAGGCCCGTTTCAGGCGACTATGCTGAGGCCAGGCGTGCCAGTGTCTAGTACTGTGGGGGTGGGCATGGTGACGGTGAGGGTGGGGCGAGAGGGAAGACATGGAAGCAACATCCGGAAAAGTAGCTGCTTGGCTGGTTCCCTGGGGACTGGTAGGGTGAGGTTTGCTGTCCTGTCCTATAACACCTCCGTGTATCAAGCAATCCAGCGACAGGTGGATCTGGAGCTGTTTTAGGGTGCAAAGTTACATGATGGGGTTCTGAGTTTCCCTGGACATGATTCTTGACCTCCAAGCATTCTAAATTGCATTCAAGAAACAGCCCTCTGCTATTGGAAATCCACGTACAGGGAAATCCACAGCAAATGTATGGTTGCTTGTTAAGATTACAAGCTCCAAATCACACAGACTTGAGTTCAAGTTCCAGCTCTGGTATTTCTCACCTCTGTGTGTCTGCATCGCTACTGCATATATGGCCGTGCAGGTTGTTCTCTGCCCAAGGGAATCAGGCCCAGAGGTGACTAGGGTCTGAAACCCAGCCTCTAATCTGCTCCTGCAGCCTAGTGCCCCGGCACAAGAGCTACTTCCCCTTCCACTTGGAAGAAGAGGTTGATATTTCTTATTAGCACAGAGACATTATTAACATGCTAAGCCATATATCCTTGGGATGCACCCACTTGGAGAGACCTTTTTCTCATTTGCAGAAAAGGCATCATATGAGCTAATGTATGAATCAGGAGTGGCCTTGTGAACTTTTATGCTTCCCAGTTTCCTCATCTGGGAAGTAAAGAAAATGAAACACATTTCGTGGGATTGTGCAGTGATACATGTAAGTGAGGAGTCCAGCAAAATGCTCTGTACTGGATAATAGGTGCTCAGTAAATAGCACCTTTATTACCATCTTCATCATCTCTAGCTCAGAGATTTGCTCTGAGGATGAGTTCTGTAAAAATCGTGAAACAACCAATGTGTGTTTCATTAATGTTAGCAGTTTTTTTTTCTTTTTTCTTTTTTTTTTTTTAAGATTTTATTTTTTCATTCATGAGAGACACACAGAGAGAAGCAGGGGGAGAAGCAGGCTCCCTTCAGGGAACCTGATTCAGGACTTGATCCCAGGACCCCGGGATCATGACCTGAGCCAAAAGCAGACACTCAACCACTGAGCCACCCAGGGGCCCCTCTGCTCTCTTTTTTATCTCGTGCTCAGTAGTGTCATGATAAGCAGCAGAAGATGAAAATTGAGGAAAGGGGGATTTTTAAAAGATTTTATTTATTTATTGAGAGAAAGACCACAAATGGCGGGGAGGGGCAGAGGGACAAGCAGACTCCCCACCGAGCAGGGAACCAGATCCAGGACTCCATCAGGATCCCTATGACCGTGACCTTAGCCAAAGTCAGAAGCTGAACTGGCTGAGTCACCCAGGTGGCCCGAGGGGGAAGATCCTTTAAGTCAGGGATTGAAAGTCTCTTCAGGGTAGACGTAGGATTTATGGTGGGGGGGGGGGTTAAACAAAGTAGTTTGGAGAGGAAGAGGCATGAACTAAAGCCATGAAACAGAAAATTTGTCTCTCTATTCTAGCTATGTCTTAACCCATTAATTAAATATCTGGAAAAATCTCGAAGGGAGGAAAAAAAAATCAACAACAACTAGACAACTGTGAGCTTTTTTGGAAATAGCAGTGCTTGGCCAGCCTTCAGCGCCTTACGCCGGGAGCCGTGGCAGGTTCCTGGAGACCTGCTAACTGCTCCCTAAGGGATGCGCCTGACAGGTAGGCCGTCGGCTGGTGGAGCTGCAGCTGCACGGAATAGAAAATCTCCTCCATGGCTATGTAGTGACATTTCAGCTGGCCCGGGGAGCCGGTGGCAGCAATGATCGGATTTGTCATCCTCGATTTCTAGTCCACCAGCCCCGTTCTGTCAACAAGCCTGGCGCCAGGCTGATTCCCTGGAAGAGTGACGGGCACGTTCTTGTTTCTGTTCCACACTCTAAGACTATTCGGTCTGAGATTGCAGACAGCAAGAGGATACAGTTTTCTTTCTGGGCTATTTTAAGAGGAGTATAAGCCTTGCAGCTTTCAAATCATCAAATGCACACATGAAATTCTTCTCTTTTCCATTTTTCTGCTTTGTGGGCTGGATCTAGAATCTAGTTCTGCCTCTAACTCTGTGAGCTTGGGCCAGTCAATCTCTCCAAGCCTTTTTTTTTTTTTTTTTTTTTTTTACTCCCTTTATTGTTTAAATGATAGAACGTTTCTCACTGTCCTTTTTTTTTTTTTTAAGATTTTATTTATTTATTCATGATCAACAGAGAGAAAGAGAGAGAGAGAGAGAGAGGCAGAGACACAGGCAGAGGGAGAAGCAGGCTCCACGCAGGGGGCCCGACACGGGACTTGATCCCAGGTCTCCAGGATCACACCCTGGGCTGAAGGCAGTGCTAAACCACTGAGCCACCCCTCTCACTATCCTTTCTAAGGTAGATCTTTCCCCCTATTATTTTTTCCAAGGCTATCATTTTTACTTCCTAGGACTTAGCAAAATTTGCAACAACTGTAGTATTTATTATTTTATTGCTTCGCACTCTGCCTCACCTGTTTAGCAAAGGCTTTTATCTATCCTGTATGCTATTTTTAGATTAAGTTTTTTTTTTTCCCAAGATTTTATCCATTTATTTGACAGGCAGAGAGAGAGAGAGAGCACAAGCAGGGGGAGTGGGAGAGGGAGAAGCAGGTACCCGCTGAGCAAGGAGCCTAAAGCAGGGTTTGATCCCAGGACTCTGGGACCATGACCTGAGCTGAAGGTAGACACTTAACCGACTGAGCCACCCAGGCGCCCCTTAAGTTAAGTTTTAAGTTTGAATTCCAGTACAGTTAACATACAGTGTTAGCTTAGTTTCCTGTGCACAATACAGTGATTCAACAGTTCTGTACATGACTCACTGCTCATCACGACAGGTGTACTCTTAATCCCCATCACCTGTTTCACCCCTCCCTGCACCCACCTTCTCCCTGGTAACCATCAGTTTGTTCTCTAGAGTTAAGAGTCTGTTGCTCGATCTCTCTCTCTCTCTCTCTTTAACTTTGGTCATTTGTTTAGTTTCTTAAATTCTACATATGAGTAAAATCATATGTATTTGTCTTTCGCTGACTGACTTATTTCATTTAGCATAATGCCCTCTAGTCTATCCATGTTGTTGCAAATCATCCTGTACATGATTATATGGTAGCACACAAGGTGGAGGCTTAGTGCACGGGGAGTGCAACAATGTAGTGAATTGATGATATTCATTAAGTATATGGACATCTTTTTTTTTAAAGGTAAACTATTACATAAGTTTAAGTCATTATCATGGTCTTTATGTGCAATTTAATATTTATTTTTACTCATTTTTCCTGCTGGTCACTCTTGGGTTAAAGGTAAAGTCGGGGGAAAATGTCTTGAATCATGTCATTGCCACGTAGACTGTAAAAATCTATGACCATTTTTAAGCTAAAGCTATTTTGTGTGCTTTAAAGGATGTCACTTCTGCCCTTAGGTCCTTTTTTACGCTGTCAGCCACTTAATTCAACCCTGAGACGTTGGCTTATTTGGTTAAGGTCTTATATCTCACGTGCAAATAATATAGGATAGAGTGAACTCATTCACACATGACCAATCACTAACAATGTTCATTAAGATGAGGAGCACTGCTGTTCAGGAAAGCCATGAGCAAAGATCCAATGTAAGGGAATCACGCAGACACATAGCCATTTCCTTGCAAATAAGCAATAAATACAGGCATGAGGCTATACTACTCCACGTATAGAAAAGAATTATGTTGGAGGGAAACAGTCTGCGGAGAGATAATTCAGCTATCACCAAAATTGTTTCATTGTTACACCAGTCAGTTTGAAGCTATGGGAGGTAGCTTCATTATAGATTTTTCTTGTCCTTATTTTAAAATTTTACAATTGCATGACTCAAGGAGTCTAACTGGAGAAATAGTCTGCCCTCAAATTCAACATTCTGTATTCTGAAAAGCAGATAATGATTTGCCACTTTAAATTCATAGTATTTCCAGAAGTCGTGGAGTTCCATCTCAGGCACAACAGCTCATAGTATATAATGCACATCAAATATATTCACAGCCTATCAAATGTTTGTAAATAGCAGGAACGATAAGAAACTACAAGCAATAGTTTCAATTTATTACCCACTTGCAGTGTTTCAGACATTATGGTGGGTGTCTGCAGGCAAATGTCTTTGAACTTTTCTTCATCAGTTATTCTTGAAGATTGAGTCATCTATCACCGCATTAACTGCTATTTCTAAGCAGACACCCCAATCTCAAATCCAATTCCCCAAAATCCATTCTCTCTCTTAGTTCTCTAGCAGGGCTGTAGCTACATTCCTCCTTATTTGCTTAAGAAAAATGTTTTGATTCTGTACCTACTTTTTTCTCTGCCTCCTAACGAAGGAAACGATGTTGGCTCTGGCAAACTTCAAAGCTTTGTCTGAAGGGTGGTGTCACAGCTGTCATCCTTGGTCTCCAAGTGACCATAAGGAGGAGAGCCTTGGACTCTCAAGTGAGTGAGAAATAAAGTTCTTTCTCCTTTGTTTGTTTGTTCTTTAAAGATTTTATTTATTTATTTAAGACAGAGTGAGAGAGAGCATGAGGCAGTAGGGCAGGGAAGGAGGGAAAGGGCAGAGAGAGAAGCAGACTTCCCGCTGAGCAGGGAGCCTGATGTGGGGCTTGATTCCAGGACCCTAAAATCAGGACCTGAGCCAAAGGCAGACACTTAACCAACTGAGCCACCCGGGTGCCCCAACAACCCTGTTTTTAGATGATAGTTATGGCAGGCAGTACAATGATACTGGAAAATCATGTGCAATATGAGACAATAATTAATTTCTAGTAAATTAAAGAATAAGACTCAATGGAGAAGATGAATATTTTCCTACTTGTTATTTTAGTGATTTGAAACCTATCTTATTTAAAAAAATTTTTTTAAAGATTTTATTTATTTATTCATGAGAGACAGAGAGAGAGAGAGAGAGAGAGGCAGAGACACAGGCAGAGGGAGAAGCAGGCTCCATGCAGGGACCCCGACGTGGGACTCGACCCCAGGTCTCCAGGATCACGCCGTGGGCCAAAGGCAGGCGCTAAACCACTGAGCCACCGGGGCTGCCCAAAACCTATCTTATTTTTAATAATTACATTTTTTCTCTGTTCTGCAAACTTTTATGACAATGGGAAGCTGAAAATAGCAAATGCCCTTAAAAGTAGAGGGATTCATAATAAAATGTGTATGAGAGGGGAAGCGTTTAATTCCAGCACTTAGCCTTCCACACAGATGAAGATCTTAAATCTTAATTCTAAGGAGAGGAAACATCAGCTTGTACTACTTCTAAATCTTTGTGGCAAGTATTATTGGGCAAAGCGCAGGATTTCCAAGAGGCCATCTCAGAAGATGTGGGCATTTGTGGTCATTGTCTGTGTTGGCTAGAAGATGGAAGAAGGATTCTGTATTCCATTTTAAAAATATGGACTGCTCTGTCCATACCTCAGTGAAGCCTATTCTCAGATCCTATTAGCTTTCCTCATTATGCCACCCCAAAATGGTTGAGGCTAAAGCTAAAACTTAAAACAGAGACGAAATAATTGATTGGAAACCCTCCAAAAGGAAGAATTGGGTCACGGCCTCTGAGAGCAGGGCTCCCTTTGTCTGTTTTCTCCTTTCTCTACAATGGCACCACCTTGTAGAGTTCCAACAAGCTCTCCATGTACAGAAAATCTGCATCTCATTTCTGCTGAAATATGTTTTCAATTTGGGATTTGAGTTTCCAGATTGACTTGTGAACATCTAAAGGACTCAATGTCACCGTGACATAATGTTCCCCAAAGGCCAGTTGGCCGTCAGCAAAGAAATGGGCAGTGATTAGCTAGCTGTCAGTGGTCAAAGGTGCTGATGGGACTGCAGAAAGCAACGTGGGAAAATATGAGAAAGAAAGAGGGGAAACCCAGGGTGTTGTGGGGGAGGGGAGATGGCATAAGGGGAACTTTATAAGCTAAAGGGATTGTTAGAGGATGAAATATGAAGGACTAGATTGGCAAAAATGGAAATTTTACAGATAATTTGGAACGTGTTCAAAGGACCACGTTGAATAGAAAAAGATCTTAAGACACACATTTCCAAACCAGGGGATGAGAACCAGAACAAAAAGGAAAGGTAATCTACATCTGAAGAAATTAGATTCACACCAAGGCCAGGGGCTAATCATCATGGAATGTTTCTAAAAATCACGATGATAATTTTTAAAAGCAGTAATGCCAACAACTACAGCTACCATCCGTGAAACTCTGTTTACATGCTACTCATTTCACCAGCGTTTTGTTTAGATCATCTCGGATGATCATTTGGAGAAGTATTAATCTCCTGTTGTAGAGGAGAAATGTAAAAATCAACGGGTCCAAAAGGTTGTAACTGTCCTCTCCTTTGGCTGTATTCTCTCCTCCCTAAAACAATGATTTGACCGAGACACATTTAACTGCATTTGTTTGAAAGGTGAAAAGGAATCCCAACTGTAGAACTCAGGACATGCAGAGAGGGGAGGAGGGAGCTAGGCTGTTAGAGCTATTTTGTGAATGATGAAGATGATGTTAATGGGATGTGTTTAATTTATTAATGTATATATGAATTCCCCCCTCTCCTTACATACCAGCCCTGGGAGCCACTTCATTTTTCCTCGTCGGCCCCTCTCTGACCCCCGGTCTGGCTGCCCATAAAGCAGTCATTCCTCTTACCTCCAAGGAGACACTCTGATTGATTCATTGATTTTAGGGACAGCTGCATACAAGATCTGTCTCTTACATAACTGAGAATCATGAAAAGACTTCATTTTTGTGCTATTTGTGGGAGAGTGGCCTGGAGGAAGATAGTTCCTATCCAATATTTGACTTGTTTGTGTTCTGTGAGGAAAGGAAGCTCAGCAAACCTTTTTTGTTCACTATTGGTGTGTTCTGGACTATGTATGCATACACCACACACACACATATGCGTATATATAGCAGAATTTATGCGTTTCTTTCACCATTTATTTATTCATATACCATTAAAATGCTCTCAAGGAGCCACTCTCTGAAAAATTAGGAAGTTGCAAACTTTATGTAGGTGCTCTAACCACCCCCTTCCAAGTCTTTTTATCTCTTGTCCTTCTAACCCCCCAGCCCTACTGCATTTCATGCTGGTTTGAGTTTATTATGGTGGGTTTGTGTTTCAATAGGAATGAGATCGAGTGGGCAGAAGATTTGAACCCAAGGACAAGTAGTTCCGGAATTATATCAAATACTGCTTCTTAGTAGTTGTATGACCTTTGTTTTAACATCACTGAGTTCTCTTGTATCTGTAAAAATGGAAAATAAAGCTTTCCTTTCATAGTCCTTGAGTAGATCTTATGTGAACTGGTTTAGCTTTCTCACAAGTAGCAAGTTCTCAATAAATGGTACTTTACATTTTTGAAGTCCAAAAAAACCTTGAAGAGTCCAAGAAAATAGTCTATAATGAGGGAGTAGTGTTCTATGGGGAGCATATTTGTGGAATTTGAATTCTCTCTCTCTCTTTTTTTTTTTTTTTGAATTGGAATTCTTAACCAGAATTCTCACTTTCCTTCTGCCGGGTAATCCTTTCTTCAAGTATGTTGCATAGCACTTACCATGCTATATTAACTAGTGGTCAACACATGTGGCCCTCCACTAGATTATGAATTTCCTGAAAGTTGGGATTATGTATTTTTTATTCTTTTAGATTCTATAGGATCAATCTGTATTATTGGATACTTAATACCTGTCAGCTGTGTGTGAATTGACCTAGTGCTTCCTACTCTTCTGAGACATTGTAGAAGCCAACTGATAGCCCAGGTCCATGGCTAAGTTGGTTTTTTGAGATTTGCAGTGAATGTACTTTTCTAACGAATTCTAAAGTCTTCCCCCTTCTCTCTATTTTTAAAGATTTTATTTATTTATTCATGAGAGACACACAGAGAGAGGCAGAGACATAGGCAGAGGGAGAAGCAAGCTCCCTGCAAGGAGCCCAATGCGGGACCCAATCCCAGGACCCCGAGATCATGACCTGAGCCAAAGGCAGATGCTCAACCACTGAGTCACCCAGGTGCCACCTTCCTCTTTCTTTGTGGAGTGTCTTTCTAATTAAAAAAAATGGCTGGGTCACCTGGGTGGCTCAGCTGGGTAAGTGTCTGACTCAGTTTCAGCTCAGGTTGTGATCTCATGGGTCATGAGATTGAGCCCTGTGTCAGGCTCCCCCCCTCAGTGGGGAGTCTGCCTGAAGATTCTCTCCCTCTGCCCCTCCCTCCACTCATGCCCATGTGGTCTCTCTCTCTTTCAAATAAATAAATCTTAAAAAAAAAATGATCAATAACTGCCCGAGGCTGGACAGATGGGATAGTTAACACCTGTGTAAGAAGAGCTGATAGAACAGTGCTTCCATCAACCCATCTGCAACTTATTACATATCGATTATTGACAAAAATGATTTTTTTCCCTGAAGGAATTCACTGGAATAAATGACAGAAAAGTGAATGCTCCTCTCACTATTGCTCAAAACTTTTAGTTCAGGTTTCAAGTTTTCTTCATCCTTTGGCAACAGAAAGAAATGAAAATAACATGATCAACACCCAAACAAAAGAAAATTGGTTGAGTCAATCCTCAGTTTGTGCCTGTTGAGATAATTACTGTGGGGAATGATAAATACCATCCAATTTCATATTTTCCTGTCTGGGATGTTAGCTGCAGTAATTCTTTTTTTTTTTTTTTTTTTTGCTTCTTAAATCTGCTTGCTCAATCTGACTTGAAAAAAAAAATATCCCCACAGTGAACCAATGAGTTCATTTGGTCAACCTTGCTTCCTTAGCTTTCTGAATCTTCATGTGCAGGTATCTAAGTTTTGATTTCTAAGATTTGAAAAAAAAATCTTTAACTTGGACATTCTGACCAGAAGATGCACTAGGGGAATCCTATTCTGCCTAACAAATTTTCTAACCAAAAGATCGTCCTGCAATGTATTCAGGGTGGACATCTAAACTTTTTCCCAGTGTGTTTTCCTCATCTGGAACACCTGAGGATTTAATATTACAGATAATTTTTTGTGCTTAGTCTCATTATACAAACTTTATAGTACCAAGGAGCATCAGTGATACTTTTAAGATGTGATCTCTTTCAAAATATAATTGCAGTCCTTGCCCATTAAGACCTTGAAGAGGACATATTGGAATGCTGGGTCTGAGTTTGTGGGTGTCAGGCCATCCGTATTTAATCTATGATAGAATGACTTTCAAAAGGTCCCTTCCTTTTTTATTCTCTCTTCCCACCTGCCCACCCCAATCAACCCTACTCAATGGAGACAACTTTCTGCCTTTTCAAAGTTAAAAGCTACTCCAATTCTTTTAGCTCTAGTGCCTCTGTGGATGACCAAGTTTTGTTAACATCTCAGACCTGGCTCCCTTCTGAGGAAGTTCTTCAGAGGTCAGAGGTTAATGGTATCAAACATAGGGCTGTCTGGTTTATTGTAAGGGTGTTTGGTTAAGATCTAGATCTCAGATAAGAGTGGATTTGCACTGGCTGGGAAAGGAAATGGTTTCCAATACAGCACAATGATTCCTAGAAGGAAACCAAGAGCGGGAGAGCCACTGAACACATGCTAAGTTGCAGTTTGTTTTTCCTCTAGAATTGTTAGATCTCCAAATACCATCTTTTAATGAGAACCAAACCTTGAGTTTATAGGTAAAAATAAGACTCACCTCCAGACCTACGCTATTAAGCTGAGCAGCAAAGCAGAGGACTCAGAAGGAGCTGTGAAGCAAAACAAATGAGTTTCCAGTTCCCCGAGTTTAAACCCATACTCCCTGGACTTGGAGGTCAAAGCTCACCACTCAAGGTGACACCTCATATTTTATTTAAGCACATTTCTTCTGAGGAGCTGAAAGCACCTGGCAGACATGAACTCTTTTGTGCAGTGAAAGAAAACACAGATATCACCAAGTGAGGAACTACAAAGATCTGAGTCTCTTGGTCCATCCAGTTTAATAATATTGATTTTATCTTTACATTACTTTGTTTCTTATGTACACTTTTGAGGTGATATATCACTTTAGCCAGTCACCTGATTTATGGAAGACAGCTTTAGCATCTCGAAAATTTTTTTTAAAAGGGACTTCATAGTTTCCTTGGGGTCACCACAAAGTCCCTATGCAGGTGGTTGTGTTCTGTTAATATTTGTTCTCATTTTCCTCCTAAATTTTACTTTCACTACTCAAGGACAATCTTGATCACGTCCAATGGTCCACTGAGAAGAAAGCGTTCAGAAGAACACGGAGAATAATTCCAATATGGCAGAAAAATGATGAAGAGAGTTTATGGTGATACTGTAGTTCAACATCTTCATTTCACTAATGAGGAAATTAAAACCCAGAGAGTTCCAAGTTCTTTAATCTCAGGAGAAAATAGAGAAAGAAGAGAAGAGAAGAGAAAGAAGAGAAGAGAAGAGAAGAGAAGAGAAGAGAAGAGAAGAGAAGAGAAGAAGAGAAAAGAAAGATACAGTGTTTATGGTGAAATTGTCCTTTGAAATTCCAACCTTAGAGGCAGTCCCGGTTAGGGCAGTGGCCAGTCAGGGAATGACTACAGATCTGGAACTACCCTGCATGGTCAAGCATGGGCCTGAGTGACCCGCCCCTCAGTACCTTCAACCATGGCCACGTCTTCCAGCTCTAAATGACTAGGGTAGCCTGGTGTTCCTCCCTCAGATGCTCTGACTATACTTTGTTCTGAATTAGGTATGGCCTTAAAGTCCATGGCTCATGTGGAGTCGGTGATTCACATCCGGCTGCCTTTCTTCACACATCATCTCATCTCAGTTGTTACAATGGTTGCATTTTTAAGGCTTCCAGGTGCTCTTTTGGCACATAGTGGAGGAAGGCCAGCAAGTACTTTTTGTTGAGGATAGCAGATCATCCTTTACCCAGCTTGACTGGTTCCTGGGATCCCAGGGACAGACCACAGCATTCTTCTCTATTTAGCCATTCTTTCAGAAACAGCATGAGTCCATTTCCTCCATGAAGCCCTACCTGACCTCTCTAAGCTGCTTCTGACCCATGATAGCTCCAACCGCATTGTTTATTTGACATTGGTTCTTGTATCGCTTACTTTTTGCTCTGTCTTCCCTCTTCAACGACTGTGAAACCTGTAAAGGAAGGAATTATGTCTCTTACATCACTGTCAATGTCTACTCTGCTACTGGACAGATGCTTACAGAGTACTTTGCATTTTTCTCTGCCTCAAAAGCTTCAGTTACAAGAAAAAAGTTCCCCCTCTGTTTTATCCTCTTATTTAGTCCTTCCCCACCCACCATGACAACCGCTGCTTGCGTGTGACTAAAATTATAATAACTCCACATCACTTGCCATCAGGGAAATAAAAATCAAAACCACAATGAGATACCACTTTATAACAGTGAGAATGGCTAAAATTAACAAGACAGGAAACAACAAATGTTGGCGAGGATGTGGATTAAAGGGAACCCTCTTGCCCTGTTGGTAGGAATGCAAGCTGGTGCAACCACTCTGGAAAACAGTGTAGAGGTCAAGAAGTTAACTCAAGAAGTTAAAAATAGAGCTACCCTACAGCCCAGCAATTGCACTTCTGGGTATTTACCCCAAAGATACAGATATAGTGAAACAGTGGGACACCTGCACCCCAGTGTTCATAGCAGCAATATCCACAATAACCAAACTGTGGAAGGAGCTGAGATGTCCTTCAACAGATGAATGGATAAAGAAGATGTGGTTTATGTATGCAATGGAATATTACTCAACCGTCAGAAAGGGCAAATACCTACCATTTACATCCACATGGATGGAACTGGAGGGTATTATCCTAAGTGAAATAAGTCAGTTGGAGAAAGGCAATTATCATACAGTTTCACTCATATGTGGAATATAAGAAATAGTGAAAGGGTCCATTAGGGAAGGGGGAGAAATTGAGTGGGGAAAAATTAGAGAAGACAACAAACCATGAGAGACTCCTCACTGGGAAACAAACAAAGGGTTGCAGAAGGAGGAGGTGGGTGGAGTGGGTGGAGGATGGGCTAATGGGTGACGGGCACTAAGGAGGGCACTTGATGGGATGAGCACTGGGTGTTATACTATATGTTGACAAATTGAATTTAAATTTAAAGAAGATTAAAAAAAATAACTTTACACTGGTTTACTCATATACCGTGAAGTTTCATTCTCGAAATTATGCTGTGAGATAAATGTTATTGTCCTTAGTTTTTAAATGAGAAGGTGGAGGCTCACCGGGGCTAAATAACTTGCCTGGGGTCATATTGGCAGCAAGTGGCAGAGTAGGTGTCCAAGACAGGATGTAGAGCTCGATATCGAGAGCGCTTTCCCTATTCCTTGATGTCTCCTTGTCCTCCCTAAGATAATGTGATGGTGTTGCATTACACAAACTGCTCCATTAAACACGCTGAGAATAAACCCACGTGTAGACAGGACACAATTATAAAGTAGATGTCGTTTCTGTTGGCTCCTAGGGTTTTACTTTCAGGGAGTTTTCCCCTTAGTGATTTCCTCTTGTCTGGAGACAGGATTTCTCAATGTCCTCATGCTCTCACCTTCCTTTCTTGTCTGTCCTACCCCACGTACCCAGAGCCCTCCAATGTACTGACGTTGAAGTATATGCGAAAGTGTATTTCTTCTTTTACAGTCATCTGCAATTCTCAGGTGGAGAATGTTAAATAAAACAGACGATTTTTGACTGATTTAGGCATATACTGGAGAATGTGGGGGTGTCAAAAAACATCCGTTGCCTGTTATTTTCCCTCGCAAAGAGCCATATGATAAAAAGGAATATTTGGGAGGAGAACACTGTCCCTGAGGCAGATTTCCAAAATCATATCTTGGTTGTCTAGGTCTCCAGATCACTCTGCTTTAGCAGTAGTCTGTGTAAGAGATTGTGCAGTAATAAAATCTACAGGTTGAAAGTAAACCAGGTTAGTGTCCCTGAGTGGGCGTAATCCAATGTCCAGATGTTCCCCTTAGAGCAACTCTATGGTAACAGAGAAACAAACAGGTGCAGGACAGGTGTAGTGGGATGAAGACTGCCTCAGCCAGGGAGCTATACGGAGGTATCAAAAGATACAAAGAAAAATAACAGCCCCTGCCATGCCAGTCTTTTATATTTTCCCCTATTTAGCCATTTTATTTAGGACTAAAAGTAAAGTAAATCCATGAGCTCTTTCTGATTGGGAGTTCTACCCAACCCAGAGAATACCTTCTTTGTTAGTTTTTTATTTGGTTATTCGACTTAGATTATTTTTCCTTGCTTACTGTTTTCCCCCCAAATTCAACTGCTCTGTATAATTTGACACTTCTGCAGCATCTACTCCACCCCTTGTATGCTCAGGGGGATCAGGACAGGATTAATTCACTCCTACCTTCAGGGGTTGATCCTGGTCAACATGCTCTTGAACATGTTCACTCTTCCCTACTACAATGATTGGTTCATAGATAAGTATGTAACCCAGGCATATTTCAGTTTCTGTCCAGGCTTAGGACCTAAGTAGGTCCAATTGTCCCTTGACTTTTGTTCATAGGTTATAGTAGAGAATCAGCATTCTTCTCTGGACAGTGTGCAGATGTAAGGCCTCAGATAGCTGTAGACATTCTGCTACAATAAAAAGTGTCAATCTGGAAACAAAGTCTACTCCTGTATAAGAAGAATAGCAAGGAAGATGTAATTACAGAGCAGTGGAACTAGAGCCTTGATCAAGCCATACCTGCAGCTATAATTGGCCTTTTTATTTAAAAACTAAATCTTCTTTATTACTTAACTCTATGTAAGTCAGATTTTTCTATTTCTTACTACGAAACTAATGCTAAATGATAAGCCATATATCATAATAGGTTGAGATTTCCACCTCAAAGGCCCATCTGCATTTTTGTAGTATCTTTCCTTTAAGATATATAAGATAAATCTTATATACAGTAAAATGCACTGATTTTGAGTATATATTTGGACAATGTGTATACACCTATGTAAATAACATTTGAGTCAAGATTGAAATAGAAAGAATAGCTGCAAACTTAGAATCCCAAGATGCTCATATGAATAATTTCATCGAACTATCCTGCTGGATGATAAGAGCACACCTAGAGGGGAACCAGGGTAACCCAGCTTGGAGCTGGCCAACAACCAGACACATGAAAGAAACCCTTCCTAGAGGATCCAGATCATAGAGAAGTACTATGAAAGATGCATAAGATCAACTGAGCTTGTCCAGAGGACATAAACTGTGCAGCTGACCAACAAAATCATGAGCTGAATAAAATGAATCTTGCTTTCGGTTATTAGGTTTTGCAATGGTTTGTTAAACAGTGAAAACAAATGGATGGAAAAATATAGAACATTTCTGTCATCTCGAAAAGTTTTCTCATGACCCTTTTCTGTCAAGTCTTACCTCACCATAAGCTTTTCTTTCTTCTTTCTTTCTCTTTCTCTTTCTTTCTTTCTTTCTTTCTTTCTTTCTTTCTTTCTTCTTCTTTCTTTCTTCTTCTTTCTTTTAAATTTATTTATATTTATTTATTTATTTATTTATTTATTCATGAGAGAGAGAGGCAGAGACACAGGTAGAGGGAGAAGCAGGCTCCCTGTGGGGAGCCTGATGCGGGACTCCATCCCAGGACCCAGGGATCATGACCTGAGCCAAAGGCAGACGCTCAACCACTGAGCCACCCAGGTGCCCCAACTCTTCTGATTTCTATCACTGTAATTTATGTCTGTCTTAGACTTCATAGAAATAAATTCACATATACTTACGTCTGACTTCTTTCACTCAGTATAATATTTTTGACATCTATATTTTGGTGTATTTGTTCCTTTCGTTACTAAGGATTGCATTATTGTGTGACTATATGATAATTTGTTTATCTACTCTCCTTGATAAACTTTTGGGCTGTTTTCACTTATTCTATTCTTTCTGTCTCCTAAATCAAGCAAAGGTTTTGTTTGTTTGTTTGTTTGTTTGTTTTTCCTGCTTGATTGAAAGTAGTTACTAGAGTTAACTATTAGAACCTCTTTCTGGATTTATTTTAGCAACTCCCTAGCAACTGGTTTCTTTGTAGGAACATTACTCTTTAAACTGGAACAGTAAATCACACAAATAGTAAGTGGTTTTATTACCTAACTCTTAGTCAGACTTTCAGTTGATTTTTCTTTCGACTCCATAATCTGAACAGTAGGAAGATAATCCTGATGACAGAGTTAGCTAAAGGGAACAGGGACACTGAGGTCTTTTCTGTATGTTGTGTGATCTGCTAATGCTGAAAAACCTCTGTTACTGGGTCATCATTCTTACTTCTCCCCTATGTCACTCTAAAGTTACTGTCCCCAGAGAGCTTTTATAATTCAAGCCTCGGTTGCTGTTTCAAACTAAAAAAAAAAAAAATTCTTTTTGTTGTGAGCATTTATTACTTAATTTCTAAAATATGTGTTGTTTGGCTTCTTTACCCTACTACCTCTTGAAAATGCTTTATTCTAGAAAGAACACTTTGTACGTAAAAAGCTTAGCCTGGTGCCTCACCCATGGTTGGTACTTGATCAATAGTATTTTGTTTTCTTTTTCCTTCTGCTAAATGCAGAGGCAGAGTTAAGGACCAGCAGAGATGTTCATAGGACATGAATGTGGTGGGAATAAAACTATTTCACACTATGCTAAGGTTGAAGAAGTAATGCACACCGCATAACCATAGCTGGCAAACCAGTTGGCTGATTCTGCAAGGGGTAGATGAATAGAACCTATTTACAGTAAAACAAAGGGCTTGGACTTATAGCCCACAAGGAATTTAAGGGTCTACCGATTCTTACTCATATTTTTTGCTTATGAATCGCAGTTCTTTTTTTTTGTAAATTTATTTTTTATTGGTGTTCGATTTGTCAACATGTAGCATAACACCCAGTGCTCATCCCATCAAGTGCCCCCCTCAGTGCCCATCACCCAGTCACCCCCACCCCCCATGAATCGCAGTTCTAAGGAACATATTTGAATGCCAATTTGATGAAAGGATTCCACATAGTAGGCAAGAAAATAAGAATATACTGGCAATCAAATTTTGTGGGGGAATAATAATAGATATTTATATTAAGTTTTAGGGTTATTATACTCTGCCACTTTTTGAGGGACTAAGATATTTCCTACCCTGTACTGCCACAAATCCTTCATTGACAGAAAAAGAAATTCTACCTTAGTGTTTGATTTTTCATCAATCTAGAGAATAAACATTTCTCCACTGCTGAAAATAAAAGAGATTTCAGGATTTACTGTAATGGATTTTAAATGAATATAAATATAGAACAGATTTGGTGGTTGACCAATGGTGTCCCCAGATGTCTAGGTCCGGTGGTATCCTTCCTGCATGTATTTTCTTCTTAGCCTTGCCTGCAGAATAGCCTCATGGCACAAATCTGATGGCACAGGGACTGGGAAGATTCATGTGGGACTGCTCTCTCAAGCCTTCAATTTTAATGGAAACAATCACGTTTGTTTTGTTTTGGGATGTGTGTGTGTGTGTGTGTGTGTGTGTGTGTGTGTGTGTGTGAGCCCTTGGGCAACATCACAAATGGCAATTTGAAATGAAAAGTGGAGAGAAGTAGAGAAACCAAACTGTCTCTCTGCTTGGCTGTGTTATGCCACCAATGGAACACAAACAAGGTGAATGGGTAAAGGAGAGATGTATAAAAAATGTTTTTAGGGGACGCCTGGTTGGCTCAGTGGTTGAGCGTCTGTCTTCAGCTCAGGGTGTGATCCTGGGATCTGGGATGGAGTCCCACATTGGGCTCCTCATATGGAGCCTGCTTTTCCCTCTGCCTGTGTCTCTGCCTCTCTCTGTGTGTCTCTCATGAATAAATAAAATCTTTAAAAAACCCTCCCCCCAAAACCCCAAAACACACACACAAAAAACTTTTCTAGGAAGATCCCTTATCTTGAAGAGGTGCTCCTTTCATGTTTGCTGCTGAGACCTAGATGATTTCTTGTATGGCTCTGAATTTTTTTCTTTGTGTAAAATCAAATATGTTGAAGTGTATTTATGTCATAGAAGAATGAGCAAAAGAAATATGTCTTCTCTCATATTATTTTTAAATTTTTATTTATTTTTTATTTTAAAGTATTTTATTTATTTATTTATTTATTTGAGACACAGAGAGAGAGAGAGAGAGAGAGAGAGTGTCAGAAACAGAGGCAGAGGGAGAAGCAGGCTCATACAAGGAGCCCGATGTGGGACTTGATCCCAGGACTCTAGGATCACATCCTGGGTGGAAGGCAAGCACTCAACTACTGAGCCACCCAGATGTCTCTCTTCTCGCGTATTAATAAAAAGAACTTGTTATACACTTTAACAAAGAGTAGACTGTTCTTAATTATCTCCTAGTGGAGCTGCTAGACTAAATGATACTATGCATGCTATTAGTCATATAGCTGAAGCCCACAATGTACTGAAAGCTCATGACCAGCAGACTTTTCTCTGGTTGTCTACACATCTCTCCTCCTATCAAATGCGTTGAATGTTTAGCAAGTGTCAAGCATGGTGGTTCCTAAACTTGTATATGCCAATCCTTTATAGCTATTATGTAATTTAGTTAAATATCAATAAAACCAATTAAATGTGAGCGTGGAAGAAGAGATTGTTCCTAAGAAAAATAAACTCTGTGCTTTGAAAGGATGAATGTTCTACACCATTAAAAAATGCTGCAGCATATAAGTGGACGAGACAACCTATATATAAAAAAAAGGATGGAGGGGAAACTGTAATAATCTATCACATCTCTGTACTTAGGTTGCTCTGAAAGTGTCTTTCCGCAGATTCTATTCCAAATTGAAAGCAAATATACAAATCTCACAAATGCATTGTGGTGTGCTTTCCATAAGAGAGATGATGCAGATTTCAAATCAGTGAATCTGTGTTCAAAATGTCTTGGCCTTACATCAAAAGTTTGGCTAATTTTAGGGGTGTCCGGGTAGCTTAGTCACTTAACGGTCTGGTAGTGATCCCAGAATCCTGCTCAGCAGGCTGTTTGCTTCTCCTTCTCCCTTTGCCCTTCCCTGCTGCTCATGCACTCACTCTTTCTCTCACAAATAAATAAGTACAATAATAAAAAAACAAAAGTCTGGCTAATTTTAAAAAGTTTTGTTAGATTAAATATTCATGTCTTTTTTTATTGTTCTTTTCGTTAAATTGACCTTTTGATTAATAGGCTTATCACACATTTTAAGATAAGGAGTCTTCAACTGTGTAGTATTTTTTTTTTATCCTAACAACAATACTATGAGGAATGTAGGACAATATTATCATAATTTAGGTGTAAATTAAAATTTCTTTGCTCAGAAATCTAGTTAAAATTTGTCTTCAACTCCACCTTCTATAATCTATTAAAAACTCAAAGATGTCCATCTTATTTCTTATTATTAATAGCTTTTCTTAGCTTCTGTTTGGGACCCTTACTCCACAGGTAGTTCTGCTATGATAGCCACTCTTCATTCATTATCCTGGAGAAGTTGAGGGGGCTAAATAAAATATGGATACAAAGATGTTAGCGCAGAGCCTGGTACTCGTTCAAGGTTTATTTTCATTATTTTTAATCATGACAATGACTGTGCAAAAATCTTTCCTATTTTGTTAAAAACTGAGACCCAGAAAAATTATTTTTTTCCCTCCATTTTGCACAGAGGTAAGTAGCAAGACCAGGATTTTAATGTAGATCATTTGTCTTCCAAGCCTAAGGTTCCTAGTTTATTTCTGTGATGTATTGAAAGAAATCAAGCCTTCCTTGAACATATACAGAAGGGCCACTAATCCAAGATAGGAAAAAAAAATGTGATTCCAGCCTTCTTTCCAATACGAGTAGGATAAGTGTTTTTAACATTCTGGCCTTAATGGATTGGTATTTTCTAGCCACTATGCCTCTGCAGAGGTTTCTTGTTCCTTTTCTTTCTTTTGTTCAATACCTCCCCCTCCTCAATCCATTTTCCATTGTGGAAATCCTATCCATTCTTTGTGGATCCATGTAACTTATCCAAATCTTGTTAAAAAGAAAAACATATTTTATCGTTATTGATACTAAGAATAGCTGTAAAAATAACAACAGTTATGAACATTTCTCCTGTACTAGGCAATGTATTAAGTGGAATATTTGACGTGCAGGATCCCCATGAAATCGGCATACAGATGAGTGTATTAAGGATTAGAAATGTTAAGTAAATCCCAAGGGCCTCCAGTTATTAAGTAAGAGCTTTGGTCTGAATGCTTCTGTCCCCTCCAAATTCATCTGTTGAAAACTTAATGCCCAATAAGATGGTATTAGGAAGTAGGGCTTTGGGGGATGTGATTAGAATGTGAGGGCAGAACCCTTGTGAATGAGATTAGTGCTTCCATAAAAGAACCTTCTCTGCCATGCGAAGATACAACGAGGAGTTGGCAATCTGCCACAGGGAAGAAGAGGGCTTTCAACCAGAATCTGACCATCCTGACACCCTCATCATGGACTTCCCGCTTCCAGACTGTGAGAAATACATTTCTGGTTTTAATAAACCACTTAATCTCTGGAATTTTGTTGTAGCAGTCAGAACTGACTAAGAGTAACACAGTGAGGTTTTGAACCCAGGAATTCTGACTCTGGAGTCTAGATTCTTACCCATTGCATTCCATTTGCTGAAAGGATGTGCTCAATGTACCCAACATTTATTCATAGGGAGCCTGGGGTAACTTCTCTTTCTCTAGGGTTGGTATATCTATGCAAGCTGGAGTAAGGGTTCTACCTGGAGGTGAAACCTTTCCATGAAGCAGAAGAAATAATTTTTGAGCCACCAGACCCATAGAGGTTTGATTACGAAACTAAGATGTTTTCAGCATGAAAACAGAAACATGAAAATGGTAACAAAATTGTTATTCAACTTTGAAAGAAAATGCCCTTGGTGAGAACATCGCCTAGACTTCAGGGACAGATGAAAGTCAAAGGAAATCTACAGTAAAATAAATCTCAATGGATTTTCCCTTCCTGCCTCTCTCATGTCCCTAATCCTTATCCCAAATTTTGCCATATACACATACACTTCTTAAATACTTGAATCACAGATAACTATTTTTGCCACTTCTGTCTTTACAAGTTAGTATTTCTCTTTGGTTTATCTGCTTTTTTTTTTAATTAAAAAAAGATTTTGTTTATTTATTTGAGACAGAGAGCACAAGCAAGGAGGAAGGTCAGAGGCAGAGGGAGAAACAGACACTTTGCCCCAAGCAGGGAGCCTGATGCAGGGCTCAATCCTAGGACCCTGAGATCATGACCTGAGCTGAAGACAGATGCTTAACCAACTGAGCCATCCAGGCGCCCGTGGTGGCTTATTTTAAAGGTAATGGATTATTTTACCCTTATTTTAAAAGTAACGGATCAAATGCACATAAATAAATTTTTATAAATCAGCTTCAGACAAGTCCAAGATAAAGGAAAATGTGTAAATTACTGTACTAATTAGAACTTTCAGTGGTTTTCACTTGTGTAAGATATTTATGTAATATTTCTGTCTTTGTTTTATACATTATATGAGTAGACAACCACAAACGTAGAAATTCAGAGAATTGTTTAATAATGCCTAATAAAAATGTCTGCCAATCTCTACTGGGTAACTGATAGATGGATATTTAACAACTCGAAGTGTTAACATGTTTTGGCATCCAATATTTTATTTTATCTGGCATGAAAATAAATTCTTTGTTACCGCTACTAATTCTCTTCTTTCCCATTTAGCAGTCATAAGAATATGGTATTGTTATTATTATTTTAATATTTAGGATTAGATATTTAATAAAAAGTTCATAGAACTGTATAAATAAGGAATGCATGCCAGACAAACTCAAAAATTGAATATAAGTATAGATTGCAAGCCCAAGTATCCTGAATGTGTAGTGTAATACCTGGCACATAGTAGATGCTCAGCATTCATGCCAAAATCAAAAGAACTGAGCACAAAGAGTAACAATAAACTATATTTGAAAGAATCCATGGTTAGCTCTCACACTGAGTATTTTATCAAAGTGAGTAATATTGTAGACATTTGAATAATCATTCTTTTACATGTTAATTGTGCAAGTAAATAATTGAGTCTCATTGGGATATTGCTCTGGACCTCATGTAATCTTCATTATAAAGTGGGGATAATACTAATAAAGAGGTCACAATACTTTATAGAGTTGTGATATGTTCTAATGGCTGGCGCATAGTCAATAATACAAAAATGTTAGCCTATTTAATTTGATATTATTTTTATCTTCCTGTTTGATATCATTTCTATCTTTTGAACATTACACTTTTGGAAACTCAAGGTAAGCCATACTTTTAAGGGATATTTACTCCATGCACTGAATTGTTTGAGGCTGCTTAGCTCTAAATAATAATGGAAGCTTAGCTAGTCTTTTGTATTCTTAAGCTTGCATTTTTAAAACAGCTTTGTCAGTCTTTGTTTTCATTTTTAAAAATTTCCTTCTTAGCACCAATTAATCATTTCATCTTTTGTGAAACCTGAGTTTTTTTTTTTTTTTTTTTTTTTAAGGAACCAACCTTCTTATAACCTCAGTGTGTACATTTCAGGTAAGGATCTATCCTGCCTCACTCCAGGCTTCCCTTTCCCTGTGACCACCATGTTTCTTTCATATCTGTGCCCAGGGCCAACTGGAATTAAGAACTGCCATTGAGACTACTTTGCTGGGACTACATGGAGTAAAGTGCACAATTTTTCCTTCTGTTTTTATTGAGATTGAAAAAAAAAGTGGTTCAAGAGGTGTTGGAGGTGCCTGGAAGTAGAAGATGAAGGGGAGAAACTGAGTCCTAGTCTTATATTTGAGCCCTGGAGTCTCTATGACTCAGGTTTACAAGTAGGAGATTCATAAACTAATAAATTCTCCTTATTTAAGTGAATGTATTTAATTTTTCTGTCACTTGGAACCAAAAGAAAGGAAAGTGACAATCTACCCAGAATTAGGCTACCATCGCTCTTTCTTATTTTATCAGTGTCCTTGTCTCTCCCCAACAGTTCTCGAAACACTCCACTAATTTGCTATTATTTATCAGTTCCAGGCTTAGAAATGAAATAACCTATTTGTTAATATTTTACTTAACATAAATCAATAGGCTCTGATAAGGCTTGACAGAGTTTTGCGACATGTGTATTTAATTTCTTAGAAACATTCTGTTTTTTCAAAACTTTTTTTCAGAATCTTGGTTTTATTTTGGAACGTTCATGCTGCTTGATCATAACATATTGCTGTAGAATGTTTGTAGAGCCTAGCGTCAAATTTCAGATTTATCACTGAGGAGTGTTATATATTTGAAAGAGTTACCTACTATTTCTTCCTATCAGTTTCTTATTTTGCAGAGTGGGGATAATGACACCTCACATGGTTGAGATGAGGAATACAGGTAAAGCATTTAGAACAAAGCATGGCATATGATGGCTGCTTATTAAATCTGCTACACCCTTTTAAGTTGATTTCTAAGTTGACAGTATATTTCCAACTATTCAAAGGATGATTACTGACCCAGGTATTCTGTTTATAGGTTTTTTTTCCTCCTTAAATGTTTATTGTAAAATATTTCATTTTCTTCTTTTACCTCACAGGAGAAAGAGTCGGAAAGAAAGGGGAAGATATAAATAAATATTACTCTTCTTGTCCAGTTCTGTATCAGACATGTCAAGAAAGGCTAAAGCCTTTCATTTTGATGAGCCTTAAGGGTTTGGATTTGTAGCAGCATATTCCTTTGTCCTGGTGCTTCCTCTATGTTTAAAAGTTTATTTTCCTGAAAATACTATGTTGTTAGAAAAGCCTTTTACTGAGCATTTAAATTTTCTAGAATGATAGTGACTGAGGCAACTCCTGATTTCATAACCATTTAGATATCCTTGTAATTTCAGAGGATTTATTATATATTTCTCAGCATTCTAATAGTTTAAATGTGCCTTAAGTGCATAAGCTTTTCTTGTCAATCTTCCCGTTCTATGGTCTCTCCAATTCAGTCCTGCCTTCCCCACATGGAAGACAGTTAGGAAACCTGCTCAGATTTCCTTTCTTCAACCTCCCTCCTGCCAGCTTCCCTTACTCCCCTGTATCCCAGAGGAAGCCAAGAGACTGCTCACATTTCCTTTATGGGGGATGTGTCCCACCTGGCTTCTTCCTCTCCTGTGGGGCAACAGGTGGTTATTTTTGTACTGTCAGCGCTCCCTACACATGCCTGTCAGAATTCATTCCCAGTGGAAATGCAGACATTTGAGTTTCTTCCAGACTTCAATGGGTACATTGCCAATTTCCATTTTATGAAAATAATTTGCTCTTGATGGAATAATCTTGGTCCTAAACTGTTCCATTAAGCCAAAAAAACTGGATTTTAGTCAACTATAAGGCTGAGTTAGTCATTGATCTGTTTGTTGCCTCTTTTAAAAATTTCTTTCAAAAGGTCTCCACGCATGTGGATCATATCAAATTAAGGAATGAGCAATGAAATCAGAATTCTGGCAACCTCCTTTTTTAATGATGTTGTATAATGGATTTCACTGTCCTTCTCTTTACCATTATTTTTGGGTTGGAAAAAACTAATCAATCAGAATATCTAAGGATAAAACACAAGATTATATACTTAAAAATATTCACCTCAGGTAACAGTAAATGTTAGTGAAGCATGGGAGCAACTGGACAATGCAGTATCTTAGTGATGGAAAATGACAATGTTTAATGTGTGGGCTAAAAGAGGGACTAAGAAAAGAATACCTTTTTTCCCTCCAAAAGGAGAAAATGAAGGTTAAAGGACAATGTGATCAAAATGACAAATGACCTCACCAATATATATGAGGTATGAGTTTTTGACAGCAGTCTCAGGAATGTGAGAAATGACACACTATGTTGTTTAAAGATTGGTCAAACTGAATTTTACTATGAGCTCTCATTCTGTCCACCTGCCCAAAACTCCAGTCTCTGTTGCTATTGAGAATTATTCCCTGCCCCTTCCCAGGGAGTTATGCAAAGCTTCACATGATCTGATACAGAATAGAATATTCTGGAAAGCCCCACCTTTTTTTTTTTGGTCCTTGTGAGTCATCACTAATGGGCTCTCTGTTGTAGTCCTCATGGTAACTGAGCATCAGGAAGCACTCTGGCTCCCATGCATTTTTGGGCATTGGATTCTTGGCTTTTTCTGAAAGTTTTATGCTTAAAGTGCCCCGAGCCCTTCTTAGAGGTATGATGTCCTTATCAAGCTCTCAGCCTCAGTAAGAGACCAGGACGTGGAGCTGCTGCTCAGTTTCTGCTAACATTTCACCTTTCACAATCTCAGGTAACCCCTCTGTCATTACTCACTGATCACTTGTGCTCCCACCCATAGATCCACAATCCCTTGCTGTATATTACCCTCAAGATGTGGTATGAATTCCATGTCTAAATAAGATCAAAACAGCTTTCATCAACCTTTTCATTGTTTTCGTTTGTTTTTTAAAGATTTTATTTATTTATTCATGGGAGACACACACACACAGAGAGGCATAGACATTGGCAGAAGGAGGAGAAGCAGGCTCCCTGAAGGGACTCCATTCCAGGACCCTGGGATCATGACCTGAGCCAAGGGCAGACGCTCAACCATTGAGCCACCCAGGTGCCCCAACCTTTTCATTGTTAAAGGAAAAGGAGCTTTGAGGAAACAAAGGACAGAGTAATGAGAGGTATACACAGGAGGGCTTAAAATTGGAAATGGTCACTTGCAGGCAGGGGCATGTCTGAGTATAATTCTCTCATTTTTGCAGTTAGGACAGTAATGCTCACCTGCTCTAGAGGTGACATTGCTACAGAGGTAATGTGTGTAATACACCTGGCCTAGAACAATTGCTCTCTCATTATTAGGTTACTGATGGTTGACATGAGACTGGGTGGGCCATTATGAACAAGGAATTAACATATGAATCTTTAGCTGATACTCCAACCAAGAGAACTCTGTGCTTCTGAGTGTAGGAATCCAATTTCCCCTCTTCATGAGATATCATTTTTCTATTCTTTCATTCAACAAATGTCTATTATTTAAGATAAATCATATCCACTGCTATATCCTATAATTTTAATAATATAAGCTAATACCTCATGTCACGAAGTTTATATTGAAGATTGTGTGTGGTGGGGGATGACAGCTGATTACAATGAAGTGTGTTGGCTGCTGAGGCAGGTGTTGTAAAGGGGATTTTATATGCAAAGCAACAGCATTCCAAGCCTGAGCGATGGAAAGAAGTGATACTTAGACAAAGAGATCACCACCTTCTACCTTATTGTTTAATGGACCATTTGTTGTTTAACTTTCTTTCAAGGGCTGAAATGTCCCACATTACTTGGGTCACACTTTAGAACACATTAAGTGCTTTTGCCAAAATTCTATTCCTTTGATTATTTTTTTTAAAGATTTTATTTAGTTTTTCATGAGAGACACGGGGGGGGGGGGGCAGAGACACAGGCCGAGGGAGAAGCAGGCTCCATGCAGGTAGCCTGATGTGGGACTTGATTCCAGGTCTCTAGGATCAGGCCCTGGGCTGAAGGCAGCGCTAAACCGCTGAGCTACCTGGCTGCCCTCCTTTGATTAATTTACATATAGTTGCATCAGGTTAAAGAAAAAAGTCTCTGATGTTCATGTTGACAGTGTCTCATACCCTTCTTTCTCTTAACTTGCCTACTAAAAAGATTAAATAAGTATTTTTTTCCTCCTTTTTTCCTGGGTGCAGTTTCTTCATACAAAAACTTTATTGGGATATTAAATATTTAAAACAAACAAACAAAAAAAAACCCAGATATGTTCCTGTGAATCAAGAGTTTTTCAAATTTTCTCTGCCTTCTCTCTAGATTCTTACCTAACACTCTAGAAATCTTTCTACAGACCCTAGTTTAGCTAGGATAAAGTAAGACAGGTCTAGGAAGACACCAGGCTTTCTGCAAGGGAATTATGGTAAAGCAGTGATTCAGAATTTGCCATTCCTAAAATTTAGGAGTTTGGTCAAGATTACTTTTCAAGTTATATCCAGTGCTAAGAGTCTACAGATAAATGATGCTTTATTGATAACTGAACACCTTTTGTTCAGAACAGTTTTTCTTATAGTTCAGTGATGTTTTCTAGGCTGTGAAGATTATAAATTTGCCAATGCCACTGGAAAATAATATAAAACATTTCCCAACAGAATATGAAGAAAGGATACAATGGCATGGTCTCTCCAATCTTACTCTTGGAGAAGAGCATGTAAACTCGGTGTTTCTTCTTACTGTTCTTTCAAGATTCAAAGTCTCTCATTTCACATACAAGGATTTGAGAAGGTCAGTATTCTGTAAGAGGGGAAAGATTTGGCCATATTTTATGGAACTCCGGGTGAAAGAGAGAGTAAGAAAGAAATTTTCCTAGTGGTTGCACGGATGAGATGTTATTGTGTGGTGTACACACTTGCAGCTGGTAGTAATCACCCTTCAACATCATACAGTTATTTTCCGGTATCAAATGTGAACACATGTGAGCCTTTCCCTTCAAGTGCACTTTTTATTCATGTTCTTGAATATAGGTTATCATTGTGATCCTAACCCACTTTTATTAGAGTCTGTTTTAAATCAAATGAAAGGTCTTTACTGGAGAATATTTCTTGTGGGTAAAAAGTGAACACATTGAAAAATTAATAACAGAAACTTCTTTGATAATTCATTTAGTTTCCCTCATTTTGAAAACATGGCTTTGGCAATGCATGCTTAGAGGCTTTATTCACAAGTGCCGTACATATCTGTTTACAGTAATGCAGAGTTAGCCCCTCTAAGAAGGAATTCTCTTGGAGAAGATGTTCATCTGTCTTATCTTAAAATGATCTTAATTAGCTCTAAGGTAAGGTGTATTTTGGCCTCACTTCCCTTTATTTTCAGAAAATTTAAAAGTGGTTCTTTAAGATATACTGTTCTTTAAGATATGCTGTCAAAATGGTCCTTCAGAGACATATTTACTTCCTAATATCTGGAATCTGTGAATGTCACCTTATATGGAAAGAAGAGTGAATGTTCCTTTTAGTGGCAAAAGATATGATTAAGTTAAGGATCCCGAGAGGAAACGTGTTGGCTGGATTATCTTCAAACCCTAATGACCATCACTAGTGTTTTTATAAGGGAAAGGTAATAGGAATCAAAACTCCCAGAGAAAAAGGTAATATAAACATGGAGCAGAGAGAGACGAAGCCATAAGCCAAGGGATGCTGACAGTCAACAGAAGCTAAAAGGGGTCAGGAAAAGATTCTCCCCCAGGGCCTCTGGAGGGAATGCAGCCCTGCTAAACTCCGGATTCCAGGCTTCTGGCTTCCACAGTTATGAGTTATGAGAGAATAAAGTTTTTCTGTTCTGAAACACAAGTCTGTGCTCATTGTTCTAGCAGTCAAAGGGAACAATTATAGTTACATTAAAAAAAAAATGAAGCTACCTAAGGAAAGTTTAAATTCCTATTTTATGTGAAATGCAAAAGCACCCAGAGCCTCTGTGAATTGTTGAATTGTTGACTGTTTTTTTTTTTTTTTTATTTTTAGGGCTTTCTATAGATTAATCTTTAATCCATTTTTTTTCTCCAATAGCATGTCACATTTTTTCCCATGTTACATTTTTCTTGAAACATTTCTTCATTTTTTCTAATTATGGCCATTCATGAGGTACAAGCTTGATTTGCTTGGATATATGTGGGCCTGTGTTAAAATTTCAAGTTACTCTTGTCATCTGAGCTGCTGGATTTTTTCTTTCTTTCTCTATTTTCATTTATCGTATGTATGTTTATGCCTCAGTGATAATATTAAGCCTGCAGTATTCATGATTAATCAATAAGTTAGGCATGTCCCTTGCCTTCATGGAGTATGTAGACCAGTGAAAGAGTAAAATAAAAAGAAAATTTGCAAAGCAATGAGAAAATATTTATCCACTGGACATGAAGGCTGTATTATTCTGATCAAGTTTTATAATAATAATTATTCTATGGAATTATTTCAAAAGGCTTAACACAAAGAGGGTACTGATTGGAATCCATGCATGTAACATTGAGGGTGGTCTCTCTCTGTGTGTGTGTGTACATATATACACACACATGTAGGTTGGATTCTTAGTATTTTTGTTGTTGTTCTTTCACTGAAAGGACAAAGAAACCTGATTACAGTAGTATAAATACACAACATTTCTAGTGCTCTGGCATTAAAAGTGTCGGCAATTGCACAATTTGAAGGCAGAAATTAAAATTCTATTCCTTCTTGTTAAGTCTTCCTGCCCACCCAGAGCAACATAGCAAGTGCTAAGGAATGCCTTAGAATTTACTTCTAGCTTTAAGTTTCAAGTACTAGCATCCTTTCTTTGTAATATTATTCCTAATGTAGAATGTTTAGAAAGAACTTTAACTTATGTTTAATTACTAGGCTGTCAACAAACATGTACTAGCCATTTGTTAAGTATTGGAAAATAAAGCAAAATCAGATACAAAGCCGGACAAAGGAAGCCTGATGAAGAAGATGGATATTAAACCGGACTCCATCCTTTGTACAACATCTTATGAAATCACATGAACTGTAAGAAATAGCCAATATTTAATTATTTTTGACCTACAAAAACTGTGATTTCATATTTTTCAGTACAATAATTAGTGGAGATTTGGCAGCTCACAGGTGAATTTATTTGGACTTAGTGTAGTGCGCCAAATCTGGTAAATTTATTCAGGCAAGTTTTCAGTTTGTTTCAATCATATTCACTAGAAATGAGTGATTTTATTTTTTCCTCCTAGATACATGTAGACTATACTGGATTTTTACAAACACCCCTGAGAGATATTCAACTTCTCTTAGGCTGCAGCTTTAGCAAAAGAAGACATTCTTCTCACCTAATTAATTTCCTAATACTCTAGTAGACCAGAGATTGACAAACTTTTTTTTGGTAAAGAACCATATAGTAAATATTTTTGATTTACAGATCATACGGTCTCTGTAGCGATTACTCAATCCTGCCATTGTAGTGCAACTAAGCCATATGTAAGGGAATGAGCATAGCTGGATTCCAATAGAACTTTATTTATTCACGCTTAAATTTCAAATGAAATATTTTGATATTTTTTATAATTTTTCTTTTGATACTTTTTCAATTGTTAAGAAGTATAAAATCCATTCTTAGTTAATGGGCCATATAAGAGCATGCAGAAAGTCATAATTAGTTTATGGGCTGTGTTTTTGTTCACGCTTGCTCTGGAAGCACACTTGCCAAAAGGTTTAGGAAGCTGTGATATTCTTTGGGGTCCATGAAGCATTAGGCTCAATGGAAGAGCCAAGAGAATCCTTCAAGTTTAAATTTCCCAGAATGCTACAATTTTAAGTTTCTACTTGGGAAGGCTGCCACAACTTCCATTATTCTAATATTCAGCAGATTCTGTTCTTAGAAATAAGATGCCCTTTATTCTCTAGAAGATATTTTGAGTAGTACTATACTAACTTACTGGAAGAAAATGTAAAAAAACAGAGAAGAAACTAGACCAAGAGAAATTTCATTTCCTCTGTAGCAGAGAAATACCAGGCAGTGTCAGGTTTTTCGCCTCCATTCATCAACACCTGTTCCAGATGAAGGTAGTGCTTTGAGGGTCAAATAGAACAGAGCACTGGGCATCCCCATTGAGATCCAAGGACTTCCTCATGAGCCGGTTTCCTCATTTTGGAAGCCCTAAAAGAGATTAACTTGCTTCTTTCTTTTCCTCTGTCGTTTTAACTATTAATATCTACTGAACAATCTTTCATTTTTGCCAGCTATAATCACAAACAGCCACAAGGTTGGACAGTTTATGCCCCTAACTTACAAAGGTTTCATTGAGTGATTGATTTCATGTCTGAAAAAAAAAAAAAAAAGATTACCTACAAGGTGTAAGTAATTGGGTGTGAGCACTCCCTGTTCTTCAGGAAAATGAGCACTTCATTCTGAGCTGGAGATTAGCCAACCAAACAGCAATCTGAGTACATTTTCTTCATCCTCACCTTCCTTAGCTAACTGCTCTTTCCACACTAGATAACTGAAGTTTTCTCTTTTATCCCTGTCTGAAAATCAAGCAATTTGCAAGTCTATGCTGCTTTAGAGGGGTTGGTTGGAAAGAGAAGGGAATAGTGTTATTTCATCCTACCTCAAACAGAATAAGGTGATTTCAGCAAATAAGGAACTCTAATACACAGTTAAACTTTTTTTTTCCCTTTAATGTGGAAAAAGTCCAGGCATAAATTATTGGTTTGAAAAAGTTAAAAATTGTAAAATCCATTCTTAGTTAATGGGCCATAAAAAATATGCAGAAGGTCATAATTAGTCCATGGGCTAGAGTTTACTGATCCCTGCTCTATTACATGTAGAATCACTTGCTTTTTGCCATAGTGGTGGGTTGTAGATTTCTATATACTACAGACTTTGGAGCTACAACACCTGATTTGATTAAAATAAGTTTTTTTTTTGTTTAACCTGTCCATGCCTCAGTTTCCTCATCTGTAAAGTGGGGTAATAATAGCAAGCTTTTCTGAGAACAAAAAAATTGATTCATGTTCTTTTTTTTTAAGATTTTATTTATTTATTCATGAGAGGAAGAGAGAGAGACAGAGAGAGGCAGAGACACAGGCAGAAGGAGAAGCGGGCTCCATGCAGGGAGCCTGATGTGGGACTCGATCCCAGGACTCCAGGATCATGCCCTGGGCCGAATGAAGGCAGGCACTAAACCACTGAGCCTGAGCCACCCAGGGATCACCGATTCATGTTCTTTGTATAGTTTGCCTCATTTAGTTATTGCTGTCCCAAATATCAACATCTCTATTATACGAATTCCACTTACTGAGTACTTCTGTTGGAAAGGTGAGGTATTAGCCCTTGGAAAATCAGCTTTTGCTTTTCTACTGAATCCTATATTCTAGTCACAGAGATGATTAATTTTGATCTTAAAAGGCTACTATCTCCCATTTCTATGCCTTTGTACATATACTATTCCACCAGCTTAGAAACCCATTTCTCTTTCTCCTACTTGCCTAAAAACCAAATTCCTAGATGGTTAGATAGTTTCTCTTTGAGGAAGACATCTCAGTCTTTACTCTGTTTTCTATGCTAAGCTGGATGTCTCTGTGCCATATGCGGACTTCTTCTAGAGAACTTACATTGCATTATCTATTGATCTGCTCTCAAGGGTTCTGTACTGCTACCTCTTCCCAGCAAAGGGCTGTTTTTCCTTAGCTTGAATCCCTTAACTTAACATTAGGACAGAAGTAAGAAGTGAACCATATTAACATAATTGACTGGTAAGAAAAAAGATGTAAAATGACAGATCAAATTAGAATTGTAGAGAAAGCTTGGAGAGATTTTCTTTTTCATGCTTATAGTCTTATACACTTAATTGAGGGCAAAAGAAATACTACAGCCGGGAGGAGATTGGCAGTACACCACATCCTGGCTGTACAACCTGTTCAAGATTCCTGTATTTGTTTAGATTCTAGCCTCACTACATTTGGTCCTGCTCTTTCTCCTATTACTGCATTCAATTATGTCACATGCTTGGGTTTGTGTCACAAGAAGCTTGATAGGAGCCGAGGAAATGTAGGCATAAGATAGCTTCCAGGTACAATCACTTCTTGGGATGCTTAGATCATTTCATCGGAGACAGCCAAAATGCAGCAAGAGTAACAGATTAGGTGATATAATATAAAATTAAACCAGCAAACACATACATGTTCCTGTAACACAGACAAGTCAAATTTGCAAGTTGTGGCTACTTGCATGAAAGTAGGTATATCTGTGAATTATAATGAAGAGTACATTGGACCAAGGGTCAGAAAACTGGAGTCTTGGCCTGACGCGGGCCACTTCCCAGCTGTTTCAAGTGTGCAGTGTCATCCTTTTACTCTCAGTTTTTGCATTTGTACAGAGAGTTGGTTACTAAGCTCTGGTATGTTCTCCCACGCTAATTTCTCTGTTTTTGTTCTGCATCTGTGGGGAAGTTGTAGAGTAGCGATTTTGGGGGAGAGCATCAGCAAACAGGATTGTTTCTAGTTTTAGAAAGCCCATAAGAAACATAAAGGAGGCCCTGGGAGCTGGGCAGGCAATTTCCAGAGCATTCTCCAAAATTTTAACTTGGATATGTTTCATTCCGTTACACAACTACATGATGGGATCTATAGTAATCACTCCTCAGAAGAAAGTCCCCTAGGCCTTATTTCTGGCTCTTTTGGAACAACTCATTCATTGCAGATTGGCCCACAGTGCTTCTGTAACTGGGAGACTGCTATAAAACGGTTGTTGAAGGATGATCTATATAATGACAAGCCACTGGAGGGATTAGGATCCAGAAAGTGGGCTCAAATGAGTTTAATTGAAGTTTTCCATCTTCTGATAGAAATCCTGTTGTTTGTGCTGAATACAGTGTTTCTTGTTCCCTAACCCTTAATCCTGAGCCCCAGAAGCCTAGGTGTGGTGGGAAGGTATTCATAAATCAAAGGAGATGATATTTGTGTGTCTATTCAATTGAAAGTATCTCTTATAATCATCCCATTTCTTCTTGTAATTAGGGGATGCCATTCGTTCCCTTTCTCTGAATTTATACTTTCCGTCTCCTTCTGGAGTCCATCATGCTCATATATCTGGCTCTCCCAGAAGTGACCATTACATCTACCCCTACCCACCTGCCCCCGACACCCATCAAGTTGCTAGGCCTAAACTCTACCCTCTCCGGACTCTGCTATATGAATAATCTAGATGAGGTTAAATATTGTCAATAGCAGGTCAGAGTATAAGACATCCATCATATTTCTTAAACATTGACAGCATTTTAATGAGAATAAATCCTGGTTCTAATTTGAGGGTAATATTTGGTACCATCAAACAATAAAATTGGCAGTTCTATATTCTGCCTTCAATAAACTTGGCCCTGTCCCTATGTTCTGTCCTGTGACTTGAGGCCTTCATTATTTTGGAGCCCCACCTACATTTGCAGATATTTACTTCCATGCCAGGGAAGAAGATTTTGCTGAAAAGAAGTACATCATATAAGATCACTTATACTGATATTAATCAACCAAAGACAAGATCTTAAATCCATCTGCACCTCATCCTTGCTTTCTTCTCTGCCCTTAGCCCTCCATCTCTGCAGTTTCTTGGCATTGTGTTTTATGAAAACATTCCTTGTACTGAATGTGTTGAGAGGGATGAAGATTCATTCCAATTGGGCTCCTGATATTGTCAAGAAATAAATTGTCCCTACACCCTCACTTCTCTGCTCTGTGGTCATCAAAATTATTAACAAATGTCAGTGAAGAGTACCTTTATTGTATTGGATAGAATCTAAGAGGTAAACAAAAATAGAACTTACTACATTTGGAAGACTCAAACTTATTTTGAAGCTTTATAAATGAATTAATTTGTATAGGAATTTTCTTTTGAAACAACTTAGTATGTTCTGTTCACCCTAAATGGTATCAAACTTGTTACTCTTCTAGGGGAAAAAGGAGATAAAATTTCAAGTTCCAATTTATTCCTAAGAGATTTGAATCACCAGACAGATAGTAAAGGAATTGATTCAAGTATATTTGGCAGAAAAGAAAGACTTTGTAACCCACCTCCCCCATGTGCTTGCTGTTGCGAAACCACCGAACGAATGAATGGGAGGATGCCTTTCCTCGGGATGAGACACCATCATGGTGACGTCTGGATTGGATTAACTATTCCAACTGAATGTTCACTCCCTCACTGAAGCAGAAGCAGGGGCATGGTCAGATTGTAAACACTGAGCACAGAAAAAAAGTGCAGAGAGACCTTAGGGTCCCTAGCCACCCTTTGAGAATTTGCTGTCAGGCACAGCAGGATTGGTAGGCAAAGTGGAGAAGTGTATCTAAGTTTCCCCATTGAGTTGTATCCTCTTCCTCTTGCTGGCTGACTCTTGTAGAAAGAAAGGAAAAAAATGTGTAACAACAGCAAAGGGACCACACCCTGACATTTTATTTCACCAGGATTTCATAGCCAGCTTGGGACTGGTGAAAAATAAAATTTCAAGTCAAGTTACATTCTGGGTTGTCTTGTGGCAGTTTGTTCTTATGCGGCAAATAAATAATAGCGATGTAAGAAGAAACATGTCTGTTGTTTCTGATTTTTAAGACGACACATACAAAATAAACCAACATTTTTGGTCAGCATGAACTTTATTAGGGTCAATTGCTTTCATTTCCCAGGGGAGGTTTAAATAACACGTTCACAGTTAGACCTTTAGCCTTTGGTACAGACTGTCAGGATTTCTTTAGCCTTTGAGAAAATACATGTTTCTCTATCAATCTACCTTATTTTCCTTAACATATTGATGGGTCTAGGTAATTTCTTTGTAGGCTCCAGACAGCTTGTTACAACATGGTTAAATAGTACATATATAGATTCTTCACTCTAATTAATAATCTAAAAAATAACTGCTATCTACATTTGCCTGGTTTGGTTTCAAGAAAAATTATAATTAAATTCATATTCACTTGTAAATATATTCCTTTAGCATCCATTTTTAAAAAAGATTTTATTTATTTATTCATGAGAGACACAGAGAGGCCGAGACATAGGCAGAGAGAGAATCAGGCTCCCTGCAGGCAGCCTGATGTGGGACTCGATCCAGGGCCCCAGGATCACGACCTGAGCCAAAGGCAGATGTTCAACCACTGAGCCACCCAGGTGCCCCCTCTTTTAGCATCCATCAGTCCAGTGTGTGCTATGAGGTAAGAATATTTTAGACACTAGAGCTATACTGGTGAAACTTAAATTCTATTACACAGAAGCTTGAAGTAATGATGTGAGGTAGACAACCAGTTCATACTCAGTGGTCAAAGAAGAGCTCTCTGAGATCTGAATGACAAGAATCAGAGTCACGGGACGAATATTCTTGCCATAACAAATAACCTAAAGCAGAAATGGACTTGACACATTGAAATAACTGAAAGAAGAACATTGGTTGGGAGTGCATTAGAGAAGGGGAAGGGCAGTGACATGAAGGCAGAACAGGGGCCAGGTCACTTAGATCCTTGTGAAGATAGTGATATGGACCTTGAATTTATCCTGAAAAGCCACTGGAGGGTTTTCAATTGATAAATAAAGATTCAGCGTTCTCATCATCATGAAGAGTTCTTTCTAAGATATTACTGTGAAATATAGCTTCCCATCTAAATATAAAGAAACAGATTAAGTACAGCAAAGAAATGAACAATCCATTCATGAAACAGGCAAAAGACATGAACAGAAATTTCACCAAAGAAGACATACACATGGCCAGCAAGCACATGAGAAAATGCTCTGCATCACTGGCCATCGGGGAAATACAAATCAAATCCACAATGAGATACCACCTCACACCAGTGAGAATGGGGAAAATTAACAACACAGGAAACAACAAATGTTGGAGAGGGTGTGGAGAAAGGGGAACCCTCTTGCGCTGTTGGTGGGAATGTGAACTGGTGCAGCCACTCTGGAAAACTATGTGGAGGTTCCTCAAAGAGTTAAAAATAGACCTGCCCTATGACCCAGCAATAGCACTACTGGGGATTTATTCCAAAGATACAGATGCAGTGAAATGGCAGGACACCTGCACCCCGATGTTTCTAGCAGCAATGTCCACAATAGCCAAACTGTGGAAGGAGCCTCGGTGTCCATCGAAAGATGAATGGATAAAGAAGTTGTGGTCTATGTATAAAATGGAATATTCCTCAGCCATTAGAAACGACAAATACCCACCATTTGCTTCAACGTGGATGGAACTGGAGGTATTATGCTGAGTGAAATAAGTCAGTCGGAGAAGGACAAACATTATATGGTCTCATTCATTTGGGGAATATAAAAAAATAGTGAAAGGGAATAAAGGGGAAAGGAGAGAAAATGAATGGGAAATATCAGAGACGGTGATAGAACATGAGACTCCTAACTCTGGGAAATGAACAACGGGTAGTGGAAGGGAAGGTGGCCAGGGGGTTGGGGTAACTGGGTGACGGTCACTGAGGAGGGCACTTGATAGGATGAGCACTGGTGTTATGCTATATGTTGGCAAATCGAACTCCAATTAAAAAAATATCCAAAAATAAAAAAAAGAAACAGATTAAGTAGGTAAGTAAAGTTTATGACTTTAAACTAAGAACTTATTATTATTTTTTTAAAGGTTTTATTTATTTATTCATGAGAGACACTGAGAGAGATGCAGAGATATAGGCAGAGGGAGAAGCAGGCTCCCTGCAGAGAACCTGATGTGGGACTTGATCCCAGGACCCCAGGATCATGACATGAGCCAAAGGCAGATGTTCAAAGGCAGATGCTGAGCCACCCGGGCGTCCTGAACTAAGAACTTTAAAATGGAAGACAAAAGTCTCTTTTTATGCATATACATAAGTATTGAATGAAAGGAAAATAATTAGGAAAAATTAATGCACAGGCATTAGAGCACACAAATGATTACTCTGTGTGGAATCACAGTCATGTTATAGAATTAGAAGTAACAACCTCAAAAAACGGCAATCAACCATATTAAGACAAGGCTGCTGCCATTGACAAAAAGATTTTCCTGAAATGAGAAGATTAGTGGTCATCTCGAACCTTCTGGGCCTATCATGATACTGGCCAATAATGATCACTATGGTTGAATGACCTCTACAGAGCAATCAAGTAAGTGCCTCTGAGTCAAGGACAAATAGTTGAATGGAAAAAGAAAAATTCCACTCAAAGAACACACAAACACCAATCAATATAATACCAATCAAGCAGATATTGTGAAATAAATTGTATATTCTCCATAACCTTCAAGGAGTTGAAGACCTGGAATTCCAGGACAGGAAAAATTTTAAATTAATAGCCTTATATAAAGAGTAGAGTAAGCTGTGGGAACTTCAGATGGAAAGTGATCTCACTTCTGATTCCTTTTAAGTAGTTTCAGATTTTTAAAATTTGAGTGTTTTCTGAGCATGTATATTTACTATATAGTAAATATATTAAGTAAACATGCTCTATTTCTCTGCCTGAAATTTGCTCCTTTTTTTGTGAGCAGGAGAGAGACACTGCACATGGCAGGGTGGGGTAGGGACAGAGGGAGAGGGAAAGAGAATCTTAAGTAGGTTCCATGCCCAGCACAGAGCCGGACCTGGGGCTCAATCTCACGACCCTGAGATCAAGACCTGAGCCAAAATCAAGAGTCAGATGTTTAACTCACTGAGCTCCACAGGTGCTGAAATATGCTTCATCTGTTTTCTTTTGAATTGGGTATTCAATCCAAGTTTTCTCATTTCCTGTGGTGTATTTGAGAGCAAAAGTTGAATTTATTCATTTATGACTTATTTTCTAATTTCTTGTAGCAATCACTTTCAAGACAAATATAAGAAGATGAAACTGATGTTATCAGATATTAGTACAGTAAAAATGAATGAAGATTTCTTCATACTCGTTTCTGTGCAAAAAATTGATATGCTAAAAAATTGATATGCTTTATGTTTTACCTTAGTTGATTTCTATTTCTTATTTGGTTTATTATTTCAACTGAAAAGTATATAAAAGCTTTGTCTCCTTTTACTGAACAGTGTTGGTCTAAATTATAAAGAAATTGCTTCAGTTCTCAAGTTTCCTTTACTAATTTGAATATTTCTAATTATGAACAAACATTCCTAAAAATATCCTTTGCTCTCTAGCACAGTGGTCCTTCCTTAACCACAGGACCATGAATTAATTCTTCAAGACTGTACTACTAAATTTCTATCTTGATGTGTTTATTTTTGGTGTAAATAAGAATATATCCCATTAGAACAATATTTGTTAGATGTAATATAAAACTGAAGATGAAATAGTAAATCACATTGTTATTAGATTATGTAATAATTTGGATTCAGGAGCATACGAGAGAGTACCATCTGTGAAATCAGCACAAATTTTGTTCAAGTTGTGAGGTATATTGAAAAATGATCAAGTGAACAAATGAATACTTTTATAGATATTGTGAGTTATTTGTTGGTTTTCAACTTTAAATTCCTTCAAAATCCCAGTATTTGAAATAATCCAGAAACACACAAAAAGTGTGGTCCTTTGCTCTATCACGATACTTTCAGTGACCAACCAAAACTTTTATACTTAACTCAAGGGAACATATAGCAACACAGTGTTTCTTTGAAGATAAATAGTTACTTTATCACTTCAATAAAAAATCATATTAAAATCCTACATTATTATAGTTAAGTGCAGATCTGTTACATTTATTAAGAACTTACAGTCATTTTACTGCTGCATTTCTAAGTACACAATCACATATTCCTGGAATAGTAACTTTTATATTTTCTTTTGTACACATAGCCTGTACTCAAAGATACAGCCAAAAGTTATCCTCTCTTATTTCCTAAGCTCTTCCTTTTTCCTAGTTACTTCTCTTTAATAAACTTTATATCTGGCTTGTTTGAAAAAAAAATACACATTCAACTTACTCCATGATATCACATCTTTCTCTTAAAATGTCTATGTTCCCACCAGGACCACAAAAATGTTCTCTTTATTATATTTATCTGCTGGGAGAATGGATTTCCTAACTTTATTTTCAGGTGATGATTAGGATTTTCAATAATAAAACCACTGACCAAAACTGCCGCTATCTATGGAGCACCTTTGTACAGGACTCTGTGCAAGGCCTCTTAAATACATCCTCACAGCTCTTATGATACATATCTTCCCTCTGCTTTATATAGAGAGACCTTTGCTCCAAGAGGGGAAGTGGACTCACCTGAGGTTAGAAACTTGGTGTAAATGGGGAGGTTGGAGCAGCCCCAGTGGCACAGCGGTTTAGCGCCGCCTACAGCCCAGGTCGTGATCCTGGAGACCCAGGATAGAGACCCACGTCCGGCTCCCTGCGTGGAGCATGCTTATCCCTCGGCCGGTGTCTCTGCCCCTCTCTCTGTGTGTGTCTCTATGAATGAATAAATAAATAAATAAAATCTTTAAAAAAAATGGGGAGGTTAGTGGGGGCTGAGCCAAATGGGTAATGGGCATTAAGAATGTGATGAGCAATGTGTGTTATATGTAAGTGATGAATCACTAAATCCTACTCCCAAAAACAATATTACACTATATGTTAACTAACTAGAATTTAAATAAAAATTTGGGGGAGAAAAGAAAGTTGGTGCATGGAATTGGAATCAAGGTCCATCTTCTTCATAGCCTGTACTCTTTACAGTTATAGATACAGTATATAATATACTGTTTACCTGTAACCTAATATGAATGGCTCATAAATAATTATCTAGTGTGTGTGTGTGCTCCAACACATCTTTCATTGTAATACAGGATAATTTTTGATTTTGTTGAGTAGACTCAAATTATAAATTTTAGGAAAGACAGTTGACTCTGCCATAAGTTTCTTCCAGTTATACATTTTGTATAACATAAATGAAGAAAAATTTAGCAACATGTAATCCCATGCTGAAGGTTGTTAGATATATCATTTGCTCAGATATATCATTTGAGTATATCTCTTAAGTTTTTTTTTCTTATCATCTATTTGCCACATATTCTGGCCTACAACATTTTTAAAAGGATTGTTCAAAACATAATCACCATGAAGATGGTTGTCCCCCACTGAAGCTAGGAGATTTGGAATATATCTAATTTTTTTCAATTTCAAGCATTTTACCTATTGTGGAATAAACAACCGTTCTATATTTTTAAATCAAAAGTCAAAAAGGGAGGTGAGGTGGGTGGGCGGATGGGATAACTGGGTGATGGGCTTTAAGGAGGACACATGATATAATGACCACTGGGTGTTATATATAACTGGTGAATCACTGTTCTACCTCTGAAACTAGTAATTGACTATATGTTAATTAATTGCATTTAGATAAAAAAAAGTCAAGGTGGAAATCCTTCCTTAAACTTGATGATTGGGTTTCAGAGAGTTTCACACACAATTCTACATATTTCTAAATTCAAACAAAATACCTCATCTTAGTGTACATACAGTACATGATTTACAATATACACTTACTCAGAAAGTTAAAACAAATATATAATATATAATTACTTAGACAAAGTAAAATAAAATATACTGCCACCCTAGTAAAAATATATATAAAATATACAGTAACTCTAGTAAGAATATAAAAAGTTAAATTTGAAGTTTAAGTCTAGTAGTTTTCTCATGGATGCTTCTTTTTACCAACTACTACTAAATTTTTCCATTTATCTAAATTGGAGTTTAAATTAAAAAATTAAATATTTTTCTAATTAAAATAATTTCTCTTTTTTTAAGTTGAGAGTCTTCTAGTGCTAATATATAACCCTGGGTTTATCTCTATGGCTGTATGGCAGGCTTTGTACAAACAATTCCTGCATGGCCTGTTCTTCTGCCTTTAGTTACTCAATATTTGCAGAAGGGTCCTTCTGTTCATCTACTAATAATAAGCCCAGGCAAGCCACTTGGTATTATAGTGACTTTGGGTCTAAAGGGACCAGGATTGCAAGCAGCTATATAGTCTATTCTCTCTTTCCTAAGGAAGTAAATAATTAAATTATTTAAATAGATTTTTTTCCCAGGTACATAGAATTATTTTTAGGTGAGATAGACAAATATTTTTTCTAGAATAATTATAAAAACAACTAAAAAACAAATTTACGGGATAATCCTACCATTTCTATCAATGGTAAGATTAATTAATTAATTAATTAATTTACTTATTTTAAAAGATTTTATTCATTCATTTCTGAGACACACACACACACAGAGACAGAGACACAGGCAGAGAAGCAGGCTCCATGCAGGGAGCCTGAAGCGGGACTCGATCCCCAGTCTCCAGAATCACTCCGGGGGCCGAAGGCGGCCCCAAACCGCTGAGCCACCCAGGCTGCCCAATGGTAAGATTTATAAATGAGAATTTTTTTGTTTCAATAAGTGATAAATAACACAAATTTATGGCTCTTAGCCAAGCAAAGGATGCATTTATGTAATAAATAAGACAAGAATCACCATGAGCTCCTTTTCTGGGCCTTACTTCTCCAAAAACAGAATTAATATTATTCCAACTCACTCTCTACGTCTCTCCAGACTCCTAATTAGGGTAGATTGTAATAAAAAGTAAAATTACTGAACACATGATTCTAGTAATGAAAAGCTTAAAAGAACTCATATAGTAGCACAACATGTATGAATATATCATTTTGCTAATTGACTAGGTTTCAGAAAGATGCATTCTTAGGTCTTTAAATGTAGGTTTAGGGCACTACATTGACCAGTTCAAAAAAAGTAATGAGATCAGATTTTTAAAAAGCAATTTTAAAACTTTAGGAACTGTAGAAGACAACTTAGGGAAAAAAATAAACAGAAAGCAATCTACATTGATTCAATAAATTATAGTGTAAAATGCAATAGAGTACCAGGGAATTATGAAAAATGAAGTAGGTCTACATAACTTGACACAGAATGATGTTCATAATATATTGTGAATTAAAAAATTAAGTTTCAGAAAAGTAGATTTTGTTTGGATACCACTCCTCCAACATCCCAGATTAAAACTTTGAAGTCCTCCTTGATTCTGCTCCTCTTTAACTCACACTCTGCTTCCAATCCTTCAGGATGTCTTTTTGGTTCTACTTTCAGATTATGACACTATCTCATATCCAATAGGCTCACGTTGCTCTTATCTGTGCCTCCCTGCAGTCTGTTCTCAATATAGTGAAGTAATTTCTTTACACTGAAAGTCATATCGTAGTTATTGTGCTATTCAAACCCTCCAGGGACTCCTGCCTCATATACAATGAAAATCAAACTCTTTACAATGGAGTAGAAGGATTTCTGTGATCTCACCTCCTAGGACTCCCCTCTCCGTCTTCCTCTCCTTCTCCTCTGCTTCTTACTCCATGCCTCTTCGGCTCTATTCATTTCCTTGCTGGTCCTGGAATTTACCAGGCTGTTTCACACTCCTGGAGTGACTTCCTCCAGACATCCACATAACTGATTTACTTCCTTAAGTCTTCTCAAGTGTCGTCTTCTCAGTGAGGCCAACTCCAACCACCCTGTTTAAAATTGCAAACCACATTCCCAGCTTCATCTCTAGCGATCTCCAGTCCCTTTACACTATTCTCCCTATTTTATTTATTCTTTTTTTATTTTTATTTTTTTAATTTTTTTATTTCTTTATGATAGTCAGAGAGAGAGAGAGAGAGAGAGGCAGAGACATAGGCAGAGGGAGAAGCAGGCTTCCCATGGGGAACCCAATGTGGGACTCGATCCCAGGACCCTGGGATTATGATCTGAGCCAAAGGCAGAAGCTCAACCAGTGAGCCACCCAGGTGCCCCAAACAGCACTACTTTTATAATAACAATCCATATCTAGAAACAAAAAGGGGAAAAAGTCATCCTTTAATGTATTAACACATTCAGTATGGACTTGTAAACAAACTTGGATAAAAATACCTTTGCAGCTTCATCCTTTTGGGAATTTGATTCTTGTATACTGTTTCATATTTCTTTTTATCATGAAGAAAAGATTCTTAATGTATGTTTAACTAAGAGTTAAGCAGAGTAGTTAAAATGCAAACTGGAATTTTAAGTGCCATCCACCATTAAGACTGCATTTACTCATAATTTCTGATGATGCAATCTTTCAGAAGTAGAAAAAACCCACAAAACAATACTTCAATGTAGTAAGACTCCAAAGACCTGGAGGTCTATGTGGACACATATACATGATAGTCACATATGTATTAATATGTGTAAACCCCATCAGACTGTGGGTATTATCTATGACTCTTTTCCTAATAGTCAACCTTAAATGTAGGGATAAAAAAAGTAATAGATTGAAGATTTCATAAGAATCAACCTTGGGCAAAGTATATTTCTATTGTTGGGTCAGAGTCATAGTATCTCAAGCAGAAATAAAAAATGTCTGCAAGATTGTTACTGTTAAGAATTATCCACATTTTTTTGGAAGATGGACACTGAAAAACAACAGAACTACATTTCATTCTGATCAGATGGGTAGCTGTTTTCAAGCATGGTCTTGAAACAATGGATCAAAAAGAGGTTAATTTTATAGGGTAAAGAGAAGATTTAAAAGGGAATTTAAAAGGGAGAGTGGTGTGGCAAAGAGGAAGAGGCAGGTGGGAGGGGCTAGGAAAGTAAGGGTCATGGCTGCAAAGAGCTTTGTGAAGGACCCAAAACACATCTTGGATTTGACAATCGCCCCTACAGATAGCAAACAGTATTGCACCTTTTTCATGCAATCCATTTACTCAACAAAATTTCATTGAGCATGTACAGTGTAACAAGCATTGTGATTGGCAAAAGAGTACATTCATAGAAGTTTAAGACCCAGCAGACCCAGCATGTGCCTTTGAAAGGGACTGCATTGGCAATTCAACAGAGGTCAAGTGTCTGTTGCTTCCTGCTCCAGAGCAGCCTTTGTCAAGCTCTCTTGGAGCTTTCCCTTCATTTCCTGAAGGGACTTAGCCAGTCCCAAAGCTGCCAGGAGCATACAGCAGTTTACACAATCTGACTCCAGGCTGCTGGAGCCGCTCACGTGCCCAGCTGCTTGGACGATGACATGGAAGGCAGCTGTGCGAGCCCACAGGCTTTGCCTGGCCACCCAGGAGCTCTCCCCAGAGGGGAGAAGCCGGAGCTACAGCCCACCTGGCTACTACCGGACACTGAGAGGTCAAGCTGGAAGAGCCTGGAGTCTCCAAACCACCACCTTCACTGCTGAATAGTACTGAACAGGGTTTTTGGGGGGCATCCTGGAGCCCAAATAAATGTGTTATGAGCTAAGGCTGGCATTTAGTTTATTAATTTCCATTGTTTGGCATGGAGAGGAGAGTAAGAGATGGGTTTTGGGCAAACATAAAGCTTAGTTCAAGTAAAAGCTATAACTATAGCTTAACATCTGTGTGACTGTAAGTGAGCTACTTAACTTCTCTGGAGTTCAGTGGCCTCATCTGTAAAGTGGGAAAAAAAATAAAATGAACCTCCGGGCTATCATGAAGAGTAAAGGAGGAAATGTATGTCAAGTAATTACTATATTTCTTAAAATAGAGTAAATGTCAAGGCTTTTGGCCTTATTGATGCTTGTTGTTATTACCTTTTTAAAAAAATTTATTGGTTTTTAGACCTATTTTCCTCATCCTCCTCATTTGTCCTCATATTTATGAAACACCTCCTTTTTACCAACATTTTACAGGACACTGAAGGTTATGGAGGTGAGAAGAATATTGTTCCTTCACTAAGAGTTCTGAAACCTTCAAGGAAAGAATGGCACCCAACACTTATGTGTACCCACTATGTGTCAGGATCTGAAAGGGCATCAAATGCATATTTACCCAATCCTCACAGCAACCTCAAAAGCAGCTAAATATTATTGGCACTTTATAGAAAAGGAACTTGAGCCAGGCCCTCAGCTAGCATGTGATGAAGCAGTGTACAATATAGGTTTCCAAGCCAGAATGACCTAGAATATAATCCCATCTCTCCTATCAGTAAGTATGTTACCTAGCATGACCTCTTGAGGTACTCTAAGCTGCTCACTATCTTACTGTAAAATAAGAATACTAGTTAGTTCATTAGGTTTTTCCGAAGATTAAATGGAATCGAATACTCAGCATTAAACCCAGTTTCCAACACACAAATGGCACTAAATAACATTATCATTATGTTGTGAGAATTGACATTTGAATGTAGGTCTGTGTGACTTCAAAACTATAAAATGCACTCTCTATTATAATAAATTATAAGGAAATGAGCTAATGGAACATTTACTTAGGAAAGCTTTAAAAGTCAGTTTTACATATGAGTTCTTTCTGCAATTTAAGTATGGGTGTGTGTTTAACACTCCCCTGTAACTATTTTACAGTGTGTTTTTGCTTTTTAAACTCAATTTTGAATTTTGATGAGGGGGAAAAGAGATGCTTGCATTAATTCGGATATAGGCTATATTGCTTTAACAAATAGGTCCGAAACACTGGCTTAAATAAGATAGAAACTTCTATCTCTCTCATGATAGTGTAGAAGTGAATGTCCAGGTTGGTGGAGCCACTGCTCTACAAGCCATTAAGAAAACCCAGGCCAAAACTGGCCCCTGCTATAGGTTTTATCCCAAGGAAGACTAAGAAAAGGAGAAGTAGTGGGGAAGCAACATCCTCTAAGCAACTGACATGGAAGCTGCAAACAACACAACCACCTACATTCCATAGCTTCCATTAGCTGCAAAAGAGGCTGAGAAACATAGATTTTAGCTAGATGCATAAGACTAGACAAAACTCTTATCTATGCAGGACAATTTGAGAAGAGGGGAAAAAGTAATTATGACTGGGAAATGTAATGCTGATTTTAAGTTCTAGAAAATTTATCATGCACCTTCATATAATTCGGTTGCTTTTCCTTTACATGTGATTGAGTGAATTGACTAACAAGGTTACAGACTTGGAATTTTTAAAGATCTATAGCAGGTACCACCTTAAGACACAGCTTAAATGGGATCTCTTGGAAAATGTCTTTTACTATTGCAAATATAACTATTTGTCTCTCCTCTATTTTTATCCATCATTAATGTTTTATTTCATAAAATAGTTATATGCCTATCTTCTTTCCTAGATGATCTTCACATCGGTAGGAATACTGTATTACCTTAATATCTCAAGGGCCAAGCAATGAGTCTGCATATGTTAGAAAGCTAATATTCAATACATGAATAAATGAGCTGAAATATACAACATACAGATATATTTGCATATATCTTTATATAGAGATATGTAAAACTCACATTTCTTAATTGGTGGTTGAGTTGACTCATTACGGAGTACATTTCATAGGATGTTGTTAGATGATGGTGAGTGATGACAGAAAAAAGATGCCCTCCCCTCCCAAATGCACTTTAAATGTATTCAAATATGTTTATTCCCGTCCTAGGTATATTCTTGACTTCCTGGGGTATATAAAAACACTAAGTTATTTAAATAGCGAGTAGCAATGCTTGGGCAACTTCAAGGTCAAGATACATAATTGTTTATGATATAAAAGGTCCTAATAAATGGCACTTCCTCTCTTGGATATCTGCTGAATTTGTCCTCATTCCCAGCTGAGTCTTTAGGAAGGTTTGCAATTCAAGTAAAGTTTACAGGAAGCTTCTTACCTTCCTGAAGCAGTTTATAAGAACTTAAAAGAGGTTTCTCCTCACTCCCACAAAATAAGCTTGTCTGTTGATTTATAGCACTTTCCTCTCTTTTCCTGAAATCTCAATCTCTTAAACACACACACACACACACACACACACACACACACACACACACAAAGCTTTGCCTGTTTTTAATTTTCATTTCCCTGGCAAGCTGTCTTGCTTTTTCTTTCCTTTCATTTTTCAGAAATGCTCTCTTTCCCTCATTCCCCCTCCCCTTTAGTCACCACTGGTTTGAGCGTCTTTGTCCCAAAGTTCTGCCTTTGTTTCCTCAGCTACAGTGCAATGAAATGTCTTTCTCTAAACATTCTGACCTCAAACCAAATGATTTTCAGGATGAGCTCTCAAGTTCCTCTTGTGTATTATCATATTATAGATGTAGGGAAATTGATACATTAAAACTTGTTTAGAAAGAATAGCTTGCATATTTAACAAATATAACTAAGAGTACTTAGAATGTCTTTAACAGTTTCAAAGGGGACCTATAGAATCCATAAAATCTGTTAGTTGTAAATCTAGCAAAATTATTAGATGTGGTGAATGCTACTTATATCTATCTTAAAGCAAACTTAGCTATATTTATTCTTGACTAAACTACTTTCTAATCAAATATATGCCATTCAGCAAACAGCCTTCCCCAAATGAAACTACTACATCGATAAAGTTCAATAAAACGTTCTATGTGTCTATATAGTACATACACATTTTGCTATGCCTGTATATTCAGACATTATATGTGTCTGAACTTTTAGTTGTTTGTTGTCCCTTTTTTTAAAATATTTTATTTATTTATTCGTGAGAAACAGAGAGAGAGAGAGGCAGAGATACAGGCAGAAGGAGAAGCAGGCTCCATGCAGGGAGCCTGACGTGGGACTCGATCCCAGTTCTCCAGGATCATGCCCTGGGCTGAAGGCGGCGCTAAACCACTGAGCCACCTGGGCTGCCCTGTTTGTTGTCCCTTATTACCTGTTTATCTGTTACTGGAACCTGAAAGTGTTCCAAATAACATATATCCTTGATAACTGTTTGTTGAATAAAAACATTTATTTTTTTAAAATATTTTATTTATTCATGAGGGACAAAGAGTTAGAGAGAGAGAGAGAGGCAGAGACACAGGCAGAGAAGAAGCAGGTTTCATGCAGGGAGCCCAACATAGGACTTGATCCCGGTATCCAGGATCACATGCTGGGCTGAAGGTGGTGCTAAACCCCTGAGCCACCCAGTCTGCCCTAAAAACATTTCTTTATTCCCTAAATTGAGTATCTGCTAGGTGCCCAGCATTATACCAAGTACTGGCAAACAGGAACGAATAAAATACAGTCTTCACTCTCAATCTAATTGAGGGGAGTGAAACAATTGGAATCATTGTGATAAACTGCCTGATAAGTGTGTTAAAGAAAACATATCCTAGACTTAATTGAGGTAGGCATGCATCTAGATCTGGGTAGTAAATGTTTGAAAAGACAAATGGTAGTTTTCTAGGCAAAGAAAATGAGGATAGAATTATAGATAGAGCACATATTTGGGATTCTAAACACTGTACAAAAATGTAAACAATGTATTTTTCAAAAACCATTAAAAATGATTATAAACATTAAACAACCATACCTTTGTGATAATTGCAGTTTGCTTTATTGAAATGCCTAGCATGTCGAAGGTGGCGTGATTCACTGGGCAGCAAATTAATGCCCAGGTTTGACGTCATAGTTTTTGCTGCAGAAATAAAGTCTTCAGTACCTTCAATATCTTTCAGAAGTTGTGCCCTTCTTGGAGCTGGTGTGTGAGTGTACAGAGTTCACACGGCATGGTACTAAGGGATGAAGATGCTTAACACAAATCTTTGCCGAGTTATCTCCCTTGTAAGCAAAGGGTATGGACACCGAAGTCAGACAATTCCCAGCAAAGATAATGGGCATTTATCATGCAAGTAATCGTGGGCAAGTACTTCAAAGTGACTGAGAACCAGGGTCTTCAAAGTTGAAAGAAGTCCAAGAAAAACTAGCTTAGTGTGAGGATTAAATGAGATTAAACTATCTCTATCAGAGTTCTTTAGAAAAACAGAACCAGCAGAATGTATATATATATATATATATATATATATATATATATATATATATAAAGAGATTTATTATAAGGGATTGGCTCACATGCTCATACTTGGAGGCTAATGAGTTCCAAGATCTGCAGGGTGAGTCTGCAAGGTGAAGACCCAGGAAAGCATAATATCATAGAATTATGTCCATTCTAGATCAGAAGGCCTGAGAGCCAGTAAAATCATTAGTGTAGTTCCAATTCAAATGCCAGTAGTTTGAGACTAAGGAAGAACCAATGCTTCGATTCAAAACTGAAGGTAGGAAAAAAACAATGCTCCAGTTTGAAGGCAGTCAGGCAGAAGGAATTCTCTCCTACTCAGGGAGGGTCAGCCATTTTATTCTACTCAGACCTTCACCTCACTGGATAGGCCCAGCCACTTTAATAGGGGGCAATCTGCTTCACTCTGTCTACAGATTTATATGTTAATCTCACCCCCAAAACACAACCAGCCAAACACCCAGAATAATATTTGACTATTGGGGCACTGTGTGGCCCGATCAAGTTGGCGCATAAGATTAACCATCACAGTATCTAAAGCTCTTTGAACGATGATTGAAACAGGGTCCCATAAAAGTTTTAAATAAATGAAGGAATAAATGAAACTATGATAAAAACAAAAACAAATGGATTTCTTAATCATTGTTTGATGGGAAACAGGAAAAAATTGGCAACGCAATTATTTCTGTAAAAGCTAAGGATCACTTTGGGAGAATGAGATAGCAGAGTGAGGAGGAACTGATCTCAGGGATTTACTATAAAATACAGAGTACTGACACAGTTTTCACAGGAGTGAATATGGCACATAATCAACTGCAGCAAACCACAGAATGAGAAAATCAGTTTGTGGCCAACCCAAAGGACAACTTTCTAACCACAAACTGGGATGCCTGATGAGCCATAATTCTAGTGGTAATCCAACATGGAAATGAAAGGAAAAATCTTGTGCTTGATGTTATATCTATCAGTGGACTTTATATTAAACAACTCCCTTTTTTTAAAAAATATTTATTTATTTGAGAGAGTAACAGAGATAGCAACAGAGAGCACAAGTGGGGAGGAGAAGGAGAAGCAGGCTCTCCATTGAGTAGGAAGCCTGATGTAGGGCTCAATCCCAGGACCCTAGAATCATGGCCTGAGCTGAAGGCAGATGCTTAACCAACTGAGCCACCCAGGTGGCCCTATAGTCAGCAACTGCTGTAAGACAACTGTTAAAGGCACTGAAGCCAAAAAGGATTGTTACAACTTAATTTTCTGCACAGAAATAAATGAACTCTTCATGGAAAAGAAGCTATACATATGAATGTGGCATGGAGTATGTTTTTCAACAGATCTTACCATTTTGACTGGAATATGTCTGAGTACTTTATACTTACTCAGTGATTGCTAGTGCCAGACATTTGGCTGACAGCTATCACTTATGTTGCATTCATGTAAAACCATTGTGATATCCATCTAACAAATGAGGATACTGGACCTTCCCTTAAACCTTGGGAAGGTGAATGTACCATATCTGGGGAACACTGGGTCTGGGATTCAACTCAAGTCCTTCCATTCCAAAGTCAAAATATTTAATAATCCTAGGTATTCTTTATTGTCGACCCTTTTGCTTTTGCATGAACCATGACAAATTGAAATGTGTATTTTAGAAATTCTTTGAAGACTATATAAGCTACAAGAAATCTGGCCTCCTAGAAACTTGAGTAGAATAAAATTTGTATTCATATTTTATTATTTGAATATACAACAAAGTAGAAAAATCTGGCATAAAGAAAGTAACACCATGCCCAGTTGTACCATCTATCATGGCGAGAAGGGAAATTTAGTATTTGTTCAGTCATGGTAGAAAGAGATGAAAAATAACTATATCCTTACAATGTCTTTAAGGTTCACCATTAAAGTCATGCTACAGGTGCCTGGTAGTACTCCTCAGTGGCTAAGAACATGGCCTTTGAAAACTATTCCAGAACAAGAGAAAACTAAAATCTAAACCAAATCTTTAGATCCTGGGTTGAGGAAATATGTCTAAAAGACTATTAGTGGAATAATTGATTTCAACAGAAATCAAAGTCAGTACATTTTTAACAACTGATCAGCCTAGGCAAGCAGTATATTCTTGTCCCATTCTTGCAATTTTCCTGTTAGTTTAAATTTTATTGAAATAAACATTAACAAGATAAAAACAAAAATAAAATAGAGTAAAATACCTCCTTTCCAAAAAACCGTATGTGCTTTGTAGCTGGACAGACTTGGTTTGGATATCAGCTCTGCCAAGATATGGAGCTTTGAGAGGGGTATTTAATCTTTCCAAGCTTTGATAATTTCATCAATAAAATAGGATAAAAGAAACTAATCATGAAGATACGTTGTGAAAATTAAATGAAATATTTTATGTAATACGCTTAGTAGAATTCAGTATATGCTAAAAACATTCTATGATAATTATTGTAATAATTACAATTTGTGTAATGAGTTTAATTTGTCTGTATTGTCAGAACAATTGTTGTAATCTGTTTTTTTCTCAGGGAGTCCTGGCTCAGAATTACTGCAAAAAGATTTTGCTGCATCTGGTCTTCTTAAAAGATCAACTTTGATCTCAGAGACTGTCAAGGTATATTATATATCACATTTTAGATACTTGTATATCTCTTTGGGAAAAGCCACTGGGTTATTTTTATAAGGCTAATAATAAAAACTTTTAGAAAGAGTGAACAGCCCTGTTTTATAGATTCCAGTCTTTTCCCTAGCAATGTTTTGTCAAAACAAGGTCTTTTCCCACAGGAAAATCTGTCAGAAAACCCAACCTCTCCAGCTACTGTTTAATACCATTTTCCTTTCAATGGGGCCACCAAATAAACCAGAAAACCTACTGTTAACAGAAAATTATAGTTGTCTAAGAAATATCATGAGTGTAAAGAATAGCATATAATTGTTGCTTATAAAATTACCATAAATAATAATACCAAATAGCTGGCACTTCTTTATACTTTCAGACTACTTAAAGTTACTGTGTGATTGCATTTGTACAATATTCTTTAAATGACAACATTGTAAAGATAGACAATAGATCTGTGGTTGCCAGGGGTTAGTGCTGGATGGAGGTAGGGGTGGGGGACTTAGGTGCATGTGTTTATAAAAGGTCAACATGAGGGATCCTTGTGGTGATGGTAACGGCATTATTCTGTATCTTGAGCGTGGCAGTAGATATATGAACCCACACCTGGGAGTGTAGGTAAAACTGATACAATCTAAATACATTTGGTGGATTTTATTATAAATTTACTTATTTATTATAAATTTATTATAAATTTGGTCAATTTTCTGGTTGTAGTATTGTGCTACATTTTCACAAGCTGTTACCAATGAAGAAAATCAGGTAAAGAGTAATTTGGATCTCTCTGAATTATTTGTTTCAACTGCATGTGACTTGATAATTTTCTCAAAATAAAAAAGTTTAATTGGGAAAATATACCTAGTTTGTTTTAATCTACCTTGATGCTGATGGTAACCTTTTGAGGTAGAGGAGAGATATTTTTCTAGCCCATTTACCTACATTTTAATAACACTTTGATCTCTGACTTCCAGATAGCATCTTCTGCTTTTTAAAAGGCCAGTAATTAATACAGAACTGCTGACTCCAGCATCCTGAGATAAACAAGTTAGGCAAATGTGGCAGTATTAGATCTGTCATTTGATAAATGAGGAAAAACTTCTCCAGGAAGAATAGGAACAGCTTGAGTGAGTACAGTGTCTTGAGCATGCCCAGAGGGAAAATGAAGTCATTGTTATCTGATGTGACACCTAGAGCAGCCTGCCTAGCAAGCCTGCCACCAACGAAGATAGTCCATAACGAGAGTCTGGGATCAATTAAGGAAAAGTGAACTTCTAACCTATGTGAACTGTCACGGGTGAGTCTTGGCCTAGCTGATCTCCGAGTTTCCAGAGGTTAATCACAGCACTCCACAGCTGACAAGGACCTCCCTCTTTCTCTACCTTCATTGAGTAAACTCGTGCCCTCAGAAACCCAGAGGAAAGTTCCCTTTCTCCTTATTTCTATAGTGGGGGGTCCTGGGTGGGGAGGGAGAAAGAGCCAAGTATAATCTTGCCTAAGAATAAACTTCCCTTGCCTGGAGCAGTAGCTGGCATGTAATAGGTGCTCAATATATTTTTAACAAATATTAATTTGAAATTAACCTTAGAGGAGTTCTAGTTCACAGCTCCTATATGTGCACTAGAAAAAAAAAAACCAATAATCTGTTAAATGCTATGTGTCAGACATTGTCTTTACATATGTAATTACTACTGATTCTTTCAAGTATTTCATGCAATAGATGGTATTTTTAATATCCATTTAATGGATGAGGCTATGGAGGAGGATTGAACAACTTCCCAGGGCACACAGCTGCTCAGTACCAGAGCTGGATGTAAATAGAGCCAGAGCAATCCCAGTGCCTGTGGTTAGACCACTAGCTTGTCTTGCCTCTGATAATTTATGGGGGTTCATTAGGCAGAAGTATGTATTCAAAAGTGAAGGCATCCATTTTGGTTTAGAGCTTAACCAAAATTCTCACATAAAAGTTCTAAAAACATTCTAACGGGCTTTTAGTGTTTATAATAATCCTATGAAGTGGAAGGTATCAACCTTATTTTATTAAATGAGAAAATGGGGTCAATGTGGTTAAGTGGCTTATAATAATAATTCATTTAATAAGTGTTGAACTCTGTGTCCTCCTGAGTTTTATCTTCCAAACCAGAATCTTGGGATTGCCGTACGCTGTTGAGTCTTGCATTTCAGGGTCAATGTACCATCCGCAAGAATTTTAATTCAGTTTTAAGGTCAGACTCTGACTAACTAGGTTAATTGAGCTTGTTGAAGTACAATATTTGTAATAATATCTACACTTTCTGTCTCAGTCAGTTGATGGGAAGAAGAAATGAGATAATGCAATGAAAAGTCTTTGTCAACTGTAAACTTGCAGGCACATTTTAACTGCCAACATGGTTATAATTTTTCAGAATCATTTTTAATTCTGGGAAATAATGGCAAATGTGAAGCTTTTTGGATTATAATTTGGGGGTATTACACATTCAAGTCTGACTTCATTCATTCATTTGCCCAACAAGTGGGTTTTGAGTTTTGAGGATCTAGAACATGAAATGCATTTTACTAGACTCCGTAGGAAATACAAAGTAGTAGTCCCTTACATAAATATTATCTGCCAAATCATAATGTACAGAAACCATGTCTCACCATAGCTGGTGCTCAATAAATGTAGATTAAATGTGGAAAAAATATAAGGCCCAGTCTTTTTCCTTTAGAAGTTCATGATGCTGTTAAAAGATCATGATACAGGGGGACCTGGGTGGCTCAACAGTTGAGCGTCTGTCTTTGGCTCGGGTTGTGATCCCAGGGTCCTGTGATAGAGTCCCACACTGGGATCCTCCCAGCGAGCCTGCCTCTCCCTCTCCTTGTGTTTCTGCTTATTTCTCTCTCTCTCTGTTTCTCATGAATAAATAAATAAATAAATAATCTTAAAAAATCATGATACAGAAAATAGATGTCTAGAGTCAAAACAGACATGTAGGTTGTAGATATATCATTAAAGAATTGAATGAACAGAAACTTTGTTGGATTATAATTGTCCAGGTGACTCTATGAAAGAAGTGGGAATTACCCTAGATTATAAACCTGGTATCCTTGGGTATTCAGAAATTATTTAGAAGAGTGATTTTTAAACTTTAGTTAGTTTAAACTGTTAGTAGGTCCCTTTGTCTAGAGATTCTATTCTGGTTCCTTAGGCCAGCCTGAGGACAGAGAAGCTGTGTCTTGAAGAAGTACTGCAGATAATTTTTATGGTCAGGTAAGTTTGAGGAACACTGAAGTAGAAAGATGAAGGCTTTAAGGTTGGTTAAAATTGCTGAAAAAGATGAAAAAGAAGGCTTAGAGAATTATGATTAAAAGTCTTCTTCCCTCCCTCCCATTCAGCAGAAGTATTCTTCCAGAAACTAGAAATACTCAGTGAAGAATCTTCCAAAATGTATGTAGGTTTAAGCATGCAGGTCAGTATTAGCACTCCTGCATTTACATTTTGTCCCAGTCATTAATTAATACTTCATACAAGTGATTATAAACTTAAGACAGTGCTCACCCTCACCACCAGCCATGTCTTCTGCTCCAAATACACACACACACACACACACACAGACACACACACACATACACATACACACCCTGACTAGCAGTGTGCCAGGCTGTAGACACTCAGACTCTCAAGTATCTCACAATCTATATGAAGTAAGACAAATTAATTACGGTCACTATAAGGACTCTATGGGGTTATGCAGAGAAACCTGTGACTTCACAGTCTAATACTAATGCATGGCCTTATAAAAAATCACTTAGTCTTTGTTTTAACTACATTGGACTAGAAGAACAAATGGATCTAAAAACTAGAAAATTCTGTATAGTGAATGTTTTAAAACTGCTAAGAGGAAGAGATTGTCTATAAACAAACCTAAATGTTGTCTACTCAATACAACAGGTGTTATTTTACACCCTCTATACAGTAAGCACTGAATTTCTTGGCATCTCTGAAAATAACCACCAATTCTCTGTAGGCAGAAATTTATTCTCTAGAGCTGTTTTTCCAATAACATTTATTTTAACAATAATATGCTTAGTCTGCTGTGAAAATACAACTTCACTGATTAGGCAGCCAGCCCAGTCAAACATTGTTTGGGGTTATAATTGTAGCTATTTAATTGTTGAACAATCTCATAATAGCTGCAAAAGAATCCCAGTTTGTTTACATGCAGCAATTTAAAACTTGTTTTCTTCTCCTCATCCTTTTTTCACTCTAAAAGAGAACTTGGTATAAGTCTAGCCTGAAGCCCCAGAGTGCAATTAAGCCCCCTACAAAACGAATTGGGGCTCGGAGGCTCCCTTATGGTTAAAGTAAGGAGCTGTTGCCATGATTTGTTTTAATTTGATAAACAGAGAGAGCTGTTCTGTTCTGAGACCTCTTCCCCCCCCACTCAGAAAGGGGGTGTTTCTGTACAGCTGTGGGGAATTACTCACAAGAGGTTTAAACAGTGGAAAAAGAAAACATCCTCTTTTCTTTTTGGACTCACCCAGCCCACCAAGGTTTACAGACTTAGCCAATGGAAAGATAGATTACAGTTCACTGAAAACTCCCCTTGGAAAATGGAGACCCAGACTCCATCAGGAGAGTTACCAGATCAGAAGGGCTGACAAAGTGGAGTTGGCAGCAGCAGGGGGATGGCGAGGCGGCATCCTTGGGAGAGGCTTTGCTTCTGAGACAGCTTGTAGATTAGATACCAACATAGACATAGCCACAGTGACCAGGGTTGTATTAAAAATGTGTAGTGGGGTGAAAATATTGCACTATGGCTCCTGCAGGGTCATTAAACTCCCTCTTAGCCAACAGTGAAAAAAATCTAGATATTTTTACTCTTATTTTGTACAAATGTTAGATAAAGGATAGAATGGCCTGTTTGAAATTTTCCCTCAAGTAATCTCTTTCTGTGCATTCTATTTAATTACTTTGATCTTTGCAAAATAGAAGCAGATAATTTAACTAACTGAGGACTTTGGCTACGATACCTTAGAGTAATTTGCTCAGCAACACCTTGAGATGAGTGGTTAGAATTTTGACAAGTCAATCACTAGCTATGCTGTCATTTTCTTTTTCAAATTAAACATCAAGAGTTACGATTTGTGGGTTAATCTTAAAGATAGTAAGTAGTGACCCACTTGCTAAGACCTATGGGGAAATACTTTTAATGTTATGAGCCGGATGAATTTTGAGCTTTAAAAATATGCAGTATATGCTTTTTTTTTCAATTCCTTTTCAGTTTTCAGGACTTTGAGAAATGAGTTATGAAGTAGAGTTCTGAGATATCTAATAAATAGATATATTATTTGACAGTATAGAATCAAATTGTAATGTTTTGTAGCTTACGTTTCACCTACTATAGTTTGAAAAGAAGAAAGGAGAAAAATGGAACATCTTATGCTTGTTTCCTGGACTGGTATTCATAAAGTAACATCTATCAGATTATCTTATGTTGAACTCTAATGGCTATATATTTCTAGAAAAAAAGCATTTAGAGAAAACTTACATATGTGCATGGCCTAATTAAATTGAGCTTTATTAAATATTCCTTGAACTGTTGAATATAACAGTTCAATAAATGACATAACTGAGAACTTCATAAAATATGAATATGCTGGCTTTAAATATTTTCTCCAAATTGCTGTGAAGTTGTCAACGAAAGGGTGATATTCTTAATTTGTCACAGTATCTCTGCCACATTGGACTATTAAAACAGTCTTCTTTAAAAAAACTTTTTTATTAAGTAAACTGTACACCCAGCGTGGTGCTTAAGCTCACGACCCCAAGATCAAGAGCCACATGCTCTACTGACTAAGCCAGCCAGGCGTCCCTGGACTCAAAATATTCTTAAAATCTGCTACTCCTCACTTGCCTGTTTTTTATAGAGTGACATCAAAAAAAATGTTCAAAATCAATAATTCAAAATTAATTTCATTCACCGTGTCTAACTTTATTTCGAATATTGCACCCAAATATCGTGACCCAATTTATTAATGGTAATCACAGGCATTAGGCCATATACATATGCTTTACTACTTTAGGCTCTAAAATGATACAAACTGAAGACTGTCAGACTGAACAGCTTTCTTGTTTGAGAATATCTTGAAAGATATTGAAAGATAATGAACCGGACCCCGGCAAGATGGCGGAAGAGCAGGGTCCCCAAATCACCTGTCCCCACCAAATTACCTAGATAACCTTCAAACCATCCTGAAAATTTACAAATTCCGCCTGAGATGTAAAGAGAGACCAGCTGGAACGCTGCAGTGAGAAGAGTCCGAGCTTCTATCAAGGTAGGAAGACGGGGAAAAAGAAATAAAGGAACAAAAGGCCTCCGAGGGGGAGGGGCCCCGCGAGGAGCCGGGCTGAGGCCGGGGCGAGTGTCCCCAGGACAGGAGAGCCCCGTCCCGGAGGAGCAGGAGCTGCACCAACCTTCCCGGGCGGGCGGAAAGGGGCTCGCAGGGAGCTGGAGCAGGACCCAGGAGGGCGGGGATGCCCTCGGGCTCCCGGGGACACTAACAGACACCTGCGAGCGCAGGAGAGTGCGCCGAGCTCCCTAAGGGCTGCAGCGCGCACGGCGGGACCGACCGGAGCAGCTCCGAGGGGCTCGGGAGCGGCTCCAGGGAGGGAGCTGCAGGGCGGGAGCGCGAATCCACCAGCGCAGGCCCCGGGGCACAGGGCGCCTGGACACAGCCCAGGATCCGGCCTCCCCCGGGACAGGCAGAGGCCGGGAGGGCCCGAGACAGCGAGGACGCTCCTGCCCCGAGCTGAGCAGATCAGCGGCCCCGCCCCGGAGCCTCCAGGCCCTGAAGACGGAGAACCGAGAGCCCCGAGCCCGTAGTTCCTGCGGAGGCTGAATCCAGGCTTCCAGAGTTGCCATAGCAACTGCTGCTGTTCCTCCTGGGGCCCCACGGGGTAAACAACCCCCGCTGAGCCCAGCAGGCAGGGGCAGAGCAGCTCCCCCAAGTGCTAACACCTGAAAATCAGCACAGCAGGCCCCTCCCCCAGAAGACCAGCTGGACGGACCAGTGATACTCCCCCGTGTTCCAATACAACTTGTTTTTGGCCACTCTGCACTGAGCAAAATGACTAGAAGGAAAACCTCACCTCAAAAGAAAGAATCAGAAACAGCCCTCTCTCCCACAGAGTTACAAAATCTGGATTACACTTCAGTGTCAGAAAGCCAATTCAGAAGCACTATTCTACAGCTACTGGTGGCTCTAGAAAAAAGCATTAAGGACTCACGAGACTTCATGACTGCAGAATTTAGATCCAATCAGGCAGAAATTAAAAATCAATTGAATGAGATGCAATCCAAACTAGAAGTCCTAACGACGAGGGTTAACGAGGTGGAAGAACGAGTGAGTGACATAGAAGACAAGTTAATGGCAAAGAGGGAAACTGAGGAAAAAAGAGACAATCAATTAAGGGACCATGAAGACAGATTAAGGCAAATAAATGACAGTCTGAGGAAGAAAAACCTACGTTTAATTGGGGTTCCCGAGGGCGCCGAAAGGGACAGAGGGCCAGAATATGTATTTGAACAAATCCTAGCTGAAAACTTTCCCAATCTGGGAAGGGAAACAGGCATTCAGATCCAGGAAATAGAGAGATCCCCCCCTAAAATCAATAAAAACCGTTCAACACCTCGACATCTAATAGTGAAGCTTGCAAATTCCAAAGATAAAGAGAAGATCCTTAAAGCAGCAAGAGACAAGAAGTCCCTGACTTTCATGGGGAGGAATATTAGGGTAACAGCAGACCTCTCCACAGAGACCTGGCAGGCCAGAAAGGGCTGGCAGGATATATTCAGGGTCCTAAATGAGAAGAACATGCAACCAAGAATACTTTATCCAGCAAGGCTCTCATTCAAAATGGAAGGAGAGATAAAGAGCTTCCAAGACAGGCAGGAACTGAAAGAATATGTGACCTCCAAACCAGCTCTGCAAGAAATTTTAAGGGGGACTCTTAAAACTCCCCTTTAAGAAGAAGTTCAAATAACTCTGAACGTGAATGGGCTTAATGACCCCATCAAAAGGCGCAGAGTTTCAGACTGGATAAAAAAACAGGACCCATCTATTTGCTGTCTACAAGAGTCTCATTTTAGACAGAAGGACACCTACAACCTGAAAATAAAAGGTTGGAGAACCATTTACCATTCAAATGATTCTCAAAATATACCCTAAAAACTACAGAACACTTCTGAAAGAAATTGAGGAAGACACAAAGAGATGGAAAAATATTCCATGCTCATGGATTGGCAGAATTAATATTGTGAAAATGTCAATGTTACCCAGGGCAATTTACACGTATAATGCAATCCCTATCAAAATACCATGGACTTTCTTCAGAGACTTAGAACAAATTATTTTAAGATTTGTATGGAATCAGAAAAGACCCCAAACAGCCAGGGGAATTTTAAAAAAAGAAAACCATATCTGGGGGCATCACAATGCCAGATTTCAGGTTGTACTACAAAGCTGTGTTCATCAAGACAGTGTGGTACTGGCACAAAAACAGACACATAGATCAATGGAACAGAACAGAGAACCCAGAAGTGGACCCTGAACTTTATGCTCAACTAATATACGATAAAGGAGGAAAGACGATTCACTGGAAGAAAGACAGTCTCTTCAATAAATGGTGCTGGGAAAATTGGACATCCACATGCAGAAGAATGAAACTGGACCACTCTCTTGCACCATACACAAAGATAAACTCAAAATAGATGAAAGATCTAAATGTGAGACAAGATTCCATCAAAATCCCAGAGGAGAACTCAGGCAACACCCTTTTTGAACTTGGCCACAGTAACCGGAGAAGGACAAACAGTGTATGTTCTCATTCATTTGGGGAATATGAATAATAGCGAAAGGGAATATAAGGGAAGGGAGAAGAAATGTGTGAGAAATATCAGAAAGGGAGACAGAACATAAAGACTTCTAACTCTGGGAAATGAACTAGGGGTGGTGGAGGGGGAGGAGGGTGGGGGGTGGGGGTGAATGGGTGATGGGCACTGAGGGGTACACTTGACAGGATGAGCACTGGGTGTTATTCTGTATGTTGGTAAATTGAACACCAATAAAAATTAATTTATAAAAAAAAAAAAAAAAAAAAAAAAAAAGAAAGATAATGAACCTGTATTTTTTTTTTCATTAAAATATAACTTCCAAGAATATCATCATGCCTGTTTCACATGGATAGGTTTTCTTCCTTGGAGTGTATGCATTAATTAAGTAGAGATCAACTGAAATCAAACACAGTCAGCAATAATAATAGCAGATACCCCATAAAGTAGTTAGGATTTTCCTAACTTCCTACTTTCCAGTCTTTCATTTATATTTATAACAAACACTTTATTCATTTAATTCATTTTTTTAAAGGAAAAGATACCATGTGTTGAGAAGGATGTCTGATATTGTTGGGGAGACCTAAAAGTTATCATTGCCATGAGATTATTCAAGAGAAAATGTTTGGTTTATGTGAATTAGTCAGTAGTTGAAGCAGAGGAATGCATATTTAGTTTTCTGTAAAAAAAATCAAAACCTTAACGTCCAATTTTTATGGTCTTTTATGGTAAGAAGTAAATGAGAAAAATCATTTTCTCGAGAAATCATTTCGAGAAATCATTTTTCCTGTCTCCTTTCCTTCCTTCACCCTTACCTTTCTTTCTTCTTCCTTTCATGATAAACCTACTTTTATATTTTAAATGTCAGTGTTAAATTTATTTTTATTACTCTTTCTAAAACATGATGTCTTATTTCTGTTGTATTTCTATAATGTTGTAAGGTCTAGCCTTCCTGGTGCATAATAGCTGCTCAAGAATACTTGTTGAGTGAAAATGAGTAGATTAAGTCATTTGTATTAATCGTAGAAAATGTGAAAAATATTCCTACCCTCCAGAAGAAGGATCTAGAAGAAGAGCTAGAAGTGTGATGCGTTGGACTTCCACTGGTTTCTCAATATCTGTGTAAAACCTGCCCTTGGGTTTGTGAGTGCCCTGAAGCAGTTTTTAATCTAGTTGTGTCCTTCTTTGAAGTCCAGTGAGGAGTTGGGCAGAGCTAAAAAGGATAACAGAAGCAAACCAAATAGAGGTAGCCTTTAAAACATAATTACCCTGGACTCCATGGACTTAAAAAAAAGTCCATTCATGGCTAGAAAATGAAGATTATTTATCCAAAAGGTTGCAGCTGTTTCATTCTCTTGAGAAAACACAAAGACTTCTCCATGCCAGGTTTTTCTCATTGCCTAACTTCAATGATTCAGAGATAAAATCCCAAAATAGGCATTTATAAAGGCAAGGATGAGAGGAAGAAAGGTCTCAGAACTGGGGTTGGTACTCACTGCGGCTCGCTCTCAAACTACAAACCGATGAGCTATTTTTCTCCTAATTTTGCCAGTTTGCCTAGAGGACAGTCTTGTGCCAGTCAAAACAGTCAGAGGCATTTCTGTACAACATATTCGGCTCTGTCTACACTGTGGTTATTTCCAAAAAACAGAATAACGGAAGCACTGAATCAAATAACGAAACCAGAAAACTTAAGCCCTCAGATAAAAGAAGAAAGCAAAAAAGAAAGAGGAGAAAATGTATTTTCCCAGGAATGTCCACATTTCTGCAGACTCAGTTTTCAAAGTGGATTTTCTTTGAATAGGGCTTGGATTTGCCAACCGGCTATTAGGATATAATACACCACTCACAATTCTCCAAGAAAGGATCTGAAGTTTGTTGTAATTTCCCTACTTTCCCAGAGATGGGTAGAGCCAAGAGGAAGGGGTGAAGGAAAGTGGGCAAAAGATTGTGAGAGCAGAAGAAAACTTGCTGGATCCTATCCAGTCATCTTCAAAGGATAACCTCTTCCAAACAGAGCAAACCTTCAGGGTGAGATTATGCAAAGCCCCTGCCTTCCAGCACCCCTGAAAACCTGCCACCCCCTCCATTCAGATTTGAGGATTAAGAAAACTAGGGGAATGAAAGCATCTATTTAGCTCTGGTCCATGTCAAGAATTGTTCTGGGCTGGATCCTATGGCTTTATTGGTGGTGTGATCATCTCTTTTGCCTTTTTTTTTTTTTTAATGGGGATGAGGGGGTGGGGAGCATCTGCATTATTTGATAGTTCTGTGTTTATTTTTTCAGCAGGGATGCTTAATTGTGTAACTCCTGACTTGGTTTGTCTTGCCAAATGATAGAAATCAGAGCTGGAAAAGACCTATTAGGTCATTTTATCCTAACTCCTGCCAGCGAGAATTTCGCCTCTAATATGCAAGATGAACGTCCACCCCTTCCCTTGGGAGATTAGCTTCGACAATCCAATTAGTCCATGCTGCCAACACATTTTCCCTGACATTCAATTTACAATTAATATCATTGTTTTTCTTAATTCCATTCTCACAAATTAAGTGTTTATGTTCTCTCACTGTTATCTTCTAATTTTAATCCACCGGTAAGTCTATTTCCTTATTTCCCCCAAACACATCATTTATTTCACTTATTTTTTCCTAGAATCTTTCGTTTATTTGCTGACGTTTGTTATTCTTTGCACAGCTCTGTCTGTCTTTGATACGAAGATAATGAAGGCTTTTATTTTCCCAACTTGGCACATCTAATTAAGAAGCAGTGAAAGTAAGCAGAGAATTCAGACACTTCAGTTTTTCCATAAATTTCAGCCTTCTTCAATATTTTGCTCCTATTTTCTAGAAGTTTCTGAAAGAGCAGTTGATGGCTTGGGATATGTCAGCAATTTCTAATTTCTTAGCTTTTCAGTGTGTGTGCGCGCGCGTGTGTGTGTGTGCGTGTGTGTTTGATATTTTCTGCTGTGGAAACCCTGGCTTAGATGATCAACTGCGATAAGGCAGCCAGAGATAAGAAGTAGGAGGAGGGCTACGACGATGAACTTAGGCACTGAAGCAACTCAGCCACCCACCCGGAAGCCTCAGTCCCTGAAGAGATGGACCCTTTCAGGCTGTGGTGAACCATTGTGGGCCAAAGAGGCCCAGTGCATGCATGAGGCAGACCTCGCTCTGCAGGGAGGCTTTGCCCTACTGGGATTTATTTCCTTGCTGCTTAAGGACCTGGCTTTGCTCCTGCCTTTCCTTGTCCCCTTCATCTGATTCTCTGGCCTTATTTTGGCCAGCAGATTGCATTTGCCTGTTCCGTTTACCATATAAATGCATTCTCCTCCTCATGACCTCTTCTCAGCCTGCTGGTCTAAGGGAGGAGCTCTGTTTCTTGATCCTGCCCTCTGACTAAATTTTCTCTTGCTGCTCTTCCCTTTCCTGATGATTCAGTACGGACACCTGCCCAAATTCCACTTTTTCTCTTCATCTCCAATTATTTGGTGGTCAAGACTGTTTACTCAAATATGCATCTGGTTTGATCACGAGCCACGACTCTGACTAAAGTAGCCTGATTATATGGTTCTTTAAGGGATAGCTGACTTTCACAAACATAAGAAAAGTTCTTAAAGTGGTGTCTAAGGCCCCACAGAATTCCTGGCTAGCACCATACCCCAATTTCATGCCATCCGCCCTCCTCTCACTCTACTCCAGCCATGCTGGCTTTTTCTTAGTTCCTTTCCTGTGCTAGCACTGACTTCTTTTCCACTTAGGGGTCAGTCTGCCGTTCCTTTTGTGTACCTTATGCAGCAAGCCACAGCTTACGTGGGACTCAGAGAGATCATCTCTACATACCTTTATCTGGACTGAGTTAAGTCCTACTGTTATATTTCATTATTTAGCCCTATATTTGCATCGATAACACTTCCCCAAAATTGTGAGCAAAGTTTTACTTAATTGCTAAGTTTTTTGACATTTGTAAACCTCTATGATAGATGACACAGGCCCATGATTCTTGTTCATTTCTGTCTGTGCTTGTGGGTGCTCTGTTAGGTGAACACTTCAACCATGGCAGCAAAAAGTAGAGAGTAGAAAAAAAGTTGGTCAAGTTAGTCAGTCCATTACGATAATCAATTCATTGTTTTAATCTATATTATTCTGTTATTTTTCTTCATACTTATAAACATATAGTTTGGCTTACATAAAAGATTGGCATTGTGAAAATCTATGTCAGGTATTGTGTCAATGATTTTTTAAAAAATTTTAGGCAAGAGAGAGGAACTGTGCTATTTTTACTTGGAAAGAGACTTTTTGGGGAAAATAGGGAGCTCATATAATTAATGAAAAAATGGAAGATTACATATGGTGCACAGATAGAAACTAAATGAGCATATATCTAAACAGTAGATCTACCAAACCAGTCAACAAAGAAGCCAACAAACAGCAACTGCTAAACCTTATTTATCAAGTTCAGGATATGCCATGTCTAATGCTTGAGGCATTATCTTGTTTCATGAAAAACAAGCATCATCTCCTATGTTGCTCTCCATATTATTAATTCCATGGGTCTTTTTTTTTCCTTAGGAATCTGCATTTCTAAAATCTCAGAGATAGCTTGGTAACTTTGAATTATCCTGCAGGTTCCTTTGACAGTACAGGTTTTTGTAATATTGTCTTAGGCAAGGTTCCCTGGGAGTTGAATCTGAGACCCTAATTCTTGTGGAGGAGATGCATTGGCAGAAAAGTCCATAAGGAATGAAACAGAACATGGGGATCCCCGGGTGGATCAGTGGTTTGGCGCCTGCCTTTGGCCCAGGGCAACTTATGAGACATCAGCAGCTGACCCTCAGAGAAGCTGGGATCAGGATATGCCAGCAAATGAAAAGGGGGATTTGAGAAAGCACAGTATCATATTGATCTCTTCTTTCAAACCTCTATTGGGTTTATTAGTTTATTGTTTGTGTTTTCAAACACATCAGCAAAAAAGGAACATTATAAAACTAACAACAGTTGTACTTTCTTTTTTGACTTTGATGAAGTCAACATCATGCCAAGCTTCTGGACGAAACAGACACAAAATACCTGAGCATTTTGTCTAAACGACCTCAAACATATAGACATTTAGAAGAACACAGATCAATAAAGAACTTATGATTTTATTTTCTCACGCAGATGTTGACTGTTATTTTAAGGCATGAATATGATGAATAATGAACTATGATGCCTTTCTGCAAAGAATCAGATAGCCTTTGCATAGAAGCACTGAAATACTGGAATTGAGATTTATTATTCAGAAAAAAATCTATGATGGTACTATTATTAATAACAATCTCAACGTTTTCTTTTAAGTCCTGCACGCACATTAACTCACTTAATTGACCAAAAATACTCTGTGAACATCTAGGCATTATTACAATCCCTATGTAACCCTTGGAGGCAGACAGGTTCATAACTTCATTAAAGGGCACACAGCTAGCAAGTGACAAAGCTGGAATGATTTTTTTCATACTGCTGGGTGTGTCAAAATGACCTCAGCATTTCCCAGCAGATTGTAGTTCACTTTGCCTCTGAATGAGAGGGTCAATAATGGAGTCCTTTGTAAATGTCTCATTTTCAAATCTGTGCATCGGAATCTCAAACAGAAGGAGCCCTTTGGAGATAAAGATGATGTACCATCAATAGGAGAAGCTTTTAACCTAGTGGCCATGGATGCTGCACTGAACCTACCGAGGGTCCCTCTCAGCTTACCATTGTGAACAAACATGAGTGGCCCAAAGACCAAAATTAAGCTAACTAATTGGTCAATCCCAGAAATGTAAGTTAATTTCACGAATATTAGCTATCATTTTTGAGAAGTTAGCTGATATTCCAGATACTCTTAAATGATGAACAAGTTATTTTGCTACTTAATTTTGGTCTGTCTCACACCTTTTTTTCCCCTTTTTTGTTTGAAGATAACATTTTTCATATCATAGATCTGGACATATCACTAAAACTGGGCTACTCATATGATGGATTCCATTCACCAGACAACATCTGAGTGGTCCCCAAATGACCATGTGACATAAGTGAGACGAGTCAACTTTCTTCCCCAGGATTTTTCTAACTGAAGTTGGCTGAAAAGAACTTTCTATTCATTAAATTTATGAGAATATAAACTCATAGCTGGCTGTAACTTTGTTTTTAACCCCATGAGGAGAGTTAGCTTGAAAGAACACAGTTCCTTGTAAAAAGAGGCAAATGTAGAAGTCAGAATAACAATCTAACGGTTTGAATCCACAGATTCCATTGTGGCATTTTGTTTGTTTTGTTTTGTTTTTGTGGTTTGGTTAACTGAAATAAATGTTTCTTGTCTTACACTTCCTGCATCTTGCAATCAAAGTGTTGTGCATGATACACATGTATTATTACTGATTTACACAGAAACCTCTTGAATTAGGTATTATTATTGTTATTTTACAAATGTGAAAAATCACAGCCCAGAGATTGGTACTGATGTCAGTACCAACTGATGTCATTGGCCCAAAGTTGCACAATCAGCCACTAAGATACAGATGTTGGATTCTAAATTTTTTCACTTCCAAAACATTAGCTAGATGCTACAGCTCTGCGAGAAAATCTTTAATAAAAATAATAAAACACAATTGTTTGTCAACACCTAAGAGGTCTTGACATGAATAACAATAGGGATCCTACACATGTGACAATGTATATATTTTAGCTCATGGCTGGCCGGTTGTTTCTTATAGTTCATCCAGGACTTTTGGCTAGTCATTCTTTCTGTCAAAATTGTTAGTGTAAATATAAAGTTCAGGGAATGGAATAAAATGAAGTAATTATAAAAATTTTCAAATTTTTGAAGGATATTTTTTTTACCATGTATATATGATACCATACAATTTTGGATTTGGAGCAAAGAAATAAAAATGTTAATTGCAATGCATCCTGTCTCATAGTATTGTTTGCAGATCAGAAAGACTTGGAAAATTTATGATTATCTACTGATTTTAATGATGTAGTTAGACATATGTGTTTTCAAGCCCTAAAGCACCTTGAGTGTTTTGTCATCTGACAAAACTGGCTAATAGGTATTTTTTATTCTTTTATTATACATGTAAATGAAGAAATCAATTTTTTTAAATTATAAGATGAGAAAGCAAGAGACATTCTCAGTTTCTTGACAATATCACACAGATAGAATAAAAATTTCTTAATATATTTTATCTTCCAGTTGTATCATTTATTAAAGTTTTTTGGAGGACCCTTATGAATACTCTAAGACTGGGTCTAAGTTTCCCTGTCTCTGAAATGCCCTCTCAAAGATCTTAGGTACTACGTTTCAAGAGTTAAGGAAACTTGAAGAAATAGAAAATCAGGAAACTGTGGAGTGGGAAAATTCTAGTCCATTTCTGATTTTATTGACTTACTTTGTAATTGATATTTCTCCCATTCATTTTACTACTTGTTGAACACATAACACATGCCAGGTTTCCTGCTAAAAGCTGAACAATGTGACACTTGCAAGAATACAGAATAGGAGTGACATGTATCAATATGAGAAAGTAACTTTTAAAATTTAAGGTAGCTTCCATACTCACCCTTGTACATGCAGAGACACACAATTGTTCATCTTGATGATACCACTCGTTGTCCTCTGACTGTTCCAGAGTGGACTTTTAATTATGTGAGGGAATGACAGGATGTCATGGGGGTTTCAGAATGTCTGTAAAAGTACCATTTCCTTTTGGGTCATAGAACTAATCTGAAACAGTTTCTGTCATTCAATGTTTGAGAAATATCTCATGATGGATAAGAAGAGGTCCTCTAACTAAAAGGACACCATGATGTGAAGGAAACTCCTCATGAAGCAAGGACTATGTGTCCTGGTGACCTAAATTCAACAGGAAGCCCAAGGCTGGAGAAGCAAGGTTACTTCCAGCACAGCATGTGATTGCATTTTGAGGAAATTGTGGCTGAATAAGTGAGTATGAAATAAAAGAGTACCCAGGAGAGAGTTCTAGGACAACAACTACAACATGGCATCTGTGGACAAACATCCATTAGACGGATGGAAGTAATGCTTAATAGCTACATCCTGGGACAGTAAAGAGATCATGGACGTTAGTGAACTTATTGGAGTTTTTTGGTGTGTGTGTTTTTTTTTAATTGTTGATGTTGTTTTCTCTCTGCTTAAGGGCTGGTCCTCTTTGCACGGAACAGACTATACTGCCCAGGCTTTCATGTAATTTGGAGGATAAGGATGGAGTTAGGATGGAAGCCTTAAGAGGAAGAGATGGCATCTTACCATTAATGGCAGAGTGATCAAAGGATTCACTAAAAGAGAAATAAAATAGGAACGATGATGGATGGAGCTAGAGAGTATAATGCTAAGCAAAATAAATCAGTCAAAGGAAGACAAATACCATATGATTTTACTCATATGTGGAATTTAAGAAACAAAACAAATGAACAAAGGGCAAAGATAGAGAGAAAGACAAACCAAGTAAATTCTTAACTATAGAGAACACACTGATGGCTACCAGAGAAGAGGTGGGTGGCAGGGGGTGGAGGGTGGGAGGGGGAGTTGGGTTAAATATGCGACTGGGATTAAGGAGTGCTCTTGTTGTGATGAGCACCAGGTGGTGTATGGAAGTGTTGCATCAACCATATTGTACACCTGAAACTAATATTACACTGTATGTTAATTAATGAATTGAAAACAAAAAAAAAAAAAAAAACAAAAAAAGGGAATGAGGACAACCACAAACTAATAAAATTTGGTTTTATTTTAAAATTTTATTTTTAATTCAAAATTTGGTTTTATTACATGTTACTAGTAACATGTAAATGTCTATTTATGTGGTTTATCAGTTAGCTTTCACTTTGCAATGCTACAGGAACAATTTCCAAATCTTGGTGGATTCTAGCAATTAAGTTTTAGGTCTCGCATCCCATTGTGAAGGTCAGCTGCATCTCTGCTTTAAACTTATTCATTCTGAGATACAAGCTGAAGGGGCACTTCCTATTTGGGCAGTGGTAACCATATGACAGTTCTTACTGTTTCTGCTTGCATGGCACACAAGTTGCTACCACACACAATTCATTTATTGGACAAAAAGTTAACTGGCCAAGACTGCCTCAGTGGGGTGTTTAGTATGTTCCTACCATGGAGAGTCTATATAGGTCTCATGGCAAGAGAAGGGGATTCATAATCTTCTTAAAAGAAAGGCAGCAAATAACTGGAATGATGATATACCTTTCTGCATGTGGTTCAAGAGAAACAAATACAACTCCATACATCTCCATGGTAACGTTGAATGACCTCAGAGCTATCAGGCATGAGCCTTCCGATGATGGTCATCCTAGACATTCCAAATCTCCACTTGTGGTTGTCAGTGTCCATAGTGGTAAGAGAGAATGCCTATCAGTGTGCTTGCCAATGAAGATGAGGTTTAATGGAATGAGGATTCTTTACCACTGATAAATAGGTAATAGTGATTCACAAAGGAAATATTGTGGGATAGCTTCTCTTTAGTGGATCAACACCAACTATTCCAACTAGATAATTTTTTTTTAGAATATTGCCCATAAAGGAACATAAAATTCATTGCTATATTTCCAGCACCTAGGAAAGTATTTGGTACATTGTTGGTGGTGAACACGTTTTTGTTAAAATATATTGAATTGTTCTTAACTCTGACCATCAAAGAAACAGGACTGTAGAAACTCAGTAACTGACATAAATGAGTATTTAATGTTTGGTCAATAAAGAAATACAGTGAATGGGGATAAAATATTCTTAATTAACCATACTAAATTTGTTCTGATCATCTTGGTAGATATTCTCCTCATATTTGTCAACATTTCAGAGAATAGTAGCATTATCCAAAGCTATGACAATCATAAAAAGAAAGTTTCAAGGCTTTGAAAATTTCTATATACTCAAAAAAACTTTGCAAAAATTTTTCTCTATAAGGTGCAGCATATCAGAAAAATTAAAAGAGTTTTTATAATGTTAACAATTATATACACATAAATAATAATTATATATAACTATTTATAAAAATGTTAATTCTATTCCTTTTAAATCATATTTCCTTTAAAATAGCCTCAGAATCCAAGTTAATTAGCTTTTTACCTTTTGTTATTTTATCTCTTACTGAATAAGAAGTTTTTTTTTGTATCGGATAGAGCATTTGCTAAGATAATTTCACAAAAGTATTTTTTGGAATACTTTTGGTGAACATGTTAGATATTCTAACTACCATCACCTTTGATACCATTCTCTTTAATTTATATAATAATTCTACTTTTTTCCAAGGAAATCTATCTAAATCTTTTTTTTTTTACTTATTCTTTATGTCTGTAGAAGTTTTGATCTTTCTTGCTTATTCACTGTCAGAGTCATTTTTTGACTTTCTTTCACAGAAAAAAATGATATTTCCTCTACATCAGTAAACCTGTGGGATTAGAAATGCAAAATGGAGGAAATAAGAATACATACAGAAGTAAGGACCTATGGGTTAGTGAGACTCACTCTCTAGCAAAGTGACTCATGTTTGCACATTTGACTCCCTCCTGACTCACAACTGTTTCACAGGACGTCTCATTCAAATTTTTACCCCACTAAAATACTCATTACTTCATGACATATGAATTACTAGTCAAGAATTGTAATCTTCAATGTTTATTCTAGCCAAAGCCACCCACTATATAGGTATCCTAAAATATCACTAATAATGTGATATTTTGCCTAAGGAACTTCTAAACAAGATTTTGACATGCATTTACAAACACACACACACACACACACACACACGCACACGAAGCTATGGATCACATGATCTCTAATATTCACCTGCTTATTCATTTATTTATTCACTATTTTATCCTTCAGACCTTTACTATTAGCACAAGATTCTCAAATTCCCTCTGAGATGTTCAACTACAGAGTGCCTGAACATTTGAAATTCCATAGAGTACCTCTATGTGTCTGGTCTAAAGTAAAAGTATTTTTTCCTAACATCACAAAAATTACATCAGAGAAATTTGTTTCTGAGTGCCCAGCCTGCCCTCTTTCATACCTCCTCTTTCCTTTTTGATTGTCTAATTAGGACCCCTGATTCCTTACAAACAGGACCCAGTCTGATTGCTCTCCTCTTTATGTCTTTCTGCTATGTGTGCTTTTGTAGTATATCATTTGATATTTCACTGATATGATTATTTTTTAAAAAGATTTTACTTATTTATTCACAAGAAAGACACAGAAAGAAGCAGAGACACATGCAGAGGGAGAAAGGAGCCTGATGAAAGACTTGATCCCAGGACTCTGGGATCACCACCTGAGCCAAAGGCAGACGCTCAGTCACTGAGCTCCCCAGGTGCCCCGATATTTCACTGACATTAAGAAAAAAATTCAACCATGTACTCTTTGTCTCAAGGGTATTTGACCTATCTATTTTGTTCTATGTATCTTAAGTCAAACACCTTAAAGTATTGTCAGAGAGGTGGGAAAGATTGGTTGGTATTAAATTCTAAAGGAGAAATTAATCTGCAGTTGGGTTTGAACATAAACTTAGGCTCGTAGGTTTAAGATTCTGAAATGGGGTAATGGGGAGTAAAATAGGGCTGCCTAGACAAGGAATCCAAGAGCTAGACAGTGCTAGTTAGAGTTATTTGGACAGTTGAGCTTATTTGAACATGATTCACTTCTCAATAATCTTTTTTTTCTTCCCTCTGACCACAGGCTCTGACTTCTAGATACTGGTTCAGTGGGTCCAAGATACTGATGTTTTATATCTTCCTTCTTTTGTACTATTTTGCCTTCAGCTGGATGACCTGTACCCTTGACACTCTGCCCTGTCCCCTCTGAAAATCATAACTTCATCTACGGGACGGGCCTTTATGTTTTGTGATTGTCCCAAGTCCTCCAGAAGCTGGGGAAACCCAGGGGGAAGAGCTTACAGACTGCTTAGGTAATGGGTACATATCATGAGGCAGTGGCCTTTCTCTGTTTTAAATGGTAGGATTCCCAGGGAAAAACAACAGATATCAACTAAATATTGGTGGGATGAGTAAATTGCAAAAGAAAGTACAAATGAGATAAGGTTCCATAAGTAGAACTCAGTAATCTTAGACATGGAGGTGACCTGCTGATCTTAGAGATGTTGGCTGCAGGGAAAGGGTTAATAGTAGGGCAGGAGGTCTGCACCCTGGAGAGATAGTCAAGGATCTTAGCTTAAAAATAATTATTCTAGAATGTTTTCAATGTGAATGCAATATCTTTGTTTCTGTGCTGATAGTGTTTAAAGAGTAGAATCAGTTCATCTTCTATTGGCGGAGTCCATCTGGTTCAATTTCTGATCAATGCAGAAATTACCACCCACAAGGGAACCTGACACACTGTCCTTCCTCCCTTCTTTAGCATCTCTAGTGACAGACAACTTTTTTGGGGTACCGTTTCCCATCTCAGGCTATGTCTCATATGAAAATAGTCTTTTACATGTTGTACTGAAAATTGCAACTTGGAAAGCACCAGCATGGTAGGTGCCTTAGAGAAGGCTTCCTGTTTTAGCCTTGCCAATTCCAAAGTTGAAGTCTTGCAACTTTGATTTTTATATTTTATGTCTTTCATTCTCAAACTAAATGATATGATGAGAGAGCTGGACCATTATCGTAGATGTTGAAATTGTAATACATCAAAAGGAATAAAAACCAAAACTTCGGCTCATTTTCTTTACATCGATTACAGCAATTAATGTGAACAGCTTACCATCTTATCAACTAGACTGTAGCACCATAACTAGTGTGTATGCATATAAAAGTTCCAGTTTCACAGGACTGTGGTTGTATTTGATTATAAGTCACCATATTTTGCTTATCTAGAAGTCATGATTATTGATTTATTTATAATTTTGTGAAAGAAAGCAAAAAAGATTACATTATGCCCTATTCAATTTGGGATCTAGGTGCATTGGATTTTTAAAATACTGGAAAGTTCTGGGTGACATGTAGGGCAGTTCTCTCTCTGCAGATGGTTCAAATATTCAGAAGCTCTTTCCACTTCAGAACAAAATAGCCCTTAGGATTAAAAGCAAAAATGAAAACAAAAATAGAACTCTGTTCTTTCTTTTAACCACTAATCAACTACTGAGCATCTTTGGGGGTGATCCCCCTTTTTTGGTAACTTATAGGCTGAAAAAAAATGATTTTCATTTCCAGACTGCTTTGCATCAGAGTTCCAGTTGCTTTGTATTGATTAATAGGACATATCTGGGAGAGTCCTGGATGTGTCCAGCCCATCGTCACCAATCCTCTGTGGGTTTGCTCTGACAGCTTCCATGTGGGCTCCAGAGAAGGGGTGGATTGTCAAAGGATTGTAAGTATGAGCCTTGGGTGGGGCCCAAGTCTTCCAGATGTGACTCCTTTCATATTTTTAATGTGAATTTAGGGACCTACCCTCCTTTCTGACGGAGATAACGAGTGTCTTTGGCCTCATTGCATATTCAGAAAAATGTGGTCATTTGAGCAGAAATGTCCACAAACAGCTCTGTTCACCTAGCCTATGGCTAATAAGCATGATAAGATCCCTTCTCTCTGGTCAAATGGACTTCTGGGCCATGCCTGACCACTTAATTTTTTAATACTAAGGATTTGGCTCCATCTTTATCTTTTATGAGACTTCTGACTGAATAAGAAAATTATCTGAGGAAGTAAATTATCAAATGAGTCAATGTGAGTCTGACCAGAATTTCCTCTTTCTGTTGGTTTCCCCTACATCTGTCATGTTCAGGCTTAGTGGTGGTAGAAAGTAGTTCAAACTAAATTCCTGTGGTCACTCTTTCCATTTTCAGGCAATGGGTCACTCACTGTGCATGGCGATTAGCCAGGTATTTTTCTTCTCTTTCTATGTCATTTAAGTGTACTCCTTTTTTTTTTTTAAAGATGATTTATTTATTTATTCATGACAGACAGAGAAGAGAGAGAGAGAGAGAGAGAGGCAGAGACACAGGCAGAGGGAGAAGCAGGCTCCATGCAGGGAGCCCGACGTGGGACTCAATCCCAGATCTCCAGGATCAGGCCCTGGGACGAAGGTGGCATTAAACCGCTGAGTCACCTGGGCTGCCCAAGTGTACTCCTTCTAAGGCACATTTCCTACCCCAAGGGGAAAACAAACATATAAAGGAATCTTTAGCCACTTGCTAATTGCTGTGGTACTTGAATTCAGTGGAGAACTTGGTGAAATGAGGGAAAAACTTACTAGGGGCCAGTAGAATCCTATCTAGTCCTTTCTATAACTAGCTTTGAAATATGGTATATAAAAATTCCATTAAAAAAAAGACCCCGTATAGCACCAATGAATAGAAACAATAGATAAACCAATACCTTCTTCTCATTATTTCATGTGAAGTATTTTGAATATTTTGGAGTATGTTAGGGTATTCAGTCTTTGGATCCAAAGGAATAAATCTGACTTTATTTTAAACGAGCTTTTAATATATACATCTCAATGACAATATACTTTTTCAAAGGCTATAAGCTAGTGTCAACTATATTTCCATTGCTTAAGAAACGGAGCTCCTCTTTTTGTGTCAATCGGTAGATTTCATCTTTTCTCCTAATCAAACACATCTGAAGTGGATCATGCACCTTCCCCCTCCTTCCTCCACCAGCCCATGGCTCATTATGGCAATGAGTCTCGAATGGAGGTGGCAGCAAAGCAGACACTCCTTAGAAGGATGTCACTTCGAGTGACACAGAGATATCTATGTTGGAGTTATGGGAAGGTGTTTATTGCCATATTTTGTATGATCTAGAATGTTTAGAGATGATCAAAATGTTCATTACTAAGGATGTGACTAAGCAAATTACAAAACATCTATAGAATTCTAGAAATTATTGGTACTACTTTTCTACTACTAAAATGATGCCTATATTGGTGCTTTTAGTATTATGAAAGAAAGGCTAATAATACAAGGCAGGATATAGAAATAGATATCAAATAAAGAGACTTTGATATTGTCAGACTGATGTCACCTAGATAAACACAAAATAATAGGTATAAAGCTGGAAAGAAATGTGACAGAAATGATGACAGTAATTCCCTGTGTTCACTGGGATTATAGATGGATTTCCACTTTTTCATGCTTTTCTTTGTCTAATTATCTGTAATGAGCTGCCATTGTTTTGATAGTGGAATAGTACTAAAAATGGAATAAAACAGAACAAAAAGTGCTTGAGTCAGAACTGGAGCTCACATATTCTAAGTAAAAAAGCTAGATATCGGGAGTTTTCTCCTCGCTTTGAGTAAACTGGGCCATTCACCAATAACAGGCACCCTTGAGCCCTTATAGCTTCTTGAATTGTTTCCACCACTCCTTTCTATTAAGTTTCTCCTTCAAAGTCAAGTAGACACAGCTCTGCTTTCAGTTCAATTTACTTTCATTCCTATATATGAGAAGAGCTCTCTTACTGGAAGGAGGTTTTCAGAAGTCTATGGGTGTCCTTCATGTTCTCACAGTCTCATCTTGAGCTTTTTAGACATTGCCTATTCATTGTGTGGGGCAGAATGCTTAAAGATAGCTTTGTCTCCTTGTTCCCATTGGTTGGCAGATGCCTCTGAAAAAAGACAGAAAAGCCCATCCACTCTTGGACCGTAAGCTAGCCATTCATGTATTGAAGTCACTGGAGGCTGATGTAATGATAGCAACCATTCATGTTGGCAGACAAGAGAACTCTGTATGTGATACAGAAGACTGGGGTGATTTTAACTGGCCATTCCTCACATGGAATCATTGTTGTAAGGCTCTGATTCGCTGGGCATTGACAGATTTTGAAGGGGGCGTGAGGTGGTCTGAGCTAGCACAATGCTTCCAGAGGGTGTCTCCTTCCTCCTTCAGTCTGGTTAGTAAAACTTCAATTTCTAATTGCATTGGCCTTTGGAATTCAGTGGCCAAAATATGGGGAAGATTGTGAAAATTAGTTATAATAAAAAACTTGTCAACTTGTTGATAAACCATTATGGTATTTTTTTAAGCTCTGAGGTTAATAACCCCAAACTTGTTTTTTTCCCCATATTAAATTAAAACCAACATTAAAGAAAAGGCTACTTGCAAAAATGTGAGTACTGGGCACTGTTCTGTGCCTCAGGATTAAAGGCATACAATGTGGTGATTAAAAACATGCTGACTCTAGAAATTTGGGGCTTAATTAATGAGTTAATGATGGGAATAGAGCTTTTTTTCTTTAGAATTTAAAATTCCAATTATAAGCAGTTGTGATTTGGGGAGTTCATCCACAAAGGATCTCAAACAGGTTGTGATTGAATGGCTGATTTATAATAATATTGGGACCTGATGGCTGGTCAAAGAGGTAACAGGAACCTGGGATTTCATTAATATTTCTATGGGAGAGCTTAAGGCATACACTGCTTTTTTTAAAGGTAATTTTCCAGAGATTCATTTAGCAAATCTGTCATCAAAAAAGTATAAAGGAAATTTGAATATTTATTAGACAATGCATTCAGCATGTGAGCCAAAGCATGAATGGTCTCAAGCAGTACCTGTCTGAGAAATTCTTCTCTCAAAGATTGGAAAATTTCTTTTTTTTAAATTTTAGTTCCAGCATAGTTAGCATACATACCTATTAGTTTCAGGTGTGCAATATAGTGATTCAGCAATTCTGTACATGACTCAGTGCTCATCTCGATAAGTGTACTCTTAATCCCCATTACCTGTTTCACATATACCCCACCTCCCCTCTGGGACCATCAATTTGTTCTCTAGAGTTAAGAGTCTGTTTCTTGATTTCTCTCTCTCTCCTTTACTCATTTGTTTTGTTTCTTGAATTCTACACATGAGTGAAATCATACAATATTGTATTTGTCTTTCTCTGACTGGCTTATTTCACTCAGTATTATACTCTCTAGCTCCACCCATGTAATTGCAATGGCAAGATTTCATTTTTGATGGCTGAGTAATATTCCATTTTATATATGTATATAATATATATAATACATATTTGGCTATTGTAAGTACTGCTATAAATGTAGGGCTACATGTGTCCCTTTGAATTAGTGTTTTTGTATTTTTGGGGTAAATACCCAGTAGTGTGCTGACTAGATTGTAAGGTAGTTCTATTTCTAACTTTTTGAGGAACTCCCATACCGTTTTCCATAGTGGCTGCACCAATTTGTATTCCCATCAACGGTGCAGGAGTGTTTCTTTTTTTCCACATCCTTGCCAACACTTGTTACTCATGTTATTGATTTTAGTCATTCTAACAGGTGAGGGGTGATATTTCATTATAGTTTTTATTTGCATTTCTCTGATTATGAGATGATTTAAAGATGTTGAGCATCTTTTCATGTGTCTCTTGGACATCTGGATGTCTTAAAGATGGGGAAAGTCCAGATATTTTGTAATCTGTATTTTGTAGGCAGTACCTGAACTGAATTAGGACAATTTTTTGAGATTATGTTATGTTTTAAGCTTCACTAATTTTTGTTTTGTTTTGTTTTCTTTTCCTGAAAGTAAATTTTGTTGCCTTGCCTAAATGAATATAATAATGTGGCTGGCAGATAATGGGAGTTGATTTGAGTAACTAGGGGCGGTCATTTCCTCTGCTTCTGACTTCAAGTGATATTTGGATTCCCATTTCAATCCCTCTGTAGTAGGAAGGAACAATGGAGGCAATTAAAACAAAAACTCTAAGAAAATACAATTGAAAATAAAAAAGCAAGAAAATGTCAATCATTTCCCATCCATTCTTAAAATATATATGCAGAGTGGGGGCAAGGGTTGGGCTATATGTCAGACACTAAATCTGGGTGCTAAGGTTATTGCAATGTATCAAACAAAGCCTCTTACTGCTCCCAGGATGTTTCCAATTAGGCAGTAGAGAAGAACATTCAGATATAAATATAACGATATAACGATCTAATTACAGTTTGGATAAGAGATAGTACCATGAGATGTGTAGTTGTACGTTGGTCAGGATGCTTTTAACTAAAAATGACAGAAACTCAATTCAAACTGATCAAAGGACAAAAGAAAATTTTTCTGCTTACAAACCTAGAAAATCTGAAGGCAGGCTGGCTGAATCCAAGAGCTCAAATTACATGGCTGGAACTTAACTTGGGTCCATCTTCTGCCGTGATTACCTTGTGGAGAAGATCCTGAACTCTCCTTCCCCCATGCTAATGCCTCAATTCATATCCTCACAATTCTTAAGTCCAACAGAAAGAGAACTTCTTTGTTTCCCATGCTTTGTTTTTTTTTTTTTAATTGTATATATTTATTTAGAGAGAGAAAGAGCACAAGCTGGAGGGGCAGAGGAAGAGGGAGACAGAGAATCTTAAGCACAATCCACACTGAGCATGGAAACCTTTGCAGGGCTCTATCTCATGACCCTGAGATCACCACCTGAGCCGAAACCAAGAGTCCGCTGCTGAACTGACTGTGCCACACAGGCATCCCTGTTCCCTTTCTTCTGAAATGAAAAATTAAGAATCTTTGGTTCCGATTGGCCAAATCTCAGCCAAACACTCATACTTTGAAGTCAGAGTAAGGTCAGCTCTACCCTAACAATATAAGCTAAGAGTAGGACTCTGCTTTTCCTTAAAGAAAATCAAGATGATATTATCAGAAATGGGGGAAATGGTCATTGCACAGGAAAACCATAATAGCTGTCACCACACAGAGGACTAAGAGACATTAATTGGGATTTTCCTCCTGCTAATGAAAAAAATTTAAGAAATCTTCGCTAACTGTATCTCTGAGAAGGCTGATGAAAGAAGGGAACTGCTACTTTGGGCTGAAATATTAACCATGAAGGAAGATCTAGTGGTGAAAGAATTTTGACTATTTCCCTTTGGGAAGGCAGAAGGCTTTTCATTTATTGTTTCTCTAGTATCCATGGTGTCAGGCATTGTACAAAGCTCCTTAGGTGAGGATGAAAAGTGAAATTAGAGTCTGATGTGCTCTCTACCTTAGATAACTAGATTTTAATTCCTCAAGGAAAAATTAAGAAGAGAATGACTCTAAGGAGAAGCACGTCTCTAGAAGAATGGGTGGTAGGTAAAAAAGTAAGTTGCAGACTAGTGCAAACAAGTTTAGTATTTTAAAAAAATATTTTATTTATTTATTCATGAGAGAGAGAGAGAGAGAGAGAGGCAGAGATACAAGCAGAGGAAAAAGCAGGCTCCCTGCAAGGAACCCAATATGGGACTCTATCCCAGATCCGAGGATCAAGCTCTGAGCAGAAGGCAGACGCTCAACCGCTGAGCCACCTGGGTTTCCTAAAACAAATTTAGTATTAATCAACCACATATTTTATTTAAAATAAACAAGACTTCACAGGGAAACATAATGAGGTCAGATCTGGTCTTAAGAGGACTGTGGAAAGGACAAAAGTTCTCTAACTTATGCAGTTAGTCATGTGTTCTCAGAGATAGACTATCTGATGTCTATCACTCACCTTTAATTTACCTTGAATTCCGTTACCTTCCAGTTCAGATATCAATTAGGACTAAAGCATGTATATCCTCTTGACATGGCCATTTATAGGTTGTGATCCCTAGAAATAAAATCTGATGCATTCCTGTTGCTCTTTCCTTAGTATCCTTTTCCGTCATTTAGGCTCAAATTCCAAACATCAGTGGTGAGCCTGTGTAGCATCCTAATCCTAGTACCAGACTGGCCATATCCATAATCCATATTCCAGAGCATCTGCCCAATTTCCCTCCTCTCAACTTCTGCCTTGTTTCTAGCTCTTTCTAAATCTAAACCATGTTCTAAATTCTAGCTCCTCCCATGAGTTGAATCTTGTCTCTTTAATCCATGACAGATAAGTGTACAAAATGGGTTAGAGCATGGGAATGAATTTCCCAAAATGACATGTGTGGTAGACAGAATAATACTTTCCTCACGCCGACTGGCCAAAGATGCCCATGCCCTAATCTCCAGAAATTGTGAATATCTTGCTTTACATGGTGAAAGGAACTGTGCAGGTACAATCAAAGTTACAGACCCTAAGGGAGGAAGAGTATCCTGGATTATCTCAGTGCATACAATCTAATCACATGAGCCCTTTAAAGCAGAGAAGTTTCTCTGGTTTGAGTAAAAAGGATGCAGCAAAAATCTGAGAGATTCCATGTGTGAGAAAGCATCATTATTGCCTCTAAGACTGAAGGGAGGCTTCTAGGAGCAAAATGTGCTCCCTCAGCTAACAGTGAGCATGAAAATGGTGCCTCAGTCCTACAACTGTTAGGAACTGTATTTTGCTGGCAATGTAAAGGAGCTTGGAAACAGATTCTTCCTAGAGCTTTCTAACTGGAGTGAAACAGAATGACACTTGGGTTTCAGTTTTGTGAAACCCAGAACAGAGAGACCAGGCAAGCAAACTTGGACTTCTGACCTACAGAACTGTGAAATAATAAATTTATGTTGCTTTAAGCATTAACTCAGTGGAGTTTTTTTTTTTCAGACATAGCAGCAATCAAAAACCAATACAATATGCTTCTAGATAAAGAGGAAAAGTATGAATTAGAAGGGTGTGAAATCATGGTGTCAAAAGTGGGTTAATTTCAAATGGAAGAGTTTTCTAGTGATGGTATGTATGGTTCTGACTTTAGTTGTATCTTGTTAAAAAAATGAGTAATTGTCCATCAAGCTAGATAATGCTGAGCAAAATTCTTTCTTATAAGGTCCAAGTCAATATCTAAGTTACAAGCATAGTTTGTGATAAGATAAAGAGACTGTGAAAAGTAATAAGTGGAAGGTATAAAACTAGTCACACGAGTAATCATCAGTCCTGCGGGCATATGCCTAGTCCTTGAGTCATAAATAAATCTTTTATGATTTGAATCCAAGTCTGTTTTTGGAAGGCTCTCTTTTATGTCAAATCTCATCAGATGTGTTGGGAAAAAGTTTAAAAAATAAGAATGGTTCTATATTAAATGGAAATAAAGCAATTGACAGACTTTAAAATTCTTTTTGGTTGTTTGGGCTCCAAAAAAATGACCTTCTATGATGTTTTATGTTCCTTATGATACGGAGGATGGCTCCATCATCTGTACTGAGAAGGATTCATGAATAGAATCTCAAGATTTTGCAACCAGTGTACCCCAGGATGAGCATGAAATAGGTCTGCCAAAAAAAGGATTTGCTTTAACCACCTTCACATGAACTAGACATTTCTATCTGCAAAGGATGTTTATATTCACATTGGGCTGTTTCCAAAGTTTTACTTGGGTTATCTCTTTTGGATATAGGCCTTCACCTAGAGAGAGGTATCTCTTTCCTCTTTAAGAAGGAATAAAAATTCTTGCAACATGGAGAGAAGAAAATCACCAATGAAACTCCCTGCATTTTTAATGACTCATCACAATCTCCAGCCAACCACCATATCAGGACTGGAAATGAAGAAAGTATGTCATGTTTAAGATAAATCAACAGGTAATGTTAGCCTCTAGGGAATAACAACGAAAACATGTCCAAATTTTAGAAGTCAGGAAAGCTCAGCTATTAAGTTCAAAAGATTCTTCAGGTATGTAGATAATACCAAAGGAGACAGGAAATTTCAGTTTATTTGGAGTATCCTTGATCTGATAGGAATTTTCTCAAGAGGTTATGACTATCAAGGAATGCAGGCAGGCTTTTCTCTTCTAAGACTGTTGACAAACGCTCTTCCTCACAGACCAAACATCTAGGAGAAGTTGCTCAAGGTGTGACCAATTAATCCTTTGGAAATTCATTTTTTCCATACAAAGTTATCTTTTAAATCTGGCACACTCAGGGGCACCTGGGTGGCTCAGTTGGTTAAGTGTCTGCCTTCAGCTCAGGTCACGGTCCCAGGGTCCTGGAATCGAGCCCAGCATCAGTCTCCCTGCTCTGTGGGGAGCTGCTTCTCCCTCTTCCATCTGCCTGCTGCTCCCCTTGCTTGTGCTTTCTTTTTCCCTGTCAAATAAATAAATAAAATCTTAAAAATAAATAAATCTTATGTACTCAAATTCATCAAACTTCTCTTTAAGAGAATCCAGATTTTGGTCATACTAGACCATTTTTCTAGTTCCCAGATTATAAAGGAAGTCATTCACATTTTGTCTGAGTATTTATGTAGCTTTTAGTTTTGCATTCAAATATCTAAGCCATTTTTAATTTATTTGGTTATATAATATGAAAGATAGATACAATTTTATGTTTGTATTTATGGGTAACCAGTTGTCTGTTTGATTTTTAAAAGTTTTTTTTGTTGTTTGTTTTTCCTCATTGCTTTGAAATACCCTTTTTATCACATACTAAATTTCCACATTCATTTTTATTCTTTCTGGATTTTATATTCCATTTTATTGGTCTCCCTCTTTATTTGTGTACCAGTATTATACTTTTTGTTGAACAAAGAGGTTTTATATTATGTTTTAATGATCTGCAAAGATCAACTCTCCCCCCCCATTACCCCTCATTTTAAAGGGTTTCCTTGCTAATTTCACTTTTTCTTTTACTCTTTAATTCTTTCAACTGAATGTTATAATCAATTTGTCTTGCTCCAGGGAGAATAAGGGAGTATATTATCATCATTGGGATCAAACAATTAACACAAGGAGAATTGACATCTTTATTATATTGAGTCATCCTAACCAAAAATATGGAATGTTGTCCCATTTATTCAGTCTACTTCTATGTCTTTAAGTGTCTCTGTGTAGGTGTTCTACTCTTCTTTTTAAGTTCGTGCATGTGTTCTATTTCATTTTAGTTTATTCTGCTATTGAAAATTGACTCTGTTCCTCCATTATTTCCTCCATCTGATTATGCTTGTATACATGTAAGTTACTTCTTTGGGCGAATTTTGTACCCTGCATTTTGCTAAGTTGTCTTGTTCGTGATAGCTATTATATTTTTCAAGGTTTTCCAGGTCTATAATTTTGTGATATATAATAAGGATTGGTTTAGCTTTCCTTTTGCCTCTATTTGCAATTTAGCCTCTGACCACATTAGCTAATTCCTCTAATACAATATTATGTAGTAGAGGAGATGATGGGCATTTTGGGCTTGTTCCATGGTATCTTGTGCTTTCATATCTTCTGCTTTCATGCGGACTCAGCTTTGGAGGCAGCATGGTGAAACCAAAGGAGTACAATCATTGGGGTCGAACAGCCATGGCTTTGAATTACGCTTTTATCATTTCTTGGCTGTGCGACTTTAGGCAAAGAGCTTAACCTGTATGAGTTTTAGTTTTCTCATCATAAAATAAGAATGGTAGCTTAGGTCTTCATTTCCGTTACGGACATTTATTGCAATGATCAACGTAGTGACTGACCTGTGGTAAGACTCAATTTTCTTCTTCTAATTTTAGACTCTCTCTAAATGAGCACTCTATCACCTAAGGATTCCTCAATAATGCAAGAAGTAGAAGACCCTAAACAAAAACAAACTGCAGCACTCACAGTCACTGAGACTGGCATATGGTGCAAATGGAGATCAAACAACCTGAGCTGAAATTTCTGGGTAGCAGGGAGACAATTGCTTCAAGCAGCCAGTAAGGGCATCCAGTTTAAGTCTAGCCGTTCTCTGTGCAGCGCCCTCTGGTGGTTAGGATATATTGTAGTTTAAAAAGCTGGATCATGAAACTGAATGTTAATAAAAATAGTCAATATTTAGTCATCACTTTCCACGTTCCAGGCCCTTTTCCAAATAACTTAAATCTATTCTCTGATTTAATTCTAACAAAATTCTATGGAGATATGCATATATTTGCCCTTTCTACGAAGGAGGACATTAATACTTACAGAGGTTAATTAAGTTAACCCAGATCACATTGCTAATTACTGGGGATGCTGGGATTCTATATTAGATGTTTGGTTCCTATCTGCTATATATATCTACAGTTACAAATAAATGTGTAGAATATGAGCAAAACATTGACTTGTGAGGGCCTTAGAGATCATCTGGTGCTCACCCATATTTGATGAATAAATGAAAGCCCAGAAGGAGAGGTACAAAGTTACCTACTGAACAATCTGAGCTGAATTCCTGGGTCCCCGGGCTCTAATTTTTGTTCTTCTGATTGCACAAAAGCTGCCTGGCCTTATTTGATTTAATTTGCCTCTCTTGTGATTGTGTGACATTTCCCCAGGATAGTAAGACAGCCCTACCTATCCTTAGAAGAAAAAAAGGGGAAGGACGGAATAATCTCTACCAAATTTGACAACTCATTAACTACACTTTATTAAAAAGATTTAATTGCTTGCCTTATATCCTGTTTTCAGCTTTCTTCTTCAGTAGCAAATATCAATTAAATTCTAATAACAAAGAGTCTTACTGCAGTTGACAAATAATCCTTTTTAGGAGAATTGCCCTCAGTGACTCTCCACAGGCAAAATTTACAATTCTTTCAGCCACAATTCTTTGCCGCTGTTTCCTCTAACATCGGATGTGACAGGTCTGCCAGGACAAGAAACAGGCTTGCCCTTTGAGGGCATTTTCCCATATAATGAGGTGGCCCCTGCAGAAATCACTCTGCCAGTAGTGACAGGCCACTATAACTCCTGAGGGCTGACCATACAGCGGCCTATAATTTACCCAGCTGACCAGCAACAGTGTGGGACCAATTTCCTAGGATGATGTTCTGATTTTGCAGTTAAGTTGCTGTAATAGAACAGTTTATGAATGACAAGGAGCAAACTAGATCCCCTCACACCGAAAGTCTCAGGGAAATATTTTTACCTCATTTTTTGGTATAGCCTTTTTAAATAACCAGAGCATATAAAAATGCTGCACACTTCTCAGAAGGCACTGACTTCCTCCAATCATGGGGTATATTCACATGGAATCCAATTCACTAACTTGATCAGGATATGGCTGAAATGCCTCAAGCAGTAAACTGACTAGATAACTTTCAAATTCTTTTGCAAGCCCTGAGGTATGTGCTTCCTTGATTGAATTGTAAGTTTCCCACTAATGACCATTGCTCTTAATTTGTTCCAAGCAATAATGTGTCATAGTTACATAGTCACAGACTCCAAAAATTAGAGAAATAAAGAATCAGTGCAATCAGGTGGGTGAACATAAACCACAGATGACCACTGATGTTTGTGTGTGAAGCATACATGTTATAATTTTTGATGTTAAGTCAAGGACAATAGTAGAGATCATAGCTCCTCCATGGAACTTCATGATTATTAGCCAGACCACATGAGTTTCAGAGTGATATTAGAAACTCAATATCTCATGCACAAAAGATATGGGAAAACAATTTATATGATTTCCAGTATCTCTTTCTTTTTCTTTTTCTAAAACTTTATATATTTATTCATGACAGACACAGAGAAAGAGAGGCAGAAACATAGGCAGAGGGAGAAGGCCCCTGTGGTTTAGCCTGATACAGGACTTGATCCCAGGACCCCAGGATCATGAACTGAGCCAAAGGTAGATGCTCAACCACTGAGTCACCCAGGTGCCCTTCCAGTATCTTTCAATTCCAGCCTTCTATGAGTCTAGAAATGACTTTGAGGAGATTATCAGTTGCTACCTAAGTGAACAAAGGTAGGAAGAAAACCCACACTAGATTAAGAGCTCAGATATTTGTGGTTATCTTCTGCTTATCTTATTTTATGTGTGTATGAATTTTATATATCTGTTTGGATTATATGTATAATTTATTCATATTTACTTTTTAAAGAGACCTAATTATGTTATAGGAAGAATAGTGAAATCAGTTGAAAGTAGTAATCAAGTGAAGAGAAGATACGGGGATTGCATAATAAGAGTCTTCCAATATAGGTCTATAAAGGTCTGTCATGTAGTGAGATCCAACTGGTTTTACATGATGCTAATAGATGTTAGGAGAAAAAAAATCTTGTCAATGATACAAACTTGCCAAGTTGTTTGAGGAGAGAATAGTCTACCTCCCTTTTCAGTGAGGTCCACATACACTGAAGATTTCACTGTACTCTTCATGCTGTTTGAACAGGTTATTAAATAGGGAATTCAAGTATCATGTCGCTTACTATCCTGTGATTTTGTCATTCTATGAATCCAGTTCCACCATCTCATTTATGAAGTGGTATTGACAAGTCCTTCTGAGATCCGTCAAATCCTTTCAGAAAAGCTCATTACTCTTCAAGGATCTCTACAAGCCAAACAGATTGGTTATGGTCCTTTCTTTGGTAATTCGTAAAACCTCCTCTAGCTATTCCACATTGCAAAGAAAGTAATTTCCCCCAAGAAAGTCCCCTTGCAATTAAGTTCCACAAAACCTGAGGCTTCACAGCCCACAATCTTTAATTCACTCCTCCTGGGTAGAGTCAAACTTCATCATGCCACGAAGTGAAGGGATACCTACCACAGTCAGGAAACTAACTGAGAAAGTATATCTGTCAGAGCCTCTAGCCACCCAGAAGGAGCTCCAAGAATCTTAATCCTTAGTGAACCATGAAACTCTGGGGCAGGCAGCTTACAGCTGGGGATTTGTTTGCCTATGCAAATTCCATCATAAATCACCTCATCCTCAGTTAAAAGGCTAAGGCGAAGGCCAAGGTGCTTGTGCAGCACTATCATTGAGTCACAAAGGCTCAGGATTTATGAGACAAAACTGGCATAGATTGGTTCAGTCTTTCACTAAGTTAGTTACTTTAATTCCCATTTTCCAGATGAAGAAACCATGATCTCAAATATAATAGACTTTCCTTAGTCTTAACAGTTAAGACAGAAATCCTGCCATCTGGTGCTCTATTTCCTCTTCAACCAATCTGCCAAGATCAGTGACTTCAATTCCTGTTAATGTCTCAAAAGCTAATGATGGTGGGATGCACGGTGACATTAGGTCAGTGGATAAGCCATCATTGCCTTTAATCGCTGACTGTGTAGTTGTGTATGGCAGTTGCTAAACAGTCATGAGCATTCCTCCACCCACGTCATCATTTCTGCGTTTCCTTGGTGCAGAGTCACAACATGTGTTTCTTGACAAAATGCTTTCTGTTTTCAGAGAACTTAACGGTTTCTCTCTGTTGGCTCTGAATAATAATAGGATTATAAAGGAAGCTGCAGGGCTAGGTGATTGGAGCACTGCTGGGTGTAGTCCAAGGGAAGAAAGAGAAGGAGGGAGATAAAATGCAGGAGATACTTAACTATAAATCCCAATGGTCACATTACAGCTCTGAATTTGTCTGGATGTGAATATAAATTTATGGGTGGATTTGGAGTTGGAAGATTTGAGTTCTCTCTCTGTCTGTGATGCACACTCACTTGTTCAGCAGGCTTGAGAACACATTTGCTCTCCCAGAGACGGAGTCTTCTTGGGGGCAGGAAAAGGATAACACCCCGTGTCCCCTAATAAGTGCGCGTGCACACGCACACACGCACACACACACACACACACACACGCTAGGTGCATGTGAAGACCACATCAAACAGGTCAGCATATGGAAAAGTCCTTCTGATAATTATGAAGTAACATATACATAAAAGAAGTTTGTGTGTGGAAGGCTGACCTTGAGGTGGCAACAAACAGGTACAAGGAGTCATCATCTAATGGTATTCTGGGGTCTGTCACCACCTCCACCTAGGCCCACTGGGGTTCTAATCTTTACCCCGTCATTTCCTGGTTGTGTGGCATTGAACAACCTATTTAAATTCCCCAAGGCTCATTTTCACCTTCTGTAATGGGGACAACAGTCCCTTCTTTGTCTCTGTCCTAGGGTTTTTGCAAACCAAGGAATGTGAAGCAAAATGCTGTGAAATTTGAAACCTGTAATATGTCCACAATTAAAGAAATCTTATTATTACAGAACCACAGGCTCCCAGGAAAGCCACTGGATCTCTTGGTCCTCTGGTTGGGGAAGGAAGTCAGGAGACCAGGCAGGCCTCTTAGGCACTGAATATTGTGCTGCATCTAACACAGTCGGGTGTGGTGATTAAGAGAAGGTCCTCAGGGACACACTGCTTGCATGTGCATTCTGACCCTGCCATTTGCCAGAGTATGACCTTAGGTAAACATTTCACTACTCTGTGACTCCATTCCTTTGTCTATTATGTTAAGATGAAAATGTAAGCTCATGGGGTGATTTTAAAGATTAACTGAGCTAATACATATAAAAAAGTTTCAAGCCATGCATAGCACACAAGAATACTCTCTAAGTACTACTTACTGCTTCCCCAGCTCAGCCCAATTTGGAGCCCCTTTCTCAGGATTAACCTGAAAAAAAAAAAAAAAAGAAACAAAAGATTTGTCTCTGGGACGAGGGCCTAGAAAGGCAGGTTAATATTTATCTCTTAGTTTGTCTGCCAGAATTTGCCTTATCTAATGACTCTTCTTGGTCCCAGAGATTCAGAAGCTTATTGTTGCAAATGTCCCAAAATCAGTTTGGCTTCTCTTAATTCTTGAGTTCTTTTCTTGGTTAGTTGTCTTTTGGGATACTCAAGGTTGTAGGTCTCTTCTTCATGATTTCACTACTTTGTGAAAATGCAAACAATCAAGTATGGGAACAAATTCAGCTGCACATACTGACAGCTGTTGGCAAACAGCAGAAAGTCCCAGAACTTCTTGTGACAGGTCAATGGAAGCCAAGTTCACCATTGGCTTAGGTGGGCTAGTAGCATCTTTTTTTTTTTTTTAAGATTTTATTTATTTATTCATGAGCGATGCAGTGAGAGAGGCAGAGACACAGGCAGAGGGAGAAGCAGGCTCCCTATAGGAAGCCTGATGGCAGGATTGATCCCAGGACTCCGGGATCACAACCTGAGCCGAAGGCAGACACTCAACCACTGAGCCACCCAGGCACCCAGGGCTAGTAGCATCTTGAGTAAAAGGGTCACCTGAGGCAAGTGTGACCATAGTCTCATGAGGATATAGCAAAATGTCTGGCTGGAGTCCCATGAATTATCCAAGCCAGAAGAGGGACAGAGAATTTCTTAGAAATTAAGCTTATGGTTCTATTTCTGCGGAAATAGACATTTTGGGTAAACAGACTCATTTTACCATTGCAAAAGAAGAGAGTGTTTCTACAGTATTTCTAGCCAATCCACATATATTCAACCCCATGAGTATTACTAATACTCATTCCTAATATCTATTATGCTCATCAATTAAGACTTCCTTTAACATCTGTGAAGTTCATTAATATAATCTTTGGTCTTGACTAGAGATGAAAAAGTTGACACCTTTGTGGTAACTGCCTCGAGGTAGAGTTTATGACAAAAAGTATGAGGTATAAATGTCCAATTCAACTAAGTAATCTACCCTAGAGTAGAAATTAGTGATTAACTAATCACACAATACACACTAATCACACAATACACACTAACTAATCACACAATACACACACACTTACACACACACATGCCGTTTAGGCTGAAACAATTTTCTAAAGTGAATTACAGGCCAGAGATCACTTATGGTGGGAACAGCGGATGTATTTCAGGGATGGTAGTGCATTTGAGTCATTCTGTCTAAGAATTTCTCAGAAAGCTTCTTCTGGCTTTTTGGCCTAATCATCATCAAAGAGTCACTGCTTGGAATAGATCCAAATTCCTTAGATGACTTCTTCTAACTCAAGAATTGAAGTCATTGTTCTGTAGGCACCATAAACTTTAGCCAGACTGTTGCTCATATAAACCTGATGACTTCTCATTTTCTTAAGCTTGGTCTTCATTGGTCCTTCTTTCTTGAATGCCCGTCTCTGCTTATTTAACATGCTGATATTCATCCATACTTTTAATACATAATTCAAACCTTCCCTTTGATAAAACTTCCCAGGTTTTCCAACATAAAACTCTCACTTTCATGCAATACTTACCATTCTAATTTTTTTTTTAATTTTTTTGTTTATTTATTTATTTATTTATTTATGATAGGCACACAGTGAGATAGAGAGAGGCAGAGACACAGGCAGAGGGAGAAGCAGGCCCCATGCACCGGGAGCCCGACGTGGGATTCGATCCCGGGTCTCCAGGATCGCGCCCTGGGCCAAAGGCAGGCGCCAAACCGCTGCGCCCCCCGGGGATCCCCACCATTCTAATTTTTAATTTAATTGTGTACTTGCCTCTACTAGACTATAGATTCTTGAGGCCAGCAAATATATCTGCTCCATCTCTATAGTCATCACGGCAAAAATATAATGTATTTCTTAGGTTGACAATCAATACCTACTTACGGAAAGGACTTGTTTTCCATTGGATAGTAGAAAGAAGACCTGAATTATTGGAGTACTATCTTCCTCACTACTGAGATGTGTGACATTGTGAGAACCATTGGCTTTTTTACCTATAAAATGCAAATAATTATGCCCAGCTGAATTATGGCAGGTTGTTTCAAGAATCAAATAAAAATGAAGATATGAAAACCTTTCATTCATTGTGAAAATTAGATATTATTGATTCACCTATTTAAAGGATTCTCCTTTTCCTAGAATTTATAAAATTAAAAGCTATTTAGTAAACAATCACCAATTTACAGATGAAAACAATGAGGTCCAGGAAAGAGAACTGACTTTGATTAAGTCTTCCATGCAGATTCTATGACTCCCCCACCAATGTTATATTTCCTATATTGATCTAACATTTTCAAAAGCTTTTCTTATTCAGTGAGAGACCTGGAGGTTTCTAAGCCATCAACTAGATATTCTGTTTATGTTAAATTTTAAGAAAAACATGGTTCCTTCAAAATGAATCATGGGAGGTGGAATATTCTAATAGCTTACTCTCCATATTATTTTGAAAGTGAAAGTGCTAACATAACAGTGAAGAAAAGCTTCGCCATTTCTTTTCTCTCTAATGTCAACATTTAGGTCTCACGGATCTCCATGGTTTTCTTGGGGAGCTCCTTCCAGATCCTTGCCATCCCTTTGGGTGAGGTCATAGTCTACAACTCAAAGAAAGGCAACCTTTCCTCACAGGGTTTTTGTGATAACTAAATGATGCATATAATAATCTTAGCAAGTGTACTGTTTGATACAACAATTTAATCTAGTGCCAAATGAAGATTTGTTAGGGCCTGGTGGTGGTCTTTTCAGTCCAATGGTTTTGATTTGAATCCAATATTCACCATTCACCAACTATTGGCCTTAGGCAAGGTAACTGCCTATTTCTCATTTTCCTCAACATGAATTAAAATTAAAAACAGGACCTAAATCTATTGTCTTGAGGACATATGTATACTTTCTAATACAGTTCCAGTTGTATAGTGGGGCCTTCATAAATAGGAACTGCTTTTAAAGTGAGGGTCTTTTATTGCTATGTCTATACTTCTGCCAGCTATGAATGGGAGAAGGGATTTGAGCTCTCACATGTATTGCTGTATCTGGATACAGTAGGACGGTGTTGACATGCTTAATAAATGTTTGGTGAACCAGTGGATGAAAAAGCAGTAGAGAGGCCTCATACGAGAGATCTTATCTAACTCCTAGCCTGGTCTTCACATCTGAAATACATTGGTCCTATATGTGATTTTTTTTATGATGATAGTCTAGAGACTGAGACAAAATTTGAGCCTCTTTCTCCATTTTTTTCCATTTGCAGTGTTTTGATAGTTACTTTCTAATCTTAAATAAGCAGCCTCATAAGATTTGATGACAATAAAGTAAACCAACGTGTGCCTTGATGAACATGGAATAGTTAGAACTATTGTCTGAACTGAGTTGGAAATGGCAGCAGTGCTGTGAGTGTTATGAGCTAATTCACAATTTTTTTCTTGTAAGATTTTATTTATTTACTTGAGAGAGAGAGAAGAATGAGAGGGAGGGGGAGAAAGAGAGAGAGAGCACAGAAGGAAAGGGAGAAGCAGACTCCCCACTGAGCAGGGAGCCCAACACTGGGCTTAATCCCAGGACCCAAGGATCATGATCTGAGGCAAAGGCAGACACTTAAACAACTGAACGTCTTAAACACCCAGGAGCCCCTGATTCACACAATTCTTATTTTTGCACTTCTTAATTATGCCATTAGTCTTTCTTCTTTCTGTTTATTGTCACACTGAGTGACTCTTGTGCCAGCCAGTTGGATCCTGAAGTACCAGCTTATCTTATTCAAATCCATAGGGCTCAGTACACTTTGCTCACAACTGGAGATGAAACCAGCCTCCTCTGTCAGTCACATTATTAGTCATTCAGGAGGGAGGTGACAATAATTGTATTGATAATTCTAAGTCTAACCACTTATGACTTCACCTAGTAAATAATACCTACCTGTTTCCCATAGTGAAGTTGTAATAGCTTTTACATCAGTTTTCTTGCATATACAAATCTGTAAAGGAGGTAGAGAAGGTATTATGCCATTTTTTTAAGAGATAAAGGAACTAAAGCTCATATAGGTATTACCATTTCAGAGTGGGAAACTTTATGGTCTCAGTAAAACTCGGTCCTAATTTCATCTTTGGTATGAATTTGTTATTTGATGTTAGGGCACTCATGCTGTTTAGGTCTAGATTAGCTACTCTATAAAGTGATATGCTTAGAAGCTGTCTTGGTTTCTTTCCATATTTAAGATCCAGTGTTCCTCAATGATTATTCTTTTTTTAAAAAGATTTATTTATTTGAGAGAGAGCATGAGTGGGAGGGGCAGAGGGAGAGGGAGGGAGAAGTAGGCTCCCCACTGACCCGACAAGGGGTCCAAACCAAGATGCTGGGACTATGACCTAAGCTGAAGGCAGACACTTAACTGACTGAACCACCCAGGCACCCCTTCTCCAATGATTTTTGACATCATTAGGCATAAAGGGTGATGGTGGCAGAACTAGAACCTGGGTCTTCTGAATCTTAACCTAGTCTTTTTATAGACAACTGTCCATGGCCAACATGAAGATAATCCTGGGCATATCTTTTAGGCCAGAGGTTTCTAGGCCTAAATGCTCCCCAGATTCACTCAGCTTTGTTAAAAATATAAAGTGTCTTGGGGCACCTGGGTGGCTTAGTGGTTGAGTGCCTTCTGCTTAGGTCATGATCCTGGGGTTCTGGTATTGAATCCCACATCAGGCTCCCTGTAGGGAGCCTGTTTCTCCCTCTGCCTATGTCTCAGCCTCTGCCTATGTCTCTGCCTCTCTCTGTGTTTCTCATGAATAAATAAATAAAATCTTAAAAAATACAAACTGTCTCAGAGAGACAGATTGCTTAGATATGTTTTTCAGCCTGTTTTGGGGGCCTAGGAGTCTAGGTCATAAAATAGGATCCTGAATGTATTTGGTTCCACAGCCTTCAGTGACTTGGTACCACTCTGGCTGTCCTTTGACTCTGATGCAGACCAATTCAATGGCTGAAATAGGATATACTGGGGATATGAAGATGCACTCTTCAAATTGCATTTTTCTCCCCTAGGAATTCTGACATCTAACTCACAGTTGTCGTCTTTCTCCCGTTTAAGGCAAAGTCTTAGGGATAGATGAAATAGGATGAATGAGCATGATGTTTAAGACCCCAGAACCGTATCTAGAGGGGGAAATTATACTGAATCATCTCCCACACGAATATATTTCGGCAGAAATAAATTAATTAGCTGCTACCAAACAATTGATTTTCAGAAAATGACACTTTATCTCCTCATTTCTCCCAAAGAGAGAATGTGAAGGGTGGCCCCATGGTTCCTACTGTTAAGTGGAACCTAAGTGGAAGAGAAGAGGGACTTTTGTTTCTGATCTGATAATCAGCTAAAAGAAAAAAAAGCACTTAACAAAGTCTAGAAAGGATCTCAGTTGGGGTTTCTATCAGGCTCAAAAACGTTCCGTTTCTAGGTCTTTATAGGTTATACATAATAATAAATGAAGCTTGAGAAAATGAGACCAATCAAAGCCAATCATATTATAGAATATAATGTGAATAAATTACTTCATATATTTTAAATTATATGATAATATACTTTTTAAGAATTTTCATTTTTTTCACAAAATAAGCTAAGAGAAAAGTCCCAAATACCACAAGTTTCAAAGTAACTTTCTGGTTTGATCACACATGGAAAGAAAGTCAACAATATCCAGTAATAGTGACCTTTTGGCCACCAGGAAGTAGCATCACATAGTGGAGAATCAGGCACATTAGGTTTGAATGCTAACTCTGCCACGATCGCGCATGTGACTTGGGGCATAATCACTAGCCACTTGAATTATGGTATTAAGGTTAACCTCCTAATGAGTTCTCTGCTTTTGTTGTTGACCTTCAGGCTCTTCTTAACACAGCAGCCAAAGATATCCGGTCAAAATGCAAGCCAGATCATGACATACTATAGCACGACCTTCTATCTCTCTCAGAGTTAAAACCAAAGTTCTTACACTGGCTCACAAGACCTGCATGATCTGAGGTCTCCCCTATTTCTCCTATCACCTCACATGCCTCCTCTTGTTCACTTTACTCTGACTGCGCTGGCCTCCACAGCATCCCCAAACATGCCAGGAACCCTTCCGACTCAGAGCTTTACAACTGCTATCATTTCTACCCAGATCATTCTTTGGATATCCATGTGGCTCACTTCTTTGCGTACTTTAGGTCTTTACCCAAATGTTGCCTTCTTGGTGAAACAGTTCTCAAACAGTCTTTTAAAAATCATAGCCATTGCTGTGGTGCCTGGATGGCTCAGTTGGTTAAGCATTTGCCTTTGGCTCAGGTTATGATCCTAGGATCCTGGGATTGAGCCCCATGTCAGACTCTCTGCTCAGCAGGAAGTATCCTTCTCCCTCTCCCTCTCTCTCTGTACAATGAAGAAAGAAATGAAATCAAAGAAATGAAATATTAAAAAAAAATCACAACCATTCCTCACCACGTGTTCTATCTCACTCCATGTTACTTTTTCTTCTTTTCCCCATCTAACAGGCTATATATATTACTTATCTTATTACTATCTCTCTCTCCTCAGTAGAGTGTAAGCTTCATCAGGAGAGGACAGGGAATTCTGTCAGTTGTGTTCATTGATCAATTCTTAGTATCTAGAATTAATATCTAGCACATGGTAAACATTCAGTAAATTTTTAATGAACATATGTGGGAGATAATAAATGTATCGAAGATAATAGAATTCTCTAAGACTCATTTTGTCATCTGTGAAATGGAAATAATATCTCCTCACATAGCCCTATCACATCCTAGGTACATAAATCATTGGGAATCTCTTCTTTATGTCACATAAATTATTTTATATCATCTATACCCCAAAGATAGAATTAAAATAAATTAGTCCCTATAACACCAGCATTCCAATTCCATAGTTCCTTTATCAAGGTTTTCATTTCACAAATTAGTTTGACAAATAGGTTATTTCTGGTTGGCTCACATCCTTTTACAAAAGTCGATGCCCAATAAATATTAGTTTCCTTTTTTCCCCCTATCCCTTCATTTTATGAACCAATAAGCTCCCTATAAAGATACTTTGCTTATCTTGGTAAAATCTGAAATACCACAATTCACAAATACTAAGCAGAGACTCAATAAATGTTGATTTATCTACATATAAAAGATCAGGATCCTACTAACATTTTTCTCCTTCTAAAAATGCATATAGTTAGGCTTGCTCAGCTGTTTGTTCCCAGGCATGAGTTATTTTCAGGGCAAGTGTGAACCCTGCTAGAGCAGCAATGATTTTGCCATTTATACCTCCAGGTTGCTTATATCCCTGAGAGGGAGTGAACAAAAGGCTCAGCAGGCCCTGGGGCTGCTTTGGTTAGATTCTGCTTTCCACAGAGATCTTTTGGTGACCACATGCATGCTTCAGTTTATTTATCTAAGCACTCCTCCTGCAGGGACAGACCAGAGAAAAAGGCTAGGGTGCTGCCAGATGTGTTAAGGAAGGCAAGTGCCTGGAAAGCCTTGGATTGAGTTTCAGCTAGCAATTATAAAATGCTAAGTATAATCCGGGGCACTCTAGTTTCCCTTCCCAGACCACAGAGCCCTCAGGGAAAAGATACTATAACAAATAAAGGTGCCCTCTCAGACACGGGGAAGTAGTCACAGATTTTCAGAGAATTTTTTATTCAAGAATCCAAACTTGAATTAAGTCGTGTGTGTGTGTGTGTGTGTGTGTGTGTGTGTGTGTGTGTTCCCTACGTAACAATGGGTGATGAAAACAAAACGGCTTATAAGTAAAATCCCAAGTTTGAGGCCTGAGTGATTTTATCCACACTCTGCTCAGTTTGCAGTCCTCTTTTCTTTAAATTCAATAGGGAAATTTTATCACATTGGCTATAAACTTCCTTCTTAAGCTGTGATGAGTCTAAAAGCCCAGACATAGCAGATACAAAGAGCAGTCATCAGGGGAAGAAATCCTCAAGGCATTATTAATATATAGAGAAGCAATTATCTGAATGGTACAAAGATATCAGATACTGTGAAGTAGGTAATTATTAAAGAAGAAAATGCCTCCTTGAAATGTTTGTAATTAAAAATGAAGAACTAAAGGCATGTAAAAATATTGGTGATACAATACTAAAAAAGAATTAGCATTTCTTTTTCTTTTAGAGAAAGAGAGATTGAGATAGATAAAGAGAGAGAGAGAGAGCACACCTTAGGGATACAGAGGAAGAGGAAGAAAGATAATCTCAAGCAGGTGCCATGCCCAGTGTGGAGTCCAATACAAAGCTCAATATCAGGACCCTGAGATCATGACCTGAGTCGAAATCAAGAGTTGGACACTTAATGGACAGAACCACCCAGGTGCACTAAGAATTAGTATTTTTTTCAATGTTTATTTACTGTATGGCTGACCCCACATGAGGCATTCTATCTAATTATCTCAACTAATCACACAGTAATCTTTAATGGCAGTTATGTTCCTACTTTATAGCTGATGAAACTGAAAACAAGGCAAGTGACTTGCCCCAGATAATATAGTTAAAGCTGTTGAAAACTGACAACCTAGATTTGCCTACCTCCAAAGTGCACAATCAATATGTCTTATGTTACATGGACTTACTGGGTAACAAATCTGAACTTTGAGCCTTTTAAAGTTGAACTAGAGCCATTTAAAACCAGGAGATGGATAATTCTCTGAAGTTCGGTGCAAGAAAAGGTACATTTCAAATGACTAACAAAATGCTAGTAAGTGTAAAAAATAAAATGAGATTTCTTTACTAATGACAATGATATTACTAAAATATCTTTCGAGACTTATGGTTCGGGAGCAAATGGCATAGACTCATTTCTCCCTGACCCTGCTTGCTCAGTACAACTAAAAACACCTGGAAATGATGTAGTAGGCAGCCACAGGAGAACTCTGAAGATAGAAAAAGAAAGTGGGCTTACTAGAGACCCCAGGACTTGAGGAAAAACTCAGTAGTCTGATGTCTCCTGATTTTCCACCTGGTACTGGAAGGTGGAACAGGCCTGGCATCTCGAATGCTTTAGGAGGAGGTGGCTCAAGTAGATACCACACCCCCCCCCCCTTACAACAGCAGACCAAACAAGAGCCCTAGCAACACTTGCCAGCCTGGAGAGCAGGCCAAAGGAAATGACATCTCAGTCCCTAAACAACAGCCTAGGAGATCCCTTCCCCACCCAGCAATGGCCCCAGCAGGGACTAAGCAGGAGCCTCACTAGCACCCAGCAACCTGGAGAAGAGCTCTCTACCCACACTAGCCCACAGTCCTCTTTCCACTCACAAACTGGTGGTACCAGGTCCAAGGAAGTACATTCTATCTCCATAGGTAACACCAGCAGAAATCAAGCCTCTGGCAAAGATCTGAAATCTGAATTATCGGTATTTTAGAAGAAAGAGGAGGAGGAATGTGGAACTGAACATTTATTTCAAGAAATAATGACTGAAAATTTCCCAAATTTGATATGACACAAATCTACACATTCAAAGAGCTGAGCTAACTACAAATAGAATAGACTCTAAGAATTTTACCAAGGTTCATCAGAATCAAACTTCTGAAAACTAAAGACAAAGAAAAATCTTGAAAGTAGCTAGAGAAAAATGACTCTTCCTATAGGGGAACCATAATTTGAATCCACAAATTTATTTTTTCATCAGCAACTATTGTGGTGAGAAGGAAGTGGTACACTTAGAGATAGCTGTCAACTGAATCCTACATTCAGTGAGAACATACTTTAAGTATAAAGAGGGAAAAAACTCCCAGATGATGGAAGACTAAAAGAATTTGTTGTTCACAGACCTGACTATAAAGAATGGCTAACGGTAGTTCTCCAAACAGAAAGATAATGCCTGAGGAAGGCTGGGAACTTTAAAAAGGATAGAACAAAGAAGTGGATAAAAATAGGGATAAATATAATAAACTTTCTTCTCATAAGTTTTTTACATCATATTTGACAGTTAAAGGAAGAATGATAACATGTGATATGGTACTCAATGCACGTAGGAAACATAGGACAGTTATATTTCTTAAATGGAGAGAGGAAAAGGACCAACATGGAAGTAAGTTTTCACTACACTGCAAATGGTAAAATTTCAACACTTAGTAGACTGTAATAAAGTATATATGTATATTGTAATACCAAAAGCAATGACTAAGAAAACTATATAAAATGATATATTTAAAAATACTAAATAAATCAAAGTGGGATTCTAAATAATGTTCTTGTAACCCACAGGGAGTCAATAAAAGAGAAACAGAAGAATTAGAAACAGAAAACAAATTTAAAAACAAAAAATAAAAGGAGAGACGTAAGCCCTAACATTTTAGTAATTACTTTAAATGTAAGTGGTCTAAATGTACAATAAAAAGACAGCTTGGCAGAGAGGATAAACAAAACAAAACAAAGATAGTACTAGAAGTCCTAGCCTCAGCAGACAACAAAAAGAAATAAAAGGCATTCAAATTGGCAAAGAAGAAGTCAAACTCTCACTCTTCACAGATGGCATGATACTGTATGCGGAAAACCCAAAAGACTTCACCCCAAAATTGCTACAATTCATATACCAATTTGGCAACATGGCAGGATACAGAATCAATGCACAGTAATCAGTTGCTTTTCTATACACTAACAATGAGATTGAAGAAAGAGAAATTAAGGAGTCAATCCCATTTACAATTGCACCACAAACCATAAGATACCTAGGAATAAACCTAACCAAAGAGATAAAGGATCTGTACTAAAAACTCCAGAACACTTATGAAAGAAATGGAGGAAGACACAAAGAGATGGAAAAATATTCTATGCTCATGGATTGGAAGAATAAATATTATGAAAATGACTATGCTATCCAGAACAATCTATACATTCAATGCAATCCTTATCAAAATACCATGGACATTTTTCACAGAGTTGGAACAAATAATCCTAAGGTTTGTATGAAACCAAAAAAAGACCCTGACTAGCCAGAGGAATGTTGAAAAAGAAAACCAAAGTTGGGAGCATCACAATGCCTGACTTCAAGCTATATTATAAAACTGTGATCATCAAGACAGCATGGTACTGGCATAAAAACAGACACATAGATCAATGGAACAGAATAGAGAACCCAGAAATGGACCCTCAACTCTATGGTCAACCAATCTTTGACAAAGCAGGAAAGACTAACCAGCAGATAAAAGATAATCTCTTCAATAAATGATGTTGGGAAAATTGGACAGCCCATGCAGAAGAATGAAACTAGACCACTCCCTTGCACCATACACAAAGATAAACTCAAAATGGATGAAAGATCTAAATGTGAGACAGGAATTCATTAAAATCCTAGAGGAGAACACAGGCAAGAACCTTTTTGACCTCGGCCACAACTTCTTACAAGACAGGTCTCTAAAAGTAATGAAACAAAAGCAAAAATGAACTATTGGGACTTCATCAAAATAAAAAGCTTCTGCATAGCAAAAGAAACAGTCAACAAAACTAAAAGGCAACCTACAGAATGGGAGAAGATATTTGAAAATAGCATATCAGGTAAAGGGCTAGTATCCAAGATATATAAAGAACTTATAACATTCAACACCCAAAAAACAAACAATTCAGTCAAGGAATGAACAGAAGACATGAACAGAAATTTCACCAGAGAAGACATACACATGGCCAATAAGCACATGAAAGAACGTTCCACATCACTTGCCTTCAGGGAAATGCAAATCAAAACCACAATGAGATACCACTTTGCACCAGTGAGAATGCATTGAGTACCATATCACATGTTATCACAAGCCATGTCGGGCTCCCCACTCAGCAAGGAGCCTGCTTCTCCCTTTCCCTCTGCCATTCCCCCTGCTTGTGCTCTTCCTCTCCCTTAAATAAATAAATAAAATCTTTAAAAAAAATTGAGGCAGATGACCTGCCACAGCAACACACATATTAGATTCCACAACACCTGAATCTTATCTCCTGCCACAGTCTACTTCTTTGGGTGCATGTGATCCTAGAACTGTTAGGTTATTCCTTTTAGTAAAGTCTGAGAATTGAAGGCAGATATTTTTCAAGTCCTTTACAATAAGACAAAGAGAGGTGCCAAGACCCAAGCTAGAAGGCTCAAAAGGTAGGCTGGCTCCTATCTGTGGTGAAGGTATTAGAAGAGGTTTGGTTCCACTTCTAGCAACATGGTCCTTGATGTGAAGTCTCCTTTAATCACTTCTATCATATGAAACAACTTGCACCCTGTTAAGATTTCAGATAATGCACTTAAAGCACCTGGTACATAAAAAGTGGGCAGAAATGTTTATAATCATGGTTTATCCCACAGTTTAAGCAATCTCTTTAAAGTCAAGAACAGCTATAAATTTTTAAATCTGACCAACAAAATCTCATTTCAAAGTTTTCCAATCTGAAAGACTGATTAAGAGAAGAAAGGGGGAGGCGGGTGGAGGGATAGGGTAACTGGATGATGGGCATTAAGGAGGGCGCTTCATGTAATGAGCACTGCGTGTTGGGTGCCCCTGATTAATCACTAAACCGTACTTCTGAAACTACTAAGACACTGTTAATTCATTGATTTAATTTTTTTTTTTTTAAAGGAGAAGGAAGCACAGTGGTCTTGGAGTCCTGGGTTTACACTACTTTTACAATGAACTTGGACAGAATCCCTTACTACTCTGGCCTCCAGTCTCATCAGTTATAAAATTTGTTTATTTGCATATGCATTTGGTTGTCCCAGTTACCACACATTCAAGAGCAGTTCAGCTTGGCCATGGTAATTATAGCAGTAGTAATAATAATAGCAGTAGTGTTTACCACATGCCTGGCATTATTCTAAGCTCTTTATACATATTAACTGATGTAACACATTAACTGTGTGTAATAAGTACTATTATTACTATTCTCACGTTTCACAGAAAAGGAACCAAGGCACAAAGAACACCAGCAATTGTCTTGAGGTCACCACACCTAGTAAATTGCAAAAAGAAAGATTCACATGCAAAAGGAAGATTCTCTCTGGAACCACACTCCAGACCCCTAGCCACTGATACATCTCCCCTGCTGACATTTTTGAAGAGAAAATCAGGACTTTTAAGACAAGTCTTGATGGATGGAAAGAAAGAGGGCACAAAATGATGATCTAGAACTGGGGTAGAGGAGATGTCTACTCCAGTTCACCAAGCATTAAAGCTTTCACACCTCTTTGGGGCTTTGGCGTCTGCAGTAGCTCCAAAGTTTGTGCCCATGAAACAAACAAAAAAGGAATTCCGTTTGACACTGATGGCATGCTGATTATGCATGAAGGTTTCTTGCATATTTTGCATTGTAAAATACCGCCCCCCATCTGTGTTCCAATGCATGCAACCTCAATTTTCTTCCTGATTCAGCTTGTGCACAGCTCATTAACATTGAACTTTGACAGAAGAAGAGCAGCATACACCCCATGTCATTTTTTCCCTATTTATCATTCGCTTTTAATTTTCACTTAATTCTTAAATATGAGAATTTTTTTTCTCCAAGCAGTCAGAAGAGAATAAACAGTAAAAAGAAGAGAAGAGGCATATGGTTTGTGCAATAATTCCTCCTTGGTTTAGAAGTCCCGATTCATCTCCTGGTTGTGATACCAAATCCTGTCGGGATAGAAGAAGGAAGTGTGTGTGTGTGACTGAATAATGTGTGTGGCCAGAGCAGGTGGGGCTGAAGTAATCCTACCTGCTTTAAAAATACATACATATATATATATATATATATATATATATATATATATATATATATTAGGGTGCCTTTAAAAAGATGTTTTAGTCGGTTAAGCATCTACCTTCAGCTCAGCTCAGCACATGATCCTGGAGTCCTGGGATTCAGCCAGAGCCTGTCTTGGGATCCCTGCTCAGCGGGAAGTCTGTTTCTCCCTTCCCTTCTGCTCCTCCTCCTACTCATGCTCTCCCTTACTCTTGCTCACATTGTCTCAAATAAATAAACTTTTCTTTAAAGAAACCATTTAAAAATATTTTAAATATTTTTTAAAAATGTGTTAAATGCTGCCTGAGAAATAGAAACTCTGTCTTAAACAGCACAGACTTAAAGTTTTCTTCCTGATTCATGCATTTCTGATTATGAGGAACCCCATTTCTGATTATGGGGAACCCAACATTGCCTTTTCCGAATCTCTCTTCCTCCATGTGGCTTGTCTGCTCACGGGTTATGTCCACATTGGCATATGAAATTTTTTGTGCTCATTATTCCCTAATGGAGTTGTTGAAAACACACGAGAAACTGTATCACTTTTAACTCCAAGGAAAACTCATTGCAGTAGAAATGCATAAACCCCGAGGAGACCAGTTTGCCTTGGCTTTAGATCTTCAGTGCTCCACTTCAAAGTATCTTTTTCTTATTAATGATCCCAGTGATTACTCGGTTTGTCACCCTAGATAATGAATGTAATCAAAATTGGGAGTTCAAAAATTAATACTTGAAATGGTAAGGTGATATATATAATATTTATATATCTATGTATGTATTCATGTGTATATATCCATGGGTATATTTGTATGTATCTGCATATCTGTGTGTTTATGTATTAAAGACATATATATATATCTTTATTTTTTTAAGATTTTATTTATTTATTAGAGAGAGAGAGAGAGAGACCATGAGCAGAGGTAAGGGCAGAAGGAGAAGCAGACTCTCTGCTGAGCAGGGAGCCCAATGTGGGGCTCGATCTCAGGACCCCAGGATCATGACCTGAGCTGAAGGCAGACTCTTAATCGACTGAGCCACCCAGGTGCCCCAAGATACATATGTCTTTAATTCATAACTCCTCCCAAATCCAAGTTTCTTCACTTAGGTTTCTAATTCTTGAAAACTGGGAGTTTACCTTTCAAAGTGATCCCTAAACAGATGTGTTAGTACTTCAAGTCTGCAAATCCAGGTTACTCCATTTTCTACTAAGATTGAAGGTAAGTGGTGAAACTGTCACTTCAGAGAATGGGACGTGACAAAGGCAAGATGAGATATTACTAGAATAATTACTATTGGACTGGCATTGTCTTTAATTTTAAATTTAGTATGACACATTACTTATTAGGTAATGTGGACCAAATTTTCCAGTTGTGATAATGCCAGAATAAAGAAGTGCACACCACATAACCTCTCAGGATAAGCTCTCTCCCATGCTTGCAAATAGGATCCCTCCCCCAGCCCCTTGTCCCACTGCTGCTGGCCCCTCCTGCCTTTAAAACAATCTATTGGCTTCAAAAGTATCCTTTAGGATCAAATCTAATAATATTCAGCGGGGTTTACAAGGTTCCTGTTTATCCTGGCCCTTTCCTATCTCTCCAGGTACAGCTACCTGCCCGTTAAACTGTAGACACATTGACTTTGTCTTTGTTCATCCAATACTCAAAACTATTTCTCTCTTTAGGGCTTTTGGGCATCTTGTTCCTTCTCTTTGGTAGATTCCCACCCATGCCCACATAAAGCTCAATCTCTGCCTAGTTAGATGCCACTCTCTTAATAGCCTATGAGGTAGGTAGTACTCACCTGACTTCAAGAGAAGCCCAAAGAAAAATCTTAAAAGCCCGAGAAAGGAATAGCCAGTATCTGAACTTGGATTCCTCTGATTTCTTGGGTCTTTTTTTTTTTTCTGCCAATTAACACTATCTCCCTTTCAAAAGCCTGAAATTATAATGACATTTTTGTGTGTGTGTATTAAGGCTGTTTAGCAGAATGCTAAATATTTTATTTTATTTTATTTTATTTTATTTTATTTTATTTTATTTTATTTTATTTATTTTATTTTATTTTATTTTATTTTATTTTATTTTATTATTTATTATTTTTTAAAGATTTTATTTATTTATTCATGAAAGATACACAGAGAGAGGCAGAGACATGGGCAGGGGGAGAAGCAGGCTCCCTGTGGGGAGCCCAATGTGGGATTCAATCCCAGGACCCCAGGATCATGACCTGAGTCAAAGGCAGATGCTCAACCACTGAGTCACCCAGGTACCCCCAAAATTCGATTTTAAAGCATGATACTCCTGTCATCTTTGTGCTAACTTGACCTTCTGCAGACTCAGTGTCTGAATGTTAGCTAAGTTCTCATGGTGGTCTGGCATGGTTTGGTCTCTTGTTCCTTGATGATTCCAGCTTACACTGCTCTCTCACTCTCTTGCTCTCTGCTCAAGGCTCTACTCTTTGGCAGTTAATCCTGCAATGTCTTGCAACATCTCTTGAATCTCTGTCTGGTATTATTTAACTCTTACATTGTTATTAAATTCTTGACTATGTATTTCTGACTCCTTCAGGTAGTCTGTAAGTTCCTTGAGGTTAAGGGAAAATATTTTACAAATATTTGGTCATCATTGTCATGTGTGTGCACATCATATGACATATATGTGTGCATATAAAGTTCTTCAATACAACTGTTTTGCTAGAAGGCAAGATTATTCTAGAGGTGAGAAAATGGAGATCAGAGACATAATGGACTTGTCTATCATACCATAGCTTTTTTTTTTAGATTTTTTTTAAATTTTTTATTTATTTATGACAGTCACAGAGAGAGAGAGAAAGAGGCAGAGACACAGGCAGAGGGAGAAGCAGGCTCCATGCACCGGGAGCCCAACGTGGGATTCGATCCTGGGTCTCCAGGATCGCACCCCGGGCCAAAGACAGGCGCCAAACCACTGCGCCACCCAGGGATCCCCATACCATAGCTTTTAAGGAGCAAAAGCAGGTCTTTGGATTTCTGACTGAACATTTTTTGTTTTAATTTTTCCCACTACACCAAGCCATCTTTCATGTAGTGCCTACCACAGAGCAGTGTATAAAATAGACACTTAAAAATTATTTGCGGGTTGATTTTAGATTTTAAAGGAAACCAAGTAAAGTAAGAATCATCAGAGTTGATCTGCATGACAAACATTTGCATGAAAAGTAAATAAATGAACTCACTGACTGGATTCTTCCAAAATGTCAGTGTTTCCTGTTTAGGAAACAAATCATTTTGACTGAATTGATCTAGATGTTTTTTCTTTTTTTTTCTTGAATACTTACGTTTTAAGGGCAGAACACAGCTCAAATCTTGCAGTAACTGGAGAGTGCATGTATGAATTAAAGTAACTTTTACAAATTTCAATTTTTTCAGGCCCACGCATGTCTGTGATTGTTGTAACAGGCGTAAACTGCTCTCCTTGGCCTTCCACTCATGGCCGGTGAAAGAGGCGTGTGGTGTCTGTCTGGGAAGTCAGAAACATGTGGTGGCTCAGGATTTGGGCAAAAGAGGGTAACAATAATAGTCATTTTTCATTTTCTAGTCCTTGGTGTCTAGAGGACTTTGGGGAATTTAACAAAATATACAAAAAGCCCAATTCTGAAAACAAAGCAACACATCCCCCAGGCTCAACAAAGCAAGGCCTTAGGGAAAATAATAATAAACACCTTCCTTCCTTTGCCACCAACGTTACAAACCATCAGCAGTGACACCGGGAACAAAGAAGTCAGAGGTTATGGGAAGGGAAAGGGTGAGAGTAGAGAGAAAATCGAGAAGAAAACGAAGGTACTTGATGTTTCTAGAAACTGCTTCTAGATGTAGGTAGAACACAAATTTGACATAAAATACAAGCCACTGCCTGGCTCCTTCTCACACACACATACATTATACACACACCTGCATCACCAATTATAAGAAAATATCTCAAAGGGAAGCCCCTCAACATATAAGAGGAGGAAATTGAATTTTGGTGACAGGTACAGATACTTGACTTGCTTATTAAGTGATGTAACATGTGTTAATAATTAAAAGATGCTTGCAATGTATTACTTAAAAAACAGATAACAATCGATATGTACATTTTGTTCTAATTTTGACACGTGTGGATATGCATATGTGCAGACATGCATGTTAAGAATGCATTAAAATATGAATAATTATTTTTCCCCTTCTTTGATGGTGAGAATATGGACACTTTTAAATTCCATTCTTTAATTCCTTTCCATGCTCATTTGATTTTGATATTTATCTGCAATGACCATTTATTGCTTCTCTCATAAAAACAAGTGTTTATGAAACATTTAAAAATACTGGTCATTAATGGCAAATCACACTCACACAGAAATCCAAAGAGACAAACTTGTGCACCATCACTAGGAATTTGATGAATTGGGGTAAGATGAATTGGGGACATTGAGATTCATGACTGAAGAAGAATTTCGAATGTGAAGAAAGGATACTTTACCAGGTATCTCCATATTTCTCCCATGGATGTCCAACCTCACTCCTCTAACAGTTACTGTCAAATTCTGGTTCCAGGTGTGCCATCTATTTGATTTGGGCAGTTTACTTAATCTCTTTCTGCCTATATTTTCCCATCTGTAAAATGGAGCTGATAACCTGATAATTCCTTACCTTGTTGAGCTTGTCAAGTATTAAACGGGACAGTCCAAGTGAAATGCTTGGCACAGTGCCTCGCAAACCATAGTCACTCAGTGCCAGCTAATACTATCAGGGTTGTCAGAATCCGCATCCTCATCATCAGAATCGGTACTCTTCCAAGAAAAGACCTCAGTTTTACGTATCCAGCTGGTATTTCCTCTCTATTCTTCAAATCCATATATCTCAACAACTAGTCAACATCCTATTGAATATATCAATGGTTTTAAAAATCAACCATCTCAGACCGGGAACTTACACATTTCTCTTCCTAAAACTAAGCTCCAGGCAATCATCCCCATTTCTGTGAATGACAATACTATCCATCCAGTTGTACTGAACAGAACCTTAGAAGACATCTTTATAGTCATCTCTCCCATCTATAACATTTTTTCAGAACCAAGTTTTACCAATTTGACCATTGTGCTTTCCCTTAGTTCCACCCATCTCACTCCATTTTATCATCATTCTTCTTGATTATTCTAACATCATGTGGACTGCTGCAGGAGATTCCCAACACTCCTCCCCACATTCACCATACCCTCACCCCAGTGTATTTCTTCCCTGTAGGCAGAGTGAGCATTCTAAAATGCACATATGATCATTTCACCCCTGTGCTGAAAAACGTTCAATAGCTACCTACTGCTTTAACAGATAATGATCAAAATCCTCAACAGTGACATCCCTGCTTACCTTTCCTGCCTCAGTTTACACCCTAGTAAGTTGTACTTGTGCTCTGATCAATTATCTTTATTCACATGGGCATTTCATTAGTTCCTCTTGTTTGACCTCTTCCCTCCATTGTGGATGACTTGTAATGTTCTTCCTCTCTCTACTGCCCTCACACGGCCCCAGTTAATTGCTTATTCTCCACTCTTCCACATAAACACTTAGCAGATGCTCTTTCTTATAACTTAGGGAGAAAATAAATGCAAAAAGGTGGGTTATACCTCTTTTTTCCTGTAGCCAAATACGCCAACTGGTTCATATCTGTACTGAAATCTTTGATTTCCTTCTCATTATAATATGTTTGAGACCAAGTCCACCAGGGCCCTGGACTTCTAATTTCCTCAAGAAATTCCCTATAATTATTCCCTTCATTCAGCACTATCAATTTCTCCTTTCAGCTGGTTTATCTCAGCAGCATACAAACATGCTCTATGGCCTCCTATCAGAATGCATAAACTAAAACTCTGTTTTTAATCTCACATGCCTTCAGCTGCCACTCTAAATTTATCTCTCTTCTTGAAGAGTCTGCTTCCTTATATGCCACCATCTAACCTTTTCCCATCCAGCTTCCCTCCTTACACTGGACAGAAAATAATCTGATCAAGTTACTGTGTGTCTTCCCAATCTTTTTCACATTGATTCTCATCCTCCTTGACATCTCAGAAGTAACTGTTATAGATAGATACTCCCTGCTATCTTAAAAAAACGTTTTTTTAAAATACACTGTCTTCTTTGGGTTCTCAGAGGACACATTCCAGGTTTTCTCTACTTCAGTGGACACTCCATCTCCGTCTCCTTTCCCAGATCCATCTCTGCTCGAATTCCTAATGATGGAGCATTCTAGAGCTGAGGGTCGGCATTCATTCTGTCTTTTTATCTCACTATCTTCATTTTGTCCTACGATGGATAACACACATAAACCACTCACCATTGTCAGTTCTCTTTCCCACTGTCCTTAAGGTACATGAAGCCTGGTTGATAAAAGCCTCAGACCTCTAACTCACCCAAGAACTGAGATGCTTCTAGGATGAGAAATTCAGGATTGCTAAAAGAAGCTACATGGTTTCATGGGTTGGGAATAAGTGTCAACAATACTATCCTGAGTTCAATTATCTCAATTCTTCTATCCCATTTTCTCCTGAAAATAGACTGGAGATGTTGGTCAAATTTTTAGGTCCCTTGGTAAAGGGATTCCTCCAGACTTCAGTTGAAAGTAGGGACACTGTAATTGAGTCTGTAATGAGACTACTGTGTCTCTATAAGTCTTGTGATAGGAAAGAAGTTGGGCAGTGGGAAGGCTCCTAAGAGGGAATTTTAAAGTTCAGAAATAAATGCTGAATTAGCCTAAAGGACTAGTTACATATTGTAACTTAAGATGTTGTGATATGTATCCAGATCAAAACAAAAATGCCTAGAATTTCTTTCATAAAATCCTAAGGGTTCAGGAAGGGTTGAGGATTCTACAAATAGCTAGAGAAATCAAAAGATATAAGAAAATTCTAGATTTACCTAGTAGAGCTATATGGACCAAACTGACATAGGACTTCCTAATAGAAAACATTTCTCCATCCAGTATCTACAAGTTACATTGAGACACTCTCCTTCTGGGATGTATAGGCTATAGGGATTGTAGGGTTCTGCAGTTGCTGAGGTTTTCTTGTTGAAGAATAAGTAATAAATGATACACATTTTCTTTCCTTTTAATAAAATTTCCTTCTGGTGCATTATGACTAGTGGTCATCCAAGTGGACAGACTTTCTCAGGTTGCTGTGTTAGACCCAAGTCAAATGAGCCATGTTATCACCATGAAGTTAAAAAACAAAACAAAACCAAAGTCCTTTGTGCCAAGGACATCTCAAATACCATGGGGCTGAGATGTGGTTTGGACCACACAGATGAAGGGAAATGAGACACATGAGTTTCAAAGGAAGTCCAAGTGTCAATAGTATTTCCATCTACATTTTTAAAACATGGAACCTACAGTTCAGGTACTTCATGGGACTCTCATCTTTACTTTCCTTGCTTTCCAACTTCACTCTTTCCTCCTGCAGACCGATTTGTCCCTGTGGCAGGCTACATGGCTAGTAGCACCTTCATTTCAGTAGCCCTAGTAGAAAGCCAGAACATAATTTCGCCAGCATCTATATTAATCTCAGAGGAGAATTATCAGCCCAGAATAAGTCAATTCTTTGTGCTTTGGAACAATTACTGTTGTCGGATGCATCCAACTGGCTAAACTTGGACCATGAATGCAGAGAAGAAAATGGACATAAAGCTTGCAAGGTAGATTAAAACAGAAGTCACCAGCTACCACAGACTACTGTAGTCTACGCAACCCCAAGAATTATGACTGAAAAACAGGCCAGAATCTAGAGAGAACAAGACTTCAGTACAATACTGTTTTAATTGTCTTTTTTATTTAAATAGTAGAAACTGTATTAAGATGTTGAAATAAGTGACTTTGTAAAGTAGTGAGTTCTTCATCTTTCACGATATGAAAATAAATTCATAGTAATGTTTGAGGAATATATTTCAGGTGCGTTTGGCAATTGGCTGAGCTTCATGAGCTATGGAGAAGGTACTCGGGGTTTGTACAAGACAGCAGGAGGGAGAACCTGCCCCTCACTGAGATTCAACCAGCATTTCTGCTTGATCTATTTCACATGCTAGACTTCCTTAAATGGTTTCAAGAGTGCTGTCATTCACTAAAAATAACAAGTTGAACTCTACTTTGATAACTGTGGTAGATAGTCTTTAAATAGCAGATAAGATAGCCTTTAGACTTTGAGATTTCCTATAACCTGAACATAAAAAGAGATCACGAAAGATCAATAAAGTTCATTTTGGTGATAAACTGTTATGATTTTACAAGCTTTTTGAAGTAAGGTGCTTCGGCCCTGGGACACTCAAAAATGCTAACACAAATTTCAGAGTCTGGCTAGGATTGAAAGATCAACAGATTCACCTTCTGAAGCCTTCCTATGTTGGTTTCCTATGAAGCTAGTCCAAGCACAATCCCTTAATGAGTGGCATTTGGTGTTTCTTTCACATGTTCTGGCCCCACATTCTAATGGGTCCAACCCAACTTAAACTGTTAAATTTAAACTATTTTTTAAGTAATTATAGAAGTTTATTATTATATTTCTTTTAAGAATTTTATTTAAATTCAATTTGCCAACATAAAGTATAACACTCAGTGTTCATCCCATCATGTGCCCTCCTCAATGCCCATCACCCAGTTACTCTATCCCCCCTCCTTCCTCCTCTTCTGCAACCCTTTATTTGCTTCCCGGAGTTAGGAGTCTCTATGGTTTGTATTCCTCTCTGATTTTTCCCCATTCACTTTTCCCTCCTTCCCTTATGGCCCCTTGCACTATTTCTTATATTCCACAAATGAGTGAAACCATATGATAATTGTCTTTCTCCAATTGACTTATTTCACTCAGTATAATAGCCTCCAGTTTCATCCACATTGATGTAAATGGTAGGTATTCATCCTTTCTGATGGCTGAATAATATTCCATTGTATAAATATACATATTTATACACCACATCTTCTTAAACTTTTTTTTTTAAAGGGAGAGGTGGCCTGCTATTCTCATGCATTTCCCAAACATCATTGATTATCATCTCATCTAGGGAAGTCTGCAGAACAGGGCCTTTGGACAAGCATTTTGCAGGTGAAGACACTGAGTTAATTGAGTTGATTACTTCACATGTAGTTGGATCTCTGACAATTTAGTTTATTGACTGCTTTTTTGATTCAAAAAATGTTTGGATTTTAGAATTAGGGATAGAAGTGATGTGGGAAACAAAGGCAGGAAAAAAAATGATCACATTTTCTTACTACCTACAGCCCACTGACAAGTCCTTGAAACAGGCAGAGTGACATTCCTCTAGGAACTCAACTGCCTCGATGTTGACACATTATAAGGGCAAAAGGCAATTGTAAGCCTGATCCCCAGGATCCTGTAAATCTAACATATAAAAATTCCTTTGGAAACTTCCTTTATCTCTAGCCCCCCAAGTTGCATATTGGGAATCATCCCCCAAGCATATGACCCATCAATATACATCTGAAGAGTCTCAAGACTGCATTTTTACTAAACAGTAATAAATGACCTTTCCTAGCAACAGCTAGCCCCCTCAGGACCCTGGAAAACTTGTTTCCAACATGCCCAAGAAGCTTATGCTTTCCTTAACCCCTTCCCAACTTGAAAGTATATAATGGGCCACTCCTCATGATGCCAGTGCAGCTCCCTCTGCCCATGAGTCCTGTCCCTGTGCTTTGATAAAATGACCTTTTTGCACCAAAGAGGACTCAGGAATTCTTTCCTGGCCATCAGTTTTGAACTCTAACATCTTTCCTACATCAGAAGTGTGAGGATGGAAACGAAAGATGATTCAGCTAGAGGTAGATCCAGGAGCGCTGAAATTTCATATTCTCAGGAGTGGCAAAAACTGGAGGCCAGTTCCATTCATTGATTCAACTAACACTTACCAGGTGTCTTCTCTATATCAGACAGTTAGATGCTGGGGTACAAACATAAGATGCGTTTATGTTTCCAGTAAATCATCTAATGGGGGAGAGATGCTAAACATAAAAGTAAATGGTGACTTACATGTTCAAGCTTTTTGTGGGGAGCTCATGGGGCATAAAAGACAATTTCTATAATCAAGGAGCTTGAAATATACAAATATATTTATTTGTGCGAGTAAATGTCTTAATATTTCTAAAGGCAAGTTGTGGAAATATGTTAACAACGGTACTATAAATAGAATGCTCTCTGAGCATAGAGAACAGACTTTTCTCCTGGAAGATCTGTGGAAAGTTCTCAGAAGAAGCAACATTGCCAATTAACATGGAAGGAGGAACAGGATTCTGCCAAATCACTTAAGAATCATTCTAATAGTAGGAGTTTCTTATACTGCGCAGGTTCAGTGTGGATGATGATTGTTATTTGTTAGTAGTTGAGTCAGTAATATCTCCCATTTCACACTGATTCTGCTAGCTCCTAGACTCAGGTATCAGTGGAGCATTTTAAAATGGCATTGTGTATTATTCAAATGTCTATTAAGACTGCTGCCAGGCATCTAGATGACTTTTCTCGTATGCAATGTTTTTGAGTTCTTCCAGAGTGCATTGGGATTGGCTTTTTAAGTCTGTGAGAGAGAGAAAGAGAGAGAGAGAGAGAGAGAGAGAGAGAGAGAGAGAGTTGGAAAGAGTGGTTGTGGCTAGGAGCTAAAAGCAGTATATTAAAAGACAGAGATTTCCCCTTATTAATTAAATTTATTAAATATTTACTACATGCCAGGTACTATGGAAGCCACTTGAAAATATGAAGAGGAATCAAATAAGCCTCCATTTCTAATAACAAGTAGTTTTTTATCTTTCTATTTCTCTCTGTAAGTGTGCATATATATATACGATTGTGAGATTATGTATATATACACACACACATACACACAGGTATATAAATATATATGATGTATACACACATACAATATATATATTTGATTTTTTAATATATATGAGTGTGGGATTATATGTGTGTATATATAGATATAGACATATATATATATGTATGCATGTGCCCATGTGCATGCACACATACACGCTTGCACACACACACATATATTTTTCCGCTCTTTGGTTATTGTTCCTCTAAACTGTGACTAGGCAATTTCCCCAGTCACATGACCCAAAGATAGCTCTCATGGTGTGATGGCAAATTTGGTCTCTCGAATTTAAAAGAAGTCCTTTTTTCTAGTGCTTGTTGATTTTCATGGTGGAAATAACTTCCACCATAGTTGATTTCAAGCTTCCATCTTGATGTCACTGAACATAGAATGAGGACAGGTGGCTCCTGCATATCACTAGATGGCTCTGACGAGAACTGAGACTTATAAACAAGAAGGAATGAAGAAGCCACCGAAAAAAATGATATCACAACCATAGGAAAGAAATTGGAGCCAAAATTATGACCATAAGTGCCAGAGACATACAAAAATGCATTTAAAAAGAACAGTTAGAACTTTTGATTTCCCTTATTAAAATATCATTACTTAATGATGATACTAGGCTAAAGTCCAAAATCTTTCCCAAGGCCTACAAGTGTCCACATCACCTGTGAGCCATCCTTCTTCCTTCTGCACTCTCTCAGCTGCATTTAGTTTTATAAAAATTCCATCTGCTTTTTTCAGCCACAAGCTTGCATAGGAGCTGCACCCTGCCTTCAAGATAGCCAATTCATATTCATTTTTAAAAATTTGCTTATTTGTTTGTTTGTTTGTTTATTTATTTATAGATTTTATTTATTTATTCATGAGAGGCAGAGAGAGAGGCAGAGACATGGGCAGGAGAAGCCGGCTCCCCTCAGACAGCCTGATGTGGAACTTGATCCCAGGACCATGACCTGAGCCAAAGGCAGATGCTCAACCTCTGAGCCACTCGGGTATCCCTAATTTATCATTTTAATAATATTCAAGCATACAGTTTGGTGACACTAAATGCATTCACACTGTCATGCAACCAATCAACACCATCCATTTCCAGAATTTTTTCATTTTCCCAAACTGGAGCTCTGTACCCAGCAAACAATAATCCCCCATTCTCTTCTCCCCAAAGCCCCTGCCAGCCACCATCCTACTCTTCGTCTCTATGAATTCGACTACTCTAGATTCTTCCTATTATCGGAATTCTACAGTATTTGTTCTTTTGTAATAGGTTTATTTCACTTAGAATAATGTCTTCAAAGTTCATCCAGTCCATACTGATTTTTGAGTCCCAGATATAATGCGTCTTCCTTAGGGAGGATTTTTCTTTCTCTCCATTAGCTCATTGGTCTTGTTACACGTTCTCTCACAGGATACCCCAACTTTTCCTATTAGCACTTCCTGAAGCTCCAGTTAAGCCCTTTGTTGTGAGTCTGTCTGTCTCCCCTCTGAATGTACATTGACAGGGACTGCATCTGCTTGTTTACTGCCAAATCCCCCACTCTGGGCACAGTGCTTAGCCTTTTAATCCATTAATAATTGATTGGAATGGAGGAACAGAGGAATGAGTGCAAAAGCAGGAATTTGTGAGAGTCTCAAAATAACCAGTAGATATTCTCAAACAATTTTAATAATTCCCTTCCGTTCCTACTTTTCCCTTCAAAGAAAGAGTTATATTTGCATAGTTGATTTTTCCATAGAGTGTTTAGGGGGAAGGTAAGGCTCCGAATCTAAAATGGTCATTTGGGCTCTTTGTTACCTTAAAAGGAAAAGCAAGTAAAACAAAGAACTAAATACTCATTCTTTAGGAGCATTGCTGTGACTAGGATATATTTTATTTTTAGATAATTTTCATTTTTAAAAGTCTCCTATCCATTAGTCCTACAGTGATTTGACCAATGGTATCATCTTTCTTTATGGTTTCAGCTCATGCTTGTCTCATCAAATCAATAAGCTTGCTAAAAAGAGGCCTTATTTAGCTTTTTGAAAACTTTTCACGTAACCTCCTCTTCCTTCTCCTCATCAAGGAGGTGATGTGCATCGCTACAGGGACAGTATTGGAGGTCGTGTGGGTGTGGAAGCAGGGGCAGGCATTGGAAGTACAATAGGTTCTTTGAAAGTTCTAAAGGCTTTTAGGGAAACCTGAGTCTCAGGCCCTCCACTCAAAATCCTTGGGAAGCTTCCATAGCTGTAGGTCAAAACAAGGAAATACAGAATTTTCCAGGCAGAACATCAAGAGGGTTTTGAGTTTCACAGGAGCACTTGAGAACCATCTCCTTCCCACATGTGGATTTCCACACACTGTCAGTTCAACACCGTTGGAGGCAAAACTGAAATATTTTCTCTGTTAACCTCTTCCTCTTCTCCCCTTGTGATCTGACCTTTCCTTCCAAGGTTGATCATCTCCTATAGGTTAGAATTGGGATTTTGAATTTCTAGCATTGACGGTCCAGGTGCTCTTTTGCCTTGCTTCTGTTTTGTTTCTGAGCTGTCTCCTGTTTCCCTCACTATAGGGTGCTTCTACGGGCCACGTGCCATCCTCTGTCCTTCACTGTATTTCCAGCTGCTTCGGTCCACTTCCTATGTCTATAATCTCACTCACCCTTGCATAACTGCCTGAGAGGCGAGCCTTCATTTCCGGAGTGGGGAGTATGGTTTCGATTAGAAAGCTCTGTTTCCGCCCCGCCGGTCTTCAAGATCTCTGTCCACTTCTCCTTACTGTCTTTCTCTGGCCACAGTTTGCTTTGTTAAAACATAATGATCTCATCTTTCCTTTAATGCCTTGACCTCATTTCTTTCCCTGAACCGTGTTACATTCTGGGTGACATTATTTACGTTTTCCTTCTTGCCCCTGTGACATGCCTAGGGCTGTCCATATTCCCATGTGCTGGGTCAGAAAGCATAGGCCATGTGTTAGCACATCCTAAATTCATTCTTTCTTTCAAAATGACCCCTTCCAGGGTCTCCTATAGAAGCCCTCAGATCTACATCTACTGAAGTCACAAAGACAATTATGCCAAGGATGTCAACCAGGTAGGAAAACCTTAGATTTGGAATCTAATTCTTGTTTTTAGCTCAGAAAGGAAAATAAACAGTTGGGTCTTCTCTTTAGCATAAGGAGGGAGGAGGGGAGTATGAGGAGGTGGATTTAGGGCAACAGAGAGAAGAGTCTTAAGATAGGAGTCTTGCTTTTGTAATGCCATCTTGGGTCCTTGTTTGAGTGATTTCTTCTGTCCTGAAGCTCGCCCTTTGTTCTGTTTTTTCATTTAAAAAAAAATGGACCTAATAATACTTGTCCCGTTTGCCACAGAATTAATCAAAAAGTTTTGAGCACTTAAAAATGTTTGGAATCAGCAAGATGGTAAAGGTAGCATGAAGTGTTCTAGAGCATGGGCTTCTGAGTCAACATGCTTGCTAAAGTTTAGGCCTTGATCTTGAACAAGTTATTCAGCATCAGTAAACCTCAACTTCTTTATCCAGAAAATGGAATAACAAAAGCTTTCAGTTCACAGATTTCTTATGAGTGATAAATGCAATAATTACACTAAAGGGCTTAAAAGAGTATTTCTTGGAATGTGCTTAATAGACATTGGGGGTTATTACTATTAACAGTATCCAATATCTCTACAACTTCTAAAGCAGTCTAAGAGAATGGAATTACATGGAATTATATTTGTTTATATATGTTTACTTCTCTCAATCTGACTTTGGATTACTTAGAACAGATACCATGCCTTCACTTTTGTTCATTAGCATCAACCATAGGACAGAGAAACTCATTAAGAAATGTATGAACTTTAAAAGGAGACAGGTGAAAACACCAGTGTCTCTGCATCTGAGTCTCTTCCAGCATAATTGCTGGCCAATTTCAAGTTCCGTCTTTCATTTGCCAGAATCCAAACATAACTCATGTGTTATACTCTGTATTACGGGACTGATCTTCTCTTTCTACTAGTAGGTGCTTCTGCTGGTTACTTTTCTCCCTAACTTAACTTTTTCTGTAAAGCCCAATAAAAATCCTAACAACAAAAATAATCCATAGTCACTCGAAAGTCTCAATTCAAATATAAAAAAAAAGTTAAAAGTGAGTGTCCATCTTTTCTTCTTATTCGGAAATAATGTTGATAATCTGGTATGTTCTTTTCTAAATTTTTCTTTGCAGAAATTTTTACATATATATCATATACAGTTTGTTGTTTTGTTTTGAAAACATTAAACTATAAATATTAGTCTTGCCTTTTCCACTTGTATTAATAAATAGTCTCATGAAAATATACAACTTGAAGAATAGCATGTATATCTGGGCATTCGGATTACTTTCTTTTTAGTTCCACATTTTTTTAAAGATTTTATTTATTTATTTGAGAGAGAGAGAGAGAGAGAGAGAGAGAGCAGGAGCGTGGGAAGATAGAAGCAGATTCCCCACTGAGCAAGGACCCCGATGTGGTGCTCAATCTCAGGACCCTGGGAACATGACCTGAGCTGAAGGCAGACACTTAACCAACTCATCCACCCACACAACCCCTGAATTCCACATTTCAAATACATATTTATATATTGTTATCTCTTGATTCAGAAAGCTTCAATATTGACTATTTATATTCTACTAAAAAAGATGAGGTTTTAATTTCCTCCCTTCTTTTCCCATCGTTTTATCAATGTATGTAATTTGAAGTATTGGTTAGATTTGTATTCCATACTTTTGTTACTACAATTGTATAAACATTTGTTTTTCACTGCTGAACCAAGTAATACCTAGGATGACGTTTCATTTCCCCTTGAATAGCTTCCCAAACAGCTTCTCCTGTATTTGTTATTGCATAATTTTCTCATTGTGTGGACTTTTGGCTAGATCTTCCAACATCTAAAATAAGCTCTATAATGTTCTCTCAATAGACATTCTCACAAAGTTCAAACCATCTATGTAATTTACCAGTTCCATTTTTCCTAGAGGTATATTCTGGAGGCCCCTTTTATCTGTTCCAATCTGGATTTGGTTTTATCTGTGCCTACGGCTGTTGTTCTGGGAATTCCCTCCAGTATCCTAGGAAGTGCTTTTACTTTTAATCTATTTGGGGTTGCCTGTTTCTCAGAGCTCATGTGTTTGTTTGTCTCTTGATTTACTTGCTTATTATGTTGAGACATTTTCTTTGAGTAGATTCTTGAGAAAGAATTCAAGGATATTTCACTCTTCTGAAAATAGTTTTTCTTCTATCCTTACTCTTAGTTGCTAGTTTGGATAGGTCTAGAATTCTAGGTGGAGATTTCTTTTTAGTTGGAATTTTGAAAATTTCAATCCATTACCTTCCAGCTTCTGTTACCATTCATTTGATGCTGTTCAGATACATGATTCTTTGTATGTAAATTCCAGACCCTTTTTTAGTTATTTCCTCTTGGGAAACTCTAGGAATCTCTTCTTTACCCTTGATTTTTAAAGTCCCCAATCAGTTGTCCTGGCCTGTGCCTTTTAAATTTTTATTTTGTTTTAAATTTTGTGGGCTCCTTCAATTTGGAGAAGCATGACCTTCAGTTATATTTTATTTTGTTATTTATTTGTTAATTTTCTCCACACTATACTATAGGCATTTTATTTTTTTGATGTTTATTAGCTGCATGTTAGTACTTCATGTATTAGTCTTCTAATACATTCATTTTTTTCTATATTATCTAGCTCTACTTTTTTTTGTCCTATTTTCTGCTTGTTTTCCTGGCTATTTCTGTCAATCTTCCTACTGAATTTGAAAAAAATGTCTATTATATATTTTTCTCCAGGAATTTTTATCAGAGTCTGTCTGATTGATGGAACACCTTTTTCTGTTGTTGAGATATGACCTATCATATAAAAATAGATCTGAGTTCTGTTTTTTTTCTTGTTGTCCTTTATAGTTCATATTAAAATTTTTTCCTCCAAAGTTTTATGATCTTTGAGCTTTTAAAAAGCAAAAAGTTATTTTTGAAGTTTTGGAAGGAAGAAATTCAAGGAATAAGTAGAACTTTTTTTTAGAAGGCAATCTAGTGAATGGCTAGCATTTTTCAAAGGACTTTTCTCAAATTCCAGAATTTTTAGGTCTTTTCTGTGAGGCAGCTTAGGATCTCAAGAGAAAGACATGAGCTTCTCGTGAATAAGCTAAAGATAAGGGACCTGAAGTCCTTCCTTTCCTGACTGTGTCCCTTGACTTTATCTTTCATGAAATGATTTCCATCTGGAACATTAACTCTTACCCTTTTCTGGGTTTATTTCTTCATGTCTCTAGAATACTTTCCCCTAGTATCCAAAAATAGAGTGTCCCATGAAACCTTTAGTAGCCCGCAATGGCCAAAAGCAAAGAAGCAATTATTATTTTGTAAAAGCAAAAATCCACTTGGGAATTCCTTCGGTTTGCAAAAACAGGTACTGATATAAGTTTTTTGTAAAAGCAAAATGGTGTAAAGCAAACCTTTGAATAATGGGGGAAACTGGTATATCCTTTCTCCTCCAGAGAGACAAGGGGTAGTTATCTGCATAGGGTACAAATGAAAATGACCCTTTTCCAGACTTCCAAACAATCCACATGTTCTGGCCAAACCTCTTCACCATTACCTTCTGCCTATGGCCTTATTCCCTGAGGTTTGAGTGGTTTCTCATTGGTATCCTACTGTGTTCCCACTTTATCTGCTCTGTTGATTTATTTCCCATTCACTCTTTAAAATTCTTATGAATCATAATTTGCAATTCAGTTATAGATACTTCATTTTATTAACAGCTAAAGACATCTTCTGTTCTTTTTGTAAGCTTAGGGGAGAAGAGGGCAAAAACATTTTTGGTAACTTTAATTCTAATTGGGTGAGATAAAGCAAAGTCATTAATTTGAACGTTTTTTATTAGACCGGATGGCTTTAATTACTTAATTTCCTAACTAATGTTACAATTTTTTCCTTTTTTTATAATTTTTTTTGGTTGGTTGATTTCTTCACTACTTTCTCATGTCACCTTTGGTGGAAAATAAGAAAATAAATAAACAACAAAAAAAAAATAAAACAAAGTTCATGAGTAATACAGTATGAACATGAAGCAATAAAAAGAATAACTTGAAATAAAACTTCTTTTTATATTTCACAACACCAAAGTTTGCTTAAGAATTTCTCTTACTACAGGATTTTTTCCTGTTTCACATCACATTAATATTATCAATAAATTAATGCCATAAGACATTTTGTAAAATAGGAAAATACACAATCATAACACTAAAAGTAATAGGCATAAGCTTAAAAAAATATAAAACTAGAGATAACAACCCCTCACCCTGACACCTACAGACAACAGTGTTTCTATGATATATATTCCATTGTAGTCACATATATTAATTTTTATTTGCATTTTGTTTGGTGCTTCTGTTGTATGACCAATTATTCAGTGGATTTTACATTATAGTTGTTATTAAGGAGAGGATTTCAGTGAAAAAAGGCTGAATAAGTAAGATACCCACATCACTACCTCCATTCTTGCCTCATTCAATATCATATCAATATAATACCACGTTGTTCATAAATATTTTCTAAATAATCTTTTTTATTTTTTAAAAAAAGATTTTATTTATTCATTCAAGAGAGACAGAGAGAGCACAAACAGGGGGAGAGGCAGAGGGAGAGGGAGAAGACTTCCCGCTGAGCAGGGAGTCCGATGCAGGGCTCAATCCCTGGACCTGAAGATCATTACCTGAACTGAAGGAAGATGCCCAACCATCTGAGCCACCCAGACACCTCTAAATAATCTTTTTTCTACTCATAATGAATTCCCTATCCATCTGGAGGTAATCCCTGAGTATTTCGAGGACCTCACTTACTTGAGACAATTTATTTCTGGCCCGACCTTAGGTTCCAACAGTATGCAGCTACAATCACTCCCAGGTGACTTACAAAGGTGTCTTCCAAAAGATACCTTAATTTCCAGCTGGGAATACAGGAACTATCTGATGGTCAGTTTAAGGCCTTTCTCAGGCTGTTGATGACTTACTGATAAAACTGTGCCTCTATTGAGGTATAACCAAAGCAAAAATCTCCTGGGTGAGTTATATAGAGAGCATGCACTGGGATTTGGGTGGAACCTAACTTTACTTCAGGCTCTGCCACTTTCTATTTAATTGATCTTGGGAAAAATCATCTTTTTGAGGTGATTTTCATAATCATCAAGATCTAGAGATTTTTCAAGTAAGCGTCCAGTGGTTAGGAGGTACTCAGAAAATTATAGTGCTTGTTATTTTTAGTTCTTCAGTGTACAGAGAACTTCTGTGGAGATATCTATGTGAAGAATAGAAGTAATTTTAAGAGGACTTTTGACCTAAGTATTACTTCCAAAGACTTCCCTTAGCGCCAGAAATACCTAGGAAACATAATATGTCATTCATATCAGCAGCTGACAAGTCAATATGTGAGTGATACTATATGATGGTTCTATGAGAACTATATAGACAGCATCCTCAGATCCTTTTTGATGAAGCTGAGATATAAATAATTTTAACAAAACTAGAGGCACGACTTAAGGGGTACAATATTCCTGATACACATATTCAATACATTATTGTGAACAATTAAATTTTTTCCAAAAGTTGTTAACTGGCTAATTGTCTAACAAGACACCTCTACGTGCCATGAAAGAAACAGACATAAAGAAGTCTGATTTTCTAAGGGGAAAGTGAAAACACGCAACACAAAATAGGCTTGTTGAGGTGAATCTCCTTGAACAAGATAGGGACATTGTGTTTCTGGGTAGGGAATGAGGATTCTAATACTAGAGTTGGTGGCATATATCAGAATTTGGATGGGGCATTTTAAATTATTAGTTTAGTTTAAATTGTCACTGACCAGTTCTCCGGCCAAGTCCACTTTTTCATGACTCATTCCATGTTAGTGTCATATGGATCACTTGGAAAAAAATAAACTCTGTATGGAACATCATTCTCCCAGTATCTGGGATTACACTATCAAATTTTTCCCTGGAGTCAACGTCCTATGTCACTTTGTTGAATGCAGTTTTTAGACCTCTTTGTAGTGAGGAGAGAATGTTTCAATAGATTTTTTTTTTTTTTTCACCTGGGTTGGCCCTAGAAATAAAGCCTATGCTCCTTGAAGTGATGATGAGGCTTAGGTGAGATTCACTCATAGCCACATCAGAGCTTCTTGGAGGGTGCCCAGTCTTGTCATCCTTGCTTATGTCTTCTGCCAAAAAAGGACTTTAAGTTTTGGCTTTAATAGCTCTCACATCTTTAAATCTACTATCAAGTCCTATTGATTATTGCTGCACTGCTCAAAGATGTTTTGCATTTGTCTCTAAACCTGGATTTTAGCCTAAGTGTTTGGATAACTCAGAATCTTAAATTGATGATAATACATACTATTTTTATCTGCAGTTTGGAAGGGGAGGGGTGCTTATATTTACATAGTCACACACTTAGCCTAAGGCTTCCTTTAATTTTTTTTTTTTTACCATAAACTTTTGTTAAAATTTTTCAATACAGAGATTTGGGGAAAAAATTATGCCATCTCAGCATTGCTGTCAAGGTAAATTTTTTTTCTATTGCTTCCACAGCTTCATATCACGTTTAATTTAATTTAAATTAAATTAATTTACAGGTTCACTTTAATATCAGACTTCTGCTTGCTCAGTAGGATTTCTTATAAAGAATGGGATAATTAAAGAAGAAAAGTGTTACAGAGAATCAAACCTGGGTAAGACACTTTTTTAAGCACCTTGAAGTCATGAAATTGCTTTTGCAAAAAACAAGAAGTTTAGAAAGATGGCTCCTTAAAGGATAAGACAAATTTTAGTGATGTATGCAATAGGAAAGGGCATTCTAGGCATAGGAAACTTATCAACAAGGTAAGTAAGGTAGGGAAATAATTCAATGTCTTTAGGGATATCGGCTAAAATATCCATTATAATTTGTAGACAATAGTAGCAGCAACAGTGGAAATTACTATTTAAGTGCTATCATTTACTGACTACCTATTATGCATAGTCTTTTATGTATTTTAATCCCATGTGACTCTTATTACAACAGCATTTTAAAGTAATATTTTTTTTAAATTTGCAAATGAGAAAACTGAATCTCTCTAAATTAATAACTTGCTAAACTAAGTGATAGAAGTGAAATTCAACTGAATGAAAAATTTCCTGTATTTTCTCAACATCATGAATTTGAATTTGGGGAACTAAATGTGATTTTGCTATTGGGGAATCATCAGAATGATGCATAATCTGGAGCCCCTCACCTACTGTATTGAAAGAAATGGGATCAAAAAAGAGAGAAAGATAGGAAGACAGGATTTTAAAAGGGTATGGCTTATCACAAAAAAAAGAGGCTTGGTATATAGTGAAAAAAAAAAAAAAGAATCTCTTCCATTAAAAGCCACTAAGGAAACAGAAATTCAGATCCAGGAGGCACTGAACTCCCAACAAAATCAACCCAAGCATGTCTACACCAAGATACATAGTAATTAAAATGGCAAAAAGTAGCAATGAAAAGAGAATTTTAAAAGCAGCAAAAAAGAAAACAGTTACTTCCAATGGAAACCTCACAAGGCTATCAGATGATTTTTCAGCAGAAACTTTACAGGCCAGAAGAAAGTAACATGATATATTCAAAGTGCTGAAACAAAACAAAACAAAACAAAACAAAAAAACAAAAAAAAACTTGTAACCAAGAATAACCAGCAAGGCTATAATTTAGAATGGAAGGATAGATAAAGAGTTTCCCAAGTAAATGAAAGTTAAAGAAATTCATCACCACTAAACCAGCCTTAAAAAACGTGTTAAAGGGGATACTTTGAGTGAAAGGAAAGATCATAAGCAGGAGTAAGAAAAGTAGGAAGCACAAAAATTAGTAAAATTAAGTAGATCTATAAAATTCAGTCAAGGGATTCACAAAATAAAAGTGTGTAAAGTATGATGCTATATACCTAAAACATGGCAGGGAGAGAAGTAAAAATTTAGTGCTTTTAAAATGGTTTCAAACTTAATTTAGGCTACTATATGCATAAAATGTTATATGTAAACCTATTGGTAACCACAAATCAAAATGGTAATAGATATGCAAAAATAAGGAGAAAGTAATCCAAGTACATCACTAAAGAAAGACAGCAAACTGTGAGAGAAGAGAGCAAGAGAAGAAAGGAACAGATGAAGAACTACTAAAACAACCATAAACAAGAAACAAGGTGATAATAAATACATACTTACCAATAGTTACATAGAATATAAATGGACTAAACATTCCAGTCAAAAGAATGACTGAATGGATAAGAAAATAAGATCCATCTATATGCCGCCTACAAGAGACTCATTTCAAACCTAAAGACACATGCATATTGAAAATGAAGAGATGGGAAAGCATTTATCATGCAAACGGAAGTGAAAAGAAAACCAGTGTAGCAATCGTTATATTGTACAAGATAACCTTTAAAACAAAGACGGTAACAAGGGACAAAGAAGGACACTACATAATCATAAAGGGAACTATCTAACAAGAAGATATAAGGGGATCCCTGGATGGCTCAGTGGTTCAGTGCCTGCCTTCAGCCCAGGGTGTGGTCCTGGGGTCTTGGGATCAAGTCCCACATTGGGCTCCCTGCATGGAGCCTGCTTCTCTCTCTGCCTATGTCTCTGCCTCTCTCTCTCTCTCTCTCTCTCTGTGTCTCCCATAAATAAATAAATAAAATCTTTAAAAAAAGAAGATATAATAATTGTAAATATTTATGTTCCAAATACATAAAGCAGCTATTAACAAACATAAAGAAAGTAATAGATTTTAATACAATAACAGTAGGGAACTTTAACACCCTACTTATATCAATGGACAAATCATCCAAACAGAAAATCAATAAGGAAACAGTGGCTTTGAATAACACATTGGATCAGATGGATCTAAGATATATTCAGAACATCCCATCCTAAAACAGTGGGACACACATCTTTTCAAGTGCACATGGAAAATCCTCCAGAATGGTTCATGCGTTATGCCACAAAACAAGTCTTAACAAATTCAAGAAGATTGAAGTCATAGCATGCATCTTTTCCAAATACAACATTGAAACTAGAAATCAACCACAAGAAAAATTCTAAAAATAACACAAATACATGGAGGTTAAATAACATGCTACTAAACAATGAATGGATGAACCAAGAAACCAAAGAGGAGATTTAAAAAAAAAAAACGTAGAGACAAATGAAAACAAAAACACTATGGTCCAAAATCTTTGGGTGCAGCAAAAGCTAGTCTAAGAGGGAATTTTATAGCAATACAGGACTACCTCAAATAGCAAGAAAAATTTCAGATATTACAACATGGCCACACCAAAAGGAGCTGGAAAAAATAAAACAAAACCCAATAGTAGGGGGATGGGGCAAGATGGTGAAGAATAGGATCCCCACCAACTTACTTAGATAACTTTCAAATCATCCTGAAAACCTACGAATTTGGCCTGAGTTTTAGAGAACAGCTGGAATGCTACAGTGAGAAGAACTCGGGCTTCTATCAAGGTAGGAAGAGGGAAAAAAATAAATAAAAAAGCATCCAGTGGGGAAAGGGCCCCCATGAGGAGCTGGGCTAAGTCCCCCGCCAGAGCCTCCAGGACAGGAAAGCCCAGTCCTGGAGAAGCGGGAACTTTACCAATCTTCCCCAGCAGAAAGGTGCTTGCAGGGAACTAAGGCAGGACCCCAGGAGGGGCAGTGGAGCCCCCAGGTTCCCAGGATTGATAACAGAGGAAGTGCGCCCCGGGGGAGCGTGCCACACACCGCAGGCCAAGCACCCTATAGGGCTGGAGAGAGCGCCTGGTGGGGCCCCGGGGGCAGCTCAGGTGGTGGTTCCACATTGAGGGGGTGTGCAGCCCTGGGAGCGCAATTCCAGAGGTGCAGGCCCTGGAACCCAGGGCCAGGGGACACAGCCCAGGATTTGGCGCTCCCCTTGGGACAGGTGGAGGCTGGGAGGACACAGGACAGTGATGACGCTCCTGCCCCCGGCGGCCCCAAGCTGTGCAGATCAGCGCCCCCAGAGCATCCAGGTCCCTGCGGGCTGGGAGCTGCGGTAGTTACTACGGGAGCTGACTCCAGGGCTGGAGAGCTGGTCACCCTCAATGATCTTTTTGTTCCTCCCTGTATCACCTTGTGCCTGGGATGGAGTGGCTGTCAGGGAACAGGGGCCTCACAGGATAAACACCTCCCACTGAGCTGTGCACCTGGCAGGGGGCAGGGCAGATCCCCCAGGTGCACACACCTGAGAATCAGCACAGCAGGCCCCTCCCCCAGAAGAGCAGCTGGAAGGACAGGGGAAGAACAAGTTCTTAACTGAGCAGCGCTGGAAAGCTCCAGGGGAAGTTGAGAGACTTAGAGTATATAGAATGAGTGGATATCCCTCCTTGTTTTTGTTTTGTTTTTGTTTTTCGTTCTTTGTTTATTTCCCCCTTTTTTTCTCCTTTCTTTTTCCAGTACAACTTGTTTTTAGCCACTCTGCACTGAGCAAAATGACTAGAAAGAAGAGCTCACCACAAAAGAAAGAATCATAAATAGTCCTCTCTCCCACAGAGTTACAGAATTTGGATTACAATTCGATGTCAGAAAGCCAATTCAGAAGCACAATTATAAAGCTATTGGTGGCTCTGGAAAAAAGCATAAAGGATTTAAGAGACTTCACAACTGCAGAATTTAGATCTAATCAGGCCGAAATTAAAAATCAATTAAATGAGATGCAATCCAAACTGGAGGTCCTAACAATGAGGGTTAATGAGGTAGAAGAATGAGTGAGTGACATAGAAGACAAGTTGATGGCAAGGGAGGAAGCTGAGGAAAAAAAAGAAAAACAAAAGATCATGAGTAAAGGTTAAGGGAAATAAATGATAGCCTCAGAAGGAAAAATCTACGTTTAATTGGGGTTCCAGAGGGCACCGAAAGGGACAAAGGACCAGAGAATGTATTTAGCTGAGAACTTCCCTAACTTGGGGAGGGAAACAGGCATTCAGATCCAGGACATAGAGAGATTCCCCCCTCTAAAATCAATAAAAACCGTTCAACACCCAGATATTTAATAGTGAAACTTGCAAATTCCAAAGATAAAGAAAAGATCCTTAAAACAGCAAGAGACAGTAGATCCCTAACTTATATTGGGAGAAATATTATATTAACAGCAGACCTTTCCACAGAGACCTGGCAGGCCAGGAAGGGGTGGCAGGATATATCCAGGGTCCTAAATGAGAAGAACATGCAGCCAAGAATACTCTATCTAGCAAGGCCCTCATTCACAATAGAAGGAGAGATAAAGAGCTTCCAAGATAGGCAGAAACTGAAAGAATATGTGACCACCAAACCAGCTCTGCAAGAAATATTAAGGGGGACTCTGTAAAAGAAAGAGGAAGTCCAAAGAAACAATCCACAAAAAACAGGGACTGAATAGGTATTATGATGACACTAAATTCATATCTTTCAATAGTAACTCTGAACGTGAATGGGCTTAATGATCCCATCAAAAGGCCCAGGGTTTCAGACTGGATTAAAAAGCAAGACCCATCTATTTGCTCTCTACAAGAGACTCATTTGAGACCTAAGGACATCTACAGCCTGAAAATAAAAGGTTGGAGAACAATTTACCATTCAAATGGTCCTCAAAAGAAAGCAGGGGAGCCATCCTTATATCAGATAAATTAAACTTTATCCCAAAGACTGTAGTAAGAGATGAAGAGGGACACTTTATCATACTTAAAGGATCTATCCAACAAGAGGACCTAACAATCATGAATATTTATGTCACTAATGTAGGAGCTGCCAAATATATCAATCAATTAATAACCAAAGTTAAGACATACTTAAATAATAATATACTAATACTGGAAGACTTCAACATGGTGCTTTCTGTAAATGACAGATATTCTTAGCACAACATCTCCAAAGAAACGAGAGCTTTAAATGATACACTGGACCAGATGGACTTCACAGATATTTACAGAACTTTATATCCAAATGCAACTGAATACACATTCTTCTCAAGTGCACATGGAACTTTCTCCAGAATAGACCACATACTGGGTCACAAATCAGGTCTTAAATGATACCAAAAGATTGGGTATCCCCAATTGGGATTGTCCCCTGCATATTTTCAGACCACAATGCTTTGAAACTAGAACTAAATCACAAGAAGAAATTTGGAAGAAATTCAAACTTGTGGAGGTTAAAAAGCATCCTTAAGATGAAAGGGTCAACCAGGAAATTGAAGAAGAATTAAAAAAAATTCATGGAAACTAGTGAGAATGAAGATACAACAGTTCAAACTGTTTGGGATACAGCAAAAGTAGTCTTGAGAGGGAAATACATCGCAGTACAAGCATCCCTCAAAAAACTGGAAAGAACTCAAATACAAAAGCTAACCTAGCACCCAAAGAACTGGGGAAAGAACAGCAAATAAAACCTACTCCCAGCAGAAGAAGAGAGTTAATAAAGATTCAAGCAGAACTCAATGAAATAGAGACCAGAAGAACTGTGGAACAGATCAACAAAACCAGGAGTTCGTTCTTTGAAAGAATTAATAAGACAGATAAACCATTAGACAGCCTTACTAAAAACAAAAGAGAAAAGACTCAAACTAAGAAAATAACGAATGAAAAAAAAGAGATCACCACCAATATCAAGGAAATACAAACGATTTTAAAAACTTATTATGAGCAGCTATATGCCAATAAATTAGGCAATCTGGAAGAGATGGAGGCATTTCTGGAAAACCACAAACTACCACAACTGGAACAGGAAGAAATAGAAAACCTGAAAGGCCAATAAACAGGGAGGAAATTGAAGCAGTCATCAAGAACCTCCCAAGACACAAAAGTCCAGGGCCAGATGGCTTCCCAGGGGAATTCTATCAAACGTTTACAGAAGAAACAATACTTCTTCCACTAAAGCTGTTCTGAAAGATAGAAAGAGATGGAATACTTCCAAATTTGTTCTATGAAACCAGCATCACCTTAATTCCAAAACCAGACAAAGACCCCACCAAAAAGGAGAATTATAGACCAATATCCCTGATGAACACAGATGCAAAAAACTCAACAAGATACTAGCCAATAGGATCCAACAACACATTAAGAAGATTATTCACCATGACCAAGTGGGATTTATCCCTGGGATGCAAGGCTGGTTCAACACTCATAAAGCAATCAATGATAGATCATATCAACAAGAGAAAAAATAAGAACCATATGATCCTCTCAATAGATGCAGAGAAAGCATTTGACAAAATACAGCATCCATTCCTGATCAAAACTCTTCAGAGTGTAGGGATAGAGGGAACTTTCCTCAGCATCTTAAAAGCCATCTATGAAAAGCCCACAGCAAATATCATTCTCAATGGGGAAACACTGGGAGCCTTTCTCCTAAGATCAGGAACATGACAGGGATGTCCACTTTCACCACTGCTATTTAGCATAGTACTAGAAGTCCTAGCCTTAGCACTCGGATGACAAAAAGAAATAAAAAGCATTAAAATCGGCAAAGAAGAAGTCAAACTCTCCCTCTTTGCAGATGACATGATACTCTACGTAGAAAACCCAAAAGCCTCCACCCCAAGATTGCTAGAACTCATACAGCAATTTGGCAGTGTGGCAGGATAAAAAATCAATGCCCAGAAATCAGTGGCATTTCTCTACACTAATAATGAGACTGAAGAAAGAGAAATTAAGGAGTCAGTCCCATTTACAATTGCACCCAAAAGCATAAGATACCTAGGAATAAACCCAACCAAAGAGGTAAAGGATCTATACCCTAAAAACTACAGAACACTTCTGAAAGAAACTGAGGAAGACACAAAGAGATGGAAAACTATTCTATGCTCCTGGATTGGAAGAATTAATATTGTGAAAATGTCAATGTTACCCAGGGCAATTTACACATTTAGTGCATGTGTAAATTGTGCAATTTACACATTAATCCCTATCAAAATACCATGGACTTTCTTCAGAGAGTTGGAACAAATCATCTTAAGATTTGTATGGAATCAGAAAAGACCCCGAATAGCCAGGGGAATATTAAAAAAGAAAACCAGAGCTGGGGGCATCACAATGCCAAATTTCAGGTTGTACTACAAAGCTGTGATCATCAAGACAGTGTGGTACTGGCACAAAAACAGACACATAGATCAATGGAACAGAATAGAGAACCCGGAAATGGCCCTCAACCCTATGGTCAACTAATATTCTACAAAGCAGGAAAGACTATCCACTGGAAAAAGGACAGTTTCTTCAATAAATGGTCCTGGGAAAATTGGACATCCACATGCAGAAGAATGAAACTAGACCATTCTCTTACACCATACGCAAAGATAAACTCAAAATGGATAAAAGATCTAAATGTGAGACAAGAGTCCATCAAAATCCTAGAGGAGAACACAGGCAAGACTCTTTGAACTTGGCCACAGCAACTTCTTGCAAGATACATCTATGAAGGCAAGGGAAACAAAAGCAAAAATGAATTATTGGGACTTCGTCAAGATCAAAAGCTTCTGCACAGCAAAAGAAACAGTCACCAAAAGTAAAAGACAACCTACAGAATGGGAGAAGATATTTGCAAATGATGTATCAGATAAAGGGCTAGTTTCCAAGATCTATAAAGAACTTATTAAACTCAACAGCAAAGAAACAATCCAATCATGAAATGGGCAAAAGGCATGAACAGAAATTTCACAGAGGAAGACATAGACATGGCCAACAAGCACATGAGAAAATGCTGTGCATCCTTTGCCATCAGGGAAATACAAATCAAAACCACAAGATACCACCTCACACCAGTGAGAATGGGGAAAATTAACAAGACAAGAAACAACAAATGTTGGAGAGGATGTGGAGAGAGAGGAACCCTCTTGCACTGTTGGTGGGAATGTGAACTGGTGCAGCCACTCTGGAAAACTGTGTGGAGGTTCCTCAAAGAGTTAAAAATAGAACTGCTCTATGACCCAGCATTTGTACTGCTGGGGATTTACCCCAAAGTTACAGATGCAGGGAAATGCCGGGACACCCGCACCCCAATGTTCACAGCAGCAATGTCCACAATAGCCAAACTGTGGAAGGAGCCTCTGTGTCCATCGAAAATGAATGGATAAAGAAGCTGTGGTCTATGTATACACTGGAATATTACTCAGCCATTAGAAACGACAAATACCCACCATTTGTTTCGTCGTGGATGGAACTGGAGGGTATTATGCTGAGTGAAGTAAGTCAATCAGAGAAGGACAAACATTATATGGCCTCATTCATTTGGGGAATATAAAAAATAGTGAAAGGAGGGGGGAGGGGCAAGATGGCGGAAGAGCAGGGTCCCCAAATCACCTGTCCCCACCAAATTACCTAGATAACCTTCAAACCATCCTGAAAATTTACGAATTCGGCCTGAGATGTAAAGAGAGACCAGCTGGAATGCTACAGTGAGAAAAGTCCGCGCTTCTATCAAGGTAGGAAGACGGGGAAAAAGAAATAAAGAAACAAAAGGCCTCCGAGGGGGAGGGGCCCGCGAGGAGCCGGGCTGAGGCCGGGGCGAGTGTCCCCAGGACAGGAGAGCCCCGTCCCGGAGGAGCAGGAGCTGCACCAACCTTCCCGGGCGGGCGGAAAGGGGCTCGCAGGGAGTTGGAGCAGGACCCAGGAGGGCGGGGATGCCCTCGGGCTCCCGGGGACACTAACAGACACCTGCGCCCGCAGGAGAGTGCTCCGAGCTCCCTAAGGGCTGCAGCGCGCACGGCGGGACCGGAGCAGCTCGGAGGGGCTCGGGAGCGGCTCCAGGGAGGGAGCTGCGGGGCGGGAGCGCGAATCCAACAACACAGGCCCGGGAGCACAGGGCGCCGGGACACAGCCCAGGATCCGGCCTCCCCCCGGGACAGGCAGAGGCCGGGAGGGCCCAGGACAGCAAGGACGCTCCTGCCCGGAGCTGAGCAGATCAGCGGCCCCGCCCCGGAGCCTCCAGGCCCTGCGGACGGAGACCGAGAGCCCGAGCCCGTAGTTCCTGCGGAGGCTGAATCCAGGCTTCCAGAGTTGCCATAGCAACTGCAACTGTTCCTCCTGAGACCTCACGGGGTAAACAACCCCCGCTGAGCCCTGCAGCAGGCAGGGGCAGAGCAGCTCCCCCAAGTGCTAACACCTGAGAATCAGCGCAACAGGCCCCTCCCCCAGAAGACCAGCTAGAGGGACCAGTGATACTCCCCCGTGTTCCAATACAACTTGTTTTTGGCCACTCTGCACTGAGCAAAATGACTAGAAGGAAAACCTCACTTCAAAAGAAAGAATCAGAAACAGCCCTCTCTCCCACAGAGTTACAAAATCTGGATTACACTTCAATGTCAGAAAGCCAATTCAGAAGCACTATTCTACAGCTACTGGTGGCTCTAGAAAAAAGCATTAAGGCCTCACGAGACTTCATGACTGCAGAATTTAGATCCAATCAGGCAGAAATTAAAAATCAATTGAATGAGATGCAATCCAAACTAGAAGTCCTAACGACGAGGGTTAACGAGGTGGAAGAACGAGTGAGTGACATAGAAGACAAGTTAATGGCAAAGAGGGAAACTGAGGAAAAAAGAGATAAACAATTAAAGAACCATGAAGACAGATTAAGGCAAATAAATGACACTCTAAGGAAGAAAAACCTACGTTTAATTGGGGTTCCCGAGGGCGCCGAAAGGGACAGAGGGCCAGAATATGTATTTGAACAAATCCTAGCTGAAAACTTTCCCAATCTGGGAAGGGAAACAGGCATTCAGATCCAGGAAATAGAGAGATCCCCCCCTAAAATCAATAAAAACCGTTCAACACCTCGACATCTAATAGTGAAGCTTGCAAATTCCAAAGATAAAGAGAAGATCCTTAAAGCAGCAAGAGACAAGAAGTCCCTGACTTTCATGGGGAGGAACATTAGGGTAACAGCAGACCTCTCCACAGAGACGTGGCAGGCCAGAAAGGGCTGGCAGGATATATTCAGGGTCCTAAATGAGAAGAACATGCAACCAAGAATACTTTATCCAGCAAGGCTCTCATTCAAAATGGAAGGAGAGATAAAGAGCTTCCAAGACAGGCAGGAACTGAAAGAATATGTGACCTCCAAACCAGCTCTGCAAGAAATTTTAAGGGGGACTCTTAAAACTCCCCTTTAAGAAGAAGTTCAAGTAACTCTGAACATGAATGGGCTTAATGACCCCATCAAAAGGCGCAGAGTTTCAGACTGGATAAAAAAACAGGACCCATCTATTTGCTGTCTACAAGAGACTCATTTTAGACAGAAGGACACCTACAACCTGAAAATAAAAGGTTGGAGAACCATTTACCATTCAAATGGTTCTCAAAATATACCCTAAAAACTACAGAACACTTCTGAAAGAAATTGAGGAAGACACAAAGAGATGGAAAAATATTCCATGCTCATGGATTGGCAGAATTAATATTGTGAAAATGTCAATGTTACCCAGGGCAATTTACACGTATAATGCAATCCCTATCAAAATACCATGGACTTTCTTCAGAGACTTAGAACAAATTATTTTAAGATTTGTGTGGAATCAGAAAAGACCCCAAACAGCCAGGGGAATTTTAAAAAAAGAAAACCATAGCTGGGGGCATCACAATGCCAGATTTCAGGTTGTACTACAAAGCTGTGTTCATCAAGACAGTGTGGTACTGGCACAAAAACAGACATATAGATCAATGGAACAGAACAGAGAACCCAGAAGTGGACCCTGAACTTTATGCTCAACTAATATACGATAAAGGAGGAAAGACGATCCACTAGAAGAAAGACAGTCTCTTCAATAAATGGTGCTGGGAAAATTGGACATCCACATGCAGAAGAATGAAACTGGACCACTCTCTTGCACCATACACAAAGATAAACTCAAAATAGATGAAAGATCTAAATGTGAGACAAGATTCCATCAAAATCCCAGAGAAGAACTCAGGCAACACCCTTTTTTAACTTGGCCACAGTAACCGGAGAAGGACAAACAGTGTATGTTCTCATTCATTTGGGGAATATGAATAATAGCGAAAGGGAATATAAGGGAAGGGAGAAGAAATGTGTGAGAAATATCAGAAAGGGAGACAGAACATAGAGACTCCTAACTCTGGGAAATGAACTGGGGGTGGTGGAGGGGGAGGAGGGTGGGGGGTGGGGGTGAATGGGTGACGGGCACTGAGGGGTACACTTGACGGGATGAGCACTGGGTGTTATTCTGTATGTTGGTAAATTGAACACCAATAAAAATTAATTTATAAAAAAAAATAGTGAAAGGGAATAAAGGGGAAAGGAGAGAAAATGATTGAAAATATCATTGAGGATGACAGAACATGAGAGACTCCTAACTCTGGGAAATGAACAAGGGGTAGTGGAAAGGGAGGTGGGTGGGGGGTTGGAGTGACTAGGTGACAGGCACTGGGGGGGGCACTTGACGGGAAGAGTACTGGGTGATATGCTATATGTTGGCAAATTGAACTCCAATAAAAAAAATAATAATAAAAATAAATAATCCATCAGTGAAAAAAACCCAATAGTAGAAGGAAGGGAATAATAAAAATTAGAGCAGAAATAAATGAAATAGAAACCCAAAAATAATAGAACCAATCAATGAAACCAGGAGCTAGTTCTTTAAAAAGATCAATAAAATTGATAACCCTTTAACCAGATTCATCAAAAAAAAAGAAAGAAAGAAAGAAAAGAAAAGAAAAGAAAAGAAAAGAAAAGAAAAGAAAAGAAAAAAAAAGACTCAACTAAAGAAAATCAGAAATGAAAGAAAAGAAATAACCCAACACCATTCAGATACACAGGGTTATAAAAGAATATTGTGAAAAATTTTATGCCAACAAAATGGACAACTTGGAAGAAATGGTTAAATCCCTAGAAACATATAACTTCTTAAAATTGAGTCAGGAAGAAGTGGAAAATTTGAACAAACCAATTACCAGCAATGAAATTGAATCAGGAATCAAAAAACTCCCAACAAACAAGCAGACACCTTCACAGATGAATTCTATCAAACATGTAAAAAAAGAGGCAATAGGTATTCCTCTCAAACTATTCCAAAGAATAGAAGAGGAAGGAAAGCTTCCAAATTCATTCATGAGGCCAGCATTACCCTGATACTAAAGCCAAATAAAGACACTACAAAAAAAGAGAACTGTAGTCCAGTATCTTTGATGACTATAATTGCAAAAATCCTCAACAAAATATTAGCAAATTGAATCTAACAATACATTTACATTTAAAAAATCATTCACCATGATCAAGTGGGATTTATTCCCCAAATAGCCAAAGACCCCAAATATTCAAATATTCTTTACTGCCTCAAAAGTAAAGATCAATCTCCCTTACATGTGACCACCAACAACTTTCATGACTTCATGATTTGGTCTCATTATAGTACCATATGCTTATTATTCTTACTGAATAAACAAAAATGTTTTTTCTTTTCCTAGAATCTGTAACTCTGTACTCCATTCCTCCCCTAGACATTGCATTTTCTGCCATGTAAACTCCTATTTATTCTTTCAAGATTAATTCAGATTTTTTCTTTGAAATTATTTGGTTTATGGAAATTAATTTCTTCCATCTATTAGGCAGTTATATAATTATATTTTAATACGATTTATATTTTACTAAAATTATGTGTGTTTTTCTTCCTCCCCTACTAGAGTATGTGCTTCCTAAAGGCAGAAATAGTTGTTTTTTGTATCGTTAGCTCCTGAGTGAATGACAGTAAAGTATTTTTAAAGTTTGTTAAATAAAGATTAAGTTTATAAGCCAGTCAAAACAATATTTCATTTGTTCACTGATAAAGTTGCTTCTTAAAGATTAAGCCAAAATCAAGTCCTTTTCTATTTTCATTTATGGACAATCAATATAAAATAATGTTTGCCTTAAAAAACAAAATATTTTACAAAATGAACCACCAAGGTCTTAAACACGTATGCTTGCATTTCTGTACACTCATAATGAAGCAGCAGAAAGAGAAATTAAGAAAATTCCCTTTACAATTGCCCCCAAAATAATAAAAAACCTAGGAATAAAGCTAACAAAGAAGGTGAAAGAACTGTATTCTGAAAACTAGAAAACATTGATGAAAGAAATTGAAATTAAAATACACATCTATAGCCTAAATTCAGAGTGCCAAAGAACACTACGGATTTCCTATTGGAACCATTAAGGCTATATTGTAGAGAGAATAAATCAAGCTTTTGTTAGAGAGGGACGGTCTGGTAGGATAGCTCCTATGCTAAAAACATGACTTTTGTATATATCCTTTTAGTTTTTCCCTAAAGATGGTTGGAAAGTCACAGAGTGGATATCAGAAAAAGGGATTAGGAAGTAACATGTCCCGAAGGCAGCGCCTCTGAAATATTTGAACTTTTCTCTTTATCCTTCTTTTTCAGATCATTGACAAGTCATACTTCTCCTATGGTGTCAAATAATTTGCCCTTCTACATTTAAAATTCAGTATATTTTGAATCTTTTAGAACAAGGTAACATAAATATATTTATGTGACTGTCTCCATAGACACATAAATTGATCCTGAAGGATATTCCAACAGACATTTGAAAATAATTATCTTTGGAAAATATAATTATGGAAGACTTTGATGGGTTGGTTTTTATTTTATGCTTTATTTATTTTTGGTATTGTTTGAAATTTTTGTAATAAGGATGTTCTGCTTTTGTAATTTAACCAGAGTATGGATTTAAGCTAATTTTAACTTCTAAATGTCATAAAAGATTATTTGGCTGAGGATCATGTATAGAAAATGGGAGGGAACTTTCCTATAAACTGGTCCGAATTTATCTTGAGTGTTTTACTTTTACTTAATCCTGGGTACTGTATTTTAGAGGTGAAGTGAACACTGAAAAAGGGAGTTTATATCAAAGATTGACTATGGAAATAGGGCTGTTATATAGGGATTGTGTTGATCTAGAAAGGACATGCTAAAATCTGATGAGAGCAGTCTCCCACAGCATTTTGTAGCTATGGAAGCAAGCAGGCAAACTATCTTATCTCATTTGAGACTTCTAAAATTTTTGGTGTTTAAATGATGGAAATTGATTCAAATTATTTAAAAATCAGTGTCTAGGCTTACTACTTAGGTCATGGACCACCTAAACATAATCTCCAATCAAAGAGGAAAGTGGTCATGATAACAAAATCTCCAGAAACTAATTCGTAAGTAGAATAACTAAAAGCCTGGAGTTTTCCTCCTAAAGAATTCAAAGGGAAACTTTTAAATGATTAGAGAGGTTCAGAAAGGACATGACTTTCAACTTTATTTTTGGAAGTTTAATGACAACATTAAGGTTAAGGAAGATGGGAACCCCCCATGCACTGTGTGGGAAGACTCATTATCTCTAAGATCTTTCCAAAGATAAGATTGTTTGAGTCTTCATCTGATCCATAAGGGAAGGATACAGAAATTGCTATACTTGGTCTTTAAGGAAGTCAATGCAAATTTAGACTGTGGACCAACAAAGGCACAATGTGTGATTTTTTTTATCACCTTTTTTTTTTTTTGAAGCTTATTGGATTTCCAGGTTCCCCACTAGAAAGCCTGAACACATACAGTTTTTTAAAAGGTAAATAAAAATGTAAAAAAATAAGTTTTCTCTGAATCTCTTTACATTCTTCATTTTTATAAAAATTTTAAATGTGTGGTTGTGTTTACATATGATACAAAGTTCAGATACCGGGTCTCCAGGGTCGCGCCCTGGGCCAAAGGCAGGCGCCAAACCGCTGCGCCACCCAGGGATCCCCAGATACCTGATGATGCTAGTTGTGTAGGGTTTTTTTCCCATTTTTGCACCATGTCCATTTATTTGTGCAAAGGGTTTATCTTTATATTAACAACAACATACTGGAAGCCAGGAGACTCTTTGGTCAGGATTTAATATTAAGTGCTTGCAGTACACCAGGTGCTATTCCACATGTTGTGCCGTGGTGGGACCATTTCATCCTTGCAATGCCTATATGATGAAAATACAAGTTAAGAAACTTGTTCAAGGTCAGAAAGCTGGTAAATGATGTGAGTTGGGATTTGAAACCAAGCAGTCTTGTTCTAGTTTGCACCCTTGACCATAATGCTATGGTGTCTATCAAGTCTTAGACTTGTTTTGATTTGGGATAGAAGATGACATTGAAGTATAGTAAATTTTTTCATCTTTTTTTAAATTTAATTTTATTTTTATTTATTTATGATAGGCACACAGTGAGAGAGAGAGAGGCAGAGACATAGGCAGAGGGAGAAGCAGGCTCCATGCACCGGGAGCCCGACGTGGGATTTGATCCCAGGTCTCCAGGATCGCGCCCTGGGCCAAAGGCAGGTGCCAAACTGCTGCGCCACCCAGGGATTCCCCCAATTTTTTCTTCATCTTAATATTTTAAGTAATTTTAGATAAAAGCCAAAAACTTAACACCTAGCTGGTAGCTCAGAAAATGCTAAGTAATGAATTCATGAATTAATATGCAAATGGTTGGTGAGCCCCATGATTTGCACACATATACACACAATACATATTTGCATTCTTCATTTTGCTTAAAATAGTGTTGACCATAAAGCACACAGTATTAAAACAACAAAAGGGCATTGTAGATTGCAAGTCTTCCTGGCACTTCACTAATACTTTTCTAATTGAATAATCAGGGGTTATTCTTTTTAAATGTATAGTGGATATTAGTTGATTGGTATTCCTTTCCCTGATGAGCCTTTTCTCCTCTCCTCTGCTCAACAGGTTTTATTTTCCATAGGCAGATCATGAGGTTCTAATAGGTCCAAGACTGTGATATGCAACCCACACTGAGGAAATCATTTATTTGACCACAGTAATTGCTTTGGAGTTGAGGGAGAAGAGGAAGCATACATTCTAATGAGAAAAGATTTCTGGATATCTGTTAGAATGTTGGGACAAAAGCCACTCACTGGATGGATAATGTAGTATGTGTAAGAAGGAACCAAAGCTACAACGACTGTTTGGCTACCATGTTAGAAGCCAAACCAGGAATGAAGTCAATACATGAATTTGGGAGAAACAAGAGAAGTTTGGAAAACCAGAGCCAAAGCCCTAATGACAACATGAACATCTGAATCAACCTACACCTTATGTCTATGTTGGATATTTTAATTGCATGAAACAAGAAATTCTTTATTTAAAAATGTTATTTTTTAGTTCTTATTATAAAATATACCAAACACTCAGAGAATAATTTCACAACTGCTTACAGATCTAACCAACAAATTTAATACTTTGCCCTACTTGCCTCAGAACTTTTAAAGAAATAATAATAGATTCAGACACAGTTGAAGCCATGTGTACCTATCTTCTCAATCTAATTCCCTTTACTTATCAAATCTTAAGATTTTACCATATTTTCTTTAGAACTTCCAAAAAGAGGGGGAGGGGCAAGATGGCGGAAGAGTAGGGTCCCCAAATCACCTGTCCCCACCAAATTACCTAGATAACCTTCAAACCATCCTGAAAATCTACAAGTTCGGCCTGAGATGTAAAGAGAGACCAGCTGGAACGCTACAGCGAGAAGAGTCCGCGCTTCTATCAAGGTAGGAAGACGGGGAAAAAGAAATAAAGGAACAAAAGGCCTCCGAGGGGGAGGGGCCCTGCGAGGAGCCGGGCTGAGGCCCGGGCGAGGGTCCCCAGGACAGGAGAGCCCCGTCCCGGAGGAGCAGGAGCTGCACCAACCTTCCCGGGCGGGCGGAAAGGGGCTCGCAGGGAGTTAGAGCAGGACCCAGGAGGGCGGGGATGCCCTCGGGCTCCCGGGGACACTAACAGACACCTGCGCCCCGGGAGAGTGCTCCGAGCTCCCTAAGGGCTGCAGCGCGCACGGCGGGGCCGGAGCAGCTCGGAGGGGCTCGGGAGGCTCCGCAGAGCGGCGGCTGCGCGGCCGGAGCCGAATCCACCAGCGCAGGCCCCGGAGCACAGGGCGCCGGGACACAGCCCAGGATCCGGCCTCCTCCGGGACAGGCAGAGGCCGGGAGGGCCCGAGACAGCAAGGACGCTCCTGCCTGAGCTGAGCAGATCAGCGGCCCCGCCCCGGAGCCTCCAGGCCCTGCGGACGGAGAACCGAGAGCCCCGAGCCCCGTAGTTCCTGTGGAGGCTGAATCCAGGCTTCCAGAGTTGCCATAGCAACTGCAACTGTTCCTCCTGAGACCTCACGGGGTAAACAACCCCCGCTGAGCCCTGCAGCAGGCAGGGGCAGAGCAGCTCCCCCAAGTGCTAAAACCTGAAAATCAGCACAGCAGGCCCCTCCCCCAGAAGACCAGCTAGACGGACCAGTGATACTCCCCCGTGTTCCAATACAACTTGTTTTTGGCCACTCTGCACTGAGCAAAATGACTAGAAGGAAAACCTCACTTCAAAAGAAAGAATCAGAAACAGCCCTCTCTCCCACAGAGTTACAAAATCTGGATTACACTTCAATGTCAGAAAGCCAATTCAGAAGCACTATTCTACAGCTACTGGTGGCTCTAGAAAAAAGCATTAAGGCCTCACGAGACTTCATGACTGCAGAATTTAGATCCAATCAGGCAGAAATTAAAAATCAATTGAATGAGATGCAATCCAAACTAGAAGTCCTAACGACGAGGGTTAACGAGGTGGAAGAACGAGTGAGTGACATAGAAGACAAGTTAATGGCAAAGAGGGAAACTGAGGAAAAAAGAGACAAACAATTAAAGGACCATGAAGACAGATTAAGGGAATTAAATGACACCCTAAGGAAGAAAAACCTACGTTTAATTGGGGTTCCCGAGGGCGCCGAAAGGGACAGAGGGCCAGAATATGTATTTGAACAAATCCTAGCTGAAAACTTTCCCAATCTGGGAAGGGAAACAGGCATTCAGATCCAGGAAATAGAGAGATCCCCCCCTAAAATCAATAAAAACCGTTCAACACCTCGACATCTAATAGTGAAGCTTGCAAATTCCAAAGATAAAGAGAAGATCCTTAAAGCAGCAAGAGACAAGAAGTCCCTGACTTTCATGGGGAGGAATATTAGGGTAACTGTCTCTGTCTCTCCACAGAGACGTGGCAGGCCAGAAAGGGCTGGCAGGATATATTCAGGGTCCTAAATGAGAAGAACATGCAACCAAGAATACTTTATCCAGCAAGGCTCTCATTCAAAATGGAAGGAGAGATAAAGAGCTTCCAAGACAGGCAGGAACTGAAAGAATATGTGACCTCCAAACCAGCTCTGCAAGAAATTTTAGGGGGGACTCTTAAAATTCCCCTTTAAGAAGAAGTTCAGTGGAACAATCCACAAAAACAAGGACTAAATAGATATCATGATGACACTAAACTCATATCTGTCAATAGTAACTCTGAACGTGAACGGGCTTAATGACCCCATCAAAAGGCGCAGGGTTTCAGACTGGATAAAAAAGCAGGACCCATCTATTTGCTGTCTACAAGAGACTCATTTTAGACAGAAGGACACCTACAACCTGAAAATAAAAGGTTGGAGAACCATTTACCATTCAAATGGTTCTCAAGAGAAAGCAGGGGTAGCCATCCTTATATCAGATAAACTAAAATTCACTCCGAAGACAGTAGTGAGAGACGAAGAGGGACACTATATCATACTTAAAGGATCTATCCAACAAGAGGACTTAACAATCCTCAATATATATGCCCCGAATGTGGGAGCTGCCAAATACTTAAACGAATTATTAACCAAAGTAAAGAAATACTTAGATAATAATACACTTATACTTGGTGACTTCAATCTAGCTCTCTCTACCCTTGATAGGTCTTCTAAACACAACATCTCCAAAGAAACGAGAGCTTTAAATGATACACTGGACCAGATAGATTTCACAGATATCTACAGAACTTTACATCCAAACTCAACTGAATACACATTCTTCTCAAGTGCACATGGAACTTTCTCCAGAATAGACCACATACTGGGTCACAGATCGGGTCTGAACCGATACCAAAAGATTGGGATCGTCCCCTGCATATTCTCAGACCATAACGCCTTGAAATTAGAACTCAATCACAAGAAGAAGTTTGGAAGGACCTCAAACACGTGGAGGTTAAGGACCATCCTGCTAAAAGATAAAAGGGTCAACCAGGAAATTAAGGAAGAATTAAAAAGATTCATGGAAACTAATGAGAATGAAGATACAACTGTTCAAAATCTTTGGGATGCAGCAAAAGCAGTCCTGAGGGGGAAATACATCGCAATACAAGCATCCATTCAAAAACTGGAAAGAACTCAAATACAAAAGCTAACCTTACACATAAAGGAGCTAGAGAAGAAGCAGTAAATCGACCCGACGCCCAGCAGAAGAAGAGAGTTAATTAAAATTCGAGCAGAAATCAACGAAATTGAGACCAGAAGAACTGTGGAACAGATCAACAGAACCAGGAGTTGGTTCTTTGAAAGAATTAATAAGATAGATAAACCATTAGCCAACCTTATTAAAAAGAAGAGAGAGAAGACTCAAATTAATAAAATCATGAATGAGAAAGGAGAGATCACTACCAACACCAAGGAAATACAAACGATTTTAAAAACATATTATGAACAGCTCTACGCCAATAAATTAGGCAATCTAGAAGAAATGGACGCATTCCTGGAAAGCCACAAACTACCAAAACTGGAGCAGGAAGAAATAGAAAACCTGAACAGGCCAATAACCAGGGAGGAAATTGAAGAAGTCATCAAAAACCTCCCAAGACACAAGAGTCCAGGGCCAGATGGCTTCCCAGGGGAATTCTATCAAACGTTTAAAGAAGAAATCAGGGAGGGGCAAGATGGCGGAAGAGCAGGGTCCCCAAATCACCTGTCCCCACCAAATTACCTAGATAACCTTCAAACCATCCTGAAAATTTACGAATTCGGCCTGAGATATAAAGAGAGACCAGCTGGAAGGCTACAGTGAGAAGAGTCCGCGCTTCTATCAAGGTAGGAAGACGGGGAAAAAGAAATAAAGGAACAAAAGGCCTCCGAGGGGGAGGGGCCCCGCGAGGAGCCGGGCTGAGGCCGGGGCGAGTGTCCCCAGGACAGGAGAGCCCCGTCCCGGAGAAGCAGGAGCTGCACCAACCTTCCCGGGCGGGCGGAAAGGGGCTCGCAGGGAGCTGGAGCAGGACCCAGGAGGGAGGGGATGCCCTCGGGCTCCCGGGGACACTAACAGACACCTGCGCCCCGGGAGAGTGCTCCGAGCTCCCTAAGGGCTGCAGCACGCACCCGAGCAGTTCGGAGGGGCTCGGGAGCGGCTCCAGGGAGGGAGCTGCGGGGCGGGAGCGCGAATCCAACAGCGCAGGCCCGGAGCACAGGGCGCCGGGACACAGCCCAGGATCCGGCCTCCCCCCGGGACAGGCAGAGGCCGGGAGGGCCCAGGACAGCGAGGACGCTCCTGCCCCGAGCTGAGCAGATCAGCGGCCCCGCCCCGGAGCCTCCAGGCCCTGCGGACGGAGAACCGAGAGCCCGAGCCCCGTAGTTCCTGTGGAGGCTGAATCCAGGCTTCCAGAGTTGCCATAGCAACTGCAACTGTTCCTCCTGAGACCTCACGGGGTAAACAACCCCCGCTGAGCCCTGCAGCAGGCGGGGGCAGAGCAGCTCCCCCAAGTGCTAACACCTGAGAATCAGCGCAACAGGCCCCTCCCCCAGAAGACCAGCTAGAGGGACCAGTGATACTCCCCCGTGTTCCAATACAACTTGTTTTTGGCCACTCTGCACTGAGCAAAATGACTAGAAGGAAAACCTCACTTCAAAAGAAAGAATCAGAAACAGCCCTCTCTCCCACAGAGTTACAAAATCTGGATTACACTTCAATGTCAGAAAGCCAATTCAGAAGCACTATTCTACAGCTACTGGTGGCTCTAGAAAAAAGCATTAAGGCCTCACGAGACTTCATGACTGCAGAATTTAGATCCAATCAGGCAGAAATTAAAAATCAATTGAATGAGATGCAATCCAAACTAGAAGTCCTAACGACGAGGGTTAACGAGGTGGAAGAACGAGTGAGTGACATAGAAGACAAGTTAATGGCAAAGAGGGAAACTGAGGAAAAAAGAGATAAACAATTAAAGAACCATGAACACAGATTAAGGCAAATAAATGACACTCTAAGGAAGAAAAACCTACGTTTAATTGGGGTTCCCGAGGGCGCCGAAAGGGACAGAGGGCCAGAATATGTATTTGAACAAATCCTAGCTGAAAACTTTCCCAATCTGGGAAGGGAAACAGGCATTCAGATCCAGGAAATAGAGAGATCCCCCCCTAAAATCAATAAAAACCGTTCAACACCTCGACATCTAATAGTGAAGCTTGCAAATTCCAAAGATAAAGAGAAGATCCTTAAAGCAGCAAGAGACAAGAAGTCCCTGACTTTCATGGGGAGGAATATTAGGGTAACAGCAGACCTCTCCACAGAGACGTGGCAGGCCAGAAAGGGCTGGCAGGATATATTCAGGGTCCTAAATGAGAAGAACATGCAACCAAGAATACTTTATCCAGCAAGGCTCTCATTCAAAATGGAAGGAGAGATAAAGAGCTTCCAAGACAGGCAGGAACTGAAAGAATATGTGACCTCCAAACCAGCTCTGCAAGAAATTTTAAGGGGGACTCTTAAAACTCCCCTTTAAGAAGAAGTTCAAGTAACTCTGAACATGAATGGGCTTAATGACCCCATCAAAAGGCGCAGAGTTTCAGACTGGATAAAAAAACAGGACCCATCTATTTGCTGTCTACAAGAGACTCATTTTAGACAGAAGGACACCTACAACCTGAAAATAAAAGGTTGGAGAACCATTTACCATTCAAATGGTTCTCAAAATATACCCTAAAAACTACAGAACACTTCTGAAAGAAATTGAGGAAGACACAAAGAGATGGAAAAATATTCCATGCTCATGGATTGGCAGAATTAATATTGTGAAAATGTCAATGTTACCCAGGGCAATTTACACGTATAATGCAATCCCTATCAAAATACCATGGACTTTCTTCAGAGACTTAGAACAAATTATTTTAAGATTTGTGTGGAATCAGAAAAGACCCCAAACAGCCAGGGGAATTTTAAAAAAAGAAAACCATAGCTGGGGGCATCACAATGCCAGATTTCAGGTTGTACTACAAAGCTGTGTTCATCAAGACAGTGTGGTACTGGCACAAAAACAGACATATAGATCAATGGAACAGAACAGAGAACCCAGAAGTGGACCCTGAACTTTATGCTCAACTAATATACGATAAAGGAGGAAAGACGATCCACTAGAAGAAAGACAGTCTCTTCAATAAATGGTGCTGGGAAAATTGGACATCCACATGCAGAAGAATGAAACTGGACCACTCTCTTGCACCATACACAAAGATAAACTCAAAATAGATGAAAGATCTAAATGTGAGACAAGATTCCATCAAAATCCCAGAGAAGAACTCAGGCAACACCCTTTTTTAACTTGGCCACAGTAACCGGAGAAGGACAAACAGTGTATGTTCTCATTCATTTGGGGAATATGAATAATAGCGAAAGGGAATATAAGGGAAGGGAGAAGAAATGTGTGAGAAATATCAGAAAGGGAGACAGAACATAGAGACTCCTAACTCTGGGAAATGAACTGGGGGTGGTGGAGGGGGAGGAGGGTGGGGGGTGGGGGTGAATGGGTGACGGGCACTGAGGGGGACACTTGACGGGATGAGCACTGGGTGTTATTCTGTATGTTGGTAAATTGAACACCAATAAAAATTAATTTATAAAAAAAAAAAGAAGAAATCATACCTATTCTACTAAAGCTGTTTGGAAAGATAGAAAGAGATGGAGTACTTCCAAATTCATTCTATGAGGCCAGCATCACCTTAATTCCAAAACGAGGCAAAGACCCCACCAAAAAGGAGAATTACAGACCAATATCCCTGATGAACATGGATGCAAAAATTCTCAACAAGATATTAGCCAATAGGATCCAACAACACATTAAGAAAATTATTCACCATGACCAAGTAGGATTTATCCCCGGGACACAAGGCTGGTTCAACACTCGTAAAACAATCAATGTGATTCATCATATCAGCAAGAGAAAAACCAAGAACCATATGATCCTCTCATTAGATGCAGAGAAAGCATTTGACAAATTACAGCATCCATTCCTGATCAAAACTCTTCAGAGTGTAGGGATAGAGGGAACTTTCCTCGATATCTTAAAAGCCATCTAAGAAAAGCCCACAGCAAATATCATTCTCAATGGGGAAGCACTGGGAGCCTTTCCCCTAAGATCAGGAACCAGACAGGGATGTCCACTCTCACCACTGCTATTCAACATAGTATTGGAAGTCCTAGCCTCAGCAATCAGACAACAAAAAGACATTAAAGGCATTCAAATTGGCAAAGAAGAAGTCAAACTCTCCCTCTTCGCCGATGACATGATACTCTACATAGAAAACCCAAAAGCCTCCACCCCAAGATTGCTAGAACTCATACAGCAATTTGGTAGCGTGGCAGGATACAAAATCAATGCCCAGAAATCAATGGCATTCCTATACACTAACAATGAGACTGAAGAAAGAGAAATTAAGGAGTCAATCCCATTTACAATTGCACCCAAAAGCATAAGATACCTAGGAATAAACGTAACCAAAGAGGTAAAGGATCTATACCCTAAAAACTATAGAACACTTCTGAAAGAAATTGAGGAAGACACAAAGAGATGGAAAAATATTCCATGCTCATGGATTGGCAGAATTAATATTGTGAAAATGTCAATGCTACCCAGGGCAATTTACACGTTCAATGCGATCCCTATCAAAATACCATGGACTTTCTTCAGAGACTTAGAACAAATTATTTTAAGATTTGTGTGGAATCAGAAAAGACCCCGAATAGCCAGGGGAATTTTAAAAAAGAAAACCATAGCTGGGGGCATCACAATGCCAGATTTCAGGTTGTACTACAAAGCTGTGGTCATCAAGACAGTGTGGTACTGGCACAAAAACAGACACATAGACCAATGGAACAGAATAGAGAACCCAGAAATGGACCCTGAACTTTATGGTCAACTAATATTCGACAAAGGAGGAAAGACGATCCACTGGAAGAAAGACAGTCTCTTCAATAAATGGTGCTGGGAAAATTGGACATCCACATGCAGAAGAATGAGACTAGACCACTCTCTTGCACCATACACAAAGATAAACTCAAAATGGATGAAAGATTTAAATGTGAGACAAGACTCCATCAAAATCCTAGAGGAGAACACAGGCAACACCCTTTTTGAACTTGGCCACAGTAACTTCTTGCAAGATACATCCATGAAAACAAAAGAAACAAAAGCAAAAATGAACTATTGGGACTTCATCAAGATAAGAAGCTTTTGCACAGCAAAGGATACAGTCAACAAAACTCAAAGACAACCTACAGAATGGGAGAAGATATTTGCAAATAACATATCAGATAAAGGGCTAGTTTCCAAAATCTATAAAGAACTTCTTAAACTCAACACCAAAGAAACAAACAATCCAATCATGAAATGGGCAAAAGACATGAAGAGAAATCTCACAGAGGAAGACATAGACATGGCCAACATGCACATGAGAAAATGCTCTGCATCACTTGCCGTAAGGGAAATAAAAATCAAAACCACCATGAGATACCACCTCACACCAGTGAGAATGGGGAAAATTAACAAGGCAGGAAACCACAAATGTTGAAGAGGATGCGGAGTAAAGGGAACCCTCTTACACTGTTGGTGGGAATGTGAACTGGTGCAGCCACTCTGGAAAACTGTGTGGAGGTTCCTCAAAGAATTAAAAATAGACCTGCCCTACGACCCAGCAATTGCACTGTTAGGGATTTACCCCGAAGATTCAGATGCAATGAAACGCCGGGGCACCTGCACCCGGATGTTTCTAGCAGCCATGTCCACAATAGCCAAACTGTGGAAGGAGCCTCGGTGCCCATCGAAAGATGAATGGATAAAGAAGATGTGGTTTATGTATACAATGGAATATTACTCAGCCATTAGAAACAACAAATACCCACCATTTGCTTCAACGTGGATGGAACTGGAGGGTATTATGCTGAGTGAAGTAAGTCAATCGGAGAAGGACAAACAGTGTATGTTCTCACTCATTTGGGGAATATGAATAATAGTGAAGGGGAATATAAGGGAAGGGAGAAGAAATGTGTGGGAGATATCAGAAAGGGACACAGAACATAAAGACTTCTAACTCTGGGAAATGAACTAGGGGTGGTGGAAGGGGAGGAGGGCGGGGGGTGGGGGTGAATGGGTGACGGGCACGGAGGGGGACACTTGACGGGATGAGCACTGGGTGTTATTCTGTATGTTGGTAAATTGAACACCAATAAAAATTAATTTATAAAAAAAAAAAGAACTTCCAAAAAGATAAAAACAATTAGAGAATCAGTTGAAGGATTTTCTCTTCCACTCCCCATCCTACTCTCTTATTCTGTTAGGGATAACCAATATGGCTAACACATGTATCTTTCCCATCCTTTGTAAAACTAGTAATTTTGTTACATATGCCTCCATTGTAGTAATAATATAGTATCCTTCATGAGTTTTCAACTGCATAAATGACATCTACTGTTCATAATACCCTACAACTTTTTTAAATTCAATTATTGTATCTATTATCATTTTTAAGGATAAACCCAGTGTTCTTACTTTTTCTCCTTAGCTGCATTGCATTAGATTGATAAAACTCTCTGTATTCCTTTTTTCTTTGCCATTTTGAAAGCTGTATTTCTATTCTTTCTGTGGTAATCCTCAAATACTTAACGCACATACTTAACTATGTTATTTTCTAATGAGGTCTAACATTAAGTATTCCGGTTTACTATTGAACAAGACAAAGACCTTCGCATGCATGAAGCATAAAATAAAGTCTCCTTCTGCCTTCACATTGCTTTGAAGATTTGACCTCAACTTAAAAAAAAAAAGAATTAAGCAGTCTTATTATTTTCTCAGAGTTGTTTGAAAAAAAGTTAAGAAAATTGTATAATCAGGTTGATTCTATTGCATTAGACCTAGGATGATTCTTTGTGCTGCCCTTTTCTCTTCACCTAGTAAACCTAGTACAATATTAACGCTTTAACCTGTATGAAGCCTTCCCTCCTCCAAGAATTCTTTACTGGCTATCTGAGTCTAGTGATGAGCACACATCTGAAATTCTTCTGAACTTAGTGACTTTTTCATTTGACTGTCAATTTTAAATAACATCTTAGTATCTTATTATCTTGACTTTTAATCTAACTCTCCATTGTTGTATTGATAGGTTTCAATTTTTCCCTAAGTATCTACTATTATTATTATCTATTATTATTGCAGTTTTTGAGGGAAAAACTGCAGTCTTATAATTCTTTGTAACCCCCTATTGGGGCTTTCCTGAAGCAGGTGCTCAATAAATGCTTCTTGATTATCTATCAGTAAAAGAAACATTCCCGGAGGGAGTGAAACCCAAGATTTAGTGCTTGGTCATTAAGGAACCATGGTGTTAACTGATGAATTGTGGAGAGACTTCATGCTGTGTAACATGAAGAAAAATATCTTCAACTAAGACAGCAGTTTACCCAACACCCATACTATGCTAATCAAGCTGTTTTCAATCCCCTTTCTGTGAGCTCCTGAACATATGGAGATAGTTAAACTGCTAGCACAGGGCAAGAAGAAACATTGAGCCACTGAGCCGTGCAATAGCAAAAAATCACACAACTCTCAACGCAGAAACTGACAATGACCCAACTTATCAGGTATGTTTGTATGAGGAACAGCTTACCAGTAATTTTTTTCTGCTTGTGGTTGTCATGGTGTCAATATGTATGGGTGTGCAGGAGTGTTGGGGGAATATAGAAGCAATATAGCACAGGAGAAACTGTAATGCAAACATTGGAATAAGACTTATGGGGATTTAAAATCCTGGTCATATTATTTACTTGCATTTCATGACCTGGGAAAAGTTACTGAAATTGTTTGAACATCAACTCCCTTGTCTGGAAAATGGGCATAAAAATATTTAGCTCCTAGGATTATTTTTAAAGAGTGGAAAAGGTATATTGCATGGAAACTGTGTTGGCCTGCATCATATAGCATATGATAACTAGTATTTGAATTTTTATTAATTGTATTGGATGGGGAAAATAAAACAGTCACGAGAATACAGATATTAGGGGAGTGGCATTCACTGAAAAAAGCTACATGAGAGAATTGCTTTTCATCTGAGTAAAGAGCTCCTCCAGCTAAGTCTGGTTGAGATAAGAAACATTAGGATTACCTTTTGAAATTGCTTTTTGATTTTTCTTAAAAGCCATTGCTACCCCGATCCTTTGTTTTGCTAACTATAAGGGAAACTACCATGGATAAAAGCAAAGATTATGCCTCTTCTTCTGCCTCCCTGGACTTGGGAATCTCTGAAGCTTTGTCATTCATTCACTCACTCACTCATCCATGTATTCAATAAACATTTGGCCCCTTCTGTGAACACATGGATGTAAAAGGCATTGCAGTTTGAGATATCTACAGTTCTTTTGTTCTAAATAAATTCAAAGTTTAGCCTGATGCTCAGTACATAGTAGGAACTTATCATGTAATTGTTGAATGAATAGATGATTTTGTAAGAACAGTTGTCTGCTGGCATAGACAAGTATGTAAATGGTGCGGTCTCACAAGTCTGTGTGAGTATGCTGGAGATATCTAGCATGGTGTTGTTAAAAGATATGTAACTGTAATTCACATTAATTAATCTCTTTTTAATTCATGTAGTATTATACATTCTTTTTTCTGTTGGATCTGTCCTCTCACTTGCTGTTTTATAATGGATACAAGTTTTAGAAACAGAAAGCATTTACAAAACAGTTTATGAAGAAATCCCAAAATGGATGGTATGTGGTGAATGAAAAGAGGACACTTGGATTTGGGGCTCATTTTCTTCACTGAATTATGTGTAACTTTCGCTGACTCTCTTCTTTCATGTGACTTCTCTTCTGTGGGCTTTACCTCTATGATCTGAATGGGGTAATGAGGTTAGATCAACTCTAAGGCTTTTATGAGCTCTAAAATTTTTCAGCTACCTTGAAGTTCAAAGAATAGAAATATTGGAGAAGACTGCCTCATGTTGATCAAAAAGCCAGGTAGGCATGGTTCAGAGTCTAGCTGTTGTGACAGCTGTGTGACTCTGGGCCAGTTGCTTAGAGAAACCTTAGAGTGAGCGACTCTATAGTGTAGTGGAGGAGAGTCTGGGCTTAGGTGGAGTTCAGATCCCAGTTTTGCCGTGTAATCCTGTCAACTGGGACAATTCACTTAACATCTTTTCACTTTCTATACCTCAAATTTAAAGATGCACTTAAAACACGGGCTTGGTGCAAAGATTTTAAAAAATGAACATTTGGAAAGCAGAGCAATTTTTGAATATATATATTTAGTATATGTAAATATATATTTAAGAGCTAGCAGTTATACTATATAAGTATATATACATGGATATGGATATGGTTATGTATATAAAGTGTATATGGTTAGGATAATAATGCACACGCTGTCAGCTTATTGTTTTTTGTAGGGTTGTTTAAAAGAGTATGTAGGTACTTGTTCATAATCACAGCATCAACTTAAATGAGAGCTAAACATATGTTAGACAATAACCTGGTGACTTTATGTGTCACTATTGTTTTTAGGGATTGGTGTAACTAGAGAAGGCTTTACAGGGATGTGATCAGGGCTGGATTATGGAGGATTGTTAATATTCATAATACCATTCTCACTAGATAGTTAGCATATTATTTTTTGCAAGCAAACTGTATGTAATAGATACTGTTCTAGGAACAAAATGAATAGGAGAAAGTAAGTATCCATCCTTTGTTTACAGTATATTCCAGGAAAAGACCTAACCAATATAAAAATATAAAATATGAAAATAAAGAGTTTTGGTAGCAAAAGATTGACGCAATCCTAGGGACTCATGACTGATGGAAGAAAGGATAAAATGAAATTTAGAGAACTGTTTGAGATAAAATGTATAGGAGCTGAAGATTCTTTTGAATATTGTTTACAGGGAAGCTGTTCTTCACACAGTAGTACAAAGTTGAATAAGACATTTTCCTTTGACTTATATTATTTTTATAACCATTTTCCTTTGCTCTTTAGCCTGAATCTTAAAAGCCTGCTGTCTCCCCACCCTCAGATTGTTTCTCTGTTTCAGGTTCTCCGATAGGTGGGTGATCCAAAATATAGTGAATCCATGCTACATTGAGTCTATACTGTGTCAGGCAAGGGGGGTATATGGCAACTTTTATTTGAATTAATAGTTTGTTTTACATTTATATAGCCAGGATCATGGATGCTTGAAACACTTTTAGTTTTAGACTTCCTACCAGAATTTACAAGTTTCGGGCATGATGCTTATTAGTTCAGGACTTCGAGTGGGTATGGTTGTAATACATCCATCTTTCCTTCTATCTGTCTTTTTAATCTTTTTTTATTTTTAGAAGATTTTGTTTATTTTTTCATGAGAGATACAGAGATAGGCAGAAACATAGTTAGAGGGAAAAACAGTCTCCCTGCAAGGAGCCTGATGCACCCAGGATCACACCCAGGATCACACAGTGAGCCAAAGGCAAACTCTCAACTGCAGAGCCACCCAGGCATCCCATCCTTCTATCTGTCTTTGACCACATGAATATTAACACAAGAAAATCCTGTGAATCTTGGGAGGGGAAATTTAACAGTTGGAAAATGAGGCCAGGAGGTTAGCTTTGATCCTGTGCCTATCCCACTGTGCTCCTCAAGCAACTTCAGATGGGGTACACGTGAACACTGTGAAGACACACTGTCAAAGTACAAGTGATGTGCTGGAAACCAAGGTACATGCAGACCGAAACAGCTACAGAACATCTGGCATCAGTTTTGCATTTTCTTTTAATTCTTTAAGATTAGGGATAGGGGAAGAGGAAAATAGAGCTATTTGGAGGTCTTTCTCATGGTGAGGATATGGATACAAGAGGAACAGCAGCTGCTTTTTATGGAAGAATGAATGAGAACTTGTTTTCCTGAGAACTTCTATGTGCTAGACATCACACGTTCTGATAAGCTTTATTTCAAAATAAAAAAAAATCGAACAACAGTTTTCCATGTACACAGATCATAACTTGTCTGTCAAATGTAATTCTAACAAAACTTTTTTTAAAATTTTTATTGTTTATTATTATTATTATTATTAGCTATCTAGTGATTTCAAAGCATGAGTTCTGGATCAGGATTGGTAGATTCTAATCCTAACCTCACTACCTTTTTGATACTTGATTTTGATGAATGTCTTTCTTTCTCTCTGTGCCACATTGTTTCCATTTGTAAAATATGAATGAAGATAGCATTGACTAACCTGTAGAGATTAAGTAAATATTATGATAAGTGTAAAACACTGAAATTAGGCCAGTGGCTGGCACATAGCAAGTATGCAGTAAACACCAGCTGGTATTATTACTCTAATAATACAGTCCAGGAGAAGATGGCTTTGGAAAACTGTCTTATCCATGAACATAAGATCACAAGTAGATGTGTTTGACATTTGACCCTGATTCAGTCTCTTATTTTTTTGAATCCACATTGCATTTGATGCCCTATGATTAACATGGAAGAGAAAGATGAAACTGCTCTTAAGACAATTTCCTGGTCTCTTCTTCCTTGGAGTAGAAGGGAATCCATGTCATAAAACATACAGAAAAAAAGAGTTTTGGCTTATATCTTACTTAGCTTATTAGCTGTTACCCAAGAAATTCAGAAAGTATTCACTGAATTCATTCAAAAGTATTTAAAGATTTTTGGCTCAAGTCAGAATCCTGGGGTCCTGGGATCAAGTCCCACATCAGGATCCCTGCTTTTCCCTCTACCTATGTCTCTGCCTCTCTCTCTGTGTCTCTCATGAAAAAATAAATAAAATCTTTAAAAAATAAAGATTTTTAATCAGATATTCAAAAAGTTTACACTGAATGATGAACAGAATAGCATTGGTTGATAGGCTTTGATTTTGTGAACTAGCATATTCCAAAATATCTCATCATAGTGGGATAAATAAGGAATAATAATAGTATCTTGGTTATTTTTGCAAACCAGAGGTCCCTTAACTAGATGAAAGAAAGATCATTGGTAAGTAGAGGAGCTGGTTTGGAATGGAGGTATAGGTAGAGGAACATAGAAAAGGAGCCAAACAGAAATTTTCTTTTATGTAAATTTGACTGTGTCACTCTCTTTCCAACACAATTCAGTAGTTTCCCTGGCCCAACGGATAAAATACAAGATATTTAAAAAGGCCTGAAAGATGTTCCAGGAACTGAGCTTGCCCATCTCATTTCCCATATGTCTCCCACTCCTTTCTCTCTACGCTTGAGAAATGTTCGACTGCTCAGCCCCATGCTCTGATTCTACACGAGTCATCTCATGCTTTTCCATTGCTTGATAGTCCTTTGACACCAATTCTTCTCCAGGCTGAGTCCTCCTCATTTTTCAAATCTTAACTCAGGCTCATCCCTTCCAGGAAGATTTTCCTGATGGGGTTAAAAGCCCATTCTCACCCACAGAGCATTTTATCACTGTTTTTATTTCATAATCCAAAGTCCTCTGTTTATGTTTTCCCACACCACCTCCTCATTTGGGTTTTTAAAGACTCTTTCCTGGCAATTTGTCTTGACTTCTCTTTTCCTGGTAATGATCAGAGACTGTGGCTCTCTTATTGCAAACACAGCAGATCCCCATGGCAGTGAGCAGAGCCAGGTCCTACAGATCCTTGCACAAATGGAAACTAATAATGGTGCCCCCTTCTTCCTTCCTTAGTGCCCCACCCCTTACCTCAACATAAGCATTTATCTTGGAAGATGAGATTTAGCACAAAGGAAGAAACTGCTTTTTTTAATTATTAAAAATTATGTTCTTTTGTCATTATTATTAGCAGGAAATCTCCAAAATCTCCAAAACATAAAGGCATTGTATACTGATCTAAGCAACCGTCCCCACTAAGTCCTGGTTTTGGATAAGTTTGTCTATATACAAACTTTCTAGGCACTCATCATTAAGTTTATTTTCCATAGACAAGAAACACTGATTGCCAATTAATGCCCAAGGGTTGAAACAAGAGGTCAACTCTGAGACTCACAGAAATTATAGACTTACTGAGTTGTACATACGCAAAGGGGCAGAGCTGCAAGAGCTTAGAATTTCCCCGCTTCTGGCCAAATGTAAATTCTCTGTGTGCAACAATGACATCACCTCTTTTTCTTCCTCCTTTTCCTCCTTTCTGCTCTACATCCTTCTTCACCTTATCCTCTTTCTTCCCTTCTCCTCTCCCTCCCCTGCTCCTTCTCTTCCTCCTTCTTTTTACATCTCATATTACCTCTGTGGGTGCTCAAATGTTTTGGAGATAAAAGATTTTGCTATTCCTTTATCCCTTGGACATCATTTGTATACCTGTCCTCAAATAATATTTCCATTTCTATGGATTTATTTCACATAGGAAAGAAGGTTACCTAACTTCTATTCATTGTTAAAAATTCAACTCAGATTTCAGCTATGCCAAAAAGCCATTTCTGAAGCCATACCTCAACAAAATAGTCTCATTTATATTCTTTTTTTAAACTTTTATTTATTTATTCATGAGAGACATGGAGAGAGAGAGAGAGAGAGAGAGAGAGAGAGAGAGAGAGAGAGAGGCAGAGACATAGGCAGAGGGAGAAGCAGGCTCCATGCAGGGAGCCCGACATGGGACTCTATCTCTGGTCTCCAGAATTATGCCCTGGGCTGAAGGCAGATGCCCAACCCCTAAGCCACCCAGGGTTCCCCCTATAATCTTTATATAGAGTTGTGTGGGGTGGTGAAGAAAAGCACAGCATCCAAATCCCACCTCTACAGGTTGAAATCGTGGGTTTCCCCCTTTGGTCAAGATACTTAACTTCTCTGGCTTCAGGTTGCTTACCTAAAAAGTAACTAATGAATGATGCCAATAATAGTGTAACAGTCCCCTCAGAGGAGCTATATATATTCAAGATGCTTAACAGATATAAATATATTCTTTTATTATCTAAACCATATTGATATTTATATAGTCAGTTCTGTATTTGTATCACTTTTTTTAAGTTAGAGCTTCTAGAGCAGTGCTGGCCAACTGAAATATAATGTGAGCCAAAAATTAGAATCATATATATAATGTTAATTTTTCTAGTAACCACATTCAAAAAAAGTAGAAGAAATAGGTAAATTAATTTAATAATACAATTTAATAACACAATGTACCCAACATATTATTTCAAAAGTAATCAAGAACAATTAAAGTATTTTTTTGTTCTGGAAATCCAATGTGTATTATACTTTCAGCACATTTCAATATGGACATGCCATGTTTCAAATGCTCAGTTGTCACCTGTGCCAAGTGGCTACTGTATTACGTACACAGTATCTACCATGTGTATACATGTAGGTGCACACAAGTCTAGAGGACTGGAAACATCTCACTCCATTCCTTTGTACTACCATGGAAGAAAAAGAGGTCCTGTGCTATAGGAACACTTAAATACATGTTTTAAATAACATTAAAGTAATAGAACATGAGAATAAAATAAAATTTCATAAATATTAAGGATATGAATATGTTTAAATAAGGAAATGTACTATTTTGTGATTGACATATTAATTTATGATTTTCATAAAACAGAAATAAGGAGCATTCTGGCGCAAAAATAATATTTTCCAGTAGAGGGCAGAGATCTAACCTGTAACCAGACACTGACTGCTTAATGGTACAAAATAGCTTTTTTTTTTTTTTTTCAATTTGGGAGAACCATTCATACCTATACTTTAGAAAGGGAAAACCAATATGATTTCTCATTAGTAAATGATATCATTGCACTGATGGCCCGAACAACTTAGTCAATGGGTATACAGGAGAGGGATAGAGCTATATTTCTTTCTTTTTCTGGTTTAAGCTGCCTTGATAAATGTCTGATTATTTAACAGGCAGACTACTTTAAGTAGGGTTCAGAAACCCCAATAGGATAGCAGTTCATACAGGAAGTTGGTAAGTCATCCCACGCCCTCTTTTTTAGAGATCATTTTTCAAAGAGGTCGTTTCATTTGTTGTTCCTAAATTCTATAAATACTTTGACATAAACCTTCTTGTCAGTGCCTCTGTATTGGAAAAGAATGTCTCAATCTCCATCACTTCCTCCTATTTTTTCCCTCTTTTATTGTTTCTTTGGCATTCTTTATAAAAGCACAGAGGAAAATGAAAATATATGGGATTCATATTTTATTTTATTTTTTTAAAAATTTTATTTATTTATTCATAGAGATGCAGAGAGAGGGAGGTGGAGGCAGAGACACAGGCAGAGAGAGAAGCAGGCTCCATGCAGGGACCCCGACGTGGGACTCGATCCCGGGTCTCCAGGATCACGCCCTGGGCTGCAGGCGGAGCTAAACCACTGCGCCACTGGGACTGCCCGGATTCATATTTTAAAGTTCCAAGACTTTTCTTGAACAAGCATGCCAGAACTTATGCACTCACATGACTGTTGGTTTCCAACATAGTCCTTTTATTTTATTATTTTAATTTTGTAGATTTTACTTATTTATTCATGAGAGACACAGAGGGAGAGGCAGAGACATTGGCAGAAGGAGAAGCAGGCTCCTTTGCGGAGAGCCCGATGTGGGACTCCATGCCAGAGATCTGGGATCACGACCTGAGCCAAAGGCAGATGCTCAACCACTGAGACCCCAGGCACCCCAACCAATGTAGTCCTTTTAGAAAGCATTTGACTTATTCTCGCAATATTGCTCTGATAAAGATATTTCTGTGACTTCTAATGGCACTGATTTCAGTCAGATTTTAAGCAAGTCCAAAATACCAGTAATTTCATTAACACATTTTGTTTTCTTTTTGAAACACTGTATTACTTTGTTAATAGCACATATTCATTCACAACACTGAAGTGTGGATAAATTTTGCTTATTTTCAAAATAATGCTCACCTATAAATAAAATGATTTTTCAAAGTTTTGACAGCAGTTCCTAAAAGATGTTGAGTAATAACAGTATTAGAATAGACGCAGTCTCCCAAAGGAACTATCCTAAAATATGATCTCTTGCTTACATTTGATGTGCCACTATACAAAATTTAGACTCACCTCTAAGTAACTTCAAGTTATAAGAAGAGACTCAAGATAATCTTCTTATGTGCAACTGATAATGTCTTCTGACAAAACCTATGAAAATTATGGCACAGAGAATGGGATTAACCAATATTGCATACATTGTTAGGACCCAATTTTTACATTGCTCATAACAGACCGTGCTAGACAGTGAGTTTTTACAGCAAGACTGAGTCCACCTCAATCTATCTGGAAATCTTTTCCTGCCTGACTCTGTAAAGTTGGTCTATATCTATCTCTACACACTGTACTTTCTACCCAAGCTAGAGCTTATTTTTTTCTTGTTCAACTCAGTTCAAAATTCATTGACTGAGTACTTACTATGCCACCTGGGACTCCTAACATGAATGTGATACTGTCCTTGAGCATGTGGAGGTTAAAGTTGGCTAGGGAGCCAGAGACTTAAATGGTTCATTTTAATTTCTCATAGGCTGTGTTATGGTAGAAGGATGCAGTAGTTTCTGTGAGAGGAGGTTATTTATTCACTAAATATTGATTATATCTACACAATGGGGCAAGTACTGATAATGTGCAGTATCTGGATGGAGTTCAGCTTCTAGTTGGGGCTTCTCAAGAAGTGGGATATATAACAGATCTTAGTCACCAAGGAGAAGTGAACTCACATGATTTCCCAGAGTTTTCTGTTTGGAGTGATGTGCATTTTAGAAAAAGCCTTGTGTCTCTGAAAATTGCTGTTTCTCCTGGTCCCAAGTTCTTTTGAACAGTTTAAATTGCCAAGTAATACCATATTTTATTCAATGAATACTCTCTCTACCTCTTCTTCTCTTTTCCCCCCTCATCCTACCACATATGATTCTATTTTCCTCATTTGCATGCCTGGATCCTATGTTCATCTGGTGCACAAAGATTCTTACAAATGGGCTTTGACCCTTTTAGACCTTTGACCTTTACAGACTACATGTATCAGCATACAAATGGCAGCCTGTGTATGGGGAAAGAATATTAAAATCAATTTCTGTCTATTTGGTGATGAGTGTATCCCTCACAATCCAGAGATGCAAATAGTCCTGTCTATATATATATGGTTTTGCTTTTGAGAAGCACAATTTACCAGCTAAAACCAAAAATGACCAAAAGAAATTCCAAGCACTACTCATGCTCCTTGTGAGATATTAAAACATATCTAATTCAGGGCACCTGGGTGGCTCAGTTGGTTGAGCATTGGACTCTTGATTTCTACTCAGGTCATGATCTTAGGGTCCTGGGATTGAGCCCTGTGTTGGGCCTTGTGCTAAGTGGAGAGCCTGCTTAAGGATTTCTCCCCCTCTTCCCCTTCCCATGATCATGTTCTCTCTCTCAGACAAATAAATACTTTTAAAAAGATAAAAATAAAATGACTTCCAATAAGACATATCTAATTTACAACTTCAGCAACATTCCTCACATCTTATTTTTGTTTTCTCCCCATTATTATACACAACACTTAAGAAACTCTCATTTATGACCCTCCTCACAATATCTATACTCAATATTTCTTTTTCCAGTATTAACAACTTTTATTCTATCTCCCATTCTGGCTGTTCTCCCATTCCCTTACGTGTTTTATAGATTGACTTAACCTTCCATCTACTGCCTTGCTCTTTGTCCAGCCTTCTCTGCTTTTACTCAGAACTACATATATCATAAAAGAGTAAGAGCTTGTCTAACCAAGACTGAATCTTCTGGGTTAAGAAGAGGGTTTGTGGGTTAGCAATAAGAAAAGCTCTCTTTTGAGGGCTTGAGTAGTCAAAAAGTTTGCAAATACTCCTATATTATTAATTTATTTCTTTATATGTGCATATTTATAGCTCTTACACACAATGACATGAAACATTTTCTTAATCCAAAGTAAACTGAATCTAAGTTCTTCAAGCAAACCATTGATTTCATGGTGGTTTTACATTAATAAACTCAGTGTAACTAGGTCTTATACTTTATTTACAGCTCCCATTGCCATAAATTGATGTCCAAAGGCTTAGAGTCTTGTTTTTATTAAAATTAAAATCTGATGGTCTAGGAATGGGAGTTGTTAGATGTGGCTTTGCCCCCAACAATGCTTTCCAAATAATCTGTTGCAAATGTTGAAACAGGGTACCAGGGAGTAGTGTTCTGTCAGAATTTGGGCAACACAGATCTGTGTCTTGAATAACAAACCAGGACAATGACATCTACTGCTGGCTCCTACAGTCTAAGCTTCCTGATCCTCAGAAAGGGCTCTGGCTGTGTTTCAAGTTGGAAGGAGCCAGAAGGAAGAAAAACAAGCCTCCTTGTTGACTTGAACTTTAGTTTGTTTTCTAGGAAATGTGTTGTATGATTTCCCATTTTGCTTTATTCTTTTTTTCTGATATTCCAAAACAACTATACTATAGTTTAAACCACAATTTGATGATAATCTTGAGCTTATTTATTTTGTTTTATTTGTATCACCTTTTGGTCCTTTGATGGTTTCTACAATTCAGAGAAAGAACTTCATCTCACACTTGTCTAATAGAGGTCCTAGATATGCAGTGACACCTCAAAAAATATACAAAATCAGAAAATTCTCAGGGAAGTAAACTAGAATGAATTGAGGGCTTCCCATGTTCCAGGTTTTGTGCTAGATGTTTTGATGCATTATTCTTTACTGAAACTTCACAACAATACAGTGTGATCCTTTTATTCTTATTTTTTAAAATGAAGGTCTTAATACTCAGAGAGGCTATATTTTATTGGTCTAATATTATAACAGTAGTAAGTAGAACATTTGAGGTTTCTGCATTTTTTCTTGTTTTAATTTCATAAAATACTTTGTCTATATTTATATATTTATTCATGAAAACATCTATTTGTTGAAAAATATTGGAGTCAGTTGAATACAGATATGGACTTTTTGTTTTTCAATCACTGCATTCACACCTGCTGTGTCAGTTTCCCCTCTCTGCCTCTAATGGGATCTCAGGCAGTCACAGCTGGCTAACCTTATCTTCAGTTTCAGATGAAACTCTGAAGTTCAGAATTTCTCCATCTTCCAGTTCAGATTGACCTTCCACTTCCACAGTTGGACAGTGGAAAAAGCGAGTCTGGTCAGTGCTTCTTCTCCTGCCCCTCAACTCTTTTGTTCTTCCTGTCCTCCTTCAACCTCAGAGATCCTTCTGGATTCTCCAGGTTTGGGAAAGTGAAAATAGATGAAAGGAATGGATTGGTTTTGTTTTCCCTTAACTATTCAGTGCCTTCTGTGTGGCAGATGCCAAAGATTCAGATGTCAGTGAAGACTGCAATATGGGATGGTTTGTTAGATTGACTTATTATAAAGAAAGACCTCATTAATATGGCTTTTTATTTAGAAAAGTCTGGAGAATAAATGTGAGATGACCCGATTGAAAAATGAAGTATAGTAGTAAGAGAGGGAAGCAATAGAGGAGGATTTCAATGGAGAAGACATTCAGAGAATTAGAATTGGTGAAAACACTCAAGTGAACTGAAAAAAAATTTATGAGATCCATGTAAGTATACTGATACAAATAAAATGGAGAAGACATGTGAAGTCAATTCTGGGTTGACAAAAGAGATAAAGGAGATACAGGCTGAAAAACCATCTGTCTTTCATTTCCCAAGGACATGTTCATTGAAATTCTCATTCACAACATATGACGATTTGATGCAGGATTCTGTAATTGCTCAGACTGTATAAAGAGTTTTGGAATCAAGAAATAATAGGCAAACTCACAATGGGGCTTGTGTGTTGAAGGGTAAGGAAGGAATATAAAGCAAGATAATGAATATGTGCTTTCATTTAGAAAAAAATAAAATAAGTTTTACAAACCTATGGGAATTTTGTTTGTGAAGAGAGTTTTCCTATCTCCCATCACACTGAAGTTTAGGTAACTAATCCTCTGAGAGCATCAGCATGTCAATTACTTATTGTGTTGTGGCTTATTGTGTGGTCTACTTGCCTGTTGGAATCAGACCTGAAAACTTTTATCTCTGATCATATTTATTCAAAAATTATTCTTGAATGTCTTCAGGCTTCACAGGAACATTATCAGTATTTTTCTACTAATTTCAAAGCACATTATGAAATATTACATAGAAACACATACAAAGAAATATTCTTTCTCTTTTTTGAGGAGGCGGAGGAGCAGAGGGACAGGGAGAGAATTTTAAGCAGCCTCTGTGCCCAGCACAGAGCCCAACACGGGGCTCAATCTCACAACCCTGAGATCATGATCTGAGCAGAAATCAAGAGTCAAGCACTTAACTGACTGAGTCGCCCAGACACCCCTGAAATATTAAATTAAAAAAAAAACTGTTTAGGGATCCCTGGGTGGCGCAGCGGTTTGGTGCCTGCCTTTGGCCCAGGGCGTGATCCTGGAGACCCAGGATCGAATCCCACATCAGGCTCCCAGTGCATGGAGCCTGCTTCTCCCTCTGCCTATGTCTCTGCCTCTCTCTCTCTCTCTCTCTCTCTCTCTCTCTCTCTGTGACTATCATAAATAAATAAAAATTAAAAAAAAATAAAAAAGAACTGTTTATAATAGGGTGTCTGTTTAGGTACCCGAGCTTGTGGAAACAAACACAAACTGCAGTGTGAATATATTGCATTAATCTTATTTTTTAAATTATTCAGATTGGAATATATCATAATTTTTGGATTACCAACCATCAGTCTTTGTTGATTACATCTCACTAATAATAATAATAATAATAATAATAATAATAAACAGAATTAGAATCCATTGACTTTATTTCTCTGGTAGTTCAGATAGGATATGAGTTGCCTAAAACATGAAATGCTTATATGGAGGCATTCTCTCTCTTTCTCTCTCTCTGTCTCTGTCTCTCCTACACCCACTCCCCTCACATACCCTCTCACACACATTCACATACACACTCCATTCTCCACATCTCTATAACTGCTAGATAGGGATTTTCTCCCACAACATAACAATCTTCAGGAAACTTTCTAAGTAAGAAAGCCTTTCCAAAGTCATATATTTGAAAACAATTATACATTCTCAATACTGGGCCAGGATCAAAATTAAGTCACAATGTAAAGCAGCAGGGGGTGTACTGGTTCTGTTAAGGGAGGAAGGGGATTCTGTATCAAAAGAGTTGCAGAACCCAGGCAGCATACATGGGCAGGATCTGGGAGAGAATGATAGGAGTAGATTCTGAGGATGTTTAATCAAAGAATGGGAACATAAGATTGAATAAGAGAGAGTTTATCAATTTGAGACCACACTCCTGATATGCAGAATTTAACATCACAGCAAAAATATCAGGACATGTCTCCTGTTGACTCTTAGAAGGGAGAGAACTACGGCCAGAATTGCTATGGTATATGAGGGAAGATGGTATTAATAGTCTCAAAGAGGAGGACGTGCTGAAGTGGATATTCCATGTGAAGCTAGAGAACCCATCAGAGGACTATGTCCCATTGGAAGACAAAGAGGACACACCTCTTACAACAAAAATACACTGGTAAGTGGGGCACGAAAATAAATTAGAAGTTCAATGGTAACCTGTATTGACAAGGTGATGCTGTTTTAAAACTGGGTTCTTTAGTACAGGGCAGTTGATAGACCCCAAAACAATAGAGGCCAGATAATTTTGTTTATCTGTCAGAAACCAGGTAGACATTATTAGATGGATGATAGGGATGTCTGACTATGAAGAGTTAGAAAGATAGTTAATAGAACATGGCATCTCTACCATAAATGAGTGGCTAACAAGGTTACTATTCAACATGTACTATTGTAAGAAAACAGGGAGGGATGATCAGAATAAAGGCAATGGGGTCTAATAAAAAAATTGAGGCCCTTTGCCCAGTTTTTGGAACTGAGGCTGTTTTTGGACTCAAAACCAATTGATTGAAAAAGAAATTGAATTACTACAGATGGATTTGGCAAACTCAAGTCTTAACTTAATCTTCATTCTTCATTCTGCTCTTTGGAAGTAACTCTGATGTTCAGTGTTCTCCCTGGCCCTTGGTTATGCCCTCTGGGAGGTTCTTACCTGTCCATTATCCTCCATGATGGCATCGGAGAAAGTGTTGGGATCACATCCTAATTGAGGAGTATACCACTTACAAAGTCAATTTCCAACTGGTGCAAGTGTGGAGCTTGAAAGCTGATTTGGAGACATTCCAATGTTTATTTTTTAATTTATGTTTATTTTTACCCTACGCTCTTTCTCAGTGGCAGTATAATTCCTATGAGAGTTTATAGTAAGTTTCTATTTGTTTACAGACAAAGTCATGTGTTAGCAACCACACTTATGTTCTTTTGTTCTTTATCTTTTTCATTTATTATTTTATTAGTTCTTGAATCTGCTATCTTTTCTTCCTTTTCCTTATGATTCTCTTCCAAATTTAATGATGGCTATTTTGAAGTTCCCTGAAATAATACGCTTTGGTAGAAAAGCCACATCTTCAAGCCTCTCTTTGTCTCAGATTTTAATGTTAATGAGACCCTTTTGTTCTAACCCTTTTATAGGTTTGTATCTGGTCATTTGATGTGGTAGATGGAAAAATGTTCCCTCCTCCCCAAAGATGTCTATGTCCCAGAACCTATAAATATCTTATGTGATATAGCAAAAGGGACTTTGCAAATATGATCAAATTAAGACCTTGAGATGGAAAAATTGTCCTGGATTACCCAGATGAGCCCAGTGAAATCACAGTTATAAGAATGAGGCAGCAGAATCAGGGTCAGAGAAGATTTACCATGGGAAATAGAAGTTAGAGTGATATGAAGACAGAAGCCAATGGATATGGGTAGCCCCTAACTGCGAGAAAATTTGGGATCTTTTAGCCCACTCTTACTTCTTAACACTTTGGCCTGGCAATGACATATCACAGTTCCATTTACATTCAATAGGTGATACTAGTCACATGCCACCCAGAGGTGTAAGAATAGACCAAGAATTGTAGAACCATGGCCAGAAAGAAGAGTGAATAGATTTTACTGAACACATAGAAGTTCCTGTCACAGTCAGATGAGGTCTTCTTCTGGGAGTGATTTTCATGCTGCAATATGAATCTAAGTAGGAAACAACCAGGTAAATAGGAAGTGGACTGCTTATATATTAAAGAAGCACTTAATAAATAAAATTAAATAAATGCATGGATGGAAGAGAAGACACTGAGCAGAAATGAGTGTAGCCCTTTGAGAGACAGAAGATCCTTGTAGGTGAAATGAAGTGAATAAGGCAAAAAAGTATTTGATGGTGAGGATAAAACAAATGCAGGGACCAAATCATGCCCTATTTTGTAAATTTTGTTAGTTTTTATGTTAGGTACAAGTGTGATGAGTTTCACTGAGGATCTTAATGGTGAGAGTGACACCAATGATCTGCATGACTGGTAGCTCCTTACCCTACTGTGTGAAATAATGAATGCAAAGAGGTATGGCGAATATAAGACAAATTTGAGATTGTCATAGTATTTCTGGTAGGAGAAATGGTAATTATATTTTGATTAAAGAAACCAAGATGAAATTTGTGATGTGTTCTGGAATTTGTTTCTCCCATCAAGCTATTATCTCCTCCAGTTTGAAATAATACATACATACACAGACACACACACACACCACAGAACTTTTTTTCTTTTCATGACTATCATTGATGAAAAAATTACTTAATATTTTTAGTCCATAGGAACACCTGCTAATGGAAACATAAATGTGAAAAGTTGTAAACTCAGAAGGGTACAGTGACTGCAGGTAGACTGGGCACCCGTAGTTGAGCTGACTGAATTATAATGTGTTGAGAAGAATTCCAAGCCAAATTTGAGTTAGAAAGGGTGTCCTGACTGACCGTTTATGTCAACTATGGGCACAGAGAAAAAGGAGAGGTGACCTATGTGCAATATGTTTGTGTTAACATAGTAGGATGAGGCAAAAAGTCATATTTCCATTCTCCCTCCATTTTTTGATTTTTCTTTGGATTGGGGAAAGCGGAAAAGCACACGAAGAGAAAGAATATGCCAAGAGGGGCCACTCAAGCGCTTGCAGCAGCTGTCCCACAACAGGGAATTATAAAGGAAACATTAGCATAAGAGGGATACAATATATGTCTCGTGATTGCAAAACCATACTGAATTCCCTGTTCATTTAAGTCATGTTTCACATCTGGTCCATATGTGTAATTGGAAATCTCAGAACTGCATTTTCATGAAGGAAGATAAAGATGCCAAATACTTTACAGAGAGGATTTATTTGTTTGTGAGTAATACGCATGGAAATGTGACAAAGGGAAAGCAATGCCTGGAACTGGGATTTAGCACTAATAAGTGAGAGAAACACTTCCTTTGTAAGGAGGTATATGAGCAATTGAAAACTTTCACTCAATTTAGCATAAATTAATAACTGAAGACTGAAACAAAGCACAGATGATAGAAAGTCAATCTAGAATCTTCTGGGAACCATTATTAAGACCAAAAAAAAAAAAAAAAAAAAGCATGAGAGAAAATAAAGATTGAAAATCTGAACTACCAAAAGCACATTGCTCAAATTCAGGAGACAACTGCTTCCTAATTCAATGCATAACTTAAGTGAATCTACATGATGCCAAAGCATCCAGATTGCTGGTTAATTAGAGATGAGGATAAAGAATAACTTGATGAATGGTGGAATTTTTGACTTGTCATCTGGATGTTCTGACCCAATAATAAACAAATATTTTATTGCAGATGATAGTAATTTGGCTTCAACATGTTACATAAAAAGCATCAAAAAGGTTACTATTGTATACATCAAATATATACTTTTATAGCTTAGCACTCATCCTTATAATTGTCAACAGTTCCGACATTTCCCACTAGAAGAATTTTGCTTCATTGTTTCCTCTTACTCAGTGGCCGTAAGGTATGCATGTGAGTGTCCTGGAAGAGACAGTGGCTCTTGAATTGTGTCTATGGCTCTGGCCAAATTGTTTGTTCTCATTGAGACTTGGTTTTCTTCTCTTACAAAGTAAAGACATTAGAATGAATGACTACAGCAGGAATACTCTGAATGCCAGTAGGAGAAACTGAACTAATAGAAAGTTGAACAAAAATAGATTTCTTTTTTTACGTAATAAATGGTCTGGACATGAGCAATCCAACATAGGGCTAATGATTCCATGACACTCTCATAGACTAAGGCTTCTTCCAGATTTGTGTTCTGCTACACCTACTCTTAGCTGTTTGCTTTTCACCTCATGGTCATATAATGGCAGCATTAGTTCCAGACATTGGGTGTAACTCCCAAGGTAGCAGCAGGAAAAGACAAACAGTGCTGCCAGCTGTGCTGGCTTTTTACATTAGGAATACACAATTTTTAAAAAATAAAGACTTATTAGGCTTTGTCTTACATATTAGTAACCATAAATATGTAACATGGTCACCTCTAGCTGAAAAAGGGAATGTTAAGACAAATATAGTGTGATAGAGAGTTAGGATAGATAAAGTTCAGTGGAATTGTCAAGCTGGTGTTAGGAAATCTTTGTCCAGTTCTTGTGACTATTTGGAGGGTTGCCTGTAACTGAGAAGGGACCTTTGGATCTTCCCATTTATGATTACAAAATATAACTTCTACCAACACAAATTGCATGATTAAAAGATGTAACCTAAAACAAGAAGTACCAGGATAACTTCTAGGTTTTTAGAAAGATTATCACATTACTTCTAGGATTCATGGGCTTTGTGAGAAAATTCCTGCAAAACTTTCAATTAAATTAACAGTTGTCAAGATGTTGCCCTTTTAATATGGTAGCCAGATGTATCATTTGAGTCTGATTGTATTCATTCTTTTTTTGCCTTTCTGAAAAAAGGATAAAAATCTGGGTTTTTACTCTGCCAAATTCCTGTGTGTGTTGTGTATGTGTATGTGTGTGTCTGATGGCCGAAAATAAAACCATGCTGCCATACAACTCTAAAAGATGAGCACACAGAAACAAAACTTAGCTAGAGATTTGGAAGGGTGCCAAGCTATTCTCTTCTGATGAATTACTAGAATCAAAGAAGCTCACACTGATATAGAAAACTTTAGGGCATTCATCCATTCATTCAACAAATATTTATTGAATACTTACTACATGCTATGTGAAAGGCACTGTTCTAGGCTGTAGGGGTGATTAGTAATGAAAACGGTGGAACAAATTCTTGCCTTCGTGAAGCTTATATTTTAGTGAAGATACATAAATGAAAACAATGTACATTCCATTCAGATAGAGCAATGGTAGAAAAAGTCATTAGGTGGGATGGGGTGGGGTAAAATTTAAGATAGGGTGTTCAGCAAAGGCATCTCCATAACTTTTGAACTAAGGACCAATGTTCTTTTCCTCTGTTTAGTCGCAATTTCTCCACTCATTCTTCAACAAAACTTGTTTCTTTTTCCTTAAGATTTTATTTATTCATTCATGACAGACACACAGAGAGAGGAAGAGACATAGGCAGAGGGCGAAGCAGGCTCCCTGTGGGGAGCCTGATGAGGGACTCAATTCCAGGACCCTGGGATCATGACCTGAACCAAAAGCAGATGCTCAACCACTGAGCCACCCAGGCGTCCCCTCAACAAAACTTTTATAGGAGCTTTCTAACCCCCTCAGATAATTGAGTAATTCATCATTTTGCTCCAGAATTCTCAGTGTACACCTTGGGGCAAACACATTTTGTGAAATTTGATACATATACACTTTGAAAGACTCTCTTTAGGAAAAAAAATAATTACAATTAGAAAATTAGATATGAATGTAAATGCTTATTTGTACTAGGGGAAAATACAGTAAATTAAAAAATTTTTACAAGCCGACAAATTCCCCAAACATCACAAAATCCAGAAAAGTAACAATATTTTTAGAAGCAAACCGATCAATTCCTTCTATAATCATTTCCTCCACATTTTGCCTATGTGGTTATGAATACTTTGGCATAAATCAAAAACTTTGTAAAATAATTTCTATAAAGAAAATGAGAAAGATAATTTAGCCTTGCCTCTGGCATGAAAGATTGATTTTTCAAATGTAAATTCAGAATGCATCAGTCATGTAAGCTCTCACAAAATGTATTCTATTCTCACCTTTTATTATAGATTGTACTGTACATATTAAAAAAATCTTATTATGATGAACACTGAAAAAGAAAGAAAAAGAAGAAACAGAATGGAGAACTTCAATGTGATTAGTTAATAATTAACTAAATCCTCCCCCTATAATTTTATACACCTGATGATTTAAAGAATTTTCCACAGGATAGTTTCTGGTTTAGGACATTTCAAGCCTGTTTCTCCTCCCATTTCTAACCTACTTCTGGTGCCAGGCACCATGGGACATATTAACATATGTTTATACTAGTACATAAACATTATCTACAGTAACATTGCCTAACTAACAGATTAACTATTAGCAGTCCAACTTCTGGTCCTGCAACATCTGTGTCATAATGAGCCAATCCCATATGGGACAGCTAGCAACAAATATACCTGCAAGTCATGTTTCAAAAATTACATAATTCTATTCTACTATACCCAACCCAGTTTCCCATCAGTCATATCTCACAAATGCCCACTTCCATTCCAATGCCCCCTTGATATAAGGGTAATTGCGGTAGAGGGAAAAAGCAGTAAGAGTCTACTGATCTTATAATTTTTCCTTGGCCAGAGCCTTTCTGCTATGTTTATTTCAGATAGCAAAAGGTAATATCTCCATCTCTTCAGAGAGAGGAAGAGCTCTGGCAAAAGTTAAAATTTCTGGTTTAAAATTTGTAAGGGCTCAGGGCACCTGAGTGGCTCAGCCAGTTGAGCCTCTGACTCTTAATTTCAGTTTAGGTCATGATCTCAGGGTTGGGATTAAGCCCCAAGATTGGCTCTGAGCTCTGAGCAGAGTCTGCTTGAGATTCTCTTTCCCTCTGCCCTTCTATATCTCTCTTTATCTCTTTAAAAATAAATTAATACATCTTCAAAAATAAAATAATATAAAATTTAAAAAATTTGTAGGGGCTTCATTTGATGAGTACCTGACTTATTGGTATTCCACATCACCTCCTGGTGTAAAGGTAAGCATTCCATCTGGATTCTCCTGGTCTGGTATTTGAATGGAAAGAAATCAATATCAATAAACCAAATTAATTTTTCCATTTTCTATAAGTTAGAATGTTTTGGATTTCAAAAAACAGAAATTCCAAATCAGTTGGCTTAAAATCATAAAGAATTTTATTGGAACATATATCTGAAAAGGCAGGGCACAATGTAACACAGTTTATGCCAACACCAGTCAGTGACTTTCTTGGCTATATCTTCTTATGTACATGGCTTCAATTTCAGCCAGTTTCCTTCATGTTAGTAAAATTGCAGAAGTTTCACATCTTATATCCACAAATTGTATAATCTCAAAGAAGAGAGAGCTTCTCTAAGGTCTTGCACTTATATCATCCCTGTAGCCAGAGAAATGTTCTGAACTAATTTTCACAGGTGTAGAATGGGCCAATCCCCTAACTGATACTTGAGGAAAGGGGGATTACAAATTCTTCAACTGGACCAGGTTGTTTATGTCTGAGCCTTTTCTGTTTTGGTTTCACAAAAGCAACAACTGGAGCAGAATCTGAAGGTGTGAACACCAGCTCCTACAAGTTTATAGAACATTGCCCAATTGACAAAGTACTTTCACATATTATATATGTACAACTCCTCTGAGACAACTTTTCTATATGAAATTAAAAAGCTGAAAACTTAGATACTATAATCTCCCATAACTATTTGGATCTCTTCATAGAAGATATAAAATGTTTTCCAGTTGTATCAGCTTGAACAATGGACCAAAAGAGAATATGAAATGGCTTAAAAGAAGAATGGGGAATCAAGAAATTTGTGGCAAAGCCTTGGTTGTAGCTCTAGCTGTTTGTCTTATTCTGCACAAGTCATACAGCTTGCCTGGGTCTCTCTTTCATCATCTTAGAATAAGAAGTAAGAAAGTGCACCACAAAGTCCTTGTTTCTAAAACTGAAGGTACGTAGATAATAAGGTTGACTTCCTTTTATGGGAATGCAGAGTGTGGTTGAGAAGGAAAGGAATCAGAAAATAAAAGAAGGGTGATGGTGGTGTCTATGTGGCTTAGTCAGTTGGGCACCTGACTCCTGGTTTCAACTCAGATCATAATCTCAAGGTCCTGAGATCAAGCCCCAAGTCAGGCTTCGTGTTCAGTGTGGAGTCTGCTTGACATTATCTCTTTCTCTCTCTCTCTGCCCCTCACCCTACTTGTGCTCTCTTTCTCTTTCAATAAATAAATAAAATATTTATTTAAAAAGAAGGGCAATATGTAGACAGGATTAAAAAACCCTTATGTATAACCTCCTTCCTCTTTTTGTTTGTAGAAGCCCAGGCCAGTAGATCACATCAATATAGATCATCCAACTCAGGGCTGGTTTTCAGAAAGCCTCATGTAGAGAGTTACGGTGCCTGTAGCTAAAAAGTGAGAACAAAATTGTATCCATAGGGGTTGCCAAGGATTGAAATATGGAGAAGGGTGTTAAAATATGTCAAAATTACAAAAGCTTAGCAATGCCTCATTTCCTGCCCTTCCCAGTCCCTGCTACAACATTCTATTTTTTACTTATAGGAGTTCAACTGTCCTAGATATGTCATATAAGTTAACTCACACAGTATTTGTCTTTTTTTTTGTGACAGTTTTTTTCTTTTTCTTTCTTTCTTTTTTTTTTTACATAGCACAACACCCTCTAAATTCATCCATGTTGTCATGTTACAGGATTTCTTTCTTCTTTCTTTCTTTCTTTCTTTCTTTCTTTCTTTCTTTCTTTCTTTCTTTTTCTTTCTTTCTTCTTTCTTTCTTTCTTTTTTTGATTTCTTTCTTTTTTAAAAAATATTTTATTTGAGAGAGAGCACAAGCAAGGTGGAGATGGGAGGGGCAGAGGAAGAAGGAGAAGCAGACTTCCTGCTGAGCGGGGTGCCTGACATGGGGCTTGATACCAGGACCCTGGGATCATGACCCAAGCCAAAGGTACACAATTAACCAACTGAGTCACCCAGGTGCCCCTCTTTCCATTTTTAAGGCTGCATGCTATTCCACTGATATACAAAGCTGTGCCTATAGACAACAAATCTGTACTGTACACTTGTACACTTAAAACTGTTAAGAGGGCCGATATTACAGTAAGCATTTTTATAAAAATAAATTTTTTAGAAGGATAAGTTACAAGGTCTTACAGGAAGCATTACAGGCTGGAAAGATAGGGAATATTAAAGAAAAATGGAAAGGCACAAATGAGAGATCCAGGAGGCTAGGCTGAGCAGATGCTGTGGCATTTTGAATGGTATTCCAAATCGATTTACCAACTTGGGACATGGTATTGTTTTTGTAAATGACAAAATTAGAAGTGTTAGTCTAGTCAGTGTTTAATTGGAACATTTTAATATTTTGAACCATATTCAGTTTTCAATAGCACATCTTTCAGGATGTACACAAAAGAGTATTCTACTGAATTTAGAAAGGAAATTCATTTATGTTGGGTTTATAATAGTCCTGCCTCCTTCAAAAAGGTAAAAGGTAATCATCATCTGTATATTTTTTAGATATTGTATTAGAAAAAAAATTTGAGTGGTAGGTGGAGAGTTGGATCTTTGATAATATTCTTGCTTATGGTAGGAATACAATAGGAAAAGATAGCTGTATTTTTTAGGAATTTTAACAGAGGCTTGGCCCACATATATAAAGCCATTTTAAAAGTGTGAAATCCAGTCAGTCACTAAGTGCTTTGCAATTTTCCTATCAGTTAAAAGTTTTGCTGAATTATGCACATTTTTCCCAAATTTCAGTTTTTTTAAATTACTTTTTAAATTTTAAATAGAGCCTTCTGAATCATACAGTGAGAGAGATGCACCACATTTTGCTGGATTTATACTATTAGTCCATAGAGTGAAAATTTTAGACTTAGTTATTTGGTTTCTACTTATCTGGCTGGTAGGGAACACATCTGTTAGCTCCTTTCATGTTTTTCAGTGGTTCAGGTAACTGGTAAAAAACATGTGAATGGCAGATTTTCTTCTAATTGTAATAGACTGGAATTCAATGAGATAATACATATATAATAGCTTAGCGTTATGTGAGTTTGTATTGGGAGTTGTGGAGGATGGAAAGTTAAGTCCAGGTGTGCGATTCTCCAAGCTACAGGAGACAAGAGGCAATGGTAAAGAGCCTGACCTATCAATACAGTATACACATAAGAACGAGATTATCTCTCGTTTGAAAAATTACTAAGGTAAATATATTTGGTATATGAATAAAAAAGTATTTTCATAATGAAGATTAAGAATTACTAAGTAGTCTATTAAAACCACTGTAGGTTAATAAGCCTGAAAATCAAATATATACAAATTTCTGGTAGCTCTTCCTCTATGTCACTATAAAGGCATTCCTCTGTCACTTGCCTTGGCACGGATGGTTTATTTCTTTATTCTATATCTCTCTCCCACCATATTAGCAAGTTGTACTGGATGAAAGTTGCATTGGGCAAGAGAGTCATCAATCGCCTAAAGAAAACAAGTACCCACCCACCCCACAGCATAGAGGAAAAAAGCGAAACTTGAGAAACTCTGGGTCAATATCACAATTCCACAATCACAATTTTATTGTGCTACCTTGGATAAGTTACTGTTTGTAAATTTGTAATTTAATATTAAAATAAGTTTGACAACTAAATTGAAGGTAATTATTTAAGGATTCGTGAAAAACTATTAGAAAAGAAGTATATGGAAGTTCAATTTTCTTTGAAGTCTAAAAAAGCATAATTATATTATTAGTAATAACAATAGTAACTAGTATTATTATAGTAATAGTATAGCAATAATAGGAAGAGTAATAATGATAATTATTGTTCTCCATAGTTGAAGTCATCCTTGGCAACAGCTATTTTGGAATGGAAAAATCACAAGAATGAGCCAGGTAATTATGAAAACATGAAGCAAATATACATTCTTTATTCCTGAGGAAGCCCTCAAGCAGCAAAAGTAATCTACAATCAGGTGCTTCAAAGTGAAATGTTAAATACTCTCTTCAGGAATATAATCTGGTTCATTAATATAAATAGAACCAGGCAGAGTTACAGTTTTTTCCTAAATTTTATTTTCTTTATTATCAAATACTTGTTTTTGTTTGCTTTTGGGAGGTGTGTGTCTGTGTTTGTGTCAGAGACAAACTCAGGACTGGTCTTTCCTTCATGGTAGAGAAAAGCATATGAAAATGAATGTCAGGGCCGCCCGGGTAGCTCAGCGGTTTAGCGCCGCCTTCCGCCCAGGGTGATCCTGGAGACCCAGGCTGGAGTCCCATGTCAGGCTCCTTGTATGGAGCCTGCTTCACCCTCTGCTTGTATCTCTGCCTCTCTCTCTCTCTGTGTCTCTCATGAATAAATAAATAAAATCTTTAAAAAAATGAAAATGAAAATGAATGTCAGAGGGCTCCAGGAACCAGACTCTTCGGTCTCACACATATTTAAGATCAAATTGCCCATTCTTCGAGATGTGTAATGGTGGTTTCCTCAATCAACTGCAAGATCTATAAGTACAAAGAATATGTTTGTGCTTGTTTCATATTGTTCTTGTTTGTAGTCGCGGAGTGCCTGCTGTCTAGCACAATGCCTGGTACTGGAAATTATCATATCTGTTGGATGATAAATAGATGACATAATTTCAAATGAGTGAATATCTATCAGAGAGTATACACCTTGAGTAAATAGATGCTGTCATCTACGTCCATCCAGGGAACAGAACTCAGTTGTTCCTGAGTTTGTGAAAGGAAGTTCTCCCATATTTGGGGCTAAGAGGAAATTGAATCTGGACCCCAAGGAATAGAAATAAAAAGTGGTTCTTATTACTGGGAATTAGCTTACCTCCAGCTCACAGAAGCAGCAGAGGTTGAAAAGCAAATGTGAGGATGAATTTGGTCTTTATTTCTTTATTTCTTAAGAATATTTATTTGTAATAGCAAAATGTTATACTAATTATTAGTCTGTTTTAAATATGTATGAAAGTAGAGAACTATATAGTTATATATATATATATAATGTATACTTATATAGTAATAGAATCATCTACGCTTTGAAGCATTCACCCTAAGATTTTTTCAAAATATGATCTCTTTGAACTAGTAGCAATTAGTCTAAAGGTATCAACTGGAGAGACAAGTGAAGTAAGGAAAAAGTTGCAGAGCAATACATGATTTCGAGGGGAAATATCAGACATGGCTCCAGGAGAAGAGCCTGGTATAACTAGGAAGGATAAGGGTTTATATTTACAGAAATTTAGGTAGATATAAAACAAAATTGTCACCTTATTTCTAAATAAAGATTGGTAGGATCTGAGGACTCACCCATGACATCCATGGCATCTCTAAAACACAGTATCTGGCATGTAGCAGATCCTCTTAAGTGGTCATCATTGCCACTATTATTATATCTGTAATTATTACTCTGATTGGTATTATTAGTTTTTTTTTTTAATTTTTTTATTTAGTTATGTTAGTCACAGAGAGAGAGAGGCAGAGACACAGGCAGAGGGAGAAGCAGGCTCCATGCACCGGGAGCCCGACGTGGGATTAGATCCCGGGTCTCCAGGATCGCGCCCTGGGCCAAAGGCAGGCACCAAACCGCTGCGCCACCCAGGGATCCCTAGTTTTTTAACTATTACTCTGATTCACATTGTGTCTAGCCAAATGATACATAGAAAAGCACTTATTCAATATCCTACACTTTGGTAGTTGTGATGGATGATGCCAGAACTTGATAACACCTGTAGTAAAAAAATGTAAATTCAACCTTTCAGATAAAATATGTGCTCAGAAAAGATCTCATCAACAAAGAAATAAACCGTATAATAAAAGAAAAATTTATTTGTGACTTCATGCTAGGGAAACTCATTCTGTTTCACTTAGTGCTCTGAGTCATGACCAATTCTGGAAAGAAGTGGTCATGGCTCTCAGAGAGAAGTCATCTTGTCTCCAGTTGAGTATAAGACAAAAATCAGAAGGTTTATCATAGTGGTTTTATAGCCCACAGAAACCTAAGGTTGAATGGACACTTAAAGAAAGAATGAGTAATGAGAAGCAGGACATGGATTTCAGGTCTTACTAGTTTGCCAAAGAAAACAACTGTCATTTCCCTCCTGCTCCTCCTCCTCCCCTCCCTTTTTTAACAGAGACATAAACAATTGTAAGGAAGCTATTATTGCTGCAAAGGTATCCAGATAGTGAAAATTCATGGTAAAATGAGGCATCTTTTTCAAGGTCCATATATTTCTGATTCTTTCCCTGAGAGTTGAGAATGGTGTGGTTCTTCAATGCGCAGGGTGTCTAATTAGGAAATGAGCTAACAATTTCCTTTTGAGTAGTCCTCTGTGTTGCTGACTGTTTGAAGCAGCAATGTTCAGAGGCCAAATCTGTGTTCATGTGCAATGTAGAATGACAACACAGAAGACAATATTTGGCCCATAAATTCAGGCCAAACCAATTTTTTGCATGACTTATGCAAAGAGAATATAAATCTTCTGTTTTCCTTATATGTCAATCCAGCATTTCTTGAAGAGAAATATTTGTATCTTTCTTCTGGATCATAGACTTGTCAATGGGAAGGCAGCACGGAACTCTACAGATATAAAGCTTAATATTTTTTCTCTCTGAAGATGTAATTAAAGACTTGTTAAGTGGCTTTTCTGAAGTTTTGTTTATGCTTATTACCATCCTAGTATGAAAGAGAAAAATGAATTGACTTTCTTAAGAAATGTTTTAAGAACAGCAGACACCAAAACTGTAAGCTTTAGTTTATAAGTTTCAAAATGGAAAATGTATTCTTCTCTGGTCACCCAACAGGTGCTCATCATAAAGGCTTACTCCAAGCTAAAGAAAATAATTTGTATGGAAATGAAAATGGGAGAAGTGAACTTAAATATAAACCTTGAACTCTGAAGTAGTTAAGTGGTGGGAAAATTTTCTTAAAGTAATCAAATAAGAAACTTGTATAAGCAATCTGGAGGAGAATAGTTAGTTTCTCCTCCTGATATAATAAGAACTGAAACAGAAAGGGTTTAACAAATAGTATGTAGAAATTACATGGTTTATAAATAAGAGGCTATACAAACATCAAAAAACAAAAAGTGTGGCTTACAATAGGGTAAAGAGAGAAAACTGAGAATAGATAATTATTTATTCACTCACCAAATATATATTGGCACCCACTACTTAAAACTGCCCTAGGTTCTAGAAAAAAAAAGTGTGCCAAAATGAAGGAAAGCAACATTTAGAATTAATATCTAGGAGAAAATAAGCTTTCATAAACTCTTTCACATCTACCCAGGACCCCAACAGTGAAAACAAAATCTGATGAACACAAGAAGATGTGCTGTATAAAGGCAGTCTGCCCTTCTCCTTTAAATTGGTGATCTTTGGGATATATTTTATTTGCAGTTTTTAGGGTTCTGTGATTCTAAGGATCTCAGAAGAATTGATAATCAAAACTAATATCTGGACCAGATGCAAAGGACAAGACAGTTTTCTCTTGGGCTAATGTATTCGAAGTATGCTGTTGGGGATCTTTGACCTATTTCTGTCAATTCAGAGAAAGCAACTATCATAGAAGAAAACATATTATTATGTGCTCTTCATAGCTACCCAAATGTACTCCACATTACCTTATGGTTACAGGATTCTTGATCTTCTTCTACTTTTTACTGTAGTGTTGATTTTATTGTTACCAGATGTTTGGCCCTGTGCCTTGGGTTACCCAGGTTCACTGGCCCAACAAACAAAACAAAATTGGAATCATATTGAGTACATACATTTGATGAAATAATGATATGTCAGAGAAATGAGAAGGATAGTGCCAAAGGGGAAAAAAATTGAAGTGCTGTCTTAGGAGGGTAGAAACACAAATGCCAAGAACTTTTAGAACCACACTCAGCATTTTAAAGAAAGCTTTAATGTGTGAGCAAATTCCAGTGGCTACCAGGGCAAACTGTACTTTTATATGATTCACAAAGCTTTGTTTTAAGGGACTGGGATAGGGACTGTGTAAGCGATGAAACGCACATTCCCTTCACATCCAAGAACCCATTGCAGTGGTATTTGTCACGCTTATCCACATGAAACTAGATTTTTAATACATTTTTATATTTATGTTAGATTGATCTTGGCAGATGGTTTTTAGTAAATCCCAACATTCAGTAAATCATGCTGAAAAACTTACCTTAGAGCACAGATTCCACTGTTGTTCAAATAAACAATAGCTGTGTGTTTGGTAACTTAAGAGAAGAATTTTCAGACAGTCCAATTGAACTTCACCACACAGCTTGCCACCTTCCCTGGCTCCTGCATGCTAGCCCTACTGACTACTCTTCAATTGACCTCTTGAATTCCTACCTCCCAAAAGATGACAGGAAAGACATCAATGACATATGTGGGGTAATGGAAAAGAAATGTGTCACGGGGAGCCAGAAAACTATAGGTGGGGGAATAGCTCTATTTCCAAATGTGACTTTGAGTTTCAATTCTACCTCTTTGAGTTTCAATTCTCGTATTTTATCTCTGAAAAAAGGACTGTAATATACTCTTTGTCTATCTAATAAGGTAGGTGTGATGACTTAATGAAAACATGTGTGAAAAGTTTTGTAAATGAGAAAGGGCCTCACTATTGCAAACTATTTACAATGTGTGAAAACAATTTTTAAATTTGAAACAAAATTGCATACATTTGACAGTGTAATATTAATATTTCAATAAATATTTTAGAGACATTTGAACACTCCCTGTCACATGCTTCAATTTATTTTTGATTCCATTTGATTTGAGAGAACCTTGGCTACTTGTTATAATGCCCATGTAATCGTATATGCAGAAAATACCAGGGGATAAGGACAAGTGTTAAGCTACTCCATGTTTTCACTGAAATGAATGCCTGAGAAATACAGTTTATAACAAAACCCAGAACTGTGGCCTTTGACTTCTCAATTACAAAGACCATTCTCTTAGCCAGAACATAGGAAGGTGTTTAATCATTTGTGTGTGAGTGTGTGGCAAAAGACACATAATATTAAATACATCATCTTAGCCATTTTTTTAAAATTCAATAGTGTTAAGTATAGTCACATTGTTGTGCAGCAGATCTCTATAACTTTTACATCTTGCAAAACTGAGATGGTATATTGATTAACTAGTTTCCTTTTCCTCTCCCTACAGCCCTGTTCCTAAGATTCTGACTATTTTAGAGACTTAATATGTGTGAAATCATAGAGCATTTGCTCACTTATGACTAGCTTATTTTGTTTAGCATAATGTCCTCAAGGTCCATCCAGACTGTAACATATGATAAGATTTCCTTCATTCTTAAACCGACATAACATACCACTGTCTGTACATTCTGCATTTCTATATTCATCTGTTAATGAATGTTTGGTTTGCTTCTATCTCTGGGCTTTTGGAATAATGCTGCAATGAACATGGGTATGCAAAGGCCTCTTTGAGATCCTGCTTTTAGTTCATTTGAATACAAATTCAGAAGTAGGATTATTGGATCATATGCTAATCAAGTCTATTTTTAATTTTGCGAGAAATCTCCATGATGCTTCCCATAAAAGCTACACCACTTCATATTCTCACTAACCGTGCACAAGGGTGCCAATTTCCTCACATCCTTGCCAACACTTGTTATTTTCTATTCTTTTCATAGTGGCCATCCTAATGGATGTAAGGTGATATCTCATTTTGGTTTTGATTTGTATTTCTTTTGTGATTAGCAATGTTGAGCATCTGTTCATATGCTTGGTCATTTGTATATCTTCTTTGGAGAATTGTCTATTTAAGGCCTTTGCTCATTTTTTAAATTGAGTTACTTGGTTTTTGTTTTTATGGGGTTTTGTTTTAGGCTTTTTTTGTTTTTGTTTTTGCTTTTGTGGGATTTTTTTTTGCTATTGAGTTGTATAAAGTCCTTATACCTTTTGAGATATTAATTCATTATCAAATATAAGATTTTTAAATATTTTGTCCCATTCCATAGGTTGGCTTTACACTCTATTGATTGTTTCCTTTGAGATACAGACATTTCTAAGTTTGACATTGTTAAAGTATTTATACTACCCAAAGTTATCTGTAGATTCAATGTAATCTGTACACCCAATGTATCAAAATCTCAATGGCATTCTTTGCAGAAATAGAAAAAAAATTATCCTAAAATTCATATGGAATCTCAAGGGACCCTGAATAAGCCAAACAATCTTGAAAAAGAACAAAGTTGAAGGCCTCACACTTCCTGATTTCAAAACATATTATACAGTAATCTTTATAATTTATGCCACATAAATTTTTGGTTTTGGCATAAAGACAGATATATAAACCAATGGAACATAATAGAGCATCCATAAGTAAACTCTTACATATATGGCCAAAAGATTTTCGACAGGGTGACAAGAGTATACAATGGTGAAAGCACAGTCTCTGGAACAAATGGTATTGAGAAAACTGGATATTTAGATGCAGAAGAATGAAGTTGGATCTATACTTTATACCATACACAAAAATTAACCAGAAATGGATTAAAACCCTAAATATAAGACCTAAAACTATAAAAACCCTTAGAAGAAAACAGGGGAAAGTTTTAGGACATTGGATTTGGCAATGGTTTCTTGGATATGACACCAAATGTACAAACAACAAAAGCAAAGCCAGACAAATGGTGTATCAAACTAATATACATTTTAAACTAACAAAAGTACAGGATAATAAAAATTATGGTATGAAACTTCATGATATGTCAAATAACCACAGTAGAAAACAGTCTAAATTACATAGGGTCCTGTTGGCAAAGCACTGGGGAAAATGTTGGCATTGGCTAAGTGAAGTTAGAAGGGTGGGCATGGCCTGAACCCATGTGTAATGGTTTAGAGACCAGAGATCACATGACCCAAGTGAGGAGGTTTAAGTAATCTGATTTGGCTGAAGCAAACAAACATGTAAATGAAAGAGATTGCAACCTGCCCTGTTTTCTAGGGGACGTCATATAGAGTTCTCATGCTTTATCTCACAATTCATTATGGCCCAAATTAAGTACACTTATTTTTGCTGTTTCTATCTTCATTTATGACAGATAATATAAAATCTTTATTCCTTTCAACATTTTGTGAGTTCTTCTTATATAAGAGAGGTCTAGGACTACTCTAAGATATAAATCTTATAAGATCCATATTCCCTGTTGTCTATATTTTATTATATAAAAGCTTCTTCATGTCCTTAAATCTAGTTCACTCATAGACTTCCTGACTTTCTGTTATCTATCATGCCACATGAAAAGCACTGGGAGTACAAAGATAAATAACTTTAAGTTCTTTTCATTTGTATCCATAGATTCTACTTACAATGTTTTATCTTTTCTCTGAGTCATGCCCAGATTGTTCATGAACATCCTACATTATACAGCTCTGTGCTAGATGTAATGTTCTTCTCAATGTTTTACAAATGGAATTTGTATTTACAGATATTTACATGTGTTGGATTCAATATATACTCATTGAATAACTCTACAGGTGAGCCATCAATGTACATTAGACATGGAAGATAAAGAAGGTGCCACCATTCCCCCTTGAAATATGGAAGGATGAAATTATGGCATAGGAATTTCTAGCACTTATCTTCCCAGAAACATCATTTTAAACAACTATCTTCCTATGAAAATACCTTCAGGAAAGCCAAGAATCCCAAATAAGAGATTATAGCACTTGAGTGAAACACAGAGGAAGGTAGGAAGGATAGATTCTCACTAGTCCCATCACCCCTCCTCGAAGTCCAGGCAGCCCAGTGTAGGGAGATACTCCCTTCTAGTGGGAGAAGGAAAGTGAAGTGAACCCTTTATTTCACCATGGATCCCAGAGCCAGCCTGTCCAGCACCAGGCTGACTCCTGCAGCCCTATTGTCTCCCTGTAGGCTCCTGCAAAATCAGACTCCCAACACCCAGTGTTTGCTGGCCCCAGTAGTGCCAGGCAGCTCCTGGGACCCCAGGCATCATCCTTGCTACCAGACTTCCAGTGGCTCCTGCAAACCCAGGCCCCTAGTTTACCCTAGCTCCTGCTGTCTCCAGTGGCCCCAGGCAACTCTATCATCCCAAATACCTTCTGTGGCACCAAGCTCCCAGCAGGCCCTCCAGCAGTGGTACCAACTCAAGTGGTACCAGGAGGATACTATGGTTCCAAGTGACTTCCTCAGTTCCAGGCTTCCAGAGGACCCTCATAAACACAAGCCCATAACCCACCAGGGCACTGGCTACCTCCAGTGGCCCTGGGAGGCTGGTCATGGCATGAGGCTCCACCAGAGTACTAGCCATCTTAGTGTTAGTTGGGCCCCAGGCCCAGGGTAGCTTCTGTGATGACAAGCTCCCCACCAACCCAGGCTCCCAGTCAGACCCACTACTAGGCCAAATACCATGTATACAGGTTTTTAATGCATTCCAGTGCCAGGCTCACCCCATGGACCTAGATTTCACACTGGCTCCCATAGACCTGGGATATCCCATCTACTTCGCTACCAGGTGAACCCTGTGGTCACAGCCTTGAGATTAGTTCTCAGAGACACCGATTTCCAGCCACCCCAGCACTAGACTGGCTCCTGCACATACAACCTCAAGATTTTCCCCTGAAGCCTCAAATTATAGTCCTTACTTTCATCATTTGTAAAAGAAATATAGTACAGAACATTCTTCTTTCAAATAATCTGGTTGTACAACCAGCTACTATATGTAAGATTTCTGAATAATACTTAGCACTGGTAAGTGTTCAAAAAATGCTGTCTGTTTTCATGAATCTGTTCTAAATATGAAATGTGTTTTCTTTTTTATTTTTTCAAATTTAAAGCCTTGCAAATGCAGGAGTGTGATTTATAAAGAAATACATTTCCACTTTGTTTTTATTGCTGTCAGAGATTTAACAGCTCACCCCATTTTCCCAATAAGAATAATAAACCGATCTTCTCTGGAGTGTGAGATTTGTTGGTCCAAAGATAGAGTAAGAGAGTTTGGTACAATATGTGAATGCTGGAATTCATTGTGAACTGTATCATCTGAGAGGAGAATGTCTGGGCCATGGATATACACTGATTCACTTAACTTAGAGGAGATAGGAGGCCATATTCCCCAAATGAAAAAGATCCATGACTCCACAGAAGACATTAACTCAGATCATGGAGCACAAGTCTACCTGGGTACTGAACAGTTAGAAACTGGGCCTTGGAAACTTCAGGGAAAGTCGTGGTGGACAAGGAACATGGAGAAAGTGGTTTCCATGGGTAGCATAGAAGTTGTACACTAATCCTCAAGGAGACTACATAAGCTTTGACAACACCATTTCTGTATGATTAGAATAGATAGAAAACTATAGGCTCTTTCCCTCCAAATGTTCTACATTGCATAAGCTCCAGCATTTATGTGTTTTGCTGTGAATCACAGCATTTGGATCCCCAATGCATTGATGAACTATAATTTCCTGCCAAACTTGAGAAAGATTCATTTTGATAAGGAAAAAATAATATGTTTTTTATCTGACAATCATAGAGCATCATTCTACCCTTTATATTTAACGACCTAAAGACCCTATAAAAATACTGTATCAGGCCCATGCCAATGTCCTGTTATACAACTCATCCTCCTTCACTTCATGTGTCCTTTATTGTGGCTATGGGGGAGATGAGTGGAAATGAAACTAGTAACATCAAATGTTCTTTCCACAAACACCAAAAACAAAGATGCAATAAACTGGAACCATGTTGGGTCTAAGCTTAATTAGAATGAAGGGAGCCCTTGAGGATGAGAAAGACCCCAATATGGATGAGCAACTCAAAAATTAAATGGTCACATGTTTAAAAAAAATGACAATACTAGCAACATGTAGTCATATTGCATTGAAAAAGCTTTACCAGCCAGGCTGACTAAGAATTCTAGAGATAACACAGTGTGCTTTGTGGACAAGTGGAGGCTATTTTGCTAAATACCAGAATTCAAAATGTGGCAGGAGTTTGAATCCCAGTTCTATCGTTTACTAGTTACATTTGGGTAAAATATTTTACCATTCAGCTTTCATTTCTTTTATGGCCAACCTGGGATAATCATGGCCAATTGGGTGGAAACATTATGAGTTATATTATTGTAAAAGTTAATTCACATATGAGAGTCCCTCACTCAGTACATGGCATATTTTAGGAACTCAATTAATTTTGTTTAATTCAGTTGAGAGCATTCCAATCAGGAGTAATTTTTTTGAAATGTTGGTAAAACATCTTGTTGCTTTGGTGTTTTCTAGACATGCTAGATTGACTCTTACTTTCCAACCAGATGTTGGATGTTGTACAGACACATTAGGATTATATGTTTAACTCTGAAAGGACAGCCAGTAATGCACTGTCCAAATAGATATGCATGTGAAGACAAAAATAACAAATTGGAACCAAAGCATTTTAGGAGCCCTGACTCTCTTTCTTTCTTTTTTTTTTCCTCCTGACTCTCTTTCTTATATATTTTGTTAAGTGTTCCAGGAATTTTAACTTGTAGAGAAGCTGAAGAGCATGAGTTTGATTTTAAAAGTTGTTTATGTAACATTCAACCTGTTAAGTAGGAGCAATGAGGTAGAGAGGATGATATGGAAAAGGACAAAATGGAGCTACCAAGCGCTAGTTGTGTATTCTGGACTAGTGATTTGAAAGGAAAAAAAAAAGTATTAGAAATTTATCAAAGAGACTTTACTAGTATTTGGATGTTGGCTTGACAGAAGTTATTCAACAGCTGGGAAATACAAGTAGCATCATATAAGTAAAATGTCATTTTATCTTTTCATGTCTTCTTTCTTTCTCCTGCTCCAGACTTAGGAGACCAGGGAAATGGAGTGTGGAGAGTATAAAAGACCAGGAAAGAAACTAATCACATCCTGTATTTCCACAGCAAGTAACTGAGGTTGGCTCAGACACATACTGGAAATAAAGTTGGGGGCCAGAGGCATGGGGGAAGAATAACAAGAGGGAGAAAGGGGAAAAAAATAAATAATGACTAGATCACAGTTTAATAGTAATATATTCTTTTTTAAGGCATAAAATGGAATTGTTATAATAACACAAAGTGCCCCAAATTAATTACATTTTCCTGATATTCTGAAGAGTGACAGGGATTAGATCTGAAGGGTTATAGTGAAGAAAAATAAAACTATGGCTGGTTAAGCCTAAAACTTGTAGCATCAATATGTCATTTACAGTATTTTCCAGAAAACTTCTGAGAAAACTCCCACTATGTTCACAATTGTTCCCCAAAACCTCACATCTGTTTTCAACAACTTTGGTGTGCAAACACCTCTCTGTACTATGACATCAATTGGTATAGATGCAATGACATTTATTATATTTTTAGTAGAGAGCTGAAACTGGCTCATACCAGCTTGCAAGAACCAATTGTTAAATTTTCAGAAATCTTGCAAGCCAGTAGGGAAATGTAGGAAAAGTTAGATTATGCTAGGTATAAGCTTACAATCAAGTAATCTAAAAAACAAAGACAATAAACAATCAAAATTCATCACTTGCTGCTTATTTTTACTATATATCACTATCATCTGTGCTCGAGTTTACTTATGAGTACTATATTTATCTACTAGAAATATCTTATAATACTGTGCTACTATGCATCGCTTTCCAATTCCACGTTCAATGACATCATGTTGGTAGCTTGAAATCACTGAGACTATTTAGACTACAGAAATTAGCACATACTATAAATGAGGTTCCTTCATTTTTTTGCTTTGTTTCATTTGTTTGCTTGTTTTTTTTCCTGGAGAATTGTTTTTTAAATCTTTACCAGTACATCATTGGGTGATCTCTGATTGCTACTCTTTCAAGAGTTCTTTAACACTCCATATTATTTTAAGAATTGCCTATTCATTTTGTTCATCAGAAATCCTCATATCTCTTTCCATATGAACATACTAGATCTCAACATTCCATTAAAGGAATAGGTAAATATTTAGAAATTGTACAACTATGAGGAAGTGTCATGAACTAGAAATACTGTGCTATTCTAAAAATATGTTTGAATGGTTCTTACATACAAAAACTTAATTTTTGATAAAAAAGTATCTCTAGCCTATGATACATCATTGTGAATCAAAGAAAATATTTATTTTTTTAAAGAAAATATTTAGTGCTGAAGACTTTTGTTCATAATTCCTCTTGTGAAAAGAGAAATGGAAGTGTGTGTGTGTGCCTATACATATATACTATTTTTTACATCATTGTCAAAATGACTTAAAGCCAAATATAATTGGACAATCCTGAAAAAAAAACAAGAGAAAATAATTATCAGAAAAAAAATATCAGGAAAAATCCAATGAAATATTCAATTCAGTGCTGAAAAAAATGCTATCAATTTAGAATTCTATACTAGTATTAGTTATTTTTATATCTATATCTATGAATACATATTCTTAGTTTCTTTTAATTTTTAATTGCATAGAGCAAAAAACATGCACAATTTTGTTTGATTTATTTTATACGTAACGTAATATATATGAGTACAAGAGCATGAAGGATGGAAGAACTTTTCAGGGTTCTTATATTAACACTTGTAATTCAATATTAAATATAATTCAATTTTGATAATTTAAAAATGATAATTGTTATTCTTAGAGCAACTTCAAAAAATAATTGAGACAGTTATAAATGCAATAGAGGAAATAACATAGAATACTAAAATGTCTGTTTAATACAAGACAGGTAGCAAAGAAAGTACAAAATAAATAAATTTATGAGACAAATTGGAAAGATACAGCAAATGTCAGACCTAAATCCATCAGTTTCAGCAATTACTTCAAATTTAAGTAGATCAAATAGTCCAATCAAAAGCAGAGACTGACACTAAATTTAAAAGAAAACAAAGCTATGTATATGCTAACAAATATACAAATAATTTGAAGGTAAAATGATAAAATGCAAACAAAAGTATCAGAAGGCCAGAGTGGCTATATTGATATCAAATTATATAGCCCTCAAGACAGACTTGTCTATTTAGAGGTAAAAAGAGAACATTCATAATGATAAAAAAGGATCAATATATCAGGGAGGTGTAGCAATTATAAATATGTATGCACCTAAAAACAAAGTTTCAAAATATGTAAAGCAAGAACTGACAGCTAAAGTAGAGGAAAGAGAGGTATCTTGTTAGAAGAATGAGATTAAAAATCATCTGATAAGGAGGCAGATATAGAGGAGCAGTGTAAATGGGAGTGCAAGTGTTACATCAGGATTTCTGTACAACTGTCACTTTCACAAGGAATATGATTTGATAATGAATCTTCATTCATTCATGCATTCATTTAGCAAATATTTATTGAGCAATTGTGTGTGGGGCAATAAACTTAGGGTGATTATATAGTAGGGAATAAAATAGACATAATCCCTGCTAAAATAGAATTTAATCTTTCTTTTGTAGGAAGCTGATTTATATAGTGATTCTTCTTTAGAAAGAGGAATTCAAGTTGTCCTAGCCAAGAAAGAGGAGAAATGGAAAGATTGATACCAGGCTGGATGAGACTTTAAGAAATCACAAGTAGAAAGAATACTGAATTATATATGCTAAAGGACAGGAAGCAGGATAAAAATAAATGAGATATGATCTTGTTTAGTGGGGAAATGGTAATAGGGTCAAAAAGATATATGACAGTACTATAGAGCTGTAAAAGTGATTGGTGCAATATGAATTCCTAAGTGGCTATAAAGCAGAGTGGAATGAAAAATGAAAAAAATACATATAAATATGAATATGTAATAAAACAAGAAATATAGATAAAATAAGTATGTTTCAGAAATAGGCAAAATTTTGAGAACTGTTTGGAAGAAGTGGTAGAAGGCAGGAAGACTTTTCTTGGCAAGTGTGGCTAGGTTTAAGGAGGAATATCAGAGCAGAGAGGGGGCTAGGAAAGAATGCTGATGAATGCTTGACAACTAAGTTTTAAATGAAAGATGGAAATATGAGCAAAAGAATAATCCAAATAAAAATGGTGTTGGAGAAAAATTATCCTTGCTGCTGTGTCACAGATTTGGAAATAGATTGCCGTATCAATAAAAGTTAATCAAATAATGTTTTTGGAGGAGTAAATTTCTCTCTTTCTCTCTCCCTTACAAAGTTTTCATACTGGGGAAGCTTCTATTACAGCAACATCCTGTCTCCTTATTCATTCTTTTCCATGGGAAAGGCGATGACTTATTTGATTACTCAGGTTTGAAAAAGGATTGAGCATGCATGACCACATTCTTCTCTATCTTTAGTATCCAACTCCCTATAAGAAGCCCCAGTTCATCTCTGATCTTTCATGCCATATATTTTATGAAAGTAGACCTCTAAGAAGGTGTTTATGTGGGCGGGTATATGTCTAAATTTTAGCGATTAGTCAAGTCAAATTATTGCTACCATACTCCATCTGCTTGAATCTTGTGTTTCTCAATGTTTTTGAACTTGGATGGAGAAGAGGAGTACTAATTACTATGTCTGTCAAGCTTTAGGATAATGAATTAAAAAATAAAACAATTTCTTAAAATATCCCTATTTTAGTTTCCATCTTGAATGTTTAGTTATTAGTTAGAGATACTCAGGAAAGAAGTGAGCATTAGTTACATAAATTTGAGATTCACTCTTTAAAAGTAATATTTGAAGCCATAGTGATTAGGGGCACCGGGGTGGCTCAATCAGTTAAACATCTGACTCTTGATTCCGGCTCAGGTCATGATCTCAGGGTGGTGGGATTGAGCCCCACATCAGGCTCCATGCTCAGTGTGGAGACTGTTTGAGATTCCCTCTCTCACCCTCTCCCTCTGCCCCTCACCCCATTGGCTCTCTCTCAAATAAATAAATAAATCTTTAGAAAGAGATAGAGCAAAAAGTGATTAAATTGTTCAGAAAAGTAGAATGAAAAGATAAGAGGGCAAAGGGAAGAACAATGTTGTTAAAGTCATAGACTATAGCAGTGAAGGAAATGAAGGCAGAGGGAGTCTATTGATAGAATGGAAGAAAAGACCTTTGCATCTCAAAGGTCATGAGTGGGAATAAGAAATTGAGAGAAACAAAAAGAAAGATGAGTAAGTTAGAAAAGGAATCTAGGTATTTACATATTTAAATGCAGAACAATTCAGAGCAATGCTTAGGCCATGGAACAAAGAAGTCACTAAAATAGAGGAATGGTCGAAACCATGGGTGCTGAGAAAGGCAAGGAATGGAAAGTGTACTGCATTGACTAGTTATTTCCAACACATGCTAGTAATTCAGAATGATGGCAAGTCTTTGTGTGAAGTAGTTAGAGTTCATGTTCTTAAAGAACAAATAAGATTCGCCATCTTTTACCAGGCACTATCTGAAGAGACTATTGATTCAACAAACCGGGCTGACAAGGTTACTGATTTTCTTGAACTTTTATTTTAAAGAAAGAATGAAGTAATAAATGAATAAAGAAAAATAGGAACACATAGTGATGAGTTCCAAGCAGAGTTTAAATAGAACAATGAGATACAAAGTGACAGTCTGGCTTCTTTAAATTGGTAGTCAGAGAGGCCTCTGTGCATGTGAGGAAGTCCCTTAGTCTAATACAAGATAGTGATGGGTTGGGCAGAGTATGGCATGAGCCACAGAGGAAGATGGGTTTTGGGTCCTCCAGCCCTGCTGTGCCAGGAATCATTCCAGGAAAAATGACTGTTCTTCCTTTTTGAGAAAGGAACCAGCAAATGCCTCTTACTTTGGTCCTACTTAGTTATAAGATTATATACACACCAATATGTTCCCTAATGTGTGGGACTAGATCAAACACACTTAAGTCAGGAAGAGGAATAATTAATTACTCAATCTCTTTGGAATAGTAGATGCCTACAATACAGCAAGTTATATAGTCTGAGTTGAGCATATTTTCCATTAACTTTAAGAAATGAGGAAATTGAGTCCATGAAAAAATGAGTCATTTAAGGCTGCATGTTGATTCTGGGGCTCAGCCCAGGCGAAGGTTAAGCTTTCAGATTCTAGTTTAAAGCATTGGAATGGTCAAACTCCTCCAACTAAGCTGAAGTGACACTGTTGGCTATTGCATATTGAATGCCTGTATTGTAGTGGCCACTGGGTAGATGGACAGAAGAGAAATTTGACAGGCTGTTAGAATATCCAATGACTGACTAACCACTAAAAAAGATTCAAGGAAAACAATGTCAAATACCCAGAAATACACAACTTGGACTATATTTTAAAGACACATTGTGGGCACATCTTACAGAACCAAAATGGCAGCTCATCAGAAGTGTACTTATTTGGCTTTAGCCATTGAGATGAATCTAGATTCCAAACACAGTTACTCTAAGCACATATGTTTTTTTGTTGTTGTTGTTGTTTTGGGTTTGTTGTGTTTTTTTTTTTTTTTTCACATTCCAAACCCTCTCTGCCTTCTGATTAGTTATCAAAAGTAGTCTCCACCAGCGAAATTCAGAGTGCAAATAGAGTCTTATGTAATTGGAAACCACTAGAATCATATTTTCCAGGTTATTTAGAAATAGTGAAGGCAAAGACTATCTCCGTTTTACCAAAGGTAATGAGTGCTTCAGCAAAATCCATGATTTCTGCTAAGAAAGTGACTTAATAATAATAATAATCTGAAAGCCTGGCAGAGACTTAGATAATAACAGAAAGCATTTGCTCTTGATATTTATGCAGATGTCAAAGGGTCTTTGAAATCATTGCATAAAGGGTTTTATATGTGCTTGAAACAAAAACAAAACAGGAAATTAGGCATTATTAGGAGCCCCTCATTGTTGAAGAGAAAGAGTGAGTTTTATCTGTTATTTTATTTTATTTTCACCACAAATGCATTTTCTTTTCTTTTTTTCATTAAGTTTTTAAATTCTAATTCCAGTATAGTTAACATACAGTTATATTAGTTTCAGGTGTACAATATAGTGATCCAACAATTCTATACATCATTTCTTAGTGTTCATCATAAGTTTATTTTTAATTCCTGTATTCTTAATCCTATTCACCTATTTCACCCATCCTCCCCATCCCCTCCCTTCTAATACACTTTATTTTAAAAGAGTACCCTCAGTTAAAGTTATTTTTTCTTTTTCAACAAGAACATTTTTTACTTGAAGCACACTTCAGAATACATGGTTCTAAAAGATAAATATAAAAATTCCATCCAAGAAAAACAGAACATATACTTTCTTCAAGCACAGAGAAGAATCCCTTGGTTAATTCACATAAAAAGAGACATAACAAATATTACAAATGTAAGAAGACTGAAATCATACCAAGTATATTTTCCAATCATAGTGGTACAAAACTAAAGATCAACAATAAAACAAAGTTGCAAAATCTACAATGTAAATATTAGATATTTGAAATGTAAATATTAAATAACACACTACTACACAAGCAATGGGCCAAATAAGAAATCAAACATCAAATCAAAATATGTCTCAATACAAAAGAAAAAGAAAACACAATATTCCAAAACCTATGGGATGTAGCAAAAGCAGATGTTAGAGTAAGATTTATGCTATAAATGCTTATATTAAGAAAAAAAGTTCAAATAAACAACATTATACCACAGTGAACTAGAAAAAGAAAAAAATTGAGCTGAAATTTAGTAAAGGAAGAAAATCACAAAGAAAAGGCAGAAATATATAAAATAGAGGCCAGCATAAACAATAACATAATATTGAAAGTAACGATCATTTTTTTCCAAAAAACTGAACAAAACTGGCAATATTTTAACTGCATTAACTAAGGGAAAAAAGATAGAAGACTCAAAAACCAAAATGAGAAATGGAAAACAATACATTAGATAATCAGAAATAGTGTGATAACACGTTAGTATAAACAATTTAATACTAACAAACTGAGTAACTTAGGGAAAAAAAACAGATAATTCCTAAAAATGCACATTACCAAGGTTGAATCATGAATCTCAAATCTGAGAAATAGGAAATCTCAGACCAATAATAAGAAAGAAAGTCGAATTAGGAATTAAAAATGTCCCAGCACAAAAGAGCCCAAGACCACATGGTTTCATTAGTGAATTCTACCAAATATTTAACAAAATAATTAATGACAATCTTTATTCAAAATCTTACAAAGAATGCAATAGAGGGGACATATTTAAAATTCTCCCATGAGTCCAGTACTACCCTGATAGTAAAACAGGATAAAAACAATCAAGAACAAAAGAGTCTAGTTTGTCCGGTATAAGTATTGCTACTCTGATTTTCTTTTGACATCCGCTTGTATAATACTTTTTTTCTCTAACCCCTCACTTTCAATCTGCAAGTGTCTTTAGTTCTAAAATGAGTCTCTTGTAGGTGGCATACAGATGGATCTTTTTTTTTAATCCATTATGACACCCTATGTCTTTTTTTTTTTAAAGATTTTATTTATTTAATTATGAAAGACACAAACACACACAGAAAGAGAGGCAGAAGGAGAAGCAGGTTCCATGCAGGGAGCCTGATGTGAGACTTGGTCCTTGTTCTCCAGGATCACGCCCTGGGCTGAAGGTGGCCTAAAGGCCTAAACCGCTGAGCCACCAGGGGCTGCCCTACCCTATGTCTTTTGATTGGAGTATTCAGTCCATTTACATTCGTAGTAATCATTGATGGGTATGTTTTTATTGTCACTTTATTACTTGTTTAGTCCTTGTTTCTGGAAATTTTTTCTGATCCTTTCTTGTCTTTGTCACTTTTGGTCTCTCCTTTGCACTCAAAGAGTTCCTCTAATATTTCTTGCTGGGCTGGTTTAGTGGTCACAAATTCCTTTAGTTTTTGCTTGTCTTGGAAACTTTTTATCTCTCCTATTCTGAATGATAGCTTTGCTGGATAGAGTATACTTGGCTGCAGATTTTTTCCCATTCCCACTTTGAATATATCATGCCACTTTTCTTCTGGCTTGCCAAGTTTCTGTTTGAGAAATCTCCAGCTGGCCTTATAGGTTTTCATTTTTAAGTTAAGAACTTCCTTTGTCTTGCTGCTTTTAAGATATTTTTCACTATATTTTGCAAATTTAATTACAATATGTCTTGACATTGGCCTGCCTTTGTTGCTTTTGATGGGAGTTCTCTGTGACTCCCACATCGAGATGTGGTTTCCTTCCCCAGATTAGGGAAGTTTTCTGTTATTATTTTTTGAAATAAATGTTCTGTCCCCTTTTCTCTCTCTTCTTCTTCTGGGACTCCTGTTAATATGAATGCCATTATGTTTGATGGAGTCACTGAGTTCCCTAGGTCTATTTTCATGTTTGATAATTCTTTTGTTCAGTTTCATTATTTTCCATTATTTTGTCTTCTAGGTCACTAATTTGTTCCTCTGCTTCTTCCAGTCTGCTGTGCATTGCTTGAAGCTGTTTCCAACCTTATTTATTATATTCTTCATCTCTGATTGATTCTTTTATAACTCTTTTATCTCTGTCTCACTGATACCTTTATTCTTTTCTCAAGCCCAGTGAGCATCCTTATGATTGTTGCTTTAAATTCTCCATCAGGCATGTTACTTATTTTTGTTTTGCTTAGATCTCTGGCCATGCCCTTATCTTGTTCTTTTCTTTGGGATAAATTCCCCCATTTTAGCATATTATCTACGTTTCTGACTTCTCCTCTTTGTTGGAAAAGCTGGTTATGTCTCTTGCTCCTAAGAGTAATGGCCTTATGAAGAAGAGGTCATGTAATGCCCAGGCCTGATACTGGAGAGAGTGTCTCCAGTTTGTGCTGCATGCACTCTGCTTGTGTGTTTTGACTGCTCTTTCAGGCCAGTCTTCTGCAGAGGCTCTCCTTGCTTGCTGTGGGCAGTATTTGGTCCTGGCCTGAATATGGTGACTTTTAACTAGGTGTGCTCTGGTCTTCTTGTGAAATGAAACATGACACCAACTCTACCAGAGTCAAATCCCTGCAGAACTCTTGTGGAGAGAGGTGGCATGGACAGAGCTTTGCACCAATCTCTCTAGGGAAGGAGGCTGCCATGCTGGGATGGAGGCAAGCCTGACTGAGAAGGGCATCCCTACCAGAGTACAGTGTGGTGGGGCTTGGTGTAAATAAGTTAGGTAACCTGTGTCTGCCATCTCCATGTGGTTGCCTCTCAGGGAATGTTCCTAGAATAGCAAATCATCTACCTACTGTGTGCTCCAGGCATTTTTTAAATCACTGTTTCCACACTATTTGCCTATAGATTGTTTGCCTGCCTTCTCTCCAGGAGCAGCGCAATGCCCTCCAGGCTCTATCCCAGCCAAGCCTTCTGAGCCTTGAAATTCCAGGCTTTTTTTGTTTTTTTCTAATTTTATTTGAATTAAATTTGCCAACATGTAGTATAATACCCAGTACTAATCTCATCATGTGCCCTCCTAAATCCCTGTTACCCAGTTACCCTATCTCCCTTTCACCTCCCCTTCTGCAACCCTTTGTTTCCCAGAGTTAGTAGTCTCTCATTGTTTGTCTTCCTCTCTGATTTTTTCCCCTATCCAGTTTCCCCTCCTTCCCTTATGGACCCTTTCACTATATCTTATATTCCACATATGAATGAAGCCATATGATAATTGTCTTTCTCCAATTAACTTATTTCGCTCAGCATAATAACCTCCAGTTCCATCCACATCAATGTAAGTGGTAGTTATTCATCCTTTCTGATGGCGAGTAATCTATTGTATAATGTACCACATCTTTTTATGCATTCATCTGTCAAATAACATCATGGATCTTTCCACAGTTTGACTATTGTGGACATTGCTTTTATGAACATTGGGGTACAGGTCTCCTGTCCTTTCACTACATCTGTATCTAAATCCTAGTAGTGCAATTGCTGGGTCATAGGGTAGCTCTATTTTTAACTTCTTGAGGAACCCCCACACTGTTTTACAGAGAGTGGCTGCACCAGCTTGCACTCCCACTAACAGTGCAAGAAATTCCAGGCTTTAAGACCTACTGGTTGTAAGAACTCATGAAATTTAACCCCTCTCATTTTCCAAGCCAATGATTTTGGGGAAACATTCTCCTTGTGCATTCCCTTGTATTTCTCTCTCTCTCTCTCTCTCTCTCTCTCTCTCTCTCTCTCTCTCTCTCTCTCCCCTCCTCTCATCCATCTCTGCAACCATGGGTCCCTCCCCTCTGCAGCATTCTCAATCTATTTCTCCCTTAAATCACATCTCCACACTTCCTATCAGCCTCCATGTGGCCTCTTTTCTCCCTTTAGTTGTGGAGTTTGTTCTGTCAGTCTTTGGGTCAACTTCTAGGGTATTTAGGATGATTTGATCATTATGTAGTTGCGTTCATGAGACGATCCTAGCTTAGGGTCCTCTTATTCAGCCACCATCTTGGGGAAGCCCAAAGAGTGAGGGTTTTAAACTGAGGATATTTTGCTTGATTTAGAGATGTTTGATAACCCCAACAAGAAGTATACACATTCCAATTTAAGCACTTCAAAGGAAAGGACTGGAAGTGCTCGACAAATGTACAGTTGGCCTTTGCACAACATGGTATTTAGGGGCATGGACAACCCACACAGTGGAAAATTTGTGTATAACTTTTAACTTCCCAAAAACTTAACTACTCACAGCCTACTACTGACCAGAATCTTTACTGACAATTGATTAACATATATTTTGTATTTTGTAGGTATTATATACTGTATTCTTACAAAAAGTAAGCTAGAGAAAAGAGAATGTTATTAAGAAAATCATAAGGAAGAGAAATACATATACAGTATTGTACTATCAAAAATCGGTGTCTATAAAAAATCTGTGTCTGAGTGGACCTGCACAATTCAAAAACATGTTGTTCAATAGTCAACTGTATATTTGGGGTCTATTCTGTGTTTATTTGAAGGCCTCTAACAAACTAAAACAAACTTGACTGGGTCTGTGCCTTTGGGAGTTTATAGCCAAAAGAGAAAGACGGGCTCAACAGAAGATACTTTGAATAAAATATGAGCATGGGGATAGTAGATGTTTGTTGGGGTTGTCAATGGAACACAAAAGAGGACCTAACAGTGCAAAGAAGTCAGGGAAGATATCCTTGGGGGGCTATGTATCAGCAAGAGTTTAATTTTTCCTCACTTGTTTTTACATACGGAATATAAAGTAAGTTTAAATGAAATTATAGCATCAATTTCTGCTAAAATAGGAAAAAAATCATGTATTACCCTCATCCAAGAAAGTTTAATTCATGATCCCAAGAGACTCAGTGACAATGGCCAAAACAAATTGAAGTGTTACATGGCCCATGAAGTTCCAAGTGCATTTTCACAGGTTCCAGAGGTTAATCAGGCTAACTCCCTAGTAATGTATTTTGTTTGAAAAAAATTTCTTATTATTCCCTATTAATATATCACTATTATGAAAAACCAGTGAAGCTAGTAAAGAAAGAATCATTTTTCCCCCAACGGGTGTGTTTCAAAATTTTACTAGGACATTTTGCTTATTTTTAAAAATTGTGAGTGTCTCTCCTTTCCCCTCAAGACCATCCCTGTCTCTAGCCCAAAAACTGATTTTATTCAGCCTCATTTATATGAGTGCCTATTAAACTCACCCAAATCTATTAGCAACAAATAATTCTTTGGCATAGGAAAACTTTCCCTCAAATGATCTTTAATTTGGGTAGAAAGGAGAAAGCTTTGTATATTAGCTCAGAATCAGTTAAATATATATATATATGTATATATATATATATATATATATATACATATATATAATCAGTCTATTAGTTTTCAGAGGATTATACAAATGTGCTTGGTACTCACATTCCAGAATGTACTTAGTTTCTGCCTCCTCTTTGTAGAAATAAAGGATTCCTTCTAGCTCAAATGTGCAGTGACAACAGTTTGGTAAGAGATGCACACTTAAGTATAAAAGCAGCCTACTTTGATGTTTAAGGTATAGTTTTAGGTTTTCAGCTAGTTTTTGACTTTGAAAACAAAGAAAAAATCATTTTTATTTTTTAAAATATTTTATTTATTTATTCATGAGAGACACAGAGAGAGGCAGAGACATAGGCAGAGGAGAAGCAGGCTCCCCGCAGGGAGCCCGATGCGGGACTCGATCCCAGGACCCCGGGATTACACCCTGAGGGGAAGGCAAACACTCAACTGCTGAGCCACCCAGGCATCCTGAAAAAATCATTTTTAATACATTGTATTAGTTTCACATTGCTGCTGTAATGAATTAGCAAAGACTTAATGGTTTAAATCAATACAAATTTATCCTACAGTCTGGAAGTCAAAAATCTGAAATGAGTCTTACAGTGCTAAAATGAAGGTGTCAGAAGACTGTTTCTTTTGGAGGCTCCAGGAGAAAATAAGCTCCCTTTCATTTTCCAACTTGTTCTTTGGCTCATTCTTTGGCTCATGGCCTTTCTGCACTGCAAACTCTGCTTCAACTGTCACATCTTGGTCTTTGCCTCTCCTGCCTTCCTTTTATAAGGACCCTTGTAATTATATTGGGTCCATCTGAATAATCTGGGATAATTTCCCCATCTCAATACCCTTAAATTAATCACATTTATAAAGTCTTTTTTGGCTATGAAATATAAAATATTCACAGATTTGGGGATTAGAATGTGGCCTTCTTCAGAGGTCCATTATTCAGACTACCATGTCCATCAATAACTAAGTAAGAAAAACAAAATAACTTTCAAGAAAGCAATAACTTTGAATGCAATAGCTATAAGAGAATCTCTTCTGTTCCTTTTTTCTCAAAAAGAAAAAAAAAAGCAAAGACATGAGTATCTCTATAACCAACACAATATGAACACAATACAAATTAAATGCAAGACTTTAAGTTGCTTCCAGAAAGTAAATGAACTTCTGCCAAGTAAGTCATAGTTTCTAACTTCTAGTGTGGTCAAGGACAAACAAAAAGTGACTCTGCTGTATGAGGAAACTATTTAATATGCACATAAGGAAAAACTCATTTAGAAGCATGTTATCTGCCAAAATAAAATTGCAATTTTAACCTACCAACCTGAAATTACACAGAAATTCCAAAAGTAATTTAAAATCATAAGCTGGGAAGGATTACAGGCAACATAATATCCTAAATGTGCAAGACAGATGCTTATTTGTGCCAGAGGTCAATGCTCAATTATACTCTGTGTGTCATCAGCTGAGCCAGACAAAGGGAGGATGCTACAGGAGGGAAAAATGGAAGGGAAGATCAGATAATAAGAGACACACACAAAAAAGGAAGAAAATCAAATAAATTAAAAGAATCTCTAAAAGAAACCAAAGAGGGGGGCACCTGGGTAGTTCAATCAGTTGAGTCTCTGACTTTGGTTCAGGTCGTGGTCCCAGGATCCTGGGATCAAGCCTTTCTTCCCCGTGGGGCACCCTGCTCAGCAAGGAGTCAGCCTCTGCTTCTGCCTCTGCCCCTGCTCGTGTTCTCTCTCTTGCTTGCTCTCTCAAATAAATAAATAAATAAATAAATAAATAAATAAATAAATAAATATTTTTAAAAAAATAAAAGAAATCAAAGAGGAAGAAAAATAAAACAGTCCTTTTTTTTCTACAGGGGCAATTTCTGAGCATATAAAAACAGGTGAGACACTGACATTTATTGAGCATTCTATCACACATGTGACACAAATCCTGCATGACTTGATTTAATTCTTTCGGAAATCTTGTGGGGAAGACCCACCTATACCCATTTTATAAAAGCTGAGAATTCTAGAGAACAATATATTCATGGGGTGAAGGTCACATAGAAAATTTGGCAGGAGAGAGAGTTCTAAATTGGGTTCTTTGCTTTCAGTGTACTTCTTTCGCATGCTATTTCCCGCTGCCTTACATTTTCCGGGCAGGGGTGGGAGCTTCTATATTATACTTCTTTTACAGTAGAAGACACAACAAAGACATAGTGCTTTTCTCAAGATAACTAAAGTGAATTGTTTTGATTACTGTTAGAGATGATATTGTGATTGGGTAGATAGGGTACATTATATGTTTAAAAAGCTGATTCTTTTGCATCTACCCTCAAAACAAAACAAAAACTATTCAATAATAAAACAAATAAAAAGTTTCTATGAAGATCCAGGCTCTGTTCTAAGAGTTAGAAATCCAGTGATGAACACAGCACAGAGTTCCTGCCCGTGTGGTGTTCACTGATTAAGTGGGGAGCAAAGACATTAGTTATATTAAAATTGATAATAAGGAGGGATAATTATTGTGATAAGACAAATTTGAGTTGTAGTGAGTATGCAGAGCATGGACAATGAGCTTAGTTTCTAGAGAATCAGAGATGGCTTCCAAAAGAAATGACAATGGGCTGAGATTTGGTCTAGGTGTTAGCTACGAGTAAAGGTAAAAGTTGGTTAGGGGGTATTATCTGATTAAGGTCCATTTCAAGCATCCTTCATCCAGTGCCTAAAACATTTAGGGTAAAAATGATGAATACCATTCATGTTGGCAGTTAAGAGGGTATATGATTACAAGCTACAAGGATGCTGAAGCTGTGATAAGGGAAAGTGCAAAGTTCTTTCCCATGATCTCACATAACAGAACTGGGGAGAGCCTGCTATAAGAAATTCCAGGAAAAAAAAAACTGATTTTTTTTAATGTTTTTAGTAGCATAAAGGAACTATGATCTTGAGATACTCTAGACCTTAAGCTCCATAAAACATATTTTACTTCATTTTTATTTCCAGTGCATGCCCAGCATGAAGCTCAGGGCTTAGCTAATGTTACTATGGCTTTCTCATAGTGTTGTCCAACTGAACTCATTGCAGTGATGGAAATGTTCAGTAAATCTGCACTATTCAACATGGTTTCCACATAGGTGGCTATTAAACCTTGGAAAAGTGGCCAGTGTGAGAAGCTGAATTTTTATTTTTATTCGGTTCAAAGAAATTTAAACAAAAATAGCCTATCAAACAGCACAGATGTACGATCTACAACCCCATGGGGGATGATAGACCATATCATTTCCAGGAAGAAGCTTAGGCTAAAAATATAAAAGTGTTCAGATGAGTTCATAGTTTTATTGTTAACATATTTGCAGTCGAGATCAGGAAAACTATCATGTTCTCACCCTAGATTTTAAGGTGTTAGAGTCAAGGACTGAGTATTACCTGGGAGACAAAATATATGAGTCTTGTGGTAATCTATGAGGACTAACACATATCTAAGTGCCAGGATGTGGAGTCATCTTGGATTAAACCCCATGCAGACCCTCTGCTTAGTATCTGTACATTTATGGCAAGTCTTTCCATTTCTTTGTCAGTGCTCTAACCTGAAAAATGGGAATATCAATGATCACAAAACCAGCATGTGTTATTTGACTATTTCTAGTATCTGTCATCTATTACACGCTTAAGAGAAAGAAGTTGATTATCCTTTCCAGAAATATCTAACTCATTTGGACGGAGAATGAGTTGAATTCTGGGCTTCATTTCACATTGAGGATTCATTTAGGGGTACTTTCTGACAAGTCAGTGAAATACAAATAGGAGTGACTGTTAAGATGTACACTATGAAAAAAGACCAAGACAACTGGTTAATTTCACACTGTCCTGAAGAGCCAGCATGGAACAAGAATTGCATTTATCTATTACACATCATGACTGAAGTTCAACTGCTGCTAATCCTTGGAACCATTCAGACTTTCCAAGGGGATGGGAGAAGAAAGAAGAAAAGAAAAGAAAAGAAAGAAAGAAAGAAAGAAAGAAAGAAAGAAAGAAAGAAAGAAAGAAAACCCACACTGCTCTAGGTAAATCTTTGCAACTGTTTACAAGACAAAAAGGAACTCTCTATAGAAACCAAATATAAACAGCATATGTTATTAAACTCAAAACACATGAAAGAATAAAAGAAAGTCACATATATTTTCTCAATGTGACAGAGTCTGAGGCAAGTTTTGGGAAAGTTGAATAAGGCCACAAAAAAGGCCTTAGCTTCTTTTAAACATCATTAAAATATGCTCCCCCCCCCCAACAAAAAGGGGATTTTGCCTCTTTCATATGGATGCCACTCAGAAGCCAATCGAATATATTACATTCTTAGAGCACACATCCATTGTCATGTGGTAGAAAGCAACTATCAATGCATAATGTAAATTTATAATTGTATAATGAAGGTCTTTCCTGCTGAACCTCTTGAAACAGATGGGGATTGTTCCCTGAATGTACTTTTCATTTTAAAGGTTTCATTACAGTTTCTTCAAAGAGTAAAGTGAATATCATTTGCTTTAGAGTTAGTTCATGTAAAAGCAAGTTTATCATCCTGTATGTTTTTTACTGTTGTGTAACAAATTATCACAATAGTAGGGGTTAAAAGACACCCACTTATTAGCTCCCAGGTCATAGGGTTCTCTGTTTGGGATCTCACAGAACTGGAGTTAAGGTGTTGGCTGACTGTATTCTCCCCTGGGGTTTGGAGTCCTCCCTCCAAGTTCATCCCTGTTGTTGGCAGAATTTAGACAAAGGCTACATAGCTAGGAAACGGAGTCTCTATTTCCCTACTGATTGTCAGTTTTGGGGCTTTCTCAGTTTTTTGAAGTCACCCATGTTCTTTCTCATGTGGCATGCTCTCTCTCTTCATACCAGCCACGGTGAGGCAAATTCATCTCAAGTTTTGAATCTTTCTGATTTCCTCATTCCACCACTGGTCAGAGAAAATTCTCTGCTGTTAAAGTGGCGTGCGTGATTAGATTAGGCTCACTTCTATCTTTAGGTCAGCTCTGCCATATAACATATTGTAATCACCAGAAAGAGATCTCATCACATTTATAAGTTCAAGGGATGAGGGCTTTGAATCTGGCAGGTCATTCCTGAAATTCCCCAGCACATTCTGTATGGGTCGCACAGGACATCTTCTCTTTCATTCAAGTAATATCAGCAGCATTAAAATACTTGCTAGTTTTTTGCTCTGTTTTTGTTTTTGTTTTTTGTTTTGTTTTGTTTTTTGCTCTTTCATTTAAATAAGCAGTGCTAATGTAACCCATTTCCCTGTACCACATCATTCCCAGAAAAGTGAAGATTAGTTTCTGGGTTAGTTCTTCTAATTCTGAATATATCCATTTAATAAAAATGTATTGAGCCACCCTAGGGGCCACAATCCAGAGGTAAATCTGGATACCAACGTAAAGAAGACAAAGTCTGCTGCCCATAAAGAAGTTGTATTTAGTTCGGGGAATGTGTACACAAACATTATGATGTATGACAAAATGGGATAAGTGTTGTGCTGAAGGCCTTTGTAAAGAGTTACCCATTGCAGCTTTTAGTAGGTGACAGCATCTTTGATGCAACGTGATGGAACATAAAGGAGACCACAGAGGAGATTCATAGATGGGTTTCACCACTTAGTAGCTTTTCAAACTTGGGATATTTGCTTAGCCTTTTAGAACTTCAATTTATTTAAATATTTAGTGGAAATAACCAAAGATATCTCATGTAATTGTTGGAACATTATAAATAAAACAATATGAAAAAACACGAGTAAATCTTAGCATTTATCTGTTTCTCTTTCAGAGAAACATAGTTTCTTTATGGCATAGTTCAGGCAGAGGGTGGGCCAGACAAAAACTTTATTTTCAGGCTCCTGATAGTCAATGGAAGACCTACCCCAGGAACTGTGCTACAGCTTGGCCCCTGAGGCTTCTATTTGTGGTATTTTGTGTACAATTTAGTGAAAGGTGCTACACAGGTCGATTTGCCTATTGGTATAGAACAATAAATACTTGCATTGTTTTGTCTTTCAGAAGTTTTCAGATTGCTCACAGATAATAACTACCTAACATATGATGACAATTAAGTTGAAACAATAATGCACAAATTAACAACATAGAGCTCAGAAAAAGGCTATTGACTGTTGGTCAGTTCTTGTATGCTAGGTATCTCTCTAGAACTATTTGCACTATTTGCTTATTAGATTTTTCTTCATTGGTAGATAAAAAGATACGCTTCACACATAATGTCTGAATGACTCCAGATTCTAAATTAGTGGGACTTGAATCAATAAGATATTCATCAGTGTACATGTTCTTTCAAGTATTTTTCAATTGGGTTCTTTGGAAAATTACAGAATTCACTCCACGGAAACAGGTTCTGCGTTAGGTTTAATTCTGAGAATTATGAACTTCCTGTGTTTATAGTCAACATTGGGAATTTGAGACAACCAGGCTCTTTGTCAATCTCATAATGAGTGACTTTGAAAAGGTGAACAGATCCAAACGTAAGATAAGGCCAAGAGAGCTGGATCATGTGTCCCCGTTGCCCAAACTTGGTCAATCTGTAAGATTTACCTATAAAGGTTATTCACAGTTAACCACAGTGGGAAGCTCACAGTAACTTGTTGTTTTGTGGATTTCAAAACAAACACAATTAGGGAGGAAAATAATCTAAGATTTCAATGTCTCTTCTTCCATCCTTAATCGTATTAAACTACAACAACAACAATAGAATTTTTAAAGCACCGTATACATCATTCATGAGCTCTACTCTTGGTCTTCAAGGATGCCTGCAACTTTATAGTGATCCCGCTGATCTCTTTTATTCTACTTAATAGATGCTCTGTAAGAGTTTAATAAAGATAAGTTGAAGAAGATATGAATGTTATCATCATTTTTATTACCTAAAGAAGGATAGTAATCTGTCCTTCATCTTTTCACAGAGGTTAGACATCTAACTATAATTATATATGTAAGTAATATATTTACATGTATAAATATATACAATAAAATGGGCTTTAAAATATATCTCACTCCTTCAGAAATTTGCCACAGATTATAACAATACTTGGTTATAGCCAGTCTTTGTTATCAGAGATTGAATATATCATTTGTGCTTTACGTAGGTCAAGAGCTTCCTCCTTCCTTTGTTCAATCTCACAGATTATAACCACGTCACTGATACAGAGAGTAGTTTTCCATAAATATCAGCACTAGTAAATACAAAAGTAAAATGGTAAAATGTAAAGTATCTTAGGGAGACAACGCATCATATAACCAAGTGCACTAGGTAATTTGTGTGTGATACTGTCTTTTAGCAATACGACAAATTTTCCATATAAACTGTGTATGGGCAGCATATTTCCTTACCCATAGAGTGTGAAGTGATTGATTCTCTAATAGACTTCATATTAATCGCAAATTACATATTTAAATAATTTTCCTTTTCAGAACAAAAAATGTCACAGCATGACTCTGCATTTTTAACTCCCTGGTTTTTAAACAATACCTCATAGCTTTATTTGCTATACTCCAGGAAAAAAATAATCTATAATTATTCACAAAGCACTTACAACAATCCTTTAAAGTAATTATTATTAGTCTCCATTTTAGAGCTTAGGCATCAAAGAGATGTGATTCAAAAATGTCTGTTCTGTATTTCTGCCTCCTCTCTTTTCCTGATAGCAGCTACAACATGGCAAGAGCTAAGTTACTAAGCCACTTACAAATTAAGATCTCACACTTCTCAAAATTTAAAACCACACATATACATGCTGCACAAAAATCTTATTTTAGTTTCTTGGACAAAGTGGTTCTTGAGGCAGTGTTCAAAGTTTATATGCACTTTAAGATGGACTAAATATCCATCCACTAAACCTTTGAACTTGATGAGTCACATTACTATGAGTATATATACATGTTCTACTTTGAATTCTTAATTTTTTATTTTGTTTTAATGTTTATTAATAAACAATCTTTCAGTAACTCAGAGATACTGATGATCTAGAACTACATAAATAAGAGCAAGAACATCAGTCAGAAAGTGTTTATTATCCTTTGAAATGAAATAAACAGAAAAGATCCTTTGTCAAAGTCCCTCTGTTTTCACGGGCCCCTTTGTTGTCATAGGACAGGAGATGAATCTTGTGATTTCAAAAATGCTGGGGAGTGGGCTCACTGACTCCAGAAAGGGGGGAGTAATGGTAGGGAAAGAACGTCTTCATACTCAAGTGGTTGGAATTTGATCAATCCAGGTTGGGACTAGCTCATGAGAAGCTTTAAATATACAAGCAGAAAGAAATGGGCTTATTTTTAGTGGATAACTGCCCTCCAGGCAAAATAATTCCCCTGCAGGGTTAGGTGGAATAGTGGTTTGTCCATGCATTTAGAATTTGGTGAACTTTTATTTTTAAATATTTGTGATTCTTATGATATTTACAAAATGAGTTACCATATTCTTGAATCAATTATATAAGCTTTCTTACACAGCTTGGAGTGATTGAGCATTGTGGGGTAGGGGCTGCAACTGTTTCTCTCTTAACTCGGCCCAACTTCCCATTACTTATTTTTGAAAATGCCCTATGGACTCTCTAGTCATCAAATATTATTGAAACCCCATGTAAAATAACCAGAACATTTGCCTTTAGTTTCCATATGGATTATGCAGGGGTTTCCAAAATAATGCAAAAATATATTTGGCTCGCTCGGTTTGAACTCTGTGAACCTAATATTAAGACAAACCAATGAAAACTAACAGTTTTTCATGATATAGAAACCTAGCACACAGCTGGTTTTGTTAATTAGGCTACTAATAAAGAAGAGATATGGAACCAAAATCCCAAAGAATGGCTCTTCTTTAAAAACAAAATGTTCACTGAGCAAGTGGAAAGATGACCATCAGTGAAGCAGTTGTAAAACAACAGAGTGTGTTGATGAAGGCCTTGCCCGGGGTCAGAGACAGCCTGGGGCCTCAGAACCACTCCACCTTTTACTGGCCATACCCCTGAGAAATTATTTGTCTTTTCCAAGCCCTGCTGTTATTTTTTTCATGTATAAAAGAGTAATAATGGCAATTTTCATCCACTTATATTCATTTTCATCCATTTATGACATTGTGTTGAGTGCCTGTTATGAGCTCCACCCTCTTTTGGTGCCAGGAAAATAGAAATGAAGAATATAAACAGGAGTGTCCGTCCTTGTGAGACTTACCTCTTAGCAGGGGTGGAAAAATGATAAACAAAATAGTTAAGTGAATGTATAGGGTATTGAAAGATGAAAAAGAGTAAGATGGGGAGCACTAGGGTAAAGATATTTTAGGTAATGTGGTCACAAAGAGCCTTATTATTATAGGAACATTTGAGGGACTGAATATATCTTACCTAGGTAAAGATATTCAAGGGAAAGAGAATGTGGATTCCCCTTTTTGGCCACCAAGCTGCTCTTCTCCAAAATATGAACACTTTCCTCTCTAGTACAATGTCCCATTAGGGTCAATGCCTCAGTAAGCCTGGATTCAAAGTTGTCCTTCCAGGAGGGAATGAAGTTGGGGTTCTCTGTGTGAAAGACAACGTGCCAGAGTTAGAAGAAAATCTCATGGCATATGATCAATATCCATCCTATGCATCACAGCAGAGAGGCAGTTCACAATACTAGTTCAGAAATGGGAAAATGGGATTGAAATTCTTTGGCAGTTTACCTAATGGATCAATCATTCATGAGAACAGGAAAAAGAAGAAAACAATGTAGTAATGTTATTCTAAATGAGTGTTTAATGTTAAACACAATCACAAACACTGGGGTCTGGTGATACATTTTTCAGATTTTCTTCTCTCTCTCTCTCTCTCTCTCTCTCTCTCCATATAGATTAGATAGATAGATAGATAGATAGATAGATAGATAGATGATAGATAGATATGTATGTATTTCAGAAAAATCCATGCTAAGAAAGGCCACATTCTAGAAAGTCTAGTTTATGACTCTTATGCTGAATATTAAGCCAATTATTAAATATGCCTATGACATGATCTAGTCATATTTTATTTTTCTTACCTCCACATTTGGTATATAGAGAAAGCTCATGAATTACCCCCTGCCTTGCTTATAAACATCCAATAAACTAATTTGAGCATTTCTCCACTGGTTATTTAATGGGAAACTTCTGTGAATCATTTTGTAAAACAAATCAGTCTCAAGTCCTCTGAATGCTTGGCTATTTATGTATTAGATTTTTCTAGTATGGGGAACACCCGTTTCTCCAGCAGGAAGGAGGACAACTCATTGCTGCAGGAAATGAGAGCTAGTCACTTTATTACTTTTCTTCACTGTCTCCGGCCCAGGCTAATCTTGTGTGGCCCAGGGAAGAACTAAGTTGAAATAACCATTAGAACGCTGCACATACATCACCCGGGAAGTGAGTGTGGGTTGATCTGCAACACTGCTTTGTTTTGGCATTGTCACAGAACCCCTCTGCTAACACGGAGAGGACAGATAAGCATCCCAAATTGATCATTCCCTTGGGAACACAGAGGAAGGCTGCTCCTCCTCTCCATCACACATGAATCCGCAGTTAACCTTTGTATATAAGTGTTGAAAGCTTGTGCTTTATGGAATTTACAACCGTCATTCTCTTGAATTCCCAGCAAACTATCTTTAGCATGTGAACCTCATGGCAGGTGAAATTAAGGCGTTAGCATCCTATGTCGTTACCCTGATGAAACCTTCTAAATGTAGCCTAATATTTAAGAATAGCATTCATGCATAATTCTTATAACTTGGAACCATAAATAAGTGAAAAGTGGAGTCATATCTTAAAGATGTCAGGCTAATAGTTGGAATGTGGCTTTTCCATAGTCGCTCATTTAGGACCAAAGGTGGAGTGGATGGATACTATTATCAAATATACACATCTATTTATATAAGTAATAAATATCATTTTAAATATTTATTTAAATAAATATTATTGCCTCTTTAGTAACACTAGTATTATAGTTTGCCCTAGTGATGGTCTTAGAGAGATGTATACCTATTTTCCCGACTAACCGATACATGTCACAATAAAAAAATTAGAAACCAAGCCCTAATCCTGAATCTATTCATTGCTCTCAGCTCATCCTAAACATGGCCTCCCAAGGAAAACAGATAGTCATGTTGATCCTCAGCATCCTCCATTAGCATTTTTTCCTTCACATTACCTGTTGGTAATACAGATGCCTTTGACCTTTGTGACGTGTTGTCTCTCAAGAGGAATTTGCAAAGCATTCATGAAATTTAGTCAAAGCTATGTTAGAAATGTGACCAATACCAGGAACAATGGTTTCAGAGAATATCTGGGAGCCATTAAAGAGAGAGCACAGAGAAAAAGGTAAGTATCCATTCTTCTTTGCTTCTCTATGTAATTAAAAAGAACAAGTATTTTCCTAGAGTGACAATAGAAGAAGGAACACTTTTCAATTATATCATTAATCTCTTTTCATAATTCTACTCAGCACTTGGCTTTGTCTGTATGCACATAGGGGCATGTGTTTTCTCTTTTGAACAAATCAGCCTTAGAAAGCAAGGAAAAAGGGGCAGAAGCAGTAACACTGCCCAAGAAGGGGCAAAGAAAGTTCAACGGAGTAGGTGATGCTTGGGTTGGAATCTAAAAGATGATGCCGCTAGTTGGATGAAAATGGGGAAGGAAAATCAAGGCGGGAGGAATAGAGTTTGCAAAGGCACAAACGGGCAACAGTCTAGGCTTCCTTTGAAAAACCATATAAGTTGAGTTTTAAGGCATGGCTTGTTAGCTTGGCAGTGATGAGAGGAATAACTTTCCATCTTAATTTGAGTTCTACCAAAAGAAGATTCTGAGGCAAGGATAGTAGTGCACAGTTTACTTGACAAGAGATCCCAGGAAACTCATTTAGGGGAATATGGGAGTAAACAGGGAAGGGGAAGAAACCACAATAAGGTGAGTTATGTAGCCATTATCACAGTGGACAACTGGAATCAATACTGTGAGGACACTCTGGAAGAGTTTTTAGAATACACTTCAGGGTTTACCAAGGCCTGGGCAAGCTGGGACATTAAGTAACTAACTACACTGTCATCATTGGAGAAAAGTACTAAGCTCTGGCATGTGTGGCTTGTTTTGTGCATGGGTCAAGTATTTTGCAGCCATCAAAGAAGCCCTTGGTCAGAGTCACAAGGGGTTTGCAGCGAGCAGCTTTCTGTGCGTAGGAGTAAATTTGAGGTGATATGAGAAAGGCACCAACAGTTTTTGCCCAGCCTTCTTTCCTACTATCTTAATGCTGTTCTCGTTCTCCTTTGGCCCTCTCCTCTCCCTGCCAGTCTTCTACTTACTTAGGAATGCCTCCATCAGAACTCATTCCTGCGCTATAAACAGAGATGCAGAGATGCTTTTCCCTCAGCTCCTGGAACACACTGGTCTCTTGGAAGAGAGATGGCAAAATAAGAGTCTTATAAACTCTAAATCCCCAGTCCACAAATTGTTTTGACTTGACACCTTTCTACCAGATCCACCTGAAGATCCACTGGTTGTTGAAGTAACAAAATATCTGGTGAATTAGAAACAAGTAGAATACACTCTTCCCTTACAGAAGAGTCCAGAGTCTGAGCACTTCCTTTCAAGGAGGGTTTTGATAATCCCCTTCCAAAAACCTTAGTCAACACAGGAGCCCATATGTGTGGTCTTGTCAAAGAGTTAGAGATTTTATACTCTTGTTAGGTTAAAAAAAATGGAAATGAGGATTTACATGAACTTTCACGTTTTAAAAAATTCTCCTTTCTAGTTGAAGAGGGTTTGGAAGATCAGGCGTTCCGGTCTCCATATTCCTTGAATTGGTGTTGAGCATGATCTTGCTGAAAAGTTCAAGGAAGCTTCTGGTTCATGATACGTTCAAGTTATTGTCATCTCAAATGCATCTCAAGTGGATAATTTATTACCGAAGTAGAGATTTGGAGATTGGAGCTTGAATCATACGTTGACTTCAAATCACTTTATCTTTCTAAAGGTCAAGTTATTTATCTATAAATGGGAATAACGGGAACACCTTCATGAGGTAGTTGAAAAACTAGATGAAGTTCTTTATGTGTGTGCAAGAATATATGGGTGTGTGTGTGTGTAAATTATTTTATTATTTTATTGTGTGTGTCTATACATTATCTTATTAGTCTACTTCTAATGCTAGAACTGGCTTTGTTTAAATAATTTAACTTTGCAGCTACTAACTCTATAAAACGGATTGGATTATACTAGTGGTTCTCAACTGGGGCAAATGGATCTTTGTCCTTGTCTGAAGACAGTTTCATTTGCCTGGGGTTGATAGAGACCAGAGATGCTGCTAAACATCCTACAATGCAGAGGACAACCCCCATAGCGAAGAATAATCCAGCTTAAAATGTCAATAGTGCCAAGGTTGAGAAATCCTAGATTAGATGATCATTAAAAAGATCAATATTAAGACTTTTTTCTCCCCAGTAAATTGCAAATATTTGTTTAGTACCAATGGCTTCCTGTTACAGTCAAAGGAAATCTAAAATCATGTCCAGGACCTGCAAAAGTCTATGTAATCTGGCCCTTCTTGTTTGCCTTGCCTTATTGCAAGTTCTGCCAATTTGAACTCATTCTGGTTGGGCCAGGCTGGTCTCCATACTGCTCCTTCAAAATGGCAAAATCCTCAGGGATTTGGATGTTCACTTCACTATTCTAGAAATCTCCTCCCTGCATTTCTGCTTCTCTAACTTTCTCATTTTATATACGTCTCTGTTTAGAATTTACTTTATCTGAGATGTTTCCTAATCTTCCCTTTTGAAATGCTTCATCTTTATCTCCTTAGACTGCCTCCTGTTTTGGTCAATTTATTTTTGTGCACAGATTCATCCCCAGTGCCTGGTACAGAGAAGGTGCTCAACAAACATATGCCAAATGAGTGAATGAGTAAATGACTCGGGGTCCTATTGCCAGACACTTTTTTTTTTGCCCATAATATCTGAAGACTTTTCCACTTTTATTTTATTTTTTAAAGGGTCTTATTTATCTATTCATGAGAGACACACAGAAAGAGGCAGAGACAGGCAGAGGGAGAAGCAGGCTCCCTTCAGGGAGCCCGATGTAGGACTTGATCCCAGGACCTTGGGATCATGACCTGAGCCAAAGGCAGACTCTCAACTGCTGAGCTACCCTGGAGTCCCTTTTTAAAAAATATTTTATTCATTTATTCATGAGAGACACACAGAGAGAGGCAGAGACAGCTTTTCCATTTTTAAATACTGGTTTTAATTTTGTGATTGCAACATGAAAGATGCCAGACACTCTCACCACAAATAAAACTTAAGAGAAAAAAGATCTTATATGGATTACAAAGATTATAGATTTTAATCTTATGGAGAAAAAAATAGCAATTATTTTTGCATAATTTGCAAGGATAAAGTTCTTTCCATTAGGAAGATAAAAATTCATAGGAAAAGGCTCAAGGTTGCATTTATGTGAGGACTAGTGATGGACTTTTCTGGTTGCTTCTTTTGTTTGCTTTACATTGTTTTGGTTTGATCCAGAATGCAAGAGATTCCCCCCCCCCTCACTCTGTGACATAGTTTGGAAGGTTATCCTGACTCCTAATGAGGGCAGAGCAAGATATTAGTTCCCCTTGTGTGCCAGTTCTTGCCTTAAGGCAAGGATTTGACAGCATTCATTATTTTAACAATCTTATGAATCAGTATGATTCATTTGGTGTTTTATTTGCCTGTTTTATTTACATGAGCACAGTAAGAGCTGCTGATTAATACACAAAGAACTTCTTAGTGTGTGGATAATAAAATAGCCCTAAATTATATTAAGACTTAAAAAAAAAGCCTTCATGTGGAGATTTTGTATATCCTCCAGGGTCATAATTTCAACTTTTGTGTGCCAGAAATATCGAATTGCCTTTATTAGCTTGCTTGCAGATAGCAAGAATCAATAAATATTGTTTACTTCTCAGGGCCTGGTCTGGCTTGCCTATCACAGCAGAAATATCTTTTTTTTTTTTTCTTAATTCCGAGATCCCCCTAGCTTGTCTATGCTCCTTGACCTGCCAGAAGGATTTATTTACCTTCTTGTAAAGCTGAGATCCCTTCAGTCATAGACCAGATAACAGGCCAGTTACCACGGAAGACTTTTTAGGTACCAATTCTCCCTTTTTATTATATTACCCAGAATTTCTAAAATAAACCTAATACTCCTTTATATATATATATATATATATATATATATATATATATATATGAATAGGTATAGGAATGATGTATTCCCTTCTGGGCACATTGAGAGAGAATAGCTACCATCCATTGAAAAGTAATGCAAGAGGAATTTGGCAAACAAAAGAGGTAAAGAAAAACAGGTTCTGGTTAAGAACTCTAATTAAATGATAAATATGGTCTCTTGAAGTAGTATGGTTTCAATGAGGTGGTCTGATAATTGATTAAAAGACTTAACCTTAAATGTTTTCTTAAATATCAAGCCAATACCCCAAGGTATCTTCAGCTTTTCCTTCATCCGTGTGCCAGGTCCATGGTATACTCCACATGGAGGCTAAGTGCTGAGCTGTTTGATTTTTCACAGCCACCAAGTAACAGGATTTCTGCAAGAATGGATGGCTTTCTGGTTTACTTTTCCCCCACAGGCTTAGATTAATCATTGGCACACAGTGGGGGTGCAATGAGTGCTTGAGTGCTTTTTTTATTTTAAGAGTTTATTTATTTATTCATGAGAGACACAGAGATAGAGGCAGAGACAAAGGCAGAGGGAGAAGCAGGCTCCTCTCAGGGAGCCAGATGCAGGACTCTATCCCAGGACTCTGTGATCATGACTGGTGCCAAAAGCAGAGGCTCAGCCCCTGAGCCACCCAATTGGCCCTGCATGGTTTTTTAAAAAATGTGTAATATAAACTTACTCAGTGATATTTTCCTCATTGAAGATATTTTAAAATAAATGAAAATAACCAGTGTTTCAAGAAAGATAAGTATCTAGTAGAGGAATTTAGATAATGGCAATATATATGATTTGATTCCCAAATATCCATTTTTGTTTTCATTTCAAACATCTTTTTTTTTAGAAAGAAATATAAAAATGATAGATTGCTGCATTACATTTCCTGCATCTCAAAAATTTTAATTCAACTTCTAGGCATTTTCTCAACTATATACATTAACAAGATTTGCTCCTAATTTTGAATGGGAAGGGTATCTGTTTTCTGTTTCTTAACAGTGATATTTAGACCTTCTTTCTTTGATTCTTCAAGAAAATGGTTGACATTGAGTTTGAATAGTAATTGAGTCTGGTTCAGAAGGTATTGTGCAGTTATAGATCTCTCTAATTTTGAGAGCCTGAGATATTCAAGTATCCAAGTATTCAGCTTCATTTCCATGAGAAGGTGTGTGGATAACCATTCTGGCAACTTGGGATGACCCTGGAAGCTATTTGCAAATCCTGTCCACCGCCTAAGCACTGAACTGGCTTTGGTCCCCACACAGGCCTTTGCAGCAAACTGGAGATCAATATTGTCAGCTTCAGCCTCCAGTGTTCTACTGTGTTGTTGATCAAACATATACTCCTGTAATTTAGACTTGTCAAAGTGTCCTCAAAGTGCCGAAGTGCCAAATCATTTCCAGAACAAATGGCCCAAATCATTGTGAGAAAAATCAGACCTAGGATGTCCAGTAAAATCAACCAAGCTAGCCTTGATGCTGTGTGCCCAAATACTGCCTGCAGTTTCATGACCCAGAAGAAAAGCAAGTTGGTGAACATCAGTCCCACTATTCAAAAGCCCAGTGAAGATAAACCCTTATCCGTTTGGAATCACAAAAGCAGTGTTCACTTGTGCAGCACATACACTAGAATTGGAATTACTGAGGCATTTGTGTCAGCCACTTGAGTAATCCAGTGGATTCAGACACCCCTGGGGCATCTTTATTGTGTTTAATGAGATGATAATCCACTTTTTTAACCATCAACTATGGGGCGTCTTTCTCAGCATATCACTTAAAAATTCTTCCATCCACGCTTCATATTCCAGTTCTGACAAATGTCTGAAATGTTATTTTCTCAAGAAGAGTTAAGATAGCTCCTTCCTGGGAGTAGAATAAAACTCTACAAAAGCAATCCAAAACTATTCAACCCAGGGGCGCCTGAATGGCTCAGTGGGTTGAATATCTGCCTTGGGCCTGTTCCTAATCCCGGGGTCTTGGGATTGACCTCCAAGTTGGGCTCCCTGCTCAGTGGAGAGTGTGTTTCTCCCTCTCCCGCATCCCCTGCTTGTATTCTCTCTCTCTCTCTCTCTGTCAAATAAATAAAATCTTTACAAAACCAAGCAAACAAAAATACTCAACCCAAAGAATAACTTTTATTATTTTTTTCTTCCCTACACTCTCATTAAATAGTCCCTTCCACTTAGGGGGAAGGGCTTGCCACCATTCCCTTATGCCGCTGCACACTGACGTTGATCCTCCAGTAGCTTCTGCACTGGTGTAAGAATTTCCATCAGAAGAGGAGCTACAGCTGTTGAAATGGCTAAGGACAGAAACTCTGCCCCCCACTGATCAAGCAGGAATGACCGAAACTTCTTTTATCAGTAGCTGCCTTGAGAAAGAGTCATTTCATGTGGTGCATTTTTTGGGTAAGGATCCAGATTTCCTTACTTTTGGTACTCCACAGGCATCCTGTTATTCTGTAATTGAAAGTCCTATAAAAATGAAAGTATCCAGGCAGAAAAGCCAACCTATCACACTGATTCACTTCCAGGCCCTGACACTGATTACTCTGTGGTTAATTTGTACTTGAGGGCAGTCCCTGAGGTTACAGGCAATGTGTTACATTTTCTCCAGTTGGTCTACAGAAAACAAACAAAAACAAAAACAAAAACACCACAGCTTAGTAGCAGTCTGCAGGCCATAGATGAAGGTCGTCTTTGTTTGATTATCCTAGTAGTGGGATCCCTGGGTGGCGCAGCGGTTTGGCGCCTGCCTTTGGCCCAGGGCGCGATCCTGGAGACCCGGGATCGAATCCCATGTCTGGCTCCCGGTGCATGGAGCCTGCTTCTCCCTCTGCCTGTGTCTCTGCCTCTCTCTCTCTCACTGTGTGCCTATCATAAAAAAAAAAAAAAAAAAAAAAAAAAAAAAGAGTGATTATCCTAGTAGTGGTAAAAGTCAAGATGATTCCTTCCAATCAGTGAATGTGTTTGTTGACTTGCTTTTCTGAATTAGTAAGTATTGTAATTGCCTCTTTCTCTTCCCTGCTATAAACTCAATGAGGGAAAGGATCGTGACCTGTCACTATTATAACACCAAAACTAGGTACAATATCTGCGAAAAATAGATGCTCCATAAGTATGCTGAAGGAAAGAATGCATGAGCCAGCAAAACTGTCTCTTAAATGCTCATTAGAGCACGGTGGTGAAATCAATTAGCCTTGACCTAGAAATCAAACATGTTCAAGACATGATGCCCCCTGCCTTTTCATTATCTATCCTTTCCTAAATCTTGAAAGTTCTAAGCCTCAATCTCCCTAGCTGAGGAATAAACAGAAATCAGTGTGCCCAGCCCTTGTAAGACTTTGGAGCTTCTCCTAAGATAATGCAGATGAAAGCACTGTGAGTTATAAGCTACTTTATAAATGTACACTCAGACATGGCATGTCACCCTGACACTGATCAGGGAAATAATTTAGGAAGGGAGCGGGGAGTGGAAGGAGGTGGAGAAGGTTTAATTTGCCAGAATTCTCTGGGGGGTATGGTATGGTATACAGATGGAAGAAACATTTGATAAACTACTTGAGGTGTTGAGTGAGAACCTTTACCACTCCTACACCAAGAGGCATGCTCCAATTTTAAATAATGCTGACGCTTCCTTCTAAGAAAGAGTTCTCCACTTCCTTGCAGACTTTTGGATATAGAGTGGGACATAAGTATGGAGGCAGAGGTGCATTGCCCGTGGCACAGAGGATAATCCTCCCACCCCCCAGCAACTTTTCCTGAAGATTAAAGAGCAAAAATTTATTTCTTTAAATTAAGACTTTGAGGGATACCTGGGTGGCTCAGTCAGTTGGGCATCTGTCTTTGGCTCAGGTCATGATTTCGGTGTCCTGGGATCAAGCCCCGCATCAGGCTCCCTGATCAGCAGGCAGCCTGCTTCTCCTGCCCTGCCCCCTCTGTCAAATAAATAAATGCATAAACCTCAAAAAAATAAATTAAGAGATGATGTCTGCCTATCAAAAATAACAAAGTAAAAACCTGCCTGGGATGAACACATATTGTATATCCAACTTCGTATATAATCATGTCAGAGTCCTATTGGACTACAGTGGACCTGAAGGAACTCCAGCCTGTGTATCAGAAAGTCAGAATATATTATATTCATGTAGGAGGGACCAAGCTCAATCTTATTAGCCAAAAAAGTGAAGCTCACATAGCAATGTTCGGACAGACCTGGAGTCAGAACCTTCTGGGCTACCAAATGTTTGAAAGGTGATTATATTTTAGGTATTGATTCAAACTCATTGAACACATTGCTTATTTGTACCACATTTTGCCATTCCCTGTCTCCAAATGGATAGACTCCATCCAAACTAGGCAAATGAAAACTGGTAACGGCTTGCTAATGGATGTCAGAATCTTAGCTCATTTTATTTCAGTGTTCTTTCACTTATTCCTTAATTCATCAAACATGTATTAGATGCCTGAATGGTCCAAGCATCTGGAGCTGCATAGGGAATTATAGTAAATACAAACAAACATTGTGTGTATGTGTGATCTGAAATGTTTACTAGTTGTGGTATGAGAGAAGAAACATACCATTAAAATAAAACATTTGGCTCTTGGGCTAATTTCCAAGATGTTTGAAAAAAAATTGTCCATTTTGTGTGTTCCCTCTTCATGACTGGGTTAAATCAGGAATACAAAACCACCAGAGATTTGATTGCAGTATTTCATTTCTCTTATACAAGTTAGATAGAATGCTGTCATTCAAATTATGCCTAATCTCCCCTTAATATTTTTGCAAGATTACCTGAAAACTTCAAAACAGTGTGAAATAGACTCACCTATTCATGAGTTAATTCAGCAAACATTTATAATACTTATCATGTGCCAGGCACGGTGCACAAGTACTAGGGAGGAAAGACCCAAATAAAGAGTTCTAAAAGAACTCATCTTTTGAAAATAATTAGCAGTTGAATAAATAACTTATAATTCACTGTGGTGGGACAGTTCTATCAATTCATGCAAGATACAGAGGAAGCATGGAGGCACACGGAGGAAGGTGAGGTTCATTGGACCCGGGTGTTCAGAGGCTTCCCAGAGACTGTTAAGCTTAAGTTATATTTGAAAGGAAGAATAGGGGGTGAAGGTAGAGATGGGCATGTCGATATGAAGGATCAACATTCATCAACAGACACCTGCAACAAAATTTGTGTCCTGGATCCTGGGAAATATAACCAATTGATGTCTGCTGGAGTAAACTATGGTAAACAGTACTTTTGTCAAAGTTGTTTTTTTTTTTTTGTGTGTGTGTGTGTGTGTGATATTACTAACTTGAGTATGATGAATCCTTGTGATTTATTAGTTGAGATTTGCGCGGATTCCTCCACATTCTCTGAGTCTTCCACATTCTCTGTCTCTCCAGACTGTGTTGCCTTTGTCATTGTAGAGTTATGATATGGTTAAAACCAACAATGTCCTTGTAAAAATGGTCAAATGATTGTAGAATTGACCACATGATGGCAAAGATAACACTGGGAGATTTAAATGCCTGTCTATGGTCACAGAAAGATTTGTCTAAGATCTATATTCCTGTTTGCCATCTCCTCGGTAGCAGCTTTTATTATCTAATAGGCTTTTTCATCTCTCCCTTCCCCTTCCTCCTCTTCCTCTTCTTCCCCCCCTCCACCTTCTTCTACTTACCCTGCTCCCTGTCTTCCTTCTCCTCCCCCTCTTCCTCCTCCTCCATTCTCTATGACCCTCTATATCTATGACTACATACTAAACCTGGACTTTCATCTGTAAAGTATGTGTGTTTTTTTTAAAATTTTATTTATTTATTTGAGAGACACAGGGAGAGAGAATATGAGCAAGGGGAGGGGCAGAGGGAGAGGGAGAAGCAGACTCCCCACTGACTCCCCACAGAGCACGGAGTCCAGCCCGATGTGGGGCTTGAACCCCTGTAAAGTATTTATTATTTATTTATTATTTTGATTTATTTATTTATTTTTAAGATTTTGATTTATTTATGAGACACACACACAGAGACACACACACACACAGAGGCAGAGACACAGGCAGAGGGAGAAGCAGGCTCCTCGAAGGGAGCCTGATGTGGGACTTGATCCCGGGACTGGGATCATGCCCTGGACCAAAGGCAGATGCTTAACCACTGAGCCACGCAGGCTGTGTAAAGTGTAAAGTGGTTTTAAATCTGTTCCTAGAATTCTTTAGAACTTCCTGTGAAGAATCCTTGGGGATGACTGAGTCAACGGCATTGCAGGCTTACTTTCTTCACAGATCCTTGACAGATTCATATAGATCTGCTATTTAAATTGGGGCTTTGGGCAAGATTTTATTTGAAAAAAGAGGATAAACTGAAGCAATCAGAAGGGCAGTGACAGTATCAATACTATATAGCTACCTAGGCAGAACTACTTTCAAACATGGGTCTTTTATTCTCAGATGCTTATCCCATTCAGTTATTCCAGGCGAGCAGTCTCCTCCACCCCATTTCCCCTTGTAGCAAAAGAAATCCCTGTCTGTGAACTGTAATAACAGAGAGGGTCATCATGTGATCCCTGTTTCCCCTCAACTGTAGACTTAACTGCCTCCTAACCTCCTTATAACTTTTTGTTTAGAGATTTTATTTATTTATTTATTTATTTATTTATTTCATTCATTCATTCATTCATTCATTCATTCATGAGAGACACACACACAGAGAGGCAGAGACATAGGCAGAGGGACAAAGGGGAACCCGATGCGGAACTCGATCCAAGGACCCTGGGATCAAGACCCGAGTCAAAGGCAGACAATCACTGAGCCACCCAGGTGCCCCTCCTTCTAGCTTTAATCAGAAAACCTCTGTCCATAACTTTCTAGATTTAATTCAGTTTGAAGATGCTAACCATGAATTTATTCCATTTATTATGCTCAGCCTTGGAAACACAAGGTTAAAAGTATATGTGTGGTCTTTGAAATGGAGTTTCTCATCAACTCCTCCGGGTATGGGGGACATCTACGTGTATACACCTGACTTCTTCAGTGAAACCAGTCTGCATTGGAGGCATGTTTTTATGGGTTGAATTTGTCCTTAAAAAAATATATTGAAGTCCCAACCCCCAGTACCTCAGAAAAGTGACTTTTATTTGGAAATGAGGTAGTTCCTGATGTGACCTGTTAACCCAGGTTGATACTGGAGTAGGGTGGTGGTCCTAATTCCACATGACATGCCCTTATAAGAGGATGGCCACGTGAAGATACTGAGACACAGGGAGAGAGCACGTCAGTGTGAAGATGGAGGAGAGACTAGAGTGATGCATTCTCAGCCCAAGGAACACCGAGAGTTGCCAGCCATTATTAGAACTTAGGAAAAATATACGGAACAGAGTCTCCCTCAGAATCCTACCTAGGAAAGAGCTAAACCTGATTTCAACTCCCTGATTTTGGACTTCTGGCTTCCAGAACTATGAAACAATCAACTATTGCTTTAAGCCACCCAGTTGGTGGCACTTTGTTATAGCAGCCACAGGAAACTGATACAGGAACATAAAGTTCACAGGTAAAAAAGCCACTTTCAGCACTGCTGTGTGTCTGGCACACCACTGGGAGCAGGTGACATTTCAACTGGGGGCTCAGAGTAAGTTGGGGTTGTCCAGAGGGAAAGGGGAGGATGGGCTTCCATAGGAGAAGAGAAAGCAGCAGCAAAGGACAGGATTTGGAAAGATCTTTTGACGTTTGAGCAATGAATACTGTGTAGCCCTGTACAGCTCCCGCGTGGAACATGGGGTGCTTTGGGTAAAGACTGTTGCAATGCCCTTTTGCAACAAGACAGTTTACTTAAATAATAATAAAAAAAAACCTTCAAGTTTTGAAATCACCGTGTGTGTGTGCGCGCGCGCGCGCGTGCGTGTGTTTAAATATGTATCTATCCCCAGATGGTTTTTCTTTCTTTCTTTTAATTTCTTTTTAATTATGGCAGCTATTCTCCAAACATGTTTTTGTTTATCTCAAACTAAGTATACAGTTTCAACATATGGAGCATATTTTGTTTTACTTCAGTTTATCTTAAGAAATCAGCTTTCCTAACTCTTGTTGGCAGTGGACCCAAATGATTTCTTACTTTTTTCCCCCTCTTTACTTTCTCCTCTTCCTTCTTTTCTTTCAGTTACAATTGGTCTCTCTCTCCCCCCTTCTTTCTCTCCCTTCTTCCTCCTTCCTTCTCTTCCTCCCTCCCTCCCTCCCTCCCTCCCTCCCTCCCTCTCTCCCTTCCTTCCTTCCTCCCTTCCATCCTTTTTTTCTTTTTCCTTCTGGAATGTTATAAAAGATTTCCCATGCTAATGAACTGGCTCATTTAGTGGCAGGGAGCAATCATTCCTTGGCTTGTGACATTTAGTCAGCCTAGAAAATATACAAAGTGGAAATAAAGTGAATAAACGAGTCAGGAGTCATATTTGCTCTTCCAGTGATAACACCATGAACCTGGTATTCAAGTCTGTTCATCATCTGGACCCAAACTTTTTTTATTAGCCTTGTGTTGCATGATGCTTTTCCAAACCTCAGTGTCATTGGCTCCCTTACTCTTTCTTTCGTTAGAAAATGCATTTTCATCTTCTCAGCCGCCTGCACGCCACTTCCCCTTCAAGATCCAGTGCAGATGTCCCTCCCTTTAACACATTTTATGATGCTTCCTGGAAGAATTAATTATATTCTCCCCTGGATTCTTCTAGAGCTCTGTATATCCCTCCATCCTTGCTTTATTTTGGTTGGTATTTATTTTCCTATCTGTCTCTTCCACTAAACTGGGATCAGAAATGGCTTCTCATTGTTCCAAAATCTCCAGTCCAACAGAGCAAGGTCATAGAGTAAGCAGTCCATAAATTCTCACTGGAGTGAAAAGAGATGGCAATCATTCTACAAGGAGTAAAAAGCTTGTCTTTAATATCCATGCAACTCCTCTTAAAATTATTTGCACACTTCCCAATTTGAAGAGTGCTTAGAAATGTCAGAAACTGGGCATCGGAGGCAGAGAGCCACCTGGAATGCTGAGTATAAGATTGTAAGGAAACTTATCCTCATAGCAGAAACTGGGCATCAAGCAGACTTTAAATGTAGCGTGGAAGTGCAGTGATACATTCGTGAATATTTCTGCAGTGACACTAGGAAAAGTGTTTACCACTTAAGCCAACTCTGAAAACTGGAATCAATTGCATTATTTCTGAGATGGCTTCTGAGGGTAAGTGTGCTGTAAATGACTCATGAGTTCTGCCAGAAGCATGAAAGAAGGAGTAGTGGCACGTGTGATGCACTTAGCATGTCTGTACTCCCCTAAAACAAAGCCAGTGTCTTTCGTTTTAAGACCCCCCAGCACATTACTTGACACATTGAATACAATCGACATATGAATGAATGAATGAATGAATGAATGAAGACTGCCTAACCTGATAAAGAGCAACAATACAAAACTGCCAGCTTCAGAGGTACAGCTCTATAATTCTTGCACCCCTCTATGATTATTTAGCCTTTTCAATGACCATGTGATATCAGACACTTTAAATATTATATTTCATGATCCCTAATTCCAGCAACTGAATTCCAGTATCAATGACCTTATTGTGGCTTTGTCCTTTAAACGCTGCTCAAGGGATCCCTGGGTGGCACAGCGGTTTGGCGCCTGCCTTTGACCCAGGGCGTGATCCTGGAGACCCGGGATCAAATCCCACGTCGGGCTCCCGGTGCATGGAGCCTGCTTCTCCCTCTGCCTGTGTCTCTGCCTCTCTCTCTCTCTGTGTGTGTGACTATCATAAATAAATAAAAATTTATAAAAAAAATAAAAATAAAAAATAAACGCTGCTCAATGGACATCCGTGCAGTGAGGAGAGTTAGTGGCCCATGAACTAAGCATATGTTCAGGCCATGTTACTTACAATGACTAGGGTCCCCTCTCTCTTCTCTGACCACCTTTTTTTTTTTTTTTTAAGAGAGAAAGAGAGAGAGGGATGCCTCAGTGGCTCAGCAGTTGAGCGTCTGCCTTTGGCTCAGGGCCTGATACTGGGGTCCTGTGATCAAGTTCTGCATTGGGCTCCCTGCAAGGAACCTGCTTCTCCCTCTGCCTGTGTTTGTGCCTCTCTCTCTCATGAATAAATAAATAAAATCTTTAAAAGAGAGAGAGAGAGAGAGAGAGAGAGAGAAAGCACATGCAATGGGGAGGGGCAGAGGGAGAGAGGGAATCTTAAGCAGACTCCTCCTGCAGCACAGAGCCAACACGGCTCAATTCCATGACCCTGAGATCATGACTGAGCCCAAATCAAGAGGTGGGCCCTTAACTGATGATCCACCCATGCACCCCTGACCACTTCTTTTTTTAACAAGGGGCTTGGAAGTAGCAGTAATATAAGGTGGTAAGGAGAAAAATGCAGAGAGGATAAAATGGATGAGGGGGATGCAGGTAGGCATGGGTGCTGATGGGTGTGGTCAAGGAGGAGGAGCAGAGGAGGTGCAGTACAGGGACCCAGTGGCACCAGGGTTCGGCCTCATCACACTGAGCCCCTGGACTTAACTGTGTTCCTCCTTGATCTCTCCTTCACTTCTTATGGGCAAACCAAACAGCTTCCTGTCCTGTTGTACTAAGACTTCTACATCTGTCTGGCACTTTCCATGGCAGAGCTGTGCACTGAACACTGATTAGGGTACGTTTGTGCCACATCAGGACTATGGGACTTTGTAACCTGGGAGAAATCATACTGGGTTGTGTCCATCTTCGTTGGAAAGGTGGTATGTGAAGGAACTGAGATTGCAGAGGGGAATTACCGAATGTCAAATGCTACAGACCTGGCTTTATCCTGTCCTTGTGGTAGGATATTACTTCTCAATTGAGGAAGCTCCATCTCAGGCCCAAACCTAGAGATTGAAAGAGTACACGGTGTATCAGTGGCAGAGTTCTAGAACCTAACCTTGTGGCTTTCACTGCAGTCTATATTTGTTTTTGCTTCTCCGACCCTCCTCTTCAGAGGCCAGGTTGTCTCTGCTAGGAAGTGGTTGGGTTTTTGTTTGGTTCCTTTGTTTGTTTCATTACAAAAGTGTAACCTCACATTAAACTATTATAACTATTATCATTTAAACTTACAGTTAAACAATTTAAATAAGGGATTTATGTTTATTCTTGGGAGGGAATTTTCTAGTTAAACATCTCACAGATCTGGTCCCTGAAGTCCTGAGTGTTTGACAAATGGCCTACCCGATGACAAATGAACTATAGCGGCAAAGCAGGGGTGACAGCCCCTCACTGATACAAGTCTCCTGGCCCACTGCTGCCTTTCTTTGAGAGCTGAGTAATCAAGAGATAATAATCTAAGCAACATTAAACACTTCAAATGGTAATATGACAGTGGACTCCTAAACCACCTGTGCCATTGAGTCGGGGGTCTTAAGAGCTTTTCCACACCAATGTGGCATCTGTATTTAGCAGGCAGTTGTTCTTGGTTCTGAGTGAAAGAAAATGGTTATGATCAGGAACAATCCCCATCCCCATCTCCATCCCCATCCTCATCCCCATCCCCATCCCCATGCCCATCTCCTGCTATGGAGAGAGGGTGTGGTCCAGTCCTCCTTAGGAAGAAACATGGAAGGAAGGTAGGCAGGACTCCTACATGGGAATTTGTTATATTTTGCCACAGGACCACCCAGCTACCTACCTATCAGTCACCAGCTGACAGATTTCCCTCCCCTTCTTCCTTTGCTTTGCATTAGGGAAAAATCCCTCACTGTCCTCTGTCCTGGGAGACAGCCTGCGTTTCTCTGGCTCTTCCCTCTTCAGCCAAGAAGCACACACTTATGATTAATCAAACTATGAATACATATTGTGAGTCTGAGGGTAGCTTCTTTAGAAACAGCCAGGGGCTGTGCAGTTAATGCTTTGAAGCACATTTTCACCCCAGGAGTTAAGCTAACTTTGTTGAGAATTGTCTCCAGCTCTGTCAAGGATGAAACAGAAGCTTCTCTGTAAACCTCAATTTCATGCCACGAAAAGATTGCCCTCTATGCTAAAGACTTTAAGAATGGTTTGGGGAGAAATGTTATAGACTTTTCAAACAGGAAACCAGCTAAACTCCCACAAATCTTCACATTAACATAGTGATTTCTAATTTACAAAGCACTTTCGGCTGGCTGGCCCTGTTTGTCTTTGACTTCAAACCACAGGACAGCCGCACTGGTTAGGAGGAGTCTGTCACGGAAATCTACCCCCCTACATGCCATCCAGCCCCACTGACAACACTCGGGCCCTTGAAAAAGCCATGCTCCTTTTCTCTCCAGCATCTGTTCCCACTGTTTCCTTTTCCAGGACTTCCCAAAGGAGTCCTACCCATTCTCTCCCTGCCTGTTTAATTAACTTCCTCTTATCCTTCAGTTATGAGCTCAAAGCAAATTTTTCAGGGAAGTCTTCTTTGACCATCCTAACATTCCTTTGTCATCCTATTTGCCTACACATCATTTCTATGTTCAACTTACTATAAGCTTACAGTAAGTAGTGGAGAAGGAAGTGAATGACTACCCCCCACCTGCCTTTTCAGCTGAGAAATTGGAGGCTAAAAGCAACATACCTAAGATCATGTTACTAATAAGAGTTTGAGGAGTCAGACTTGAGATTTCACATTTCAACATTTCACATTTCAGCATTGCCATGTACTCACTTGGGTGATTTTTCTTTAAGTCTCTGGTTCTCTTTTCCTTTATTTGTTAAATTCAGATAATAGAAACTAAGAGGATACTTGTTAAGTTCTACAAGAGATAAAGTATATATATAGTGCTTCTATAGTCAATAAACTCATTCATGTTTTAAGTCTGTTAGCTGAACTACTGATTCTAGTCTATGAAATGATTTTTGTCTTGCTCAAAGACATCAGTATCTCTTCCTATACATGGAAAATGTAAAGCAAAAAGAAAGTCAGTGCTAAATGCAATCATTTTCCTCTTTTCTCCTTTAGCTCATAATATAGTAGCAGAAGAGATTGTGAATGAGACCTTTTGAGGCAATAGAAACAAGCAAAACTAATACTTATTTAGCTTATTTGTCATCTTCCCAAGTGCCTGGTATAGGGTTTATTGCCTTCTCACCTATTCCAATAGACAAAGACCCTTTAAAAGACAGGCTCAAGATGGAGATGCAAATGTTCTGGAGAGAATGAAAGGAAAGATTTCTCATGGGGAAATCAGATTGAACTCACTGTGCTTGTGCTGGTGGATTTGCTAAGAGATGGAGCTATGGAAACAGCCAAGATGGTAGTTAAAGAAGTTGTCTAAGGGGGGGGGGGGGAGAAATAAAAAGAAAAAGGAAAAAGAAAAAAAAAAGAAATGAAATAGAAGAGAGAATAATCACCAAACATCAAGAGGTATTTCATTCCAGATTCTTGACACTTGCTCTGTGTTTGATCCACCAGGCCACCTGGGGTGCTCTATAATGTTATTAAGTCCGAAGTATAATTGATGTCCTCTGAATCGTATTCCTAAACTAGTAAAAGTAGAACACCGACAAAGGATATTTATAGAAATTATAGTACTTCAATAGCAAGGGAATATAAAAGTACTATTCTTTAAGGATTCTATTTTAGGCTAAAGATGAGAGAGAGATTAATTGGAAAACTCACACGTATATGACTTAATATAAATTATCTAATTCATTTAACCTCAAAACTAAAATAAGCTACATAAAAATAGCTACATTAGAGGCAGTAATTACACATATTTAAAACTAGTTAGAGAGAGCTGGTTGAGAACATTGATCTGTATAGCAAGATGTTTTTATGTACGAGAACAGGCAAGGGAATTGTAGTAAAACAGACCTGGGTTCAAATTCTAACCATGCCATTCATTGTATTATCTCTGTGACATTAAGGCTAGCAAATTAAATGTAGGGGTCATAATGCCTACATTATAGGATGCATATGATTAAATAGGATTGAAAATAATATGAGTAATGTCCATATACTAACACCTATAATATGGTCTATTTCACAAATTCTGTTTTCCCCCCTTAAGGCATTTGTTCTTTCTGACTCTGATTTTCTCCGTACATTCTTATTTTTTAAACAGGAGAGAAAGGATAAAATATCTCTGAATACTAAATGGTATACAGTTGCCATGCTGCTGGAAACCAGAAAGTAAATGTGTTTTGTTTACTGGGATGGTGCTACTCTCATCCACTGTCCACCTGATTCCTTCCTCCTCCTCTACCTTTTCAACTCAATTTCTTTAATAAATACAGTGTTATTCAAATTATCTACATCTTCTTTTATGAATGTTGGTATTTATTGACTTTCAAATAAGTTTTCCATGTCATCTATTCACCAGTAGGTGAATTTATTGTATATAATAGTCCATCAATATTTTTATTTACATAACATCTATATTGATGTCTCATCTGTCATTGTAATATTGGTAATATGTGTCTTCTTCATTATATGTACTCTAACTAGAGATTTATCACATTTATTGATATCCTTAAAGAACCCATTTTTAATTTTTGATTTGGTTTTGGGTTTTTTTCTGTCATTTTTTCCTACTGTTGTTTTCTGTTTTTTATTCCACTTATATCCACTGTAGCCTTTATTATTTCCTTTATTGCTAACTTTAAATTTTATTTCTCCTCATTTTAATTTCTTAAGATGGAAGCTGAGGTTATTTATTTGAGATTTTTTCTTAATATTTATATTTTATTTACAAATCATATTACAAATAATAGATATTTAATTCATTACAAATTAACCTCTAATTCTGCTTTAGCAGTGTCCTGCACATTTTGACATTTGGTGTTTTAATTTCACTGAGTTCCAAGTACTGAATTTTAAAAATTTCTTTTTTGATCTTTTTTTTGCCCAAAGTTATTTGGGAATGTATTATTTAATTTCTCATGTTTGAGGATTTTTCAGATATCTATGTTACTGATTTCTAATTTTATTTTATTGTGATGAAATAAAGTATTTTTTTACTTGAACTGCCTTACATTTTTGGGGAGAAGGGCCCAGAATATAGTCTACCTTGACAAATATTTTGTGTGCACATCAAAAGAAATATCATAATGTTGTTGAGTATTGTGGTCTGTAAATGCCAATTAAGTTGGCTGATAGTATTGTTTTAGTCTTACCTATCTTACTGATTTCTTTGTACATTTTCTATCAATTAATGAGGAAGTAATCTTGAAATCTCTGATTTTAATAGTGGATTTATCTATGTCATCTTGAAGTTTTACTAATTTTTCCTTCAATATTTGGAATTTCTGTTACTTGAGGCATAAACATTTAGGATTATTATGAATTGTTCCATTTATTATTATGAAATACCTTTTCCTTATCATAGTAGGATTCTTTGTTTTGAAATCTATTTTATTCAAAATTAATTAAGCTACTCTGCTTCCTTTAATTAGTGTTAATATATTGTTTTATTTTATTTAATCTATTTTTATTTTAATCTTTTATTTATTTATTTATTTATTTATTTATTTGAGTCTTGTATTTAATGCAAATGTGGCTTTACTCCTTCAGAATGTTTCAGTGAAAATCTGCTGTCTTCATTTTGTTCCTTTGTATATAAGGTTTTTTTTTTTTCTTTAGCTATTTTAAGACTTCTTTTTTTCACTGATTTTAAGCAATTTGAATGTAATGGGCCATATTATTTTCTTCGTGTTTTTGGCATTTGTGTTCATTAAGCTTCTTATGTATACAACTTATTATTTTCAACAAATTTGGAATATTTTCAGCCACTATTTCTTCAAAAATTATTTTTCTCTCCTCTCTTCTCTCATTTGAGAACTCTAATTACTCATATATTAGGCCTCTTAAAGTTCCACAGCTGATCGATCCTATCAATTTTTTTCAACCATTTCTTCTCTATGAGCTTCATTTTATAGTTTTTACTGTTGTGTCTTCAAATTCACTAATCTCTTCTTCTGCAGTGTCTACTATGACATTAATCCCATTCAGTGTATCCTTCATTTCAGACATTGTCGTTTTAATCTATAAAAGTTCAATTTAGGTATTTTTAAAAATATCTTTTATGTCTCTCTCTATATTTTAAATATCCCTTCTGGATTGATGAACATACAGAACACTGTTATAATGTCTGATTTAATGCGTTTTCTACTAATTTTATTCTGTGTTCATGTTGTATACATTTCAACTGATTGGCTTTTTCCCCTCAGTATTGATTGCATTTTCCTGCTGTTTTTATGAACTTTTAATCTTTTTTGGATGCCACAATTGTGAAGGTTTTTTTGGGGGAGTACTTTCCAAAAATATTCTGAAGCTTTGTACTGAGATGTGATTAGGTTATATGAAAATATTTTGTTTCTTTGAGTCTTCCTTTTAAGGCCTGTTCGACCAGAATAGGCAGTTTTTAATACAGGTTGAATTTTCCCCACTATTGAAGCATAATTATTCTGAGTGTACTACCTAATGCCCAGTTCATGATGAGACTTTCTGCTCTGAGTAGTTGGAACAGACACTATTAGTGACATTATGTGACCTCTGGATGTTGTTCCTTTTCATTCTTTTAGTATATTTTTTTCCCCTCAGCTTTGGGTAGTTTTCTTATGTGCTTATGCTTATCAGTATCCAGTGAGTATCTTGGATAATATCTTAGATAATCTTCACCAAACCCTAAGATTTTCTCTCGGTTAAGCTTTCTCTTCTCTGGTATTTTGCCCTGTGGACTCTTGCTGTCCTGTCTTTCCTGGGTTTCCTGCTTCATTTCCTCAACTCTGGGAGACAGCCTGGATTCCCTCTTCTTGCACTACAGTCTGGAAACTCTCTCCAGGCAATAATCTGAGACAAGCATGAGATTCATCACATTTGTTTCCCATATCTTGGTTGTCATTGTCCTTTAATATGTGATGTCCAATATACTGAGAACTGCAGTTTCACATATTTTGACCGGTTTTCTGTTTTTTTTTCCCCCTGGTGTTAAGATAATTTATCTGTTTATTTAATTTCATTTCTCAAGAAGTAGAAGTCATAAATCAGATCTAGCTTTTGGTTCTAGGTCTATACTTTACTTACTTTGAAAAGTCAGTAACCACAGTAGATACTTTATTGGTCCACATGGAGATTAAATATTTACTTTATTTCCAAAACTTTTTTTTTCTTTTTTTCAAATCAGATATAACATTTATGTGAATGATTAGAACCAATTGGCAGGGAAATAATAATACTGTACTCTGTAATGATACAATATATTTATTCTTTCTTCCCTTCTTCAGAAAGTTCAACCACCTAGGAAAAATCATTTGAAAACTGAAAAAAATTGCACTATGCAAATGATTTAATTTGAAATTAAATTTTAAATCTATACATATTTTGTTTTTTTGTCTTTATTTTCCTGGAGGGAACTCAGAACAGCCTACAGTGACAAGTAAGGACAATAGCAAACTCTTTTTGCCAAGTGATGTTTTATTTTCCATAGTTATTGCCCTTCATGTGAGAATTTTTAATTACCAAGCATAAAAAGTGATTATAAAAATCTAACTGAGGGATCCCTGGGTGGCGCAGCGGTTTTGCGCCTGCCTTTGGCCCAGGGCGCGATCCTGTTGATCCGGGATCGAATCCCACATCGGGCTCCCGGTGCACGGAGCCTGCTTCTCCCTCTGCCTGTGTCTCTGCCTCTCTCTCTCTCTCTCTCTCTCTCTGTGTGTGTGTGACTATCATAAATAAATAAAAAATTAAAAAAAATCTGTGAGTTCTTTAAAAAAAAAAAAAAATCTAACTGAGCACCTGGCTGTCTCAGCTGGAGGAACATGCAGCTTGATCTCAGGGCCATGAGTTTGTGCCCCACATTGGGTGTAGAGATTACTTAGATAAATACATATTTTTAAAAAATCAAACTGAAAGATTTTGAAATTTTGCAAAAAATATATTATGGCTCTTCATGCTTAAATCACACGAATTCTTCCTTTTGAACTTCAAATTCAAATTCCATATGACTCATGTAATGCAGCCCTATTATCTTAAAATTTGAAGTCTGCATGGCCTACAGATCCTTTGTGAAATTATCTTTCTTCCCTGGACATTTAGACCTTCTGTTTGTTGTACCTACAAAGTTATCTCCTACAGCAAATCCTTCATACACGTTATTTCTGCTGCTGTAGTATTTTTTTCCTTGATTATTATGTGGCTGGATTCCTTTCAACATTTAAGTTTCAACTCAAATATTACTTCCCTAAGAAGTCTTTTTTGGCTATGCTAGTTAATGTTGTGGGCTTATCTACTATGGTAGTGGTCAGAATTTTAAGATGGCCGACAATTACCTACAACTTTGTATAATCTACTGTCTCTGAATACGCAGGAGTCCTGTGAATATGTTGGGAGATCCCTGTCATCATTATGCTATGTTATTTGGCACAAGGAAGTATACAGATGTAATTGTGTCCCAAATAACTTGACTATAAATTAATCCAAAGGGCAATTATCCTGGGTGGCCCTGAGCTAATCAGGCAAGCCTTTTGAAAGCAGAGATATTCTTCTGTTTATGTGGAGGAAACAATCATTTTGTGAGGGTCTATGGAGGGAGACGCATGGTATGGACCTAAAGGCAGCCTCAAGATGCTAACATTACCTCCAACCAACAGCCAACAAGGAAATAAGGACTTTAGTCCTACAATTAATTGCAAGGAACTGAATTCTGCCATCAACATGAATGAGCTTGGATGAATAACCTGAGCTCTACGTGAGAATGTAACTCCAGTCAACATTCTGATAGGGGCCTGATGAGACCTTCAGTTAACTGATGCCCAGACTCCTGACCTAGGAAAACTGTGAGTTGATAAATTGTGCTGCTTTAAATTGCTAAATTTCTGGCAATCTGTTATGCAGAAATAGAAAATGAATATGCTCCAAACCACTCTCTATCATGCTGCTTTGCTTTATTTTTCTTCGTAGCTGAAAACTCTTTGAAATTATCTTATATGTATTTCGTGTTTATTTCTGTTATCTACCCCTAGAATTTACATTCTACTAGAAAAGCAGTTTTGGTTGTCATTCAGCCAGGTTGATTCTGACTATTTTGGCTATTTGGGAGGTAGATTGGAGAGAACTATAAATCTGTTTCTGTTTTGCTGTTTAAAAAAAAGAGAAGCTAATATATACTGTATAATATTGACATTTTCTCAGTGGGACAAAATAATCTTTCTTTGGTATTCTTCAATTTACTAAATAATTAAATATGAAAGAAAGACTAAAAATTCTTGAAAATGAGAGAAGCACCAAGCCAAAATTTCACATAAATCAGCGGCATGCAGCTCTGTTATTTTTCAAATAATACAATTGTTTATGGAAGCCATGCAGCATTTCAGCACAGAATCTTATTTTGCATAATGAATTTTTTTTTTTTTTTTTTTTTTGGATTTCACCCTCTGTAGTTATTGTGACCACATGTGGTACTGGTGCCAGAACATTCTTCCCTGGTGTGTTTCATGCCCAACATGATCCTCATATTCAGGGCTTCCAGGAGATTGTCTGTTTTGTGAATTCTTGCTATTGTTATCCTGAAAAGGTAATCAGCAACTGCCTGTGCCAAAGAGGAGGGAGAGAGAGCTACAGGATTGTCCTTGTCCTCTTATGGGGAGAACTGAACTATGGGGCACTCTTTCCTTTTTACTGAACTAGCAAGCAAAAAAATATATTGTTCATTGTTTTTAATCATCATATTTTCAGGTAATGTATTCCTTTGGGTAGAAATTCTTCAAGTCTAGAACTTTGTGGCCTGTTATATTCATGTTAAGTCTTAGAACTAAACAAAAAAATGTTGCATTTATTATCACCTTGAATTCCAATGTATTGCAACATCCAGGCTGTGCTCTTCCCTACTGTCTAATGTTTGTGGCTGTTAGCAACTATAAACTTGTGTAATATGCAATCTCACCCTCAAATCCTAGGTCTTTAAAATGTCACCAATTATTTTGGATTAACATGCCTGCCTTCAGCTGGTCAATCTGTTAATGAAAGCCCTAAATCCTACCCTCTCCATTTAAACTAGTTTCAATAATATCATCTGAATCCATCCTGAGATTTCAAACCTGGCAAACAGCTTCAGACATATGTGTGGAAGTATTAATCAGTATCTTTTTGATATGAGTTAAAAGATTCTAGAAATACCCTCTCCAAAAGAAATATCCTGATCCTCATTGGCATCTAAAATTTTACCATTGAATTAAAAAAAAATGTGCTCAAGATTTACTGCTTACAAAGTGATGGAGGTAATATACAAAATCTCATATAATGCATTTTTGTTCCCCAAAACAGAAATCCAGTTTAACCTGGTAGGCAGAAAAGCATATTGAAAAAGGAACAGCCAGAGAGTCCTGGTTTAAATCTTGCCTCTATTTCTCATTAGCACAATCTTGAAAACTTCTGGGCCAGAGTTTCCTCAAATGTTAAAACCGAATACAATAGCACTTACCTTACTAGATTATCATAAATATATCAGATAACATAAGACAAAGACTAAAATAAAACATGATTATTAGTAGCTATTATTGTTATTCTTTTAGATGGTCACCTAAAATACTAAGGCATTTATTGAGTGTTTTCTATATGCAGTTCACTAGATATACACAGAAATGGAATAGGTTTTGTTTTATGTGTCTTCCAGGACAAAAGAAGAATCAAATAAGGAAACTCTAGGAAGAGACAAAGTTCACTCCAATCCAAAGAAAATAAAAGATAAATTACTATTTATCTGTGAAAATTAATACAGGGAAACTTCACTAAAATGGAGTTGAAAGGCCAGAAGGGGAAACTCCTGTGGCCCTACCACTTGTTGTCAAGCAGCCCAGCCAATGAATGAGAGACTGTCACAACTCAGTTAAAGAAAAGCCACTACACTTCAAACTCGCACTTTACTTCCATGGTCTTTTTGTTTATAACAGCCCTTCCCAAACTCCCCCTTTCCTCTATAAAAGAGTGTTGCTCTCCTTTGTTCTCAGGCTTGCCTATGGTTTTGCCATAGCTTGCTTATCCCTGACTGCAATTCTCTGCTTTTCCTGAATAAACATTTTGCTGGTAAAATAACTATTTTATTCTTAAGGTTAACAAATCATGTTAGTATTGTTGTTGCTACTATTAATTGACTGATGATTTCCTGCAGGCAAGATAACCGTGCTAATTGCTTTCATGTATTGTCTTGTTAAATCTTCACAATACAATAGTTACTACTATTTTATGGCAAAACATACTGACCACGGTCAGAAAGAGCTATGGAGCTATGTATGATTTGACCTCAGGTATGTCAGATTACAGAGAGGATAACAAATGGGACCTATAGGACTGCTGACTTGTAAGTATGATGTAATTCTCAGACTTTGTATAACTTCACTTAAATTACTAAAGATTTATTAAAGTACTTAGACTCTGGATTAGTTATCATGGAGGTCTTACCTGATACTATGACATTTATTCTACATGGATATTTGGGGAACTTTGGGGATTTCAAATAACATAATTGTAAATTTTGAAAGCATTTTGGAAAATTTGATTTCTAATAAGGAATATTTAGTCTTCCTCCCCTTTTCCTGCACAGAGCTCCCCAAACCCTTGTAATTTCTTAACTGGTGAGAGCAATGAAGTGCGTTTTGTTATGTTAACGAGATGACTTTCAGAAAGCATCTGAGGATGGGGACTGGCTACCAGTGGATCTAACCTTGTCTTTAGAGAGTTGAAAAGTTCAGTTCCACCCCACTGACCTCCAGAAATGGGAGATGGGTTAGAGATTGAATCAATTGTCACTGGCCAATGATAAAATCAATCATCCTGTATAATAAAGCCTCCATAAAACCTCAAAAGAACCAGGTTCAGAGAGTTTGAGTTGATGAAAATATGGAGATGGGAGAGAGTAGTGTGCTAGGAGAGGACATGGTAGCTCTGTGCCTCCTCTCCCATAGCTTGCTCTATGCATCTCTTCTATCTGGCTGTTCTGGGTTCCTTTCTTTTATAATAAACTGGTAGGATGACTGGGTGGCTCAGTGGTTGAGCATCTACTTTCAGCTTTGGTCGTGATCCCAGTGTCCTAGGATGGAGCCCAGCATCAGGCTCCCCACAGGCAGTCTGCTTCTCCCTCCGTGTATGTCTCTGCCTCTCTGTGTCTCTCATGAATAAATAAATAAAATCTTAAGAAAAAAATAAAATGGTAATTCTGTGAGTTCTGTGAGCCATTCTAGCAAATTAATCCAACCTAAGATGGGGTGGTCTTATAGGACTGAACCTTCAGTCTGTAGAATCTGATGCCGTGTGGATAGTGTCAGAATTGAGTTGAATTCATGTTGCTGGTATCTGAGAATTGCTTGTTGAAGGTATTGGAAAACCGCCTCCCCCATGTTGGAATTGGGTCTCAGACATCAAAACAATTTGCAAAAATAATTGAAGACATAAAGAGAAGGGCATAGTTGTGGATTAGAAAATGACCACAACATCACAAATAGTTACAAATACATGTTCAATGACATCTAAAGCATCCCATGAAATTAGTTAAAATGATGTAGAAACGTATTAATGACTTTATAAGAATTATACCCATAAGAAGCCTCTAATAGCTGCTGATGGTAGTGATAATGGCTAAGCGACTTAAACCAACATGACTCAATAAAATTAAATGCATTTATTTGCAAATTTATGTATCTATCTAATCATCATCTCAGGGTGTAGCAAGCAATCCTATATGAATGTCAAGGACTGGAGCTGATCCTGTTCAGCAAGTATTTTAGTTAACCTTCACTCAAACTGTATTCAAAGAGGATAAGAAATCATCCTGCAAAGCTCTTTTCATTTGCTATTCAAATGTGACCTGCACAATTCTGGCTACAAAGGTTAAGCTTGAGTGAGCCAGCTTGGGTACTTTTCTTGGTGGATCTTCTAAGGTTTTGCACACCTGGATAGATTGGACAACAGCCCAAGGTATATGGCTTTAAGGACACCAACATGAGCTCATATCCTGCAGACAGTCATCCAGTATTCTGAAATGGTGGCACTGGGATCATATCAATGGAACTTTAATTTTTAGATCATGGTGCTAATTCTAGTAAAGACAGGCTGGATTGTTCTGGTTACAGAGATTTCATTGAGAGTTTTTGTTCCTTTTCTAAAAACAACTTTGATAAGAGGAAATTAAAAATCTTTAGTGGAGAGGAGAGAATTAGAAGAAGGAAATTAGGGCTTTCAGATTATGGGTATAGTTTGCAAAACAGGCATTTAGTAGAAAAGAAGATACTTGAATCAGACAGCAATCTATTCAATGTAAGGATTCAGTAGAGCTTAAATTCCTGAATTTTAACATTGCTTTAAGCTAGATAACAACCTAACAAGTGAAAATTTTCATGACATTAAAATAAGTAATAATAATACATGCTTCATTGGATTTGTGGAGATCAAATGAGATAATTTATGAAAATTGTCTTCTACACATCTTTACCCTTCCTTAATCAAGATAATTTATTTTTTTCTCAAATTTGCCAAAGTCCCAGAAATTATCTTTGTGGGTCTTATATTCTTTTAAACATGATTGATTTTAACTAAGTTATTGATTTTATGTCTATCATTATTATAAATATATTTATCATATTTTCCAATGTTAAATTTATTTTTATTCCTATCATTTCATTACTAAGCATTTATTAGTTCTATCACCCGTGTTATTGCAGTTGTATGTGAGTTTAGAATGTCAAAACAGGACATCAAACAATTGATGTTTTGGAAAAATGTGTTTTAGTTTGATGATCAAGTATTGATAATAACTGAGTATCCTCTGAAGGCTTACATTTGATACTTAACGAAAAATGAGTTTAACATTTATTCTCCTAGTATGACATTTTTTTCCCAAGATCTGTGAAAATTTATGAAGTCATGCAATTTTAGATTTTAAATCTGAACATTTGAGGAAATATTTAGTGCAACCTTTCAATTCATAGATGAAGAAACACAAGCCCAATATTTATGATATTGTCTATTAAACAAGTTACAAGATAGAGTATGTACTTATATACAAATAATTATATATAATAATGAGGAAGACAATACACAATCTGTCAATGGACCACAAGGCTGTCATCTGGAACACTCTTCCCCACTCCTTCTTTTCACTCTTAAACCATAAACCTCTCCTTATTTAAAATTTCTGTTCAGTTGCTTTTCTTTAGAGAAGCTCTCCTTGTGTATCTCCTGTGTGTCGAATACACACTTCCTTACATTGTCAAATGAAATGAAATGTATAGAGAACTTTTTTAGTGTCCAGTTTCACACTTAAAAAAATACATTGTGGAAAGATCACTTAACTGGAAATCTACCGTCTCAGCAAATACTCAGCTATACAATATATTACTGTTTACTGTAGGTATAGTGTAGTGCAGCAGATCCCTAGAGCTTATTCCTTTTGCTCCACTGAAACACTATGCCCATTGATTATAATTTCACCTTTGCTTGTATTACTTTCTCATTAATGTGCGTATCCCCACTAAACTCTGTGTTCCAATACAGCAAGGGCACTCCCTGCCAGATGTTTCTCACCGTGGAGTTCCCAGTGCTGAACACAAATATTGGCACATTATATATGCTCAATAAATATTTATTGGATTAACAGTAAATAACAAGCAAAATGTAATCTAGTGCTATTTTGAAAGTAATCCTAAAAAACTCTAGAATTTTAGGGGACATTTTTCTGACTACATTTGTCATCCTGGTGGTCTTTAGAATCATGTAAGTCCCCAGTTTATTCCTTTTTTTTTAGCTTTTATTTATTTATTCATGAGAGACAGAGAGAGACAAAGAGAGAGAGAGAGAGAGAGAGAGAGAGAGAGGCAGAGACATAGGCAAAGGGAGAAGCAGGCTCCATGCAGGGAGCCTAATGTGGGACTCGCTCCTGGAACTCCAGGATCACACCCTGGGCCAAAGGCAGGCACTTAACTGCTGAGCCACCCAGGTGTTCTCCCAGTTTATTCCTAATCATAAATATTTCTGGAAGAATTCTTAGATACCTCTTCTGCCTGTATTGCAGAGCAAATCTCTGTGTGTGTGTGTGTGTGTGTGTGTGTTGAGAGAGAAAGAAAGAAGGAGAGGGAAGGAAAGAGAGGGAAAGAGAGGAAATAGAGAAGTAAAACATTAAGAAGCAGAGATCAGTTTGTTGCAAAGAAAGGGACAGGTTCCATGAAAGACAAAATGAATAACACTTGTGGTGAAACCCTAATATTAAAGACATTAAAATTTTAAGTATGGGGAATGCGTGGCTAATAGTCATTTTACCCTCACACCATATGAACCTATATCTTATACAATAGAGGATGTGATTATAATGTTTTTCTAAATATAAAATAACAGTAACAACTGTATTACTTTTTGAAGTTCACTCAGTGATATGTGTCCATTCTGTGATTCAAATCTCTATTATTATTAACCCCTTTTCGAAACAATAAAGGGAGGTTAATCATAATAACTCATGCAGTACTTATTATATAGTCAGATACTCTTGCTGAAGCATATATGTGTACTAACTTATTCCCAAATCCTCATGATGTACATATACTTTTCAAAATCCTGAAATTGGAACTGAATCTTAAGTACATTTATTGTATTGTCACAAAACATCGTGGTTGCTCATCATGAATTTCCTCTCTGCCTCCTTCCCACTAATGGGGAAATGTAGAATGGGATCAACATTGAACCAGCCTTCTTAAATCCAGAAAACAGGCCATATTTTGAGGATGGCAGAGCCACTGCACAAGCCTGGATCTTTGGATAACCTGGAGAATGGAACAGTTTACCTACAGTTGACCACCCACCTAGTTTGGGGCTATTACAGCTGAGGGAAAGAAATGCTTATCTTATTTAAGCCACTGCAATTGGTAGTGAATTTATTATCAGACATTACCCTGGTCTCCAATAGCAAGCAAACAAACAAACACGCCATCTACCCAGTATTTTGGGGATGGGCAGAAAGTTCTTGAACCAGGTAGAACTGAAATAAAGTTTCAAATAAAAGAAAACCCTCATGAACAATATCATGGCTTGTCACAATAGCAAAATCATAGCTTCTCATTTCTGCAAGGAAGAGATATATACTCTACTAAATGCACCATATCTCAGAATCTCAATGTTGCAGGCCAACATATCTAATATTGTCATCGCATGAACATATCCATCTGCTGAGATAGATTAAAATGGACCAAGTTCTTGAGCCTGATGTATAAAAACAATGCCAGCTTTTGAATTTACAGTAAGAAATCATTGTCACACAATCAGAGATTGTCAAGTTCATGTAACTAATTTATTTTCCTCATGTAGTCAAGGTGAACAGGATGCCAAATTATAATCAGAAGCTACTGCACAATTTTATGAGAACTGGATATACTCAAAGCCTATATAATCAGCCCCTTGAGTCCCTGTAGGCAGATGTACACGGGAAGCCAAATTTTAATCAGAGGTTGCTTCATGACCGTGGAATCAGTTGTAAGGAGTTTGATGATTCAGATGTCACGTGGTGCATCTCACAACCGTGATTCTCTTGGCAATGGGAACAGATATGCTCTTGCACATCTTTAGCTAAGATCACTGTCGTAATGGTAAGCCTTTCCATCTGCATTTCCAGATTTGGAGTGATATTATCATGAGGATCAGAAAAACTCAAAGTCAAAACAAAGGCTAAGGGTTATCCACTTCTGCCCTATTTGTTTCCACTTCATGTGTTTGCCTCATTTTCCTATGATTCCTCTTCTGATCCACTTATTCTGTTTTTAGCTCTGTGACTACATTAGTTTGAACTAACTTGCCATACTTTCGCTGCAGTTTCCTTAGTTGATTTATTGCTTAGTTTTCAGAGGGGAACTTTGTTTCAAACATTTCTGCATTTTGAGGGCCCATAATTATAGCTCTCAGCTACTAACAATAAAATAAACTTTTTCCTTTTTTTTTTTTGTTTAAATTTTTTTTTATTTACTATAGTCATACAGAGAGAGAGAGAGGCAGAGGGAGAAGCAGGCTCCATGCACCGGGAGTCTGACGTGGGATTCGATCCCGGGTCTCCAGGATCGCGCCCTGGGCCAAAGGCAGGCGCCAAACCGCTGCGCCACCCAGGGATCCCAAATAAACTTTTTCCAAAGTTACTTTTTAAAAGAGAAATATTAAGATCAGGTAATATTATGTTACTTATATTTTAAAATTACAAAATTTTATCACTCCTTTACTCTGAGATTTAACTTTGTTCTTAGCTTCTTTATGACATTTGACCATGTATGCTTTAAAATTTGATAATTTTCCCAGGAAGGTCTTTTGGACCCCTTCTTGCCAAATGATCTCTCAGCATTTTCTTTTTCACAGCACTTATTTCAATGTAGTTAATATAAGGTAACTATTTATTTGTTTGTTTACAGATGAAAGAGATGCCAGTTCCCTGGCAGTACACAAGTCCTCTAGAATAATGGCATCATAATTTTCTGTAATTTCTACAGAAATACAAATGGGTTGAACTTGCACTCCACACACATGGAAGTCCAGATTATTCCAAATATTTTAGGAATTAATAGGGAACTTAAATTTCTCTTGATCATTTCTGTGTACAAATTTCTATGATAGTACCTACCACGTCAGCTATCTACATTTTGCTATCTGTATCTTTGCACATGTTTTTAACAGCTCCTTGCTCCTTATAGGATATGACCCCTCTTCTTTTATTGAACAGAGTAAAAGTATTTCAAACTTGCCTGAAATGTTGGGGGTGGTGATAATGGTGGTGGTAGAAGGTGGAGTGGTTTCACATTCTAGCACAGCAAATTAAATATGTTCTTGGAATTACCTATTAGAAACACTTAGTGAGAATTACAAAAATCCTGTTTGGATCTCACCCAACCAATGAAATCAGAAGTTCCTGCAGGGGAGCATTGCCTTTTGGTTTTGTTTGTTTTAATTTACCTAAGTTATTTTAAATGCAACCAGGTTTGAGAACCACTAAGTCCATTAAATCACTCTAAGGGCCTGATTTTTCATACTAAGAAAGTTCATCAATGTATTTTTACAAATAAACAGTCTCTCTACAAGAGAAATACCTTCCCCTGGCTTCCTGGCTTTAATAAAAAGCATTCTTTCCACCTACGAAGTTGATTTGCGGCTTCATTTCTATTTCTCTTGTTAGATTCTAAGCTCCATGAGGACAGGTTTAAGATAATTGTCTTGTTCTTTAATGTTTTCCAGGAAGGAAAAATCCCACAGTGCCTGAGACTTATTAATCACTCAATAAATGTTTGTTGAATGAGTCAATGAATTTACAGTTTCAGAAAATTTGTAACAAAGAAAGAATATTTATCCATTTGAAAATTGATGCGGAAAGAATTTAAAAAAGGTTTTAGTAGTGGATATTTTTATTAGAAAATATTTCCATAGGAGTTTATTAATATAAATTTGCATTATGAGTAACTTTTATTTCTCATAAAATTATCATACTAGATTATTAAATTTGATTGCAGGCAAGGAATCAGAGAGGAAATAAACTCCCTTTAAACCTCTAGTTTTTCAAACACTGACTCTAAGAATTACTGAAATAAGAAAAGGAATTTCAGATAGTAGGAGATATTATTAAACATGTATTCCCAACAGGAAACAGGGTGAACAGATTTGGGAACTTCAGCAGGAAACTTCTAGCAAAGATTTGTTGCCATATGAGAACTGAGAAAGAGGACAGTGGGCTAGCCCTTGCTGATACTTGTGTGGGTATCCTTAAAGGGGGGAAGAGGGGAATGGACTTTTTCCACAGCTGAATTCCAGATTTATCCAAAGGAACACATTTTACACTCACTGATGTCAACTGTCTCCTGACTCCCTCACTAATTATTACAGATTGGGCATTGTAAACCCATGTAAATCCAGGCACCAATTCTCAATGCTTCTGGTGTATGGTGCCAGTCTGATCTCCGCTTCATAGCTTAATAATAGCAACAATAAAAAATAGTGCCATGTAATGAGCACCAACTGTTTGGCATATCTTTGCATACATTATCTATTGTAATAGCACAGCTAAACCCAGCAATTACCACCAACATTTTACAGATGAAGAAACCAAGGACCAGAAGGTATAAAGAGGTTGTTGGTATTCAGAGTTAGTAAACAGCTCAGTAGCCTCTCGAACTGAGCATTTCTTTGTAGCAGTGTTTCCTGCTAAAGCTAAGAAAGAAATCCTTAAAGAATGGAGGTCAAGATTAGATGTGAACATGTTAATTTCAGGTCTTCCTTCCAGTCTCTGGGTCAGCATAAGGTCCAAACAACAGCTCTGTTCAGACCAGCCTTTTTGGATAGCTGAACTCTTTAGTTAAGTGAGTAGCCCACAAATAAATGAATTGTCAGTTTGATCTTTTAGAGTCACAATATATGATGTCTTAAAAACAAATCCATGGTTTTGTTGGTCTCAGTCTCACAGTTGAGATACAATTATTAAATAAATTAGGGCTTTATGGCTTTTGTGGCTTCTATATCTTATTTGGTCTACTTTATGGTACTTCAGAGATTTAATGGTTAAAAAAATATATTTATCTTGTACAGCCAAAACCGTGTTTCTTAACCTACCATCAAAAAGGTTTCAGACATAAGAGGCAGGGAGATGGCCAATTCAAGCCTTCTTCCAGATGTTTGGGTTTTGAGACAGCCAGTGCTATTTGCCAGCTGGAATGTAATTGGATTTGGGAAAGGATAATTTCCACCATGAAACTTGAATAACTCATTACTTTAGCCTTCAAGACAAGATCCCTGATAGAGTTCTAATCTCAAAACTCTAGAAGGAAAAAGAAAAAAATCTTCTCTTAAAAAGAAGCTATGGAAGCTTAGGACATGAGGTCTGATTTCTCAAAGACGGTGATTCTGAAGGATCAATCAATGAGACACAGAGAATGCTTTATGCTATGATGGACACTTGTTATTTTCATACCGTAGTATCCACAATACAAGTCTCTGCCTGGCTGCTAGTCTTTGCTTGCACTGCCTTCTCCAAACCAGAGCAAGTTCAGTCTAACTTTGAGGATTGATCTGGGCTGAGTCCTTAGGGATCTTTTAACTCAAGACAGAACAATTGTAACTAGTATTCTAGTACTCAGCCTCAAGCACTAATCGTGTACCCAGTTCAACTCTATTTCTGAGATGTGGACCTCTTGGTATTTCCTATTTGGTAACCATATCCCTATTTTGTTCCTTGTACTTAACTTTTTAAATTTGTGGTTCCATACCTCTAAAACTGGGATCCAAAATTATTCTTTTCAAGCCAGTTGCAAGAAACTAAAGTTCTGGCCTTGGCTCTTTGCCTTTACGCTTGTGGCATTTTTACTCAGTTGCAGAGTTGTGCTAATACCTAGCCTCTACCTCAATGCCTATTACTTGTTCTGAATTCCCATCCCTGTAGTAAACTTCGTTATCTACTTTTTCCCTATCTCATAATAAATGCTTCTAAGAAAATCATTTGTCATTATTTTTTTTTTTTTGCGTTGGGGTTATATAGATGGACTCTACTTCCTTCTATACTTGTGGTTGCTGGCTCACTCATATTTCCCAGGGCATTTCTGTTTGCCCCATTTCATTGCATCACTAAACTTTGTGCAGACCTATGACACACAGGATCCCATAAATCCTAGCTGCTGAATATGCACACAAATATCCCATTCTGGTCAGTGTGTGGGATTGCATAACTCTACATGCCATATAGCACTACTGGCACATTTTCTTGCAGGAACAATCTTCTTCCTGGAAATAATCACAACCAGAAGTATTAAATTTTGCAACACCCTGGGAAACCACTTGAATTATTCCATGAAAGTGAGGAAGATATCAAGTGCCATTTCTGGAATCAACTTTTGTTAGAACAAGAAAACTGTATTTGTGCTATCTCGATCCCAGAAATTTCTTCCCAAATACTTTGAAAAAAATACATGTGCTTACACTGCTTTATATATTCAGGTATACAGTACCTAAATTTCTTACTTCAAATTGTGAGGATATCTGAGCAATGGAGGTGCTTTTCCAGAGGTCTTTAAAACTAAGATAGGTTCTCATTATTTGGGATGCAGCTCAAAAACAAAATTCTACCCAAATTTCTGGCTCCATATCAAACCCTAAATCTCTAGGCTGCATTTTGTGGTGTTCATTTTGGCTCCTAAAGACCTATTTTATATAAAGCATTTATCATTAAAACTATAAGAATTATAAACATGTAAATATATGCATATATTTGTATATATGTAAATATATGTATATATAGAGAAAGACATGTATGCATGCACACATATGTGACTACTACATGGTATTTTACAAAATTCATTTGTGTGTTATGTTTCATTAAACGTCTTAATATACATTGGAAATTAAATATTATCTCCATTTTATAGATACAGAAGCAGAAACCTTTTTTAAAAGATTTTATTTATTTAGATGAGAGAGAGAAAGCATAAGCTGGGGGAGGGAGGAAGAGAGAGAGGCAGACTCTGTGCTGAGTAGAGCCCAACGTGGCACTCAGTCTCATGACCCTGAGATCATGACCTGACCAGAAACCAAGAGGCTCCCCCAGAAGCAGAAATCTCAAGTAGGTTGATTAAAATCTCTAGCAAAACCATGAGCTGAATTTAGGTCCTGTGGTTCCAAAAGTCCCTCTGTTTCACCAGGTCTCACTCACCAAGCTCATTGCCTTAGTCATCACCCCTCTCTGTGTTGGGTATCAGTATGGAGTATGTTATTCTGATACATACACTATAAAAGGAAGACACAATCAATTTCAGCAACGTATCCAGTCTGGTAAGATGTAATATTTTATATGTCACTTATCTTTGAGAAAATATTATTGACTCCATAGATAACCTAGGATGGAAAATTGTATCATTTCCTAGAATGGGAAAGGAGAGTAGCAGAGTCATCAAAACCTGCCCTTGAAAATCAAACATGGATATTTCATTTTTTTATTCATTTAGCCAAACAACACACTTTGATTAAGCATCTACTAAATATCAGCCACTGTGATAGAAATTGAGAATACAATGATAAGAAAAAAATAATGTCTATTCTGAAGCTACTCATAGTTTTGTGGTGAAGGCTGTAAATGGTTTTAATAGATGTATCTGCAAAAGGTTATGCTGATGTAAAGAGGGAGACTCCACCCTATTTTTGAAATCATAAAAAGCCTTACTAAGTAAAGAGTCACTTAAAGAAGGCAAAAGAGAAAAATATACATCAGCTAAGTGAGGAATTCAGATTGAAGTAAACCCATATATTAAGACTTAAAAAAATGAAGTCATAAACAGCATTCTGGAATTAATATGTTTTCGATACATAGTATCTTTCTGAGAAGAATCACACATGTCCCTCTGAGATTTTTCTACCTATTCCATAGGCAGTGGGGTGCCTCTAAGGTTTATAAATGGAAGCATGGAAGCATGGAAGGAGATCTGAAATCTCCTGGCCAACTCCCTGAATTTGATTTCCCTCAAAAGCAGAGCCTGACACAAGTGCAAATAAGAATTGGGATGCACACTCAGGAATCGAGGTGAAAGAATGGTTAGGGAAGATAGGGAAAGGAGAAAAGCCAGTCATGGATGTCAAAATACCACAGTGGTGATATCTAGGGCTCAGTTTGGCTTTGGATTCACCAGGAGATACAGAATACACCAGACTGTTGCCCTACTGCCTATGAGGAATCTGGGACATTCATTGACACACTCTACTCTTCATCCATTGAGGATAAATCCTGGGGCCTTAGCTCCCCAGAACTTCTCATCTGATACACTAGAGCACTCCCATGTGAAAAAGCCTTTAGGTGGATAGATGAACGCTAGCTCTTAGGGAAGCCATGTGTAGGTAATCACATAGATGGGCCTAGTTTGGTAGGACTAGAAAGAAAATCGTGTGTGTGTGTGTGTGTGTGTGTGTGTGTGTGTGCATGTTTCTCTACAAAGTGTGAAACTAGCTTATTCTATCTGGGAGGCATCAGTGGAGACCCCCCTTGAGGGGGCTGTGAATTTTAAGTCATTAGGGTTTTCTTTCTCGTCATCTCCTTCCATGAGTCTGCCTCCATGCTAAATCTGAAACATGCCCAGGCTGTATGGCCCATGATAGAATCTCACTGCCTGCTGGGAGGGTTGACTTTTAAAAGCTGGGGTATCCTAATTGCAGTCAACAGGCTTCTTTTGAATGCCTGTGGGGCTTGGGAAAGCAAACTGTGTGGTTGTTATTTGTCCTCCCTGGGATATACAGTATCAAGAAACAAGGCCTACCTTCCATCTCTTTTGTTGCTCCAGATTGCAAATGACATCCTTGTGTGGGATGCATTAAGATCCTTTGTATCCTGGTATCAGCCGGAGGCCTGCTCAGTGTACTCCCTGGCAGCTCTCATTATGAGGAATAATAAGCAACATGTTTCCTTAAGATTTGTTATCTTTTCTCACTCAGCCCCAGCCAATGTGTCTGCTGGGCATTTTCAGGACCCTGCTTTGCTGCAGGAACATAGAAAGCGAGATAGCAGAGCAGCATTTGTTATGGGATCCCAGCTGTAAGCCTGACATCTGCTGAGTATTCTCTAACTTTCTTTGAACATAATTAAATACAATCACTAGCCTCCCCCTTGGCCTCCCACCATAGACCCCATTAGAAAAGAAGAAGAATCTGACATCAAACCTATGTGGAAAATGCTGAACAATGAGGCTAATTCATCCTCAGTGCATCCATCCGTTTTTGCTGAAGAAGCATTTGAATCATTATTGTCCTAAAAATTGCTTTCTTTTCTTTTCTTTTTCTTTTTCTTTTTCTTTTCTTTTCTTTTTTCTTTCTTTCTCTCTCTTTCTCTCTTTCTTTCTTCTTTCTTTCTTTCTTTCTTTCTTTCTTTCTTTTCTTTTCCTTCCTTCTTCCTTCCTTCCTTCCTTCCTTCCTTCCTTCTTCCTTCCTTCTTCCTTCCTTCCTTTCTCCTTCCCTTTCTCCTTACCTGCCCCCCTTTTTCTCTTTTCCTTCCTTCATTTTTTGGGGGGTGGAGGGGAGCCTACACAGTTCAGAAATCCTTACAGTGTTTTTTTTCTCTCTTTCTTACATCCTTTCCTTAAACAAATATTTATCCAGTACATTCTGATACCCATGCAAGATAGACATCTGCCCTTAGGAGTTTCAAGTCATCATTTAAAATAAGTTCAGAAACACAGAAGTATAGTTAGTGGGAAAGTCACTGTCTGTGGAGTCAGATGTATGTGGGTGTAAATTTCTCCTCAACTATGTGCTGTTATTTTACTCCATGGGGCCTCCTTTCCTTATGTATAAAGTGGTTACTAGTTTGTAACCTCACTGGGTTGTTGGGATGCAGAAACTAGTTAATAAACCCCAGCACATAATGCAACACGTTATAGCTTTCCTTTGTTCTACTTGGCTCAGATGGTCCTTTGAAAAAGGGTGAGACACTCCCTGTGTTCTGAATAAATAAATAAATATTGAAAGAGGATACAGGATGGTGTGTGGCCGGATTAATATATTCCCATACTCAAAAAAACAAAAACAAAAACAAAAATAAAATGTTTCAGAGCCAGGGGGCACTTCTACTCCCTATAGACAAGGAAGCAACTTGAAGCAATATGCCAAGTCATACAGCTAGTTGAAGACATAATTGGCCGAAACCAAGTCTTATGGTTTCTTTTCCAGGCCTCCTTCACTTTCATTGCTCTAGAGTCAAGTTGAAAATAGGAGCAACCAGTCCAAAGTGGAATGGAGTCTATGCTACTCTTCCAATCTCTCACACACCAGGACCTATCCGCTACTATTTATTTTCTTTCTAAAAAGTGTTTGTAACACAGTCATAGCCATTTTTGTGGCCGAGAAGGTAGATTGCTCACACAGCTGTCATCCTCTTCCTCTTCTGAAGAGGACTTTGTGTCACATAGATCTTCATGCTGAGAATGATCACTGCTTCTTTTTCTACCGTGTTCTGAAGCTAAAATACTGGTATGGGATTAATACAAGCTGATGGTATGGAAGGGGATGGGTTCTGTTACTTACAACTTACAAACTGTTTGTTAAAAAAGGTAATTGAAAATAAGAAAAATAATCCATAACATATTTGTTTGCATGTCTTTGTATATATACACATCTATGTGAACTCACACATACACAACACACAGATAGATGGCCACGTGTGACTAATATTTTGAAAACTTTTCCATATAGTATTACTAATTTCCCAAACAATTGAAGATTCTCCTATCCCATTACTTTGACTCCATAATAGTCTAATTTGTGACTAAATGAATGTTTATTCAAACAACTCTCTATTGTTGATCATGTAGCTGATTTCCAACATTTTATTATATAAATAACATTTTCATGACCATCCGTAAAACTAGAGTTGTCTTTCTTTCCCCACAGCATGAGTTTTCTCAAAACACTGCATCTATAATGCATTACTTTATAAAGAGCCTGCAAGTCACAAGTCACTCATGTAGTATTACATTTTCTGAAGTATTCTTATTTTTTTTTATAAATTAATTTTTATTGGTGTTCAATTTACCAACATACAGAATAACACCCAGTGCTCATCCCGTCAAGTGTCCCCCTCCGTGCCCGTCACCCATTCACCCCCACCCCCCGCCCTCCTCCCCTTCCACCACCCCTAGTTCATTTCCCAGAGTTAGAAGTCTTTATGTTCTGTGTCCCTTTCTGATATCTCCCACACATTTCTTCTCCCTTCCCTTATATTCCCCTTCACTATTATTCATATTCCCCAAATGAGTGAGAACATACACTGTTTGTCCTTCTCCGACTGACTTACTTCACTCAGCATAATACCCTCCAGTTCTATCCACGTTGAAGCAAATGGTGGGTATTTGTTGTTTCTAATGGCTGAGTAATATTCCATTGTATACATAAACCACATCTTCTTTATCCATTCATCTTTCGATGGGCACCGAGGCTCCTTCCACAGTTTGGCTATTGTGGACATGGCTGCTAGAAACATCGGGGTGCAGGTGCCCCGGCGTTTCATTGCATCTGAATCTTCGGGGTAAATCCCTAACAGTGCAATTGCTGGGTCGTAGGGCAGGTCTATTTTTAATTCTTTGAGGAACCTCCACACAGTTTTCCAGAGTGGCTGCACCAGTTCACATTCCCACCAACAGTGTAAGAGGGTTCCCTTTTCTCCGCATCCTCTCCAACATTTGTTGTTTCCTGCCTTATTAATTTTCCCCATTCTCACTGGTGTGAGGTGGTATCTCATTGTGGTTTTGATTTGTATTTCCCTGATGGCAAGTGATGCAGAGCATTTTCTCATGTGCATGTTGGCCATGTCTATGTCTTCCTCTGTGAGATTTCTCTTCATGTCTTTTGCCCATTTCATGATTGGATTGTTTGTTTCTTTGGTGTTGAGTTTAATAAGTTCTTTAAGTATTCTTATTATATTCAATATCTCTCTGACCCTCTCAGGGATCTTTTGAAGAGATAGCTGTTATTAATTCTATTATTTTCAGATGAAGAAACTGAGGATTAAGTTTGACTGGTTTTCTTTTCTTTTTTTTTTTAAGATTATTTATTTATTTATTCATGAGAGACAGAGAGAGAGAGAGAGAGAGAGAGAGAGAGAGGCAGAGACACAGGCAGAGGGAGAAGCAGGCTCCATGCAGGGAGCTCAACGTGGGACTCAATCCCAGGTTTCCAGGATCACACACTGGGCTGAAGGTGATACTAAACCACTGAGCCACCCAGGCTGCCCTTGACTGGTTTTCTTAAGAGCTAATCTAGTTTATGGCATGTCATTAGAGGTTCTTTTTACCTTAAGGTCTAATACCTTACATCTTTCTTTTCTTCCTCTGTCCCTGCCTATGTCCTTGTCCTACTCCACCACCATTTTTTTGAGAAAAGAAGTCATTACTCTAGTCCTTGAGAACACTGGAAGAGAAAAGCAAGTAAATTGTTATTTACATTATCTTGTGAAAAATGCAGTTATGATACAATGAAGGAGTGAGTCTTAAATCAAACAGGACTGCTATGCAGAGTTTCCTCGGAAAGGTAAAATTTAAGGTAGAGATACTTGAATCAAACTTATAATTCTCACTAAAGAGTTTAAAGTACCCTCTAGTCAATTATAACCTCACTTTATCCCCATTTCTTTGAAATTACAGTATTACATTCCAATAAGGCAGAGTTCCTCCCTGTCTTTGGCCATCAACACTTATCTTCACTTTGGCCATACCCATCTTCTTCCATCTGTATGCAATATGTAGTCTTTTTTTTTTAAGATTTTATTTATTTATTCATGAGAGACACACACAGAGAGAAAGGCAGAGCCACAGGCAGAGACAGAAGCAGGCTCCATGTAGGGAGCCCAACATGGGACTTGATCTCGGGTTTCCAGGATCATGCCCTGGACTGAAGGCAGTGCTAAACTGCTGAGCCACCCGGGCTGCCCAATGTGTAGTCTTATGAGCACTTATCCCACTTAATTTAATCTTCCAAAATTTCTATCTCTCTAAATCCTATTCATTACATGGAACCCGCTTCAAGGTTTATGTCTTGCATGAAACCACAATCAATTCCTATGGCCATGCTGAGAAATACCAAATTCTCAGAGCATCCTCGAGAAGACTTAATCATGTAAAATTTTCCATTCTCTTACCAGAATTAGACATTAGGTTGCACACTAGAATCAGTTATTGTGACTTGGGCGAGGGCTACAGAAATATTTGGGTATGGTCACTATCATGCAAAAGTCATTGCAATAGTCCAGGGATAGTACATGATCCCTGAAATGACCTCTAGATGTGTCCTTTTTATTTTTACATATTTCTGTCCTTGCAGCTTTCTGAGAATGGTGGCTATCAAACTATAATGGTTTTGCACATTAATTTCTTAATCTCCTCAGAAGCTTAGAATAGCTTCACAACTGAGACAAAATATCAGAAGGCTGAAGAGATGCCACTCAGAGAGGAGATTGAACAAAGCTAGAGAATGGAAGAATGCCCTTCAAATATACAACAAAGAGGCAGCCTGAGAAGGTGTTGATTGACAAAGAAATCCACTCAATGGGCTTTGCCTTTGGAAGCCACTTCCCCTGATTCTCAGAGATTTCTGATAATGCTTGGCAACACTGTTGCTGTTGGAAATGGCATTTTGCTTTATGTCAATAGACTTCACTGTAATTAAAATCAATCAAAGCATTCAGGGGATTTGGGGAACTTTACCATCTTGGCGCGAGATCAGTGCACTAGAGAAAAGGCATTTTGGTTGATAGCTAAGCCATTCTCCTAGAAATATCACTCAAGAACCCAGAATTTTTGGCACTGAAAACAAAAGTACTTAAATATATTGCTGAGGGCAATTTCCATAAACTGAATCTGAGTTACCAGACCATTATGGAGAGCTCAAAGACAGGCAAGTTATGCAGGCCATTAAAGCTAAGTTGGCAGATATAAATAAAAAAATCAGCTCCAGAATGATTTTGTATTCTGGGGAACCTGTCCACACAGAGAAATACATTTAACATTATAATAAATACTTGTATTAGTTATGTCTTATTGCATAACAACCACAATTTTTTTTTAATTAGGACAATGCACATTTATTATCCCAATATTTCTGTGGATCAGGAGTCTTACCTGGGTTTTCTGAATGGCTATAATCAGTTGGCTGGGCTGCATTCTCATCAGAAGGAATGGCTGCTGAAAGTCTCCTTCTTACCCCTATGTGAAGATGTTCACATAGGTTTTTAGAAGAATTTATCTTTGTGTTGAAGGACTGATGGCCACATCTTCTGGCTGGCTATACATTCAAACCTGTTCTCAGCTTCTAGAAGTTACCACAATTCCTAGACATGTGGATTTTTCCAACATGGCCCTTTAATTTGTCAAGATAGCAAGAAGAATCTCTAGTGTTAGTTAATTAGCAAAGTCAAGTCTCATATATTTTAACCCAATCATGAGGGTGATATCAGAGTCATCCCCTTTGCCATATTTTATTGATTAGAAGTAAATCACAAGTCCTTCCCACACTCAAGGAAAGGAGAGGAGATTGCAAAAAGCTATAAGGAGGCAGGGATCTTGGCTATTCTTTAGATGTGTCTGCCACTATAAGGAATAAAAAACTCATAACTGTAGGGCTACCAGGTGGCTCAGTTGGTTAAGTGTCTGACTTTTGACTTCAGCTCAGGTCATGATCTCAGAGTAATGAGATTGAGCCCAGTGTTGGGTTTGTACTGGCTGTGGAGCGTGCTTGAGATTCTCTCTCACCCCCTTCTCTTTGCCCCTCCCCTCCTGCTCTCTCTCTCTCTAAACGAAACAAAACAAACAAACAAAAAACAAAATAAAAACCTTACAGTTGCATATGGATACACTGAGCTCTAAACCGAGGAGTGGTCTTTACCCTACACCTTTCTCCGCTGGACTACTTCAGTTTCCTAATCTGTCTCTTAGCTCCTAATTTTATCACTGTAAATCATACTCCAGAGAACAATGTTTTTTAAAATCCAATTTTGGATTTAATTTCTAATTGGATTTAAAATCCAATTTTAACATGTTACAGACCTGCTGGTTCCTCCTCCCTCTCCTCTTCCACCTGCCTCAGGTTAAATCTAGAATGGGTGGAACTACTGAATAGGTACATCTCTCCAGTTTTATTTCTAGCATTTTCAGCTCTGCCTCTTATCACACTTCTTGTAGTTCCTTGCATACAGTATGCTACTTCTCTGAGCATTTGCCTATGGTTACCACTTTCCCTCAAATAATTTCCTCCCTTCCTCTGGTACTTCCTTCATTTGGAAAATCCTAACTTGTTCTTTAAGAAATTTCTGGCTTCACCTCCTGTAACAAGGATTCTCTATGATTTCCTTGTAGAATATCTCAAATCATTCAATGCTCTGTATATCTCAACAACTTAGGACTAACCCATTATTTTTTTTAAGATTTTATTTTTATTTATTCATGAGAGACATAGAGAGAGAGGCAGAGACACAGGCAGAGGGAGAAGCAGGCTCCCTGCAGAGAGCCCGATGTGGGACTCGATGCCAGGACCCCAGGATTACAACCTGAGCAGAAGGCAGATGCTCAACGGCTGAGCTACCTAGTCTTTCCTAATCCACTTTATTATATTGATCATTTTGTTATCCCATCTCTTCCACTTGGCTCCGCACTAATTCAGGGAAAAATCATGTGTTTTTTTTCTCCCTTTCAAAGTTCCTGATATTTAGCAATTTCATTTGAATAAATGGATAAATTAACAAAATTGCTCTGGTCAGTAAATATATAATATCAGTTTTGCTCCAAGACTTTTGTGGATTACATTCTTAGATGCAAGTGTTTCATAACTTTAGTAACAGTATCTGTTTCTCCTTAATTGTTTGAATTTCACCTATTTTAGAAAAATTTCTAAAAGCTTATGAACATTAGCTTTTTGAAATATAAATTGCAAATATTACCCCTTAATTTATTATTTATTTTTGCCTATTACCCGTTTGACCCTAGTTTTTAATATTTTATAATGGCAAATATTTTCTGTGATGTTATCTTCTCTGACTGACATAGAAAATTAAATTGTCCATTGAAAGATGAATGGATAAAGAAGCTGTGGTCTATGTATACAATGGAATATTACTCAGCCATTAGAAATGACAAATAACCACCATTTGCTTCGACGTGGATGGAACTGGAGGGTATTATGCTGAGTGAAGTAAGTCAATCGGAGAAGGACAAATGTTATATGGTCTCATTCATTTGGGGAATATAAAAAATAGTGAAAGGGAATAAAGGGGAAAGGAGAGAAAATGAGTGGGAAATATCAGAAAGGGAGACAGAACATGAGAGACTCCTAACTCTGGGAAACGAACAAGGGGTAGTGGAAGGGGAGGTGGGTAGGGGGTTGGGGGTGCCTGGGTGATGGGCACTGAGGGGGGCACTTGATGGGATGAGCACTGGGTGATATGCTATATGTTGGCAAATTCAACTCCAATAAAAAAAGAAAATTAAATTGTTCATGTGCCAAAGTGGAAGAGGGGTGTTACTTGTTCTTTGGCTAACACTCATACATACCATATCAGAATAGCCCCAGATGTCGCTTGAATAAATGTACATCTCACACTGTCTCACACGCATCAGGTATCTAATAAATAGTAGTTCTGATCCACTATTATTTGCATTGTAGCCATATGCCATCTATGCCTATAAACATGAACAAATAGAGAAATACAAACTCACCCATGCATATATTCCTATTTCAGAAGCTGAACATCTTTAGGGTTTTTCTGAAACTATTTCTGAAATATATAAAATACATAAATATATATTATATGTATCTTATGTTTTATATATATATGTTTTAAGCCATATATACATATACAAAAATTACAAATACAAAAATTATTTATCATGTCTCACCAGTCAATGATTTATTCAGTTTTCTGGGTGGTTCCCTTGCTAGGGCCACTTGAGGTCACACACATGACCACAGTCATCTGGTTGTCTACCTGGGGCTAGAGGCTCCCACAGGCTTCACTCCCATGTCTGGTGATGAGTATGGACTGTTGACTTGCCCCTCTGTCCACATAGTGGACAGTGTTTCCTAAGAAGACAAGTACAGAAGCTACAAGACCTCTGGAGACCCTTCTCAGATGCCATACAAAATCACCTCCACTGTAGTCCACTGGTTAAAAGCATATCATGAGGCCAGCCGAAAGTCAAGGGGCAGGAGAACAGACCTCTTATTGGGAGGGGCTGCAAAGAACTGAGGCCTATTTTGACCCACCAAATGTTTACAACTGGACAAGAGGCCAAGTCCTATCGGGGTTCCATTCTGTCATTTGAGCAAATATCAGAATATCAGAGGAACTTAAATATAGCCCTGAGTGAGCCAAGGAAATTTTAAGAATATTCTTCTCCAGTTCATTAATCATTATGAAAATATTACATTGTGTTAGGTGCTCCCCACATATAACAGGGAGCACTTGCAAATTTCCTTAGCCTTTACATCCACCAACCTGGTTTCCTTTTAAACCTAACTTCACTTTACGTATAGCTATGTGTACGTTCATATACATAGGAATACATAAACATATGTATCATTTACATATAAGCGTGTTGTTATTCACAAACTGTATATAAATATATTTCCATAGTAAAAAATATTTTAAAGTTTCAATCCAACTTCTTTATTGTGATTACATAAGAGACGAAAGTAATTTATGTAAATATCGCCTGAAAGCCTTTCAAAAATTCCCTATAGCACATTTTTGGCTTCTCCCATCATTTGTTGATATACTGTGTGTGATAAAGACCACACAAGATTTCTAATTGTATATATTTTTTAAAATCATGCATACAAAAAATAAGATAAAAGGCAAGGTTGGAAGCATTTTCTCAAAGTGTCACTTTCAGTAATTTTTCACTATGGGTTAGATTATAGCAAAAGCATGAAGGGCATCTTTGGGTAAAAATGGCACAGATCGGTATAGGAAGGCTTTGAAATTTGTGACTCATTTTTTGGAAACTTCAGCATGTGTCTTGCTAACCCTTTATAGTTTAAATTGACCCAGGTCCTGTATCTGGCTTATTTCAACTTCCTGTATTCCTAAGCATAACCTCAAAATACTTTGATCTGCCTATATCTTCTTTTTTAGGAGGCAGGTAAGCAATTCTATTAGGCCAGAGATAATCATAAATTACAATAAGATACAGAATGATGCTAACAGGAGATTAAGAAAGAACAGAGACGACTTTTGTGATATAATCATAAGACTTAAAAAGACATTGACAGAGAGTCTGAAAGAATAATGGCGTAAGCAGATCAATGGGTTTTGAGTTGTATACTCACAAACTCTATGCATATCAGTATATCCAAGATCTTTGTCTAGATTTATCCAGTGCCTAGGACTACAGCTGGTAAACTTGCCTGTACTACAAGTCCAGCTCACCCTCTGCTTTTGTAAATCATGTTTTATTGGCACACGCTCACTTGTTAATGTATTCTCTGCTGCAGCTTTCGCTCTAAATAGCAGAATTGAGGACTCTTGACAGAGACCATGTAGTCTGCACTACCTCAAAAATTCCTGTCTCTTTACAGAAAAGTTTGCTGATCCCTGCTCTAGGGCCTTGATTTCCCTGTGGCTAAGTCAATGAGAACAAAAAGTAGAGAATGAAGGCAGGAAATATTTGGGGCTTACTGAGAATAATATTTTTTTTATCAGAGTATTGTCAAAAGTTTTGGGTTTGAATTTTGGACTCCATGCAAGCTATTTAGCCTTGGATTCTTCCCTTTCCAAAGTCCCTGCTACCTAGAATGAAAGTTGATTAACATTCTCCAACAGCTTTGTGAATCGCAAATCTGCAGCGCATATGTGAATTATTATTCATCAGAGTAATCATTTAGTATTGTTGACCAATGTACTTCTATTTCTTTAGCCTTCCATAAGCTTTGTAAAATTGCACTTCCCTGTCTTCTGGGAATAAGGTATGACTGCAAAGCTTGCTTAGGCCTATGAAATAGGAATCAAAATGATCTGTGTCATTTTGCAAGAGTCACTTAGTAGGATCTGGGAACATATTAACTAAAAATGAAGAAAATCCAAACTAAGTCTTAAGTCAATAATACCATATTAATAGTGGTTCATTAGTTGTTCCAAATGTACCATAGTTATGGTCAATGTTAATAATAGAAAAAACAGGGTGTAGGGTTTACGTGAACTCTGTCCCATCTTCACAGCTTTTCTGTAAATCAAAAACTATTCTAAAACAAAAAGTGTTTCTTTTTTTTTTAAAGATTATCTTGACAAGAATCCCTAGGGAGTCATATTTTCTCAAAAATCAAGCCTTCAATATCAACCAGAGTTTTCAGGGTCATGTCAAAGCTTGGAACAAAATGTTTCATTTGCTGTCCACATATGTATCCATTTTATTAGTTCAGGAACGCATCAATTCATTCAAATGAATATTGCTGAATAGCCACCTTATAACAGACCACATTTCAAACACCATGCTAGACACAGGAGATACGTCGATGAACAGCTCATCAAGTTTAATCAGATTTTATCCTTTCTTGTTAATTGAAAAAAAAATCCTTGGGTCATTCTGAATTATACTTGTTTATCTTCCACTATCATTATTATAGAATATTTCAAGAATAAAACCCTCAGTTTTTAAAGGGTATAACAATTGAGTTCAGGGTATTTCTTATATTTCCTTCTTGCCAAAAAGAATGGATATAAATCTCAGCTTGGCCATCTTGGCTCAAAAAGCAGAACACAGAGATCATTGTTTAGAGGTGAAGATGTAATGCAGAAGGAGAGAGAGAGAGAGAGAGAGAGAGAGCAGAACAGTGCAACAGGCACAAGTCAGTACAATTCCCTGGTGATAAGTCATTGCCAGCAAACTCGTTGTTGAATGTATTGAAGACAGAGAGAACCTTCTTAAATTCAGCGAATTTTAAACAAAGACCCAGCATAGTTAAAGATAATGAAGACTGAACTTTATTTGATTGCAAACTAGGAGTTGTGCATTTTCCTCAATCCCTGATACGTGCTTGGATGCATAAAAACACCCATGGCAATGCAAAAACAACCAGGGCATAAAGAAATGCAGTAGAATGTGCAAAGTGGTTAAGGGTGTTTCAATTCTCAGGGCTGAGATATTTGCAATTGGTATTCCTCTATATCATTTAGAGTTTGTTTTGGGAACAAACACGAACACACGTAAGATTAACCTTCTGGTAGCCTTTATAAAAATTCTCAGACCATAGTGGGAAGTTCAGTCAGTCTAAAGGAGGAAAGTCTCACCATAAAATATTGTGTACATATACAGGCTCGTTGGAACTGACCTGACAGTTAGTTTCAGAGCTGTCATTTAGGTGTGCCGGAGAATCCTCTCTGTGGTTTTGTGTGCATTCTCACAATGGCACAGTCTGGAATGGCTATTTCCATTTAAATGAGGAAATGAGTCCATATGAGTAAATTAAACTGCCAAATATAATATGGCAAATTAGCACTGGATCCAGATTCAAACCCGTCTTCCTAACGAGTATGACCGAAGTTCTGATTATCAAGGTAGGCAAAATTAATTATGATCCCCTATCCCCCTAGAGAAGGCTGTTTTCGCTAGAACTGTATGTGTGTGGTACACCGAACATAAAATACATATATTCTCACCGGTGAAACTGCTCATGATGAGCTGGTTAGGAGCAGGAGAATAGGAGTCTCATTATTTGCTATGGTTTCTCATGAAACACACTAATGTTTTTAAGCTGGGATACATGGGGTAGATTTGAGTAGAATGACTAGGTGGCTGGACCAAGAAACAAAACAAAACAAACTTTCTTGAGAGATAGCAGCCACAACTGAGTTAGCGGAATGGTGTTGGGGTTATCCAGAGGATATATATTACATATATATTCTTTTTTTTAAGATTTTATTTATTTATGACAGACACACACACACACACAGAGAGAGAGAGAGAGAGAGAGAGAGAGAGACAGGCAGAGGGAGAAGCAAGCTCCATGCAGGGAGCCTGACATGGGACTCGATCCTGGGTCTCCAGGATCATACCCCAGGCTGAAGGCGGCACTAAACCGCTGAGCCACCTGGGCTGCCCATTACATATATATTCAGTCTCATTTTCCCCATCTACTACTCATGTTATTCTTTTTCTCCTCCACCTTACTGATTTTGGGGCATTTTTAATTTATATTGACATATTAAGCATTATGAAGCAGATAGGACACATTTGAATGCCTAAATAATAATGATAAAACAAATACCTGTGTAGCCAATACCCAATCAACAGTTTTATGGCCCTCAATCTATCTTCTCTCATCTTTTCCTCCCTGCAAGGGGTAACTCTAATCCTCAATTTTGTCTCAATTATTCCCTTGTGTTTCTCTGTACTTTTACCACCTACTTACATATCTGCACTTAATAAATTATTTAGTTTTGGTTGGTTCTGGTCCTTTATGTAAGTAGGATAATCATATATGTTTATTTGCCCTCGTTATGTGTTTGAGATTCATCCCTGTTGATAATGGAATGAATTCTTGTCTCCTGAGGCTACTACTTCAGCTCATGAGTACTGCAGTTTATGTAGTCATTTAGTTGGGCTGAGCATTTAGTCTTTTCTAGGAGTTTGCTGACAGCGTTGACAATATCTTGGTGCCTGTTGCCCAGGTGCAAGTTTACCTAGGATAAACACCAAAGACAGGAACTGTCGTGTATTATGCCATGAACATGTTCAAATTTACTAGGTAATTTCATTACTCACTCCTCAAACAGTTGTGCTAATTTATGCCCCACTAACAAGGGATAATATTCTCATTGCTCCACATCTTCATCAACATTTTATATAATCCAGCTGCATAATTTTATCAAACTGCTCTATGTGAAATACCAGCTTAGTGGTTTTATTTGTGTTTCTCTGATTATACAATTGAGCAACATTCTATAGGTTTATAGTCATATGCATTTCTATTTCCTGAGAAATGCCTTGTTTGTGTCTCTTCTCATTTTATTTTCATTTCTTTCATTTTAATAAATATGAATTCTTTTTGTATTCTGGACATGAGCTCTTTGTCCATTACATGTGTTAAAAAACATCTTCTTCCTGTGTGTGGCTTATCTTTTTCACTCTCTCCATGGTATCTTTTAATGATTAAGCATTTGTGTTTTTAATTTTAATGTGGTTACGTTTATCAAGTTTCCCCCTTATGTTTTATATTTCTAATGTTCATTATAATTTATTTAAATATCACTTTAGGGGGCTGTTTCTGGCTTGCTGGACTGCGTTCCTTTATCGTATAGGTCATATTTATACCACTGGAGCCTCCTTTAGCTTAGCCTTCAAGTTTTTTCAGTTCATTGCTTCTCAAAAGTTGTCTGGACTTCTCCACTCTCCTGTCTGAACCTCCTTTGTGGGGTATTGACGTCACTAATTGAAAATTACTCTAAATACCCCCAATGTCTAAAGAATCACCGCATGTTGGCTTAAATATCAGCTTCTTTCCACCAACTCTACCTCATATCCGGTACACTTACTGAAAGGTCAGGAACTTGAGAGTTCTCTTTGCTTGTCAACTGATTGTAGTCTGAAATCACAGCAATCAGGCTCTGTGAGTACCTTCCTCTCATCTGGGCAGGAATACTGTATTTAAAAAAAAAAAAGAAAGGTTTTCTTTCTAATCCCACCCAGAGATACATTCCTTTTTGTAGCCAGATACACATCAAGATGAATCATTTGCTCTGATTTTTAAACACACTTGAAGGAATTGTTTACCTTAAAAATGGTACAATTAAAGATCTTTTCAGGTTTCTCTTCAGCCATGCAATGTGGCTCTTGGCCCAGGCTTGTTCCTAACCACAAGATCTCCTACCAAACAATAGATGCACAGATATATTTGCAAGCCTTACAAAAGATACGGATAATCTTCTAAATACTTTTTCCTTTGTGATGAAGTGAAAAGCAATAGTCTGGAAAAATTTTTGGATTGTAGTTCAGAAGATGTGTATCATAACCATAACTCTCATAGTAGGAACGCTCCCTGTGCCTTAGTTTCCACATCTGTCAAATGAGGGTATTGAACTAACAGTTTCAAAATTTTTCTTTATTTTTCAAAAACGATTATTTATTTATTCATGAGAGACACACAGAGAGAGGCAGAGACATAGGCAGAGGGAGAAGCGGGCTCCCTATAGGGAGCCTGATGTGGGACTCGATCCAGGGACCCTGGGATCACACCCTGAGCCCAAGGCAGATGCTCAACTGCTGAGCCACCCAGGCATCCCACTTTCAAAATCTTTCATTGTTGGTTTTGTTTAAAATATATATTCATTGTTGTAACACTGCTTCTAGAAGTAAGGACCCCACATTTTCAAATAGGATTTGTCCTCTTTATTGGTTAAGCAGATTAATTGCTGGATGAGGTAGTAAAGCCCTTCAAACCCTGGTACTTTGGGTTAGGACTGGAGGCAGTTCACCAGGTTGGCTAAACATAACTGGACATAGTATCTTATTCCAGACACTGACCTCATTTGCCACTGCGGAAGGAAACAACCTTAATTCTGTCCAGCTGTATTTTCCAGCCTTATTTTCATTGTCAGTGAACTCAGACAAAACTCAGTATTACTTTCAATATAAGTTGGTCTTGATTATACACTGGTAAGCCAAATTTCAGATTCACTCCCAAAGAGGAAAGAATTTTCATTAAAACGTGTTTGATTTTAGACATTTTCAAGAGATCTTTTCTTCCTCCCCTCCCCCACAGGTTTATAAAAGAAATTCTGAAATATAAGATAAAAAGATAATCCTAAAGTCCTCTTTGAATGTGCAAAATATAGTGTGAATTCACATGTGAATGCTTACTATGGAGTAAGAATGTCAAAAGCTGTTCTGGTCATTCATCTAAAGGTTTTATTGAAGATCAGTTTATGAGAAATGTGTCAGGCTAACTCTTGTCCCAGGTCTCATGAAACTAATGGGAGAGAAAGACTATGGAATAGTTTTAGTAGGCATTATTGCTCAATCTAGAGATATATGAGAAATATAACTTCATTGTGTATCTATAGCTTAATATACTTTTCTAAGTCCTCACTCTGCTGAAGGAAAATGGCCTCAGTTCTCCTGAGGGTTTTATGTCTTTAGAGTTATGTCAGTGATTGTGGGTCATTGTGGGGTCACCATTATGGTCCTCAGCCCTGGTCTAGGATCACCATTGTTTGAGCTTTGTGGTCCCTTTGGTTCTTATAGTTTTCTCTGTTGCTTCTGTGCTGTTTGGGGCAGAGTCATATTTTATTAGAATTTCTATTTGTCTAG